>NC_067221.1:21179315-21795815 GCF_019924925.1 Ctenopharyngodon idella
GGTGTCCCTCTTTCTCAGAACAGATTCTCTTGTTCAGCAGGCATTGAATTGCTGCAGCACGAACAGTGCATCCACTCGGGGGCGATTAATGGAGATGATTGGCCATTTTATATCCGGTCTTTCGCTCAGCACAGCCTGTACCACTGTAATGTACCACTGGGAATACTCTGAAATAACAGGATTCCTCGGAAGCAATATTATCCTAGTAGGCAGAGGTGAACTGAAGTTCAGTTTTAGTCATCTCTGCTCAGAGCCAAAGAGACAGAGGGCATCGATTACAAGGATCTGTGGGTCTGCTAGGCCTTTGTAAAAGTGGATGTATACATAGCAATGAAATGTTTCTGAAATATTGACTAACAGTGTTAAGTTTGCTTGACTGTGCTATATTAAACTAAATGGACAAGTTCAAGCTGAAGTTACAGAATGCCACACTCAATATGCTTTGTGAGCTATTCATAGAATGAGACTGACATCCTTGTTTTCAGATATTACGAATCTCCTTTAAGGGTCAAAGACAAATAAGAGTGTCCATAAGGAAAAGGAAAAATCTAGTTTAAAATATTACAAATATCATGATTATTTATTCATTCAAAATAATAAAGTTTTCTTATCATAATTTCCATGCTTTTTATTTTACTTAACTGAATTCTTAACCCCACCTGAATTACTAAAGTGGTTTAGTGAGGAGTCACGAGGTGACATATTGGGCATGAGCATAATGGCGTCGCACTTGGATGTGGGCGGAGTTGGATGTCCACCACAGGCTGCACCGAGACCCAACTTGGATATTTTACAGATAATGTTAACAATTAGCAGTGCTGTTTTTGTTAACTAAAACTATTAATATATAGTTTCCTTTAATGGAAATAAAGCTGAAATAATATAAAATCTAAATATTACATAAAAAAAACAAAAAACAAACATGAAAATTAGAAATGCTGCCTTGACTGAAATAAGTCAAAGTACTACATTTTAGAGAACTAAACTTCGAACTCAACGCTGTGTCAGATTGATATGGAAATGTCAATACCCATGCCACATATTGCAAAATACCTGGTCAATAAAAAGGTTGTGAAAATATGCAGAAGTCTATGGCCAAGCCAGGAGGAAAGGATAGCCTTCTGTTTCTAATTCACTAGGGAGACTGCAGCTACAACTGTATCTGCCAACGATTTCAATAGAAGAAGGCAGTTTGCTTCCATTCTTAGACTAAGCATAGATTACACCTCTAACTCTACTGCCATTCCTGTAACAGAAAATCATGAACAACACACTCTCACAATGCTGAAATGGGCAACAGAGAAAGTGGAAACTTAGTCAACTAGGGTGGCCACAATTACAGTCATGTCCACCAAAACACTTCACATAATGTACAACCATCAACACCACCCAACATCGACAATGCCCTTAGAGAAGTAGGCCAACATAAGTTGTATAGGCTACTACCTTCAGAAGAAGACTGGAGGGGGCAACTGAGAAAGTGAGCTGCCAACACGGCCTGCTACCTTTCCACTAGTCACCCTGATCGACTAAAGTTTGCTGTATATAGAGAGTTCTAGCAAAGAGGCATGCTGATGCCACACAGTGACCCTAGCCAATGCTGGGGAAGGGTGATAGGGTGACTTCTGTCCACTCAGTACCTTGAAAGGGTGTATAGATGGATGCTTCTACATTCATACTCACCTCTAGCTTTAAAAAAAAGTTAAAGTGAAAAGTTTTGTGACGTGAAGGCGAAGTATGGTAACCCATAATCGGAATTTGTCGTCTGCATTTAACCCAAGGTAGTGCAAATACATTAGGAGCAGTAAGTAGTGAACACACACACATTGCAAACCGTGGACACACACACCTGGAGCAGTAGGCAGCCATTTGCTTTGGTGCCCAGGGAGCAATTAGGGGTTACTCAAGGGCACCTCAGTCATAGGTATTGAGGATGGAATAGAGCACTGTTCATTCACTCCGCCTCCCATTTTCCTGCTGGTATATGAGAATCGAATCCACAAGTCTGAGTCTCTAACCATTAGGCCACAACTGCCCCCACGCTGAAAGAGGCAACAAAGGAAGTGGGAACTTAGTCAACTAGGGAGACTGCAACTACAAACACATCTGTTGACAAATTCCAATTAAAACAGGTCAAGTTACTATAACGCTACACTCCCAAACTAAACAGAGTGCAATGTCTCAAACTCTACGTCTTTAGAGAAATATGATTGTCTTAACTCTGTCACAGGGGGTGTACCACATGGAAGCATCTACATCTACACTCTCACCTCCAGCATAGTGCTGGAGGGGGCATTCAAAAAGCAAGTGGGGATTCCTCAGTCCACCTCGCTAATGAATCTGCCTCTTCCTCCTTCACTCAAGAATTGTGCAACAAGATGTATCCATGTCCACACTATCACCTCCAGCTAAAGTGCTGAAGGGGGCATGAGATGAGTGGAATATATCACCAGATATCAACCCAACCAAATTGTTATTCAAAAATGGGGAATATTGCATTACAACATCAATACCTCACATATGTATGATAATGAAACACATGTCCGCACAACCACCTCTAGGCTAACATTCTGGAGGGAAGCCAACATTGCCTTATCTCCAGCTCTATCTTCTGCATAAGCGATGCAGGTCCCCTACTCCCCTCCCAAGGGAAACATAACCGTCTCAACTCACTAGAGATGGTGAATGCACATTTTCTGTTTTTTTTTTTTTTTTTTTTTTTGGGCATGTCCATCAACCTATATCCAGATAACTCTTTACCCCATATAAACAATCTTTTGAGCCCCAGTACCTTTGAGAAAAGGGGTGTGGGGGGGATGTTGTGTTGTGAGCCAACACAACTACTCAGAGGAGGGGTGCAGACAGCCACACTGTTCCTCTTACCCAAACTCCAACCACTGGAGTTTGGCTTAGGGTCAGAAGGCTTCTTCGGAGCCAAAGGATCAGGACCATGGCAGAGAATGTATTGGTCGAACGCTGCCAACTGCACTCTCGCCTCTCGGAATTCCTCTTGACTACAGTCTCAACCGCAGTGCCAAAGAGGCCATGGTGAACCTTTTATATTTGCATAACTGGTGACTGAAGCTGGAACAATAAGGAACAAGCAAGGCTTCTTCCATGATCTCACTACTTCTTAATGGAGATAGGGAAGAAATGGAAAGATCACTGGAGGAGTGCGTTTGTTACCCAACATAAATTGCTCATTGAGTCTCCCCCGAGCAATTTCGGTTTATCCACCTCTCAGACCAAATTTAATCTGGCTATGGCATGGGTCAACACTTCCAGCAACTAGGCAGGGGTGTGGAAGGCCTGACTAGCTGCTTCTGCCTCAACTTCGAACACATCCACCTCCTTGGAGTCAGATTGGGCCATTAATACATTCTCAGGCAGATTAGAGGTGGCCATAGTGTGGGCTTTCAGATCTGACCTGAGAACACCTGAGCTAGTGGGTGAAGATTAAGAACAGGAAATTCCCATCTCAGATCCCTCCACTAGTTCGACGTGTGATCTCCATAATCTTAATTGCTGAACTGCCTCAGTAGCCACAGAACCTGAACCACAGGGCGCAGCCACCAGGCTCCCATCATCATTGAAAAGAGCCCAGTGGGAGCCGAGCTTTTCCAGCGTGAAACACTCATAATGTGGGTAGCTCAAGAGAGAGACGACTGTGCGCAATCCGCTCCCAAACAGAGGACGCACATAGCATGCGTTTCATCCTCCATTAAATACGTGTGCATGGAAACACACACCTTATAAATTGCTTGCTCGCCATTTTACAAAAACTCCTATCCATTGGAATCTGAGGCAAACAATAATCACACACACTTCAATCAAAGCGGATTCCTGAAGAAGCTGATGATGTCTGCTTGTGTGTCTATTTATAGTCTCACTGACTCACTTATCTGTCGTCACCTGACTACTTCTAAGGCCAACTTCAGTCGCGTGTTGGCACACATGCTTCAGATACTGGCTCATAGTGTCAGTCTGATGCAGCATTGAGTTCCCTCGAAAGGGAACCAAAACAAATATAATTTTGCATTCTCATTTGCTCCAATAGCAAAAGAAAAAATCCACAATAGTGTTTCTATTACTTTACAAAAGAGAAAAAAGTGACCTGTGCTGGCAAAATGAGTCGGAATGCGCACAGGCTAATTATGAGCTACAGGCAAAACAAGTGAAAAATGTCAATTTTGGTCAAATTTGAGGTTTTTACAAAAATGAGTTCATTAAGTCCTCGATCCCAATGCTCCAAATAGCAATTAAACATCTAAAAATATCTTTATTTGTAAGTTTTCTGAGAGGAGTACCTTTCCTTTGTCCGTGAAAAATGCAGTTTTTCTCTGCTTGCTTCTTTACTAATGGTGCTTCCCCTCAGCACAAGTTTGGTTTCATTTCATTTCAACTTTGTGAATACTCATAGCAAATTCTCAATGGCATGAGTCTGAACCAAAGAAATGTGATTTTCAAACTTGCTGATGTAAATAAAACAGTCTTACTCAAGCTGAATGACACATCCAAAGTGTGTGTACAAAGCACACTCAGACAGTGCAAGGTTTCCAGATATACACATACACAGAATTACAGTAATTTCAAAATATCTGTCTTGGCAAATATTCATGCAAACATTATCTGTTATGTATTAAGTGAACATTTGGTTAACCATTGGGGGAAAACATCTGATGTGTAACTTTATATTATCTGGGTGGTAGGCTACAGTAGTTCTTAATATATAGGCTGTGTGGATATACATCCACACAGCAGCGTTAGTTTTCTGAAATTTAAATCAAAGATATAACACTAAGTATAGTCTTATAAATACATTACATTTTTATAAATGAAAATATAAAAAACTTAGATTTACAATATTAATGGATGTAGAAATGCATCATCACAGTCTGTGAAAACGGTCCATGCTCATAATCAGTGATTTTGAATTCTGACAGCCACTTAAATGCATTGTCTATAAGAAAGAGCATTGATCTTAAATGAACGACAAGCTCCTCAGTCCAGCGTGCACTTGTTAAATACATTTATTCTGCTCAGACTGGTAGTGAACGGCATATACATCCATCTCCACTGGACAAGCAGAGATGTAAGGTAGTGAGAGCTCAGCACATTATCCGATGCTCTAAGCTGAGATGTCTGCATAAAAAGGACAGAGTACTGGTCGCTCTGTCACTTAACAGCGTCCCATTCTTCAGACCCTCTGAGTGATGCACTAGTAAAAAGGTTGGGACAGTTTTCTCTATTACTGGTCTATGAAAGCTTCACAGTCCCTGCGGTAATCAGATACAGATGCCAATAGTGATGGATTCCTGCACCCGAAAGGCCCCTGGCCCGGACAGCACACCCATACAAATCAGAATTTACATGTCAAGTCCCCTTGATCAATGCACATTTTCCCCTTAAAAAGAGGCTTCTTCATTTTCTCTCATCCAGCTGAAATTGAATGCCACTTTTTCACAAATTGAGTTCCTGGGTGGGTCAGCTCTTTGGGGCAAGTAGGTTGGAACATGTCATGACAATCTCACACAGAGAAATGAGCCTGAAGCTTCTAATAAAACCAACATTTCCAATGCATCTCTAATTAGAGTTTTATTATCCTGTTGCTAATTAAATTGGGAGTGTTAAGAGAGTTTTTCGGCTTGTGCAAACGAACAGACCTTAAATAGACTATATTTGATGATGCACTCAGCAGATCCACAGTTGTTGTATTTTTTAAGTATTTTAAAAGTCAAGTCAAACGGCTTCCCTAGAAATGGTTATTGTTTCTCTGAACAATTGAATATACATAATTAAATTTTGATGATTTTCCCCTTATTCATAAACACGCATCATGCTGTTAAGATGCTGCAAGCCTTCGGAATTGCATTATAAAATGAGAATTCAATTACAGACCCAGCATCCTTATCTCTTCTTGCTGCTTTTTTCTTTAATTGGTCATGGACCATCTCATCAGTAGGCAAGAGCAGCTTCTTGTGGTATGCACAAGTTGTTCCTTAAACAGGCTTTTTTTTTTATCATTTAAAGTTTCATGAAATGTTTAGGCTGCTAACCAGTACTGAATTAGAAATTATGCATTGAAAATTAGCTGTCTGTGAAACTGTATAAACAATGGAACTTAAAATGACTAATTAGTATGGTTTACTATACTAAGGTTTGTGACACAAACATGAATGTTAAATCAAATTATGTAGCTTTATGAGGAGAACTTATGATTTTTGTCAGGATGACGATAGAATGGATGAATTTTTATTTATTGTTTTCCTTGCACAATACTATGTTATGACCTCAAAACACTTTTACCATAGTGCATGAATTGCAAACTAATACATGTTTGCATCACATAACTAGTTCCATCCGCTTAAGTTGTTATGTAAGAAATACTGATTCCAGGTCCAAGCCTCTACTCAATTCAATTGAGAATACTATCTCAACAGCCATTTATGAGCACTATTACTTCATATCGCACATTGTGTACACTACAGGCTCAAGGTGTCTATCAGCATCGTTTGTTGTTTGTTTTTGGCATCTGATTTGGACCCCAAAAAGTTAATGCGTAACTTGTGATTCGAAGCACTCAGGTGAAACACGAATCACGTAAAAGAGCTCAAAGGCAAGCTAAAATGACATGGTTGCTTCAGCAAATGCTTTTATCTCACGTTTGCTTATGTTAAACACTATTGGTTAGGTTTAGGTAAAGGGTTTTGTGTATGTGGTACGTTATTTTCAACAGTGATAATCTTTTTGCGCCACTTACAAAACATTTTATTTTCGAACTGCTGCAATTCATACAACAATCAACATAATAAAACATTAATAGATTCATGTACCAGACGTTCATGTTCATCCATTTTGGATAAAACTGAACATGCTTTTAGCGCCACTTACTCAACATTTCATTTTGAAAGGTTCTCAAACATGCAAGAAGCAACGTAATATGAATTTGCAGAAATGTCTCCACAAGCATGTTTCCAATGAGCCTGGTTTGAATCCCTAGCAAATGATAGCAATGCCCAGGCATGACATCTTATAGCAATGTGCCAAGTTTTGCACAGACAAGCATCACTCACATTATAAAGGGATCATATTATGATTCCCCCACCCCCCAATTTTTACTTTCTTTAGTGTGTAATGTTGCTGTTTCTGCATGAAAAAGGTTGACAAATTTACAGTCCACTTCAAAGGAAGTTATTCTCTATATCATTAAGTGCTGTTTCTGAACTCCCTGAACTGTCTTGATTGTAGTCTTGAGATTTCTTCTGCAAAGTCACAATATTCCTCATTTAAATAATTCCAGCCCAAGACCTACAACAAAATAAAAGGGGCAAGGCCTGGCAGAGTTGCGTTAGCTGCTGTTGAAACTTGCAGTTACGGTTGTCACAAATCAAGCCTCGGTGGCTCCCTCCGATCGGTGCCAGAGGGTGAAGGCATTGATCTATTGAGTATTGATCTATTGATCTCCCTCTTGGACTCCATTTCCCATCATCCCGTACCTGGTGCTGATTACACGCACACCTGTAGCCAATCCCATGGACTATTTAACCAGCACGCTCACACACACTTTCTGCAAAGTTTTGTTTCGCCTTGGCTAACAACTCTGAGTATTTATTACTGTTTACTATATCCCCGTGTATGACCCTGGACTGTTACCCTGTTTTACGATACCTCACTGCCTGCTTTGATTACTGCTCTCTGTCTGCCTGGATTGTAGTGATGGGAAACCAAGACTTTCTGAAGCGTTTGAGGCTTTCATCAAATTGTACCAAAAAAAGGTTAATTTCTCGAAGCTTTTAACACAGTGCGCATTAGCGACATCTGGTTGTCAGACTTGTTTTCTGCACCATATCTAAATCATCGCGGAGCAGATCTACGGTTTGAAAAAGCATGTGACCAAACAAAGCGTCGGAAGTCTGTGACATAGGCTACGGAATCACTCTTGCATCAATACAGTTCCATCTAATCTAAACTAATCTCATCTAAATTAGTTTGTGACAATGAGACCACAACTTGTGTAGCCTGGTCAATGAATTCACATATTGATTAATAATATAAAATATACAATGATGTGATCATAATTGATAATTTTGGATGAGATGTTTATCCCTTATATTCTGTTCGGGGTCTCTGAGACCCCAGCAATAAAACATGATTAAATGCATTTTCCTTTTATGCATCAGGTGAAGCGCCAATTTTTTCAAACCAGCTGTCCCGACTTTACGATACTGCATGACGTGCGAAGCTTCAAACGTCATCAATCACGTGGTATTGTCATTTCGATACAAGCATCGGTTACAGTGTGTGATACAATAGTGCTTTGAAAACTGCGTCGGAGCATCGGAGCCCCTTTATCAACCGTCCCATCACTACTGGATTGTGTTTATACTGATTGCTGCCTGCCCCGATCCACTGCCTGGTTTAAGATTACGCCCCTGCTTTGCCCTGTTTGTACCTGACACTGTTGATCGACCCCTGCCTGTTTGTTCTCCGAAATATCTGTTAATAAAGCTGCATGTGGATTCCAACTCTGTTGACTCAGCGTTACAACGGTAAGGTGCGTGACATTTCCGAAACATGTTCAAAGCGGTTGATCAATCACAAAATACTGATCCACCCGACCAGTCAGTGCACGACACTTTTTAGAAGGAGGGGCTTTAGACAGGAACTAAACAGAGCGTTACTGACAGACTGGGAAGAGAGGTGCTGCAACAATGTAAAATATGTGAAAAAAATAATCTGTTTTTTAAATATTCAAAAAACCCAAAAACAAAATCAAGGTTTGGGAAAAGCACATAATAGGTCCCCTTTAAAGTGAAATTACTAAAGCCAAAAAACCTATGTAACCATTTGTAGTTAAATTTATGTATGAAAGAATTTTGTTAGGTCTAGATTAAAAAATTCAAAGCAATATATAGTGAAAAACCAACCTTACTCACACTTCAAAAATGTATGATATTTGCAGTGAAGTGCTGGAGTGGAGGTAGTGTCAAGCTGTGGGTCTGCTTTTCATCGGTAGGGATTCAACATCTTGTTAAAAGAAGAATGTGAACAACCATGAAAAAAAACAAAACAAAAAAAACTTACATATTCTAAGATGACTTGCTGGTCTTAGTCGGTTTAAGCTGGTCTTTCTGATCTACCAGCATGACCAGCTAACAATTGCACATGCTGGGGGGACAGCAAACCCCGGAAATTTACAAATGACTAATTTAAATGCTCTACACTCTACAAAGAAATTCAGGGGACCTATTACCATAACTTAAATAAATGCATGGTTGCAAGTAAAAAAAACAACCCTGTAATTTATTGATTTGATAGATGTTTTGTTGTTGTTGAAGTCAGAATAAGGTTCTTCACCTCATTAGTCCCAAAAAACAAAAAACAACAACAACAAAAAAAAAAAACAGTTTATCTTTCCATGAGATAACGTGTGACTGCCACAGTAACATCCAATTCAGTCACTTGCATTTATCAGTCTTATGCACTTTACTTCCTTATCCATTCATTTTATTCATTTATTAGTTGTTAGCTACTCTTGTCTATCTTTTTGATAATAAAATACCTTTTATTACAGTAGTCTCTTCACTGTGTTCATAATACAGTAAGAGACTCTACAGGTTAGCGATATCTTACAAATCATTCAGATTGGTCAGAGGACAAACTCCCTCCAAAATGTATATCATTCTTATTTATTCTTATGTACTTTACTGTCAAGGTGGAATTTCTTGATTGGTTCCCCACAAACAAAGAGTAATCTGACACTATCTTAAAGTGCCCCACTATGCTTTTTTTCAGATATTACCTTTCATACAGTGTTATATAGCTGTTTGTGAATGTAAAATGTCTGCAACACTGTAAACCCTAATGCTCAAAATACTTAATTGGTTTGAGTAGGACAAACTTAAATTGAACAAATTCAGTTAAATTAACTGTTATGAGTATTTAGAACTTTCTTTTTCTTTTGAGTTCACAGCACTGACATATTTCAAGTAAACTGAACTGTTTTATTGTTTTGAGTTTTATAAATTCATTTCTTTTAATTTAGACTAACTTAAGTTTAACTGAAACTAGGCTGGTATTTCTATTTCCAGGCATGCTTTGCCCATGACACTTGAAAGGGAGAGTAAATGCTAAAATTAAGTGTTATATAATGTTTTTTTTTTTTTTTTTTTTTTTTTTTTTGTGCAAAATTAATGGATTTGGGAGATTTAGTAGTGCTTAATGTTTTGTTATGCTAATTTAGAAGAGTTTCTGTTAATGTGGGTTTTTGGAGAGTTACCATCATGGTGACAAGTGGCGCATGCGGCTTGGTTTGAGAGCAGGTAAGTTACATGTTTTAAGTTGCTATACTCATTCATTAAGTGTTATACATGCTATTGTTAACACGTTAGCAAATTAGCAAGTTGGCATTTTCTGAATTTTCTTATTAGGGTTTACAGTGAAGTAAATAACTAATTTGATTTGGAAGACCTCAAAACAAAAAAGCTAATTAACTAAATATTTTATGTTAATTGCTTTCAAAGTGTTTGAGTTAGCTAACTTAGTACTTCAAGTTAAGAGCAATTGTCATGCATGAGTACTACAAACTCAAAACGTGATAGTTCTGCTTACTTAAAATTGGGAACATCATAACTCAAATTTGATGTAACTGATTACCTCACATTTTTTGAGTTAGCCCAACTTATTCGGGTTTACAGTGAAAGTTTCAAAGATCAAAGTGCACAAATAAAAAATAACTGATTCTAAACTGCCTAAAATGAGTTGTCAGTAATTCCAGTCTTAATTCCTGCACAAACCTACGTAGGTTTGTAATAAATTTACATAACACCAGTATATGGTCTTAATTGGCTGCCTGCGAACAATGTCTACTTTGACCTGCCCTCAAACACTGCAGCTGTAGCTGAGGCCTGAAAGAGATTGATTTGTGTTGTCAACATGTCGAGAAGACACTGTTTTCTGCTCTGAGAAAGCAAATCCACTTTGAACTTTCAAAAGATGAGGACTCAAGGTCGAATTGATATGACAAAACTGACACCATCATTACTGCTCGTTTCGCTGTTTATACAAGTGCTGCGTTTTTATTACATTTTAGTTTTTATTACATTTGATGTCAGTTTTAGTTTTACTTATTTTAATACTTCAACTTACACTAAATGAAATTAGAAATGTTGTCTAACAGAATTAAAATAAGTTTTTTTATATTTTACACACTCTTCACATGTGCTCTGATTGGTCAGCTTGGTCTGTGTGTTGTGATTGGTCAACTGCTTTGAGCGTGTTTTGGAAATGTCACGCACCTTACCATAACCGCGTTAGATCTGGGGTGAAAAACAAACAAACAAACAAACAAACAAACAAAAAAAAACAGCATCTCTTGGACATGGCAACAAACAGACTAATAACACAACTCAACCAGGCCTCGCCCCTTTATTTTGTGTATGCCTTGCCTTAAATAATGAATATTGTGATGTGTACATTCCCGGAAGAAAACTTAAGACTACAATCAAGGCATTTCAGGGAGTTCAGAAACAGTGCTTACTGATATAGAGAAGAACACCTTTAGAGTGGCTTTGTGCTTTGTACCTTTGCAGACCTTTTTCATGCTCAAACAGCAACATTACACACTAAAGAAAGTTGAAAATGTAAAAATGCATAATAGGTCCTCTATAAAGATGATCTCCTCCAATCAAAAGTCTATAAAGTGTGTGCAAGGAAAAAAACATTTTTTTCCCCCCATGAACAATATCATTCTATATCGCCGTTTCATCATTTTGGACACTCTTTTGCTTGCACAAAACCGTACCCTCAGACACTGACACCTGAAATATCTTCTTGCCAAGAGATGTCCTCATGGTCAATTCTACAAAGTGAAATCACTCCATGTTTCACACCTCTTTGAAGAATGATGAAATGGCTAGTCCAAGTTGTGACAGCAATTCTCTTCACTTCAGCGCTTTTCGGACAGGGTGGCGAGCAGGCAGGGCCTGTGACGGACAGGATAACACAGCTCCAGAATAGAGCAGATGATGATGGGAGATCAGTTTCATCTGACTGATGTCTGTCTGCGGCAGTCTGAGTGCCAGTCTCTCTCAGTAACAAGACATGTAATCTTGCTCCAAGAATGTAAGGCAATTTTGGCCCAATGTCTGTGACATTTTTCGTGCAGTGTTTGATTACAAGACTATAATGTAGAACATGAGCCGGAAAATGCACATAAAAGAAGCACTTAGGATGTATAAAAAGTACTGAAATAACCTTTTGTGCATAATTGCTCCCATTTGAGACATTGAAATATACGTGGTTAAAGTGAAAATTGCTAATACACATCCTCGCCCTCCAGAGAAATGGTAATGATGTATTGTAACAATTTCTAAACCGTACATCAGGTGTTCCCAGCGCACTGAGCCACAAACATCACGGACATCTGCGAGACGTGCTTATAATTGGATCGAGCGTTCTCAGTGCACACAGGTTTAGATCTGCATAGTTTGCATGCTGCAGAACAGACAGCAATTCATATTGTTTCTGTGTATTACAGAGTATTGTTTTCCCCGCTATGTCTCATAGGAATTCCGGTTTTATAGCTTCTTATTCGCGTTTATGGGTTAGAAAATTGCTGCAGGGATGTTACTTTGTTTGTTGGCTTCTGAATTGTGATTCACTTTGATCTTTGCAGTTAGTGCAAAAGATTTGAAATGCTGAAGGAAACTTCTGTTCAGATAAAACTTCACATGAACAAAGATATAGATTCAGTACTTGTGTAATGCTTACAAATTCACTGAAGTGACCTGTTTATTTGACTTGGTTTAATATGAAAGTTCATTATTAATCTGGGTAAACACAGTGGACCATTATCAAACCTCTGCAAATATCAAAGCAAATCACACCAGTTAGTATATATTAAAATGTATAAGTGAGCACAGAAATACCTCAGTCAACGTATGGACCAGTGACTTTTAGTAATAGCAAACTATTCACACAAGTAAAGCAACTCCCTGGAATTGCGATGGTGGCGAGTTTTGCTCAGGCAAACACCAAATATAATTTTCTTCATAAAATGTAAAAATTCTAATCATTATATTAAAGGAATATTCTGGGTACAAGTTAAGCTTAATCAACAGAATTTCCTGCAAAATGTCGCATAATGTTGCATAATTTTGCATAATTTTGCATAATTTCCCTCCTTTAAAATACAACAAATCTGGGTTACTGGGTCACTGTTGTACCTACAATAGAAGTGAATGAGGCCAATTCGCAAATGTAAAAAAGAAAAAAAGAAAAAAAAAAGAAAAGAAAAAAGATTTAAACATTAAATAAAGTTGCTTACTAACCATTTCTTACTTTCCATGATGGCAATGCCACAACCTCTAGAATGGCTGTAAAAATTATGGTTTAATCAGCTTTACAGCTCAAATAATGCAAGTTTTATCATAAAAATTCTCGTAAGTGCTTTTATAAAATTATACAGTTTTTTCAGCTACACACAAAATCCTTCCTTGTCACACAATTTCTGAAACCTGACACTCAAACGCCAGAACCACACACCAAATCTGCAAAACCATACACTAATTCTTGGCCTTTGATTCAGTTTTCAATTTCATAACCACCACACACAATTCTCCATGTAACACACAACAATGTAACAGGAAGTATCTTGATTTCCTTTTTCAAACACAACTATTGTTTCTGTCCAACTACACATGGTTGATGTATTTCTTTTCTTTCGTACTGTGTAATACTGTATTCACAACCACAATTGCTTACAGTAAAAAATAAATAAATAAATAGTTTGGTTTCAATCTTGCTTTCATGTTTACCATACATTTTTCATTTTTCAGCATCTCTCTGTCAATTGCTTTCAGTCTTGTACAGAAATGTACAGGAGCTCATGAAAGAAGAGCTTTAAGTTTTGAATAACTGTGTGTATATGATATATCCAAATATAGAATATTATGGCAAAGGTGTTTGCAACGCAAGACAAATGTTTGCTTTTGAGATGTTTTTGTGATATTTTGAATGCAGTGCTTCATTTTGCAAGAGATGTGAGGCATTTTGTATTTTGTGTGTGCAATTCTTGGATTTATGTGTAAAGTTTTGAAAAAAAAAAAGAGGCAAAGTTTTGAAAATGTGTGTAAGCAGTTGAAAAAACTGTAAGCTTCACATTTCTGCTTTTAAATGGCCCCACACACTTCCATTGTATGTGTTTCTGTCACAGTTCCAGTCATTCCCGGACTCCATTTCCCATAATCCTCCCTGGCAATCACCTGCACTCAGTCCACCAATCAGTAATCACCACACCCAGCTGCTGCTCATTACCTGGACTATATAAGCTGCTCTCAACCTCACAGTCTTTGCGAGGTCTTGTATACTACGGTTGCATTTCTGAGCATTTGTCATTGTGTTTGCTTGCTTGTTGTTGACCCTGTTTGTTCCCCGTGCACGATTTTCTGCTGCCTGCCCTTTGGACTATTTGTTCTGTCTTGGACTTATGATTGATATCTACCCGCCCTGACCTATTGCCTGTTCTACGACTACGATTCTGTCTGCTCTCTGCTGTACCTGTCTGCTGTTGTTCTACCATTGCCTGTCTGACTACGAACACTGTTTATTAAAGCATGCACATGGATTCTACGTCGTGTCCCGACTCGTTACAGAAGACCTCGCCAATACAAGGATCCAGCAGCTTTTCTGGAGAACACTGGCCCAGTAGGAACATTGCACAATTGTTGTTATGGCTCGAGCAGGGCACACGATCGTTGGAGGATTATATTAAAGAATATTTGGACATTGCACATGGTTCAGATCTGCCGGACTGTGTGCTGATAGACTTTTTCTGTGAGGGCATAAATCAGCCACTTAAATCACAACTGATTCGTGAGGGACACCGTTCATCCCTAAGTCACTTTTTGGAGTTTGCATTATTGACTGTTGGCTCTATATTTACTGTGGGTGTCGCGGAGGAATGCGACACCTCATCTACCCATGTAATGGCTGCCATGCTAGAAGACACTCACAAAATGGCGGCCACAACAACAACACTAAGTCAAGTCACCTCTGATCGTCCAGAGTCACGTCACGTCTCCGCTGATCGTCCAGAGTCACGTCACGTCTCCGCTGATCGTCCAGAGTCACGTCACGTCTCCGCTGATCGCCCAGAGTCACGTCACGTCTCCGCTGATCGCCCAGAGTCACGTCACGTCTCCGCTGATCGCCCAGAGTCACGTCACGTCTCCGCTGATCGCCCAGAGTCACGTCACGTCTCCGCTGATCGCCCAGAGTCACGTCACGTCTCCGCTGATCGCCCAGAGTCACGTCACGTCTCCGCTGATCGCCCAGAGTCACGTCACGTCTCCGCTGATCGCCCAGAGTCACGTCACGTCTCCGGACCCGTCCGAGAGCGGAGAGGATTGTTGTCCAGTGTGGATGATCCACCGCTGACTTCGGCACGAGCAGCTGGCATTCCGAAGCCTCCACCGGCCGCCACGCACTCAAGCCCGCCGGCCGCCTCACACTCAAGTCCGCCGGTTGCCACGCACTCAAGTCCGCCGGTTGCTACGCACTCAAGTCCGCCGGTTGCTACGCACTCAAGTCCGCCTGTGTCTACGGACAAGGTGGCCGTTCCGCCAGTGTCTACGGACAAGGTGGCCGTTCCGCCAGTGTCTACGGACAAGGTGGCCGTTCCGCCAGTGTCTACGGACAAGGTGGCCGTTCCGCCAGTGTCTACGGACAAGATGGACAAGTAGGTCTTCAGGGCACCCACCCCCCCCCTCCCCGGTTGTTCCATCCATGGCGTGAGGACGCGCCTTCCGGGAGGGGGATGTTCTGTCACAGTTCCAGTCATTCCTGTACTCCATTTCCCATAATCCTCCCTGGCAATCACCTGCACTCACTCCACCAATCAGTAATCACCACACCCAGCTGCTGCTCATTACCTGGACTATATAAGCTGCTCTCAACCTCAGTCTTCGCGAGGTCTTGTATACTACGGTTGCATTTCTGAGCATTTGTCATTGTGTTTGCCTGCTTGTTGTTGACCCTGTTTGTTCCCCGTGCACGATTCTCTGCTGCCTGCTCTTTGGACTATTTGCTCTGTCTTTTGACTTATGATTGATATCTGCCCGCCCTGACCTATTGCCTGTTCTACGACTACGATTCTGTCTGCTCTCTGCTGTACCTGTCTGCTGTTGTTCTACCATTGCCTGTCTGACTACGAACACTGTTTATTAAAGCATGCACATGGATTCTACGTCCTGTCCCGACTCGTTACAGCTTCACTGTATCCTTGATTTTTGCTTCTTCAAAATTCGAGGTTGAAAATGAGGGATGAGGCAAAATCATTTTTCGTGGGAATCAACATTATGAAGTCGAATGAGTTTAAACACTGAACTTGAAATATCCCTTTAATATTAAATTACATAGACATTATGGTAACACTTTATTTTAGGGTATTTTAACTAGTTGCTAATTAGCATGCATATTACTAGAATATTAGCTGCTTATTAGTAATTAATAAGCACATATTAATGCCTTATTCTGCATGACCTTATTCTACATTCTTAATCCTACCCAATACCTAAACTTAACAACTAACTTACTAACTATTAATAAGCAGTAAATTAGGAGTTTATTGAGGGAAAAGTCGTAGTTAATAGTGAATACATGTTCCCTATACTAAAGTGTTACTGATATTATCTTGTCACACAAACACATACAGTAGCTTACTTACTATATAATCTTACATAGTGAACAGAAAGTGATAGATCAATACACTCCAGTGTTGTGTGTGTGAAAGGCTCGGATACATAGCTTTGTTAGCACATCTCTTTAAACTCATCATATCAGCATAATGAGACCATTATCTTTGAAATTCCCTTGCCTGTGCTGCCTATGCCGAGCAACAAAAATAACATGCAGGAAAACCAGGTCACAACAAAATAATCTGACTGTCATGATTCATTACAATATTATCTTACCCCCTGTTTCCTAAGAAACCACATCAGCTATAATCAATAGAGAAGCTGTCAGCATTAGCACAAGAAGCAGATACACTTTCAAGAGGCAGATCACTTTCATTGCATTAAGGCCTAACTCATAATGATTCCTAACCTCATTTACTCGCCAATGTCAGAGAAGCTGGTGTAGTTTGCTAAGCTAACAGCTACTGCTACTTTAAAGGGATAGTTCACCCAAAAATTAAAAGTCTGTCATCATTTACTCCCCCTCAGGTTGTTCCAAACATGTATAAATTTATTTGTTCTGTTGAACAAAAAGGAAGATATTTTGAAGAATGTGAGAAACTGAACAGTTCTGGGGCACCATTGACTTCCATAGTATTTTTTTTTTTTTTCCCCTACTATGGAAGTCAGTGGTGCCCCAAAGCAGCCTGGTTACAAACTTTCTTCAAAATATCTTCCTTTATGTTCAGCAGAACAAAGAAATTTATACAGGTTTGGAACAACCTGAGGGGGAGTAAATGATGACAGAATTTTAATTTTTTGGGTGAACTATCCCTTTAAAGTGAAGATACTCTTGGAAACTTAGTTCACTATAACCTACTAATGAAAAGTAGTAAACTATATTAAAGTTTCATAGGGGGAAACAATCTTTTTAAATAGTGAACTATCCAAAGATTTGGATAGTTTAATAGTTATAGCTATTTTTCTGGAACAAAAACAATGAGGGTTTTGAATGAATGATCTCAGTTAGGGTGAAATAAACTTGAAAAAATAAATTTATTATAAAAACAACATTAGAATCTAGTGCTGCAAGATGGATTTTTTGGCTGGGTTTTTGGTTAAACGCCTGAAATAAGCTGTGTTGTTAACACAAGCTCAAGATATTTTCACATTTAATTCTATGATGTTTTTATGATGGCTAAGGTTGTCACACAAAACAGAAACTCATCTACTTACTAGTTCACTTTTCCAGCTTCGTTGTGTTTATACTCTTGCAAACTATTCTCAAACCTTCCACCTTGTAGATTTTAAATAAAGACTGAAAGAGTTTTTGAAAGTTGGGTGACACTGTAGTCATGCAACTGTGATGTAGTTTGTTTATAGCCTAACTTAAGCTTTTTGCTTCTGGTGATGTAGTTAAAAAAAAAATCATTTGTGAAGATTATCTTGAACAAAACTTGTAAAAATCATAACCTTTTGTTAGTACCAGAGCAAAAGCCAATAGAAAAACCCTAATGTTTTTTTGTCAAGGGAACAACCGTGATGCTAACTTCCGGGTTGGCCTACAAAAATACATAACTGCAGTGCTCTATATAACCTATTCAAAGAACAAAGTTGAAAACACACTGAAGAAAGTAGTACAGTAGCTAAATATAAATATTTCATTATAATAAACGAAACTGCCATTTGTTGTTAGCTTGTTTCTGGGAAAATGTTTTAAGCTGCTGTCACACTTTAGCTGCTTAAGTAGTGTTGCCACATTTAGTTACTCCCCACAAATTGCTATGCACTAATATTCTAATTAGAAATAAAGTATTTATATTGTATTTGAAAAAACAGAACCCTGTTTTTTCAGATGCTTTTTACTTGACACTATACTATAGGGGTTACTGCAGCACTTATTGAGGAGCTAATATTATTATCAATACATTTTTCAGCAACACTTTAGCATACTGTTCTGTCATTAATGAATAACTACACAGGAACAAATGAGTAACACAATATTAACATTCTAGTAAGTACTATTAACTAACAAGAAACAAGTAATAGTGTTCAGTTGAATAAGGTAGTTCACTATTAACTAATCAGTAACTACTATTTTTACACCTCCCAGATAACTACTAAGAACTACTGTATACAGGTTCATAATTAATGTGAGTAATGCACAAAGTATGATTAATTAAGAACATTAACCTACTAGTAATGACTCAAGTATTACCAAATCCTTGAGAAGGAATTACTAATTATTTGGAACAGTATTCTAAAATGAAGAGCATGATAACTCATTGTAAGCTTTTGAGGTTTTTGTAAGGGTTTGGATAGTAATAAGTGTTACTACATCCTTCTTAAGGAATTACTGGCTATTTGGATCAGTATTCTAAAGTGAAGATCATAGTAACCCACTAGTAAAGACTCAAGTGTTACCACATCATTCTAAAAATGACAAATTATTTGGAACAGTATTCTAAACTTTATGATGTGTGATGAATGACGTGGTAACATTTGAGTCTTTACTAGTGGTTTACTATGATCTTCACTTTAGAATCTAAAAAATTACTAATCATTTGGAACAGTATTCTATGATCACAGTAACCCACTAGTAAAGACTCAAGTATTACCAAATCCAACAGAAGCAATTACTACCCAAAACCTTACAAAATTACTGGTAATTACTAGGGAGTTATCATGCTTTTTACTTTAGAATACTGTTCCAAATAATTAGTAATACCTCTCAAATAATGTAGTAATACTCGATAATTATTGATTAGCTAATAGTGAACAACCTCATTCAACTGAGCATTATTACATTCTAATAAATTAATTAGAGTATCTTGAATGATAATATTGTGTTACTCGTTTGTTCCTGTGTAGTTATTCATTAATACGGAACAGTAAAGTGTTACCCATTATTCTTTTATTAAACTGCTGGTCTGTTGATGACAAAAATCAGATCCATTGTGTACTGAATTATTTATTCTTAATCTTGATATTTTTAACAAGCAGGGTAAAAGTTAGAAACAAAGTGAATAAAACTTTTTGCTACTTTGTAATACTCCCCCTCCCCCATGTCCTCATTTTCACAGAATGGGAAAAAAATCATGAGGCAGCAACCTCCTCCATTACACCTTTCGTCATACACACAAAAGAGACATACTGCTGCCTATGCATTATAATTTACTTTGTTCTCATCCCCTGGAAAACGTTCATTAATAGAGAATTAAATCACCTGCTTCATGGAGTGACCGCGGTGCTCATTATAGGCATCTCACAGGGAATCGGTTCATCAAAGGAGGAGTGTGTCCACATCTCCAGACAAAAACAAATAGATCATTAGTGCTGTTTTCTGTGCCGCCACCCCTAGGCGCTCAGTCTCACTGGACCGTAATGTAAATCAGGAAGGTCAACAGATACATGGCATAACATTCCTCACTCTGATGCGTGAGAGCCAACACATTGTGGCGCGATTCCAGACAGCAAGTCCTCTCAAAAACAGACTGCAAGCCCTGAGGGGATGCAGCTTTGATATATATGCGTCTATATAACATCCCTTTTTATGTTGACTTTATGGCATCTAAAAAAGAAGAAAGTACAGAAGACAGGTGGCTGTATTAACACAACACAAACAGATGCTGAAAAATTTAACAAATTATGTCAAATAACATTATTTTAGAACAATTAAAAATATAGGAAATAATGCACCTTATCTTTTATGTAAATTTTGCAATAGGGGATTTCAAACCTGTATGACTTTCTTTCTTCTGTGCAGCACAAAAGAAGATATTTTGGAAAATGTTTTAATTTTTTTTTTTTTTTTTTTCATCCCCAATGATGTTTTGCACCTTATTGATTTTTATTACATGGACAAAAACGGTTATAGGGGCAGAGATTAAGCCTAGTCCTACACTAAAATAGCCTTTTAAACCATATTAACAGAAATCTGCTTTCTACGGTGGCTAAGAGAGCTCAAATTTTGGCCAAATGCTTGTGTTATAAAAAATGAAGTGTTACGCACAGGCTGTAATGGCTATGACTAGACGGCAAATAGCATACCAGTCTAAGACACTCTTCTCCGCTCCCCAAATACATAAAACATTAGCCTTTATGCACATTGTGTTTTGAATAAACAAAACAGTGTACTTATTCAAACCATTTTTTTTATTTTTTTTAAATTTTTTTGTTTTTTACCTTGTACTGCACACAAGCAGAGAAATTTTTGGAACGATAATGTTAAAGAAGGAAGGCATGAACAGAAACTTTTTTTGGATTGTAGTCTTTGTTCTGCTGCCATTGTTTCCTTGGATTTACTTCTCAGTTCCATACAATATTAAGCTTTTCATGGTTCATTCCATGTTTTATACGCAACCTTGGTCGTGCTAATTCAGATTAGCACAGTTGGTTTAAATTAATCTTGTTTATTTTAGTTCAGGTCTTCATAGTCCAGGTGTTAGTAATTTATACTTAATCTTTGTTGCAGAAAGTCAATCTTTAAACCATGATTAACTATTCTAGATTAAGGCCTACTCCTGGTTTAATTTAAACCTTGACCGGGAAACCATCCCTATAGTTAGATGGAGAGTAACAGAATACAACAACCTGAATTTCAGGCATGTTAAATTGCTGTATTCATGCTGTAAGATGCTTAAAAATGTCCAGTGAAATGTTCACTTTTATCCGAAACAGATGTGATTCTGCCAAAGTTGGTTCAATGTTCTTTAGTGTTTGAGGTTTAAACATAACACACCACCTACACTTAACCTAACCAATAGTACTAATATAAGAGAAAATGATAAACACATTTGCTGAAGCAACCATGCCATTTTAGTTCGTCTTTGAGCTCTTTTAACGTGACTCATATTTCACAGGACTCATAATCTGTACGAAAAAAAAAAAAAAAAAAACTCTTTATAAATCAATAATCTGGCTGTAATTATAATTTGTGTGAAAGGGAATAAAAGTTGTTGCCATTTTACTACCTCTAGTGTTTATTTCAGCTGGAAACTGCAGTGAATTGTATGTATACGTTTTTGAAGTGTTGCAAAAATTTATGTAGAGACGTGTATTACAATTTCTTGGAATTTTATCATTTAAATTATTACGACTTCTTACGAGAC
Organism: Ctenopharyngodon idella; assembly: GCF_019924925.1. Taxonomy (NCBI): domain Eukaryota; kingdom Metazoa; phylum Chordata; class Actinopteri; order Cypriniformes; family Xenocyprididae; genus Ctenopharyngodon; species Ctenopharyngodon idella. Next base: position 21,201,103 of record NC_067221.1, read on the forward strand.
TGTATCAGCTTAGATCAATAAATTAGAAATAGCACTGAGTGAACGCAAGAATGTTGGAATGGGCCTTGAGTCTGAATTGCTGTAGACTGTGGGTTAGTGATAGGCTTACTGTGTGTTCAATTATAAGAAAACAATTTATATATATATAAAAAAACAATATATTGGTTTCAAAATCCACTTGTTTCTATTCAATGATTTACTTATCTGCCATAATAGCTTAAATGTCTTAAACTTTTCAGCAAATATTGATATTTATGTGATTAATTGTGAATCATTTAATTAATTAATTATTTGATCAATATTATGCTAATTTGATTTAAATTTTGAACTGATTGACAGTTCAAATAAAACAAAAATGAATGTTTTATATCATTTTTCACATATTTGTGGCTGACAGATTTCTGTATCAAATATAAATTTGCCCATCTTGCTTTAATTTCGCAAAAGTGAGCATTTGTGATTTTTTAAAATCAATCCATGAGATCCATATTTCATAGCTGTCTAAGCTTTGCCCCCAACTCTGATATATAATCGCTTGCAAGAAAATCCCACACTTTAATGGAACAGAGGAGAATACATTATTCACTTGACATATTGCTGTCAGTGTTATGAGAATCTAGAGTCAATAACAGCTATCAGTGCTATAATCATACTCTCTGCGGTATCCGTAAGATATAAAAAAAAACTCCACTAGAGCTTCCCTTCTAATCCTTAATTAAATTATTAATTAACAAATTAATTGGATACATAACCCCCCTCCCCCCTGTTTTTTTTTTTTTCTTTTTTTTTTTTTTTTTCTATGAAGTGAGGTACACAGATGCTTGTCTGATAGCTCAATTAAAAATGGCACCAGGCAACAAACCAAAATTATATATGATTTATTGAGTAAACTAATCTTTTAACATAAGGGTATTTATGTTTTTTTTTTTTTTGCTTTTTTGTTTGGGGGGGGGTTGGGGGGTTCCATCAATGCAAGTTATGTTTGAAGAATAATTCATGAAATAGATGTCTGAAAGATGTTAAAGTTGTGCTCAGATGGCTGTCAGATAGCAGCTTCAGATGTGAATCAAAAGCACTCTATTCTATTAAAGAGACAAGTATAAGACACAGCTGCAGAAAATCTTCTATATTTGATTCTATATTGGACTTCAAACAGTGGATTTGTGTCAACTGCACCCCATGAGTTTTTATTTTGCATAATCAGACACAAATATGTTTGATGTATGAATAATATATTCAGATGGGTGTCTAGGTCATACGTGCAAACCACTGACAGTTTATTTTAATTATTAATGCAACTTCAATGCAGCAGCTTGCATAGAGGCACATATAATATGTTAATGAATACATAAAATATTTAGAATCTAATCTGTGATAATAGTGCAATTAACATACAAGCTTATTAAAAGCTCAAGTATCACAATGTAATGTTTTTATGACAAGGTTATCCGTTATGCTGCAGATTACAAAAGACAGAGACAAATGACAAAATGAATCTAGATGGGTCGTTCAGTGTAGATAGCAAAGTCATGTGACCTGTCATATCTCTACAGGACACATATATCCTGTGGTTATGGTTTATTCAGTGTATTATAACCTCCATATGGGGGCTAATTTATCTGTGCATTATTAAAGTGCGGCTGTGATTTGGCTGTATGCATTTGAATGGAGAAGTATGTAAATAAGCAAGAAAAAACAAACAAGGAATGTTCCAAAGACCCTATTGTGAGTGTTGCTACATTCTTATGCCATGAAGTCAGGATCTGCAGTTGCCAGTTCGAAATGTCCAAACTCGAAAACCTCATGTTAGATCTGGCAGTTTCTGAGAAGTTACTGGAGAGCACAATTATGCGATACAACAGTTCAATAAACACAAAGTTAATGTTGATTAACTTATATTTTAGACACAATATTGCCAGTTACCATATCTGTTTTTACTCCACCAATGAAGATAGTTCCAAACAAAGCCAAAGCAGAGCTGTTGAAACACTGTAGTGGTGTTGTGTTTTAAAAGTAACCATTTGGATGAATGATTCAATGACTTGCTCATAAAGACAATTGCTGAATTCTTAGGCAAAAAGGTCCATTGTCTTTTATCAATAGCATAGCAATGTTTAATGCACAGCTCAAACTGAAATCACTTCAAAACTAATCAGCATTCTGTTCGGCAGAACAGCGTATCCGCGTGACCAACTTGAACATCAGAGAAATCTGCATGTGGAACTTTTATTCTCCCATGAGAAACTCCCAGATGCTTGGATTCCTATTGAAATTACTAGATTTTGCCAATCATCAGTAAATGTTTAGTTTTAGTGTACAGTTCTAAAATGGACAAATTCTCTCCTGTGGCCTTTTGAGAAAGTAATGTTCCTCACCGTAAGTAGCAGGTCATCCTGGTTCTTTGTGCCTACTGTTTTATAAATACCATGGCGCTTTGGAAATCCAAGTTGTTCTTTTGCAAGGTTGATATACAGTTCATGTATTCACGGAATCAAGGATGTTATTTTTTAAAGACAGTCAGTTTTTACCCTACATGGAACCCTAAAATAAAAAGGCATACATGCTCTCTGAACCATATCAAAATGCTGTCTGTGGGCTTCATAGATATGCATTCCCATCTGCAGAAATATGCACTGATAGAGCGTTCCACCTTTGGGGACCTCAGCATACAGTCCCACTGGCAATCATTTCTATGAGAAAACCCAGGCGATTGCTTCATTCTCATGTCTTCAAGGGCCTTGTGACTTTGACACTGTTCAATTCAATCTTTTCATCCTGTTGTCCTCAAACTGTCTTTTGAACTCGAGTTTAGGTGCTCCAACTTTGGTTTTGTCAGAACCAACTTGTAATTACTTATCTGCCCCTCTGGTTTAGTTTGTTTGCCTTCACTGACATTAAGTCTCAATAGAGGCACCCGCTACTAAAAGAAAACAGAGATTATCCTGTTTATTCTCCATCTGAATTGATTCTACACTAAATCATGCAAAATCTTCTTGAGCCCTGCATAAGTCCTTAATTAGAACAAACCACAGATCTCTAAATATAAAGGGAAGCCCCCAATTTCTAAGAACTCAAATGTAAGATTCCAAGGCATACAGTACCATATTGGATCCACAATATGCTGCAGGCCAAGTCGGAAACTTGCGCAAAAGATTCAACTAAAAGAATTCTGCAGTTCCAGGCACTGACGTTAACCTCCCAGCAGGCAAGTGGTCAGGTATTTCCTTTATTGTTATCGCAGGCCCTTAGTGTGGGGTGTGTGCTCGCTAATGAGATGTGCCTGCATCTTCATGCCTCATCAGGATCTCATTTGTGTCTCAAGACTTTGAAGTTGTTCTTTAGGCCAGCCCCCAAAACCCACGCAACTTCAAAAACCATGACCTCGGAAATAGATCAATGTGAGCACTCTCCCCGCAGTGCTCGCTTTCTCGGTTTTACCCTAATTAACCCACTTTGATTGCATCGTATGGCAACATTCAACAATACCTTTCATATCCAGCCAGAGGAGAGCTTCGTTTATCGGCAAGACAATCATTAGCAACCTTAAAACTGGAAGAAATACTAATTAGAGATGAAATAAAATTGAAAAAAATGTGTATTTTATAACTGAGCACATTGTGAGGACAACTTGTTATTCTTTGACTTCATGGAGGATATTAATGCCTGTCTGAAGGTCATGTGTTTGATTGCTTCTATTTCCTTTGCTTCCAGTTATTTTAGTCATATTTTCAAACATCTCACTTCCTTAATTTGGTGCAGTGTATTAATTCCTGAGCACATAAGCTGTCAGACACAAAAATATTGCACTCTGGAAGTATTTACTGAAGCATGAACTCCAAGCAGTGTTTTAGAATTGTTTTTATAAGGATGAAGTTATGAAAGATGTGATTATTAGGTCTAAATGCTCTCGTTAGACCTAAAAAATATTTGTCTGCATTAACATGTCTGGGACTCTCAGTGCGTTTATTGCTTCTGTAATTGTATTGTTTGATGATATATTACTGATAAATGCAAATTACTCTATTGTTGTCATCTTATTAAGGTTTTCTGGATAAGCCATGGCTCTTCAGAAAAACAACAAAATGTTTATTAGGTTTTGGTGAAGGTTTTTGTGACTTGATGTAGACACGTTTGTCATGTTTAGTTGTTTTCATGAAATATTCATTCAAGGCTTTGAAAACATGGATAATGTATGATGGCACACACATTTTCCTTTTTGAAAATTGCTAGTGTTGGAAAATGGCCCATTTTGTAATGCATAATTCATTACCATATCATATCACATCAAGTGAGCAACTATCTTTGCTAGAAAACCGGTATATGACATTTTTTGGATGTTGGGGTGATGGTTTTATTCCAACAGGCAGCTTAAACAAAGATAACTACCTGTCCAAATGTTTTAACCTGCAAGAACCTCATCATTCACTATAAGCTTAATCAGCAAGACCTGCTAGTTATTCTATAAAACCAAGCTGGTCGAGTAGCTGGCTGTGATGGATATGCTGGTTTAACAGCCAACACTATTCCAGCCGTAACCAGCTTTGACCCATGTGGAAATTCATACCTGTAAAGTATTGCCTGTCTGTGCTCTTGTTTAGTAGACTTTTAGTTTGTAGTTCTGCCTTGTTTCTTGCTTCCTGTTTTCCTCTTGTTACTCTTTGTTTGTCTCCAGCTGTCCCATGTTAGCCAATTATCCCTTGTCCACATGACCATAAACAATAAAATTACTTCCTTGAAGTGACCATCATGTACCCTTCGCTAACGGACTTGCGTGAGGGCCCTTTGTTAAGGGAGTCAGTTTTTTACTTTAGTTTGGAATACCCAAATGGCATCCCCTTCCCAAAATGCATTTTGAGGATGTGAAAACACCATTTGTAATTTGACCCTTGTGTCTCCTCTGTTCTTTGTCAGGTCTCTTTCTTTGTGACTGTAATGTTGGTTCTTGGTGTGGTTCTCAGGGTCCTGTCCTTGTATTTGATTGGTCTTGTTTTATTACATAATTAAACCTGCATTTTGATTCACTATACTGCTCTTGAATACTTCTGTCATTACAATACTAGTCTTGGCAGGTCTAAGTTAGCCTCAGACTGCCAATATTGACAAATATTTTCATTTATTTTAATCAAATATTTTATGTAAATTTATGTATTTGTCATTATTATTGAACAATGACAAATATTAATTAAACAATACAATTTTGTAAATTATGTACAGGCCTATATTTTTAACTGATAATAAACTGAAATCAGATTGACTGATTCCACTCAACTGGTCTGCTATGATGAATAGTTAAGATGTTTAAAATTTAATTTGTGGAATTATTAAATAACTCCAAGAAATCAAAACACCAGCATCAGGCCACTGGTGGCCTTCTGTCCTAATTTTTAGGAGGTAATCTCACACAAATGTACACACATATACACATGCTGTCAAAATGAGTCACAATGAGCAAATTTTCAACAATGAGTTATTGTTATTCTCACATTCTCTATTTAAAAAAAAAAAAAAACCTTCAAAATGATGTATGATTTGTTGGAATCCAACAATAATGACTGAGCTACACATTGTTGCGGGAGAGGGAAAATAAGAGATATCGCTTTAAGACCACTATTTACGAGTGTTGTAGTCCTTAGCGAGATGCTTCATGGGTAATGTAGTTCAGATCAAGCGTGCTCGTGTGACAAAAATGTTCTCTCGCTGTGCTGTGCAAAAAGGAAGATTCTCCGTTGTTTTTCTGTTACCTCATTAAAGTCGATCCACCCAGGAGTTATTGTGAACTGTAACCCTGAAAACTTTACCCTGCAAGAATCAGTAAAATTGCATATATTGGTGAACTTTGTTCCACTCATCATTGCCCGAACGCTAACTAACGAGCTGTTACACCCCGCTGTGAATGGCCGAAGCGGAGAAAGTAACAACATGTTTTAAGTCGATAGAGTCAGCAAAGTCAATTTTGAGAAAAATCGAGGTAAAGTTTTCTGAGGGTTCCAAAACAAAATCACCTAGCAACCATGGCAGGCTAATACCACCAAATTTGGCACAAACCAAATCAAAACCCATATCTATAGGAAAAAATATATAATAAACTTTTTTTCTATGATTCCACAATTGTTTGATTAACATTAATGAAAAAGACAGCCTATTTATTAAGACCTACTGTACCACACGGATCTAACATGTTACACATCAGATGTTTTTCCCCGACAGTTAACTAAACGTTCACATAAGACATAACAGATAATGTTCGCATGAACACTCGCTAGGACAGATTTTTTTGAAATACTGTATTTCTCTGTATATGTGTACATCGGGATCGCGCGCTGTCTGAAGCATCTTTATGCTCACGCTTCGGATCTGTGTAACGACTGAGACAAATCAGACACAATTATTTGTTATATTTAATTATCTCCGTGGTCGATGGAGGTGATACGGTCTCTGGGTCTAGCTGTGTTCTGGACCGGGACGTGACGCTCTCCAGACACCGGATGATAGCCTCTCTCCAGCTCAGTCCAGAGGTATATGGGAGGCCCACAGGAGGGTGATGGTAGTTTGTCCCGATCCACAACAGTGACTTCAGGGTCTCGTCGCGGTAGGGACAGGAGATGGCGAGGTGGAAAAACTCTGTGGCAAAACAAAAAAGAGCCACGGCTGCGTATTCCATTATCTTTAGGTCCGGTATTCTGTCATGTATGGCTGCTGGCAAACAGACGAGGAAGACGAAAATACTCCAATAAGTAGTTTAATATATCACAGATCAAACAGACAGGCGAACGGGTAGCAACACCTACACATAACATAGACGATACCAGACAATGAACTGAACTCAGGTAGGAACTTAAATACTAAAGGTAAATGACGAACAGCTGTGAGGATCGTTAGTGTCCATGATTACTGATGAGCGGCGGCAAAGTGGAACAGGGAAAACGAGACAGGAGTGACAACAAACTGAATGTCCATGAACAGAACATAATGGTGACAACCGTATTATATAATAAAATATCATATTTATTTGTTACTACTGTAAAGCTATATTAAATTATTATTGGATCTCATTTATTGCTTTCAGAATCTTTACTTTTTTAAATAATTTTGTTTCTGTATATTTAAATGAATATATTTTAATGACAGCATATTTATTGAACAAAAATAAATTATTTTATTTATCAAAAGAAAATAGTACAAACTAGGGGTTGAATGAACACGCACTAGACAGACATGTATGACCGTTGCGCTCGTGTCTTGCATCTTTTGCATCGCCACACGCATGACCCGGCATTTTAAAAACATGGCGCTCAAGTTCAAATCAGTTGTCTCACGTGTCGTTCAGAACGGCGATTAACTTACATGTACAATAAGCTGTTTAAAACGTGCATTCATCCGATCAATATTGAGAATCTAGATAGTATAATCAAACATATACTCTTGGAGTATACATTTATTTGTCATTAACAGTTGGATACGGAGCGTAAATGTGGACTTCAAATATTTCTTATCCTGCTGTGCCTTCTATAGGACCAGCGACTATTAGACGTCATGCTTAAAGCATCATGGCAAAGCATTAAAGTCGACTAGTCGATTAGTCGGTGCAACCCCTAGTACAAACTTTGCTAAAGTGATTGTTTTGTACAAGTATTAACACTCTGGAGTCGGTTAAGTCATCGGCGCCTTTACTTGCCTTTTTTTTCTTATCAGTGCAAAAGAGACTCGAAATACTCCGGCAATTTTGGACATACAAATAAGAGTTATATATTATTAAAAACTGTGGAATGTCTTCTTTTATTTGTGTGCACTCACAGTAAAAACAAAATGTTGTGCTTTTTTTGCAAGATAAAGAAAACTAACATGATGTGCGACCTGCCATCTCTATCTGAATGAAGTCCATTCTGATAGTCCTCAGAAAATAAACTGTAACTTAGAGAATACTAATCACACAAACATGAGACATATGTTAAAAGAAACGTTGAAATGTCAGGTTTTAAATCAAGTCAAATCGAAAACAAATATCCTCTGTTCATGTAATCTGTTTGAAAAGAGAGAGATGTCAGTCGTTCACAAGTCATCTCATTATCCACTAATGTGGACACACCCACTATTCAAACACAAATTCTGAGGCGATACATGCAACAGAGAAAAAACATCCTCTTATCAGCAAGCACACAGAGGGTTTTTCCCCCTTTATCTCACAGATTTGAGAATCATAGTGACCAGATATTGGCCCACATTGGACTGCATGCATATGATAATGAGATCACTGACTGGAAGCAGGAAAGTTTTTTTTTTTTCTTCTTCTTTTTTTTTTTTTTACCTGGATTTATTTCCAGGTATAACCATGTACTCAAAATGTGTCTTTGACTGTCATTTATAACTATATTTTAAATAAACTACAAACAAAAAATGATATTTCTTTTGTCATTGCATTGTTTCTTAGTTCACTCAGTCACATTCCTGACTGAATGGCTCATTATGCAGCTCATTAGGGGCAGGGTCTTAATCTCCTCAGGTGTGAATCACAGCATTATTCATGAAGATTCATGCCTCCGTGCATACGGCCTTCCTAAACAAAAAGTGTCTTAGAAATTTAAAATCAATACATTGTTTTATGTGTCTGAGTAGGCAGAATGATTTTAACTTCACTTTGAAGCAAAAAGACTAAAATATACAGTTTCCAAAAGTCTTGTGAAAAAAATATTTAGTATGTGTTTTGAGGCCTTATTTCAGTGACTTATTTTTTTTTTCTTTATTCAAAAACCATGCATATACATAATTCTCTCAAAAAAACAAACATGTACATACTTGTTGCTCACATATTATTGTAGCCTAGTTTGTGCTGAATAAAATGTAATGTGACTTTTGTCATTAATATATTTATAAGCAACTGAAAAAAGCGCAAATGTCAGGGCATGTCAAAACTACTCCAGGACCCCAAATTAGCCTCAGACCCCAGAGGGTTAACTTAGACATTATTAAAAACACAATATTTTAGCTAAAGTATTTGTGCCTTTTGCCTCATTGCCACCTCATATATTTATAAGATTTTTAAATAAACAAACTACTTCTATGATTTATTTTCACACAAAATCTGTTGCTTCATCAGTGTTCAATAAAAACATTTTTTCTGCAATCTTCCTAAAAAAAAAAAAAGAAGAAAAGGTCAAGAAAGTCTGGCTGGAGTGACCTATTCCCATTGTAAGTACTGTCCTTTCAGTCCCAGAGTGGTATGAAGGACTATACGGCTTACGTGGGGTCTTGGGTAGGTTACGATGTTGCAAGTGCACTTCTTACCCGGCACACAGTAGCTTGCTGAACCTTGTAACTCTGTTCAGCTGTTGTGGTGCTTTCCACAGCGACCCCTAGTGTCACATCGAAGTGACTGACAGATAGGCAACTTCTCATTTACTGTTGTAACGTCTGTTCCCTGATGGAGGGAACGAGATGCGGTGTCTATCCTGCCACAACTCTGGACTACCCAGTGGATGGCCGGGACACACTCTCAGCTCCTCAGCACAAAGTTGGTGCACATCAGCTCCTTAAACCTGTATGTCCGGGTGAGTGGCACATGCAAATTCCTCTCTCCAATTCTCATTGGCTTTTTCTGAAGTATCAGAGGTGATATCAGGGGCTCCCCAGTACGACCCCTAGTGTCAGTCTTCGACACCATGTCTCATTCCCTCAGGGAACAGGGGTCACGACAGTAACCAAGACTTTATAAGGATTAAAAACAGTAAGTTGCAAAGAATTTCAGAGTTTTAAATTCCCTGCTTTAATTCAGGTTCTCTGAGAACTCCCAGAAGAGCCTCTTTTGTTCTCCACAATGCTGTCATGTCAGTTCATAGCACCATGTTATTTAAACTTTGAAGAATGTCTTAAAAACTCACTATAAAAGAACTGCATATGCTTAGACATTTTATGATTCCATTTGGCCGTGACTTCAGTTTGTTGACTTTAGAATGTCAGAAGTCATTTTTTATATTTTTTCTAACCTTTTATCTACATTGCTAGTTTATATCTGCATTTTATCTTCCCAATGCTGCCTCACTCTTCTTTTACAAAATGCCACAGAAATGAAACAGAACAGCTGTCTCAAATGGCAAATGCAAGACAATCAATGTCTCCCTCTGAGTCTGCTGTAAGCGGTCGGCTTAAAAATGAGGAGCCACTCAGTAAAAAGGAGTGTTTTTCTGAACCATATAGGCAACAGAGTACAGGTTTTTAATGTAACTTTCAATGTGTTATATAATGGTGTTCTTTAAAGTCGATACTGCAGTGACATTAAAGCTTTATGGAAATGCTGTTAATTTGTTTGACCACATTTAACTGATAGAATTCAGTGAGGAGTTGTCTTACTGCTACTATGGTGATCATTTTGATTAATGACACAATTAAAATGATGCCTCACAGACTTCTTTGTTTTGAAATATGGGTGTTTCTTCAAATGCAGGCATTATTATGTCCTAGAGGTTAAATTTCATTGAAACTAACAAGTTTCAACTGTTTTCATTTTTTTAGGGTCACATAAAATTGTGTTGGACGTTTTTTTTTAACCAAACTTTCATCACTATTTTTGTAACCTTTAAAAGACTTCTATAGCTTTTATTGTTGTACCCTTGTTCAAGAATTTCTTAAATTATGACAATCCATCATAAAAAAATATGAATCATTACATCCAATCTAAACAAAGTGAAATAAATTAGTTCAATGTTTATTGTGTAAATGATTTATATTAATCTTTACAACATTTTAATAAAGTTTTGCCAAAAATTAGTGTTGGCTAGTTTGCAGTGTCAGTAAAGAGATCACTTGCAAATATAACTTGTGAGCAAAATATTTTTATTGGGAATTATTTCCAATCAAGCTGTAATTCTGTTTTTAGAAAATAAAATGTCAATCTATAAAAGGCACCCTTTTTAAAGAAGTCTGCATGGTCTGGAGAGAAGAACAGGGATTTTTCATGGATGATGCGCTGCCAGGGGAGAGATAGCCTGTGAGCGTCTCTTCAATCTGGGGCATCATTATATAGCCTTGTGCCTTCGCACCAACAATAGTCGAATATACCGACGTTGAGGGCATGAAGACACGAGGGGAATATGGCTTGTTCCAATGTTTTGATAATTCATCATGTAGATCTTCAAGGAAGAGGAGGGACTGGTGCCACCCCTTAGCCACCCGACAGAAATCTGTTGTCTAATTTTGAAAGTCTGGGGGTCTCTTGTTCCTGTGGCCAGTCTAACTGAAGACTGCCCACAGCACGAGTAGCTTATTGTAAGATCTGTCATCACGAAATGAGCGCTCAGCAGGCCCGGCGTCAAAGGGGGGCATTCTGAAGTCCCCCCTGCAATGATCTGAAGGACCCATCCCTCCACCCACGGAATGCAATTTAAACGCGGAAAGCGATCTAAACCGAATGCGATTTCAACTGAGGGGACTGCTCGGATCTGATTTGTGCCACCTCAAATTCAATTCGATCCCCTCCACTCCCCGAAGTTGATTTTAACCATTCAATGCGTACGATCACCAGTGTATTTAGAACGTTCACTGCTAAATTCAAAAGTGCTTTCATTCTTTGTCTGGCGCTGAGCCAGAGATAGACATGCTCAGTCCTTTTCATTGCCTATATCATTCACAATGATTCACAACAATTTTGAACCACGTAGGCTAAAATTTATTTTAGGTTTCATATATTTAAATTAAGTACTATCAAAAAAGACATTTGTTAAATACATACTGATGTTTGTCAGTTTGTTAAATATAACTACACTGGTGTCTATAGAAAGCGGCAATAATAATCCTTTCAATTAAAATCTGATGACGTGTTTTATTCATATACTCGTTGTGTAGGTAGCTATAAACCCATAGTTGGCGACTTACTTTTATGTATTTTGAAAGAAATGGGTGAATATACGTGATGTTAATCCAAAGATCTGATTCTCTGAATGAGCATTATCAAGTTTTTAAAACGACAAACACATTCACTTACACATATTCGACAATCAGAATATATCATATAGTTCATGATTTAGTTAACAAGTTTGTAAATATTTTGGATAAAACACGGAAAAATAAAATAAAAGTGACGGGCTACATCTGTCATACAGCTCTATTGTGCCTGCATGACGTGTCACCATGGAAGTAGGGTTAGCCCCCCCCTGAGAATTATAAAAAGCCTCCCTAAGTCATGTGTCCTGGCACCGGGACTGGTATTCAGAAGCAAAGCACTTGAAATCCATTTCCCCTAGAGAGCTGGTTTCCTTAGCATGGTCTGAAGAAGCGCAGGGGCATGCTCCAGAAGTGGGCTTGAGGATTTCATGATCTGGTGAAAGAGCAAGAGAAAGGGACGGACCCGTCTGCCGCTCGTCAGCCGGATCAACACGCGAGCCCCATGATTTAATCATTGAGGACGCGTAGGCTCACTCTTCTCTCACAAAAGCACTTTGATGGGAAACGACTCGCAGTGCTCACACTCTGCGTCCTCGAGGTCTGCTAAAGCGTGCTTTTCCCTCAAAAAGAGACATTCAATGCAAAAATCATGCGGATCATCATCCTGCTAGAGTTCTTACCAGGTCAAGAAAATATGATCATATAACACCAATTTTATCATCTCTTCACTGGTTACCTATTAAGTTCCGTATCGATTATAAAGTACTGCTAATGACCTATAAGGCTCTAAATGGTTTAGCTCCTGTGTACTTAACCGATCTTTTATCGCCCTACAATCCTTCACACTCTTTAAGATCACAAAAATCTGGACTTCTGGTTGTACCTAGGATAGCTAAGTCCTCTAAAGGAGGGAGAGCGTTTTCACATTTGGCTCCTAAACTCTGGAATAGCCTTCCTGATAATGTTCGGGGCTCAGACTCGCTCACCCAGTTTTAATCTAGATTAAAGACACATCTCTTCAGCCAAGCATTCACATAATCCATCTCATATCAGATCAATTGCACATGACTATCTTTGCTTAATGTTATGAACAGCAGCTATGCTAATTATTCTCCATTTGCTTTTCTGTTTTACCTCGGGACGCCCGTCCCGAGGTGACTAGAGAGTACATCAGTTTCAGTTTGGATCCAGCCTCTTAAGAAGACCTCAGATGACTAAAACTTTGGAAGAGACGGCGCCAACTCCTGCGATGACTTCAGAAGATGCAACATCTGGATCAACACGCACATTCACATTCTATAAATCCTAATTATTGTTAATATGTAATTCATTTTTCCAGGAGCTCTTTGCTTCTACCTCCAATTAAATTGCTAACAGTGATTGTATGTTAATCGCCTAAATTATTACATTATTAGCTAACTGCAGTCTCCAAATTGTAATGTTGATATGCATTCTCTGTAAAGCTGCTTTGAAACGATATGTATCGTGAAAAGCGCTATACAAATAAATGTGAATTTAATTGAATTGAATCATCCGAAATGGGCCGTGAACAGGGCGGCACAAATTTTTTAGACTCTCTTGACATGATTATGTAATGCTTTTCTTTAAATCTTTTCTTTTTGTTTTACAGAGAAAGAGGAAAAGAGTGAGAAAAATCTTAATCCTGCTTGCAAAACTAACTCCTAACAAAGGGATAGTTCAGAGAGGCAAGAGGTAGAGATGCACACACACAGTACACAATGCGGTTCTGAAGACAAAGGAACCTGATGAGCGCAACTGTCACACGTCTATTTATAGCCTCTGACGTGTGCATTCCGATGACGTCATCATCAGAGGTTATTTAAGTCAAATTCTTTGCGTGTTTGCCACATGTGTTCACAACCGGTCAAACAGAGATGTTTTCCCATAGCGCTTTTCAGCGCAGCATTGAGAGTAGCTTTTGAAAGGGAACATATATCATATCACTTGCAAATCTAGCACATTGGCTGCACTGGATTTAACTTCAAATTTATTCCTAGTTTGATTGAAAGCCTTTTTGGATTATTTAAACGGTATCAGACAACAACAGGGCAAACTTCAGCTCCAATCTACCATACTGTAGCTCAATATACTGACATCAATAACCAAAATGCAAAACATCTTTAATACCTCAGCAGAATTTCTCCCTAAACAAAACAAATCCATTTAATAAAATACCCCATTGTTCTCTTTCATTTTTCAGTCTATGCTTAATCCCCACAAGATGAGATTATTCTTGTATTAGAAATATCTGGTATAAAACCACAATCCTTTCCTCTATTAAAGGATGCACCTTGGATCTGTGGAGGTACAGTGGCATTTAGTTAAACTTTTGAGTGGTACGGTCCCACATATGGGATTTTTATTCCTGTGCCCCTGAGAGTATAGTCCCACATATGGGATTTAGAAGGTTCAGGGACGTCACATAACTGTGTTTTCAGCCACATAATGTTTTTTAAGGTTTCAGACATTTAAATACACATAAGCACCAGTAAAACAATACATTTAGAGTTTGTAAAATACACACTGATGTCAAACATCAGTGGAAGCAAACCATTCAAATATAAAAATCCATTCAAATATAATTTGCCGAAGTTTATTCATATCAGACACACATAGTGGGCCTAAGTAACTATAAAGTTTACTCTATTATTCTTCCAGTTCACTAGCCACTTACTTCCATGTATTTTGGGAGAAACTGATGAATTCACGTGCTGTAAATCTGACTGACAGGACTATACGAACTGTGGCGCAAACTAAGATGGCGGCACTCATCTCGTGTTATAGATCAAGATAAAGATCATTTATAAAGGTTTTTAAATGACAAAACACACTCACACATATTTGAGAATCAGAATATCAGATAGTTGATGACATGGTAAGCATGTTTTTGAATATTTTAAATAAAAAAGGAACAAATAAAACAAAATAATAGCGATACATCTGTCTTACAGTGTTATTGTGGCTGTGGTGTGTTACGTGACAAGCATGACGTGTCGCCATGGAAACAATAAGGGCAAACGTTCTAAAATAACAGTTGCCTTAAAAGAAACTCACTCTGGGGGCTCAGCTAGAATATTTTAAACTCTCGCATGAAAGGGTTAAAATAAGTTTCTTTCTTTAAAGAAAGAAAACCATTTTTTTCAAAGAAAAAAATCGGAAACACTTTACAGGTGCACTAATATGCATTAATTCATGCTTAACTAATGCACAGATAATCATGTTTTAATGTATGACTCATGAAGAACTAAACCATTAATTAATGATTACTGCATCAGCAACTAATAAAGATTCTATATGATTAATAGATTAAGTAATATATGAATTGCTATTAATTAAATGTTTCATGATGTATTAATTCCTTAACATATTTTATTAACTAAAAGTGTAATTTAATGTGTTAATTACCACAATGGGTTGAAGCCATGTATTTCAACTTCAAATTGTCTGCTTTAATTAATCATTAGCTAATGATTTGCAAATGTATCATTATGTTATGACTTTGCTTGAGGCACATGACTATTAACTAATTGTTAAGTAATATGTCATTATGGTTTTGACATCTACACTAAGCCATGGATTTCAATTTTCCAACCATCTACAACTGCGATTCCACTGTACCAGATGAACTGCTGCATCCAGAACCTTGTTGTTCATGGCACAGGAATGTGTCAGGTGAAGCTTGAGGTCAAGGATTCAAAGGTGGAACACTGAGAACATACGGCCGGGCACTGCTATTTCGTAACACTGTGTCTATACCGGACAAAGAGAATAGAACCCATTATAATCAGTAATAGTGATGCTACACTGGAAGCGGCATGACGCAACACAACACAACACAACACAACAAAACATCACTTCTGTTATGAAGGACAAATGGACTTGCAATGGTCTGTCATGTCCAGTGTAGACAGCTGTTGCGGCATGACTCAATAATGGACGCGTCCAGTTTAAACACAGTGCAACATCCATCTGTAGTTCAGATTCTGGTGTGCTGATATTTGTGTGCAGCCCAACTTACCCATCCTTCAAACACATTCTCTGTCATTACACTCACTACATGTGCAACTGTCAAAACCCATTAATTACATATTACTTAACAATTAGTTAATAGTCATGTGCCTCAACAAGTGAAGTCATAACATAATGATACATTTTCAAATAATTTGTTAATGATTAATTAAAGCAGACAACTGAAAGTTGAAGTATATGGCTTCAACCTATTGTTAACACATTAATTTACTCTTTTAGTTAATATGTTATTAAGGAATTAATACATTATATGACACATTTAATTAATAACAATTCATATATTACTTAATCTATTAATCATATAGATTCTTTATTAGTTGCTGATGCAGTAATCATTAATTAATGGTTTAGTTCTTCATGAGTCATACATTAAAACATGATTATCTGTGCATTAATTAAGCATGCATAAATGCATATTAGTGCACCCGTATTGTAAAGTGTTACCAAGAAATCACAAAACGAAGTATATTGAGTTTTAAATGATAAAGTAACAGTTTCCTTGTGAGGGAAATACTGCAATGCTGCATTATTTGCTGACACTATGGGAGACACCTTCTTGCGTAACCCGGTGTCTGAGGCATGTGTAAATTCATCCCAATATGCATGGCTGATGCAGTGCTATAACATGTCATCAGCTTCATTGTCTTCAGGAGGCTGCTTGTGTTCGTGCTGTGTAAAAGAAGTAGTGTGTGTTGAAAAAGAATGAAAGAAAACAAAGATAGAATAAAAGAAAAAGAAAAAATGGCAAGCAAACAATTTAAAAAGTGTGTCCCTCCTTGCACGCGTTATATTATGCCTGGCGAAGGAGACGAGTTGTATGTGATTTGTTTGGGAGCGGAGCATGCACATTCAGCATGGCAGTGATGGTGGCGACAGTTAGACACCTGTGACTTAATCTATTGGCCATGTAGCATCTGGACCAGACACGCAATTATTCATTTTATTTAATGAACAATCCAGAAACTCTCCCTCACAAGTCCTGTTAATTCCATCCCCCACAACTGCAACACAGAGACAGATTAGGTGTCCTGTTCCTATTTTATTGCTGTCAGGAATGTGCAGAAAAGATAGTGACTCTGACTTCATTCTTTCTGAGAAGGACAAATAAACCCTCTTAATCCCATATATTCTATATATATCCACATGAGAAATGTATAAACGTGTATCCAATTTTCCCCTCTCATGATTTTCCTTTTATAGGGTTTATTCTATGTATTAATTCTCTCTTTTGAACTATTTTGGTATTAATGTTTCAAAGTTGCAAATTTATAGTTAACTAAAATCACATGGGTAGCATGTTTGGCATCTACGGACTCCAATTTCTGTTTCCTATTTGTTAATTAATGTTACATGTTTCTAACTCTGTGACACATTAGTATTATAAGAATCTAGAAGGTTCTTCTCTCATTCATCCAATCCAGTGTCTTTTGCTAATATTCTGCCAAAAGCACAAAGACTCGTAAAGTTCCCTCTGAAAGAACAACTCCTTATTGGCTCAGACACCTCAAGAGGGTGTGACATCTTCACCCTTTAAAATCACTTATCACAAGATCACAGACTTTTTTTTTCCTTTACTGAGAAACGCTGACGTCAAGATGATGCTGTACTAGAAGCTTCTAAGGAACCCCAAGTTTGTGCCAGGCTTCGGCCTAGACCTTCCATTCACCAAAGATCCTCTAAATCCAACTGGTTCTCTTTCATCAAGACTATATATGCAAAGATTCAACGGGAGCCTCTACAAATTGCATCAGGACGAGTTTAATTCAAATGGGCGGGACATGCAAGTATCAAACTTAGTCTCATTACTTGATACAATAAGTATCCTTACCCCTTTTTAAGAAGGGCCTGTTAAAACTAAACTGATGGTTTGCTCAAGGCTGTTGATCTGCTGAATTTCAAACAGTGCTGTAACTTCTTGCTTTCCTGTATTCTGCTTCAGCTCTCTCTTTCCCTTGGTAAACTGTATGCATGTATGTGTGCGTTTGTTCGTTTAGTTATGTGTTTGTGATTTAGTTAAATAAAATTTGTGTGCACACTCTTGCGAGTTGATTCTGATCTGCTTATAAAACCAATGTCCCTGATAACGATTACGATCACAGCTACATGCTAAGAAAGCAATATTTTTCTGTGGCCACGGAAAATATCCTTTTTGAAAAGTTGATAGACGATCAATACTGAGTGTTCACTGGCCGAACAGATTAATTGATTGTAATATTAATTTAGCTACATTAAGTTAATTTGATTAACTGATTCAAATATTTGTAATTAAGTATAACGAGTTATGAAATTCATTCCTCTCTGGGTCCAGTCTCCTCCTAAGTCTTCTGATCCCTCTCTGGGAATGAGTTCTTGGAGAGAGAAGCAGCAGGCAAGTGTGGCTGCTCGCGCCTCTCCTCCAAGGAGTAGGGGAAAGAGGCACCGCATTGGGAGGAAGCCAGAATCAGACCTGAAGTCCATGATTTCAGCAAGGAAGGGAAAGATGGGAAAGAAGGGAAAGCTAAGTAAAACTCAGGCTATAGCCCCTCTGTTTCCTTTCCTGGTTGCTTCATTCTCTCCCTTCAGTCTCTAGGTTGAGGTCTTGGTGCAGATGTTGGGTCATAGAGTGGGATTTATTGTTCTTAGAATCCCAGTTATTGTTGACCCACTACATAGTCAAGCTGCAGCTGATGTGTGGGTTCAGTAAAGAAGCGTGAAAAGTCAAGGTTTAGAAAAGAACCTAGGAAGAGGTTTACTTCTCTGACTTTCCTATGGAGGCTTTTGAGGTAGAGCCAGTTTTTACATGCTCTCTCAGTTATTATATTTGTGGCCACAACAGGACTATGCTCCCTTATGCACATCACATCTTACTATGTGATGAGTATTAAGTGGACTAGTTTGGAAATGTGTCCAGCTCTCTCATCGGTTGCCCTTCCCAATCCTTTGGGTTGGGTTTTTAAGAAGGGCTATACTCCTCATGGATATCCGTTGGGTTGAACTTGACACTCAAGACCTCTCCAGTCTCTGTTGGGACTTGAGACAGACTAGGTGAGTTGATGTGACCCAGACTGTGGTTTGTCCCATTCTTCCACACTGTTAGTCCTTCATCAGGTATCGAAGCAGAGTTAGACTGCTTTATTAGGCCTAAGGAGTTTGATGCTCTCCCCATTGTATCGTAAAAAAAAAAAAAAAAAAAAAAAAAAAAAAAGATTAGGCTGGGCTGTGCTTTTTGATGGGTATCCAGTGAGGTAGACCTGACAGTTGAAATAGATATATATTTCATCTGTCACCTTCCTCCTACTCAGAGGAGTAGGGGTTAAGCAAGGGCTTATGCTTCCTTCCTATTAAGGTCAAGCAATATATATATATATATATTTATTTATTTATTTATTTGAGCTGTACAGATGGACTCAATCCCTTATCTGTCACCTTCTGCAGACTGGATGTTAAAGCAAGGCTATGCTCCTTTTTAGATCTGTACGGTAGTGCCTGACAGACATAGTCTATTGATGGATGTAGTGCTATTGACTTAGCTGAGGCTATTGCTATATTTTCCCCTATTAGCTCTGCTCTGAGGGGCTCTGGGCTGTCCTGTAGCTGTGGCTCGGTCTAATGCAGGAGCCCCCAATTCAGAAACGGCTGAGCATGGGAGCTTGGGGCTATTTCCTAACACCTGTAGCACTGAGATTGCTGGGAGCAGCAATGTGATGTCACAGGATGTGTCAACTTCACGTGTTCACATTTACATATAATTAAATAGAGAAAAAGTTATGCGTATTTGGCGTGCTGTCCAGGGGGAGAGCTCCGAGCTCGGAATTTTGGCCTGAACCCAGAGTACTCCCCCTGGTTGTGGTAAGAATAGATACACTGTAAAACTGAACAGTGAAAATAATTAAATGAAATGAGTTCGTTTCACTCAAATAATAATGAAAGTTCATTGTACTTAATAGAAAAAAGTTGCGTGAACTCAAAATTTCATTGTAGTAAGCTGAACTTAATAAGATTGAGTTATGTTGCAGCAGATTTCTAATTCCCAGCATGCTTTGTGTCAGACTGTATAAATAAATGTTAAATATAAAGTGTTATTTTGTGTGTTTTTGCACAAAATTAACATAGGGAGACATAAGTTAGTGTTTAATGTAGTGTTATGTTGGGATTACAGGGGTTCTGTTATGTTAGTTTTGTAGGGTCACCATTGTGGTGAAGAGTAGAGCCTGTGGTTAGGTGGTTGAGGATGGGCTGCAAAACTTTTAAGACCACAAACTGTATGTTGTTTGATTATATACATGCAAGTATATAATGACAGTCTCTTTGATAGTTATAATAGCGTGTTATTTGCTGTCTAACATTTAACCAAGATCTGAATGTGATGTTTATGTAAATTAACTGTATGTAATTAACATTATGATGAGTGGGGCGAGGCTGAGAACTGTGGGAGCGAAGGGATGGCGGTGACGTGATTGTTAATGACAGACACCTGTGCACCACACTGGTTTGCTCCGCTTCCACGACTCTTGGCCCCGCCCCACTTGACACAAAAATTTTAAGTTCTTGTTGTACTAACTTAAAAAAAAATTGTTTGTTTACTTAAATGTTTTGAGGTAATAAGTTTCCTCAAATGTTTTGAGTATTTTGAACGTATTGATTTTAATAGGCAAATACTTAAGAATCTATGAATGGATCATTATTACAGTGATTATTATGTTTCTAGCATGTTATATGTTTGGCAACGGTTCTTTTTAACCCTTAAAGATGGAGTGTGTAGCTTTTCATTTCTTAAACAACTACGTAGGAAGACACATCATGGCCATATTCCAGGATGACAATGTCAAGATTCACCATGGTTAAAATTGTGAAAGAATGGTTCAGAGAGCATGAAGAATCATTTTCACACATGAATTGGCACCTCTGAGTCCAGACCTTAATTTCATTGAAAGTCTTTGGGATGTGCTGGAGTAGACTTTCTTGCATTAATACAAGATCTTTACCAAAAATTGATGCACCTCTTGATGGAAATAACATCACAACATTTATTTCCATCGGGAGGTCCATCATTTTTGGTCAAGATCTTGTATTGACAATGCAAGAGGTGAGCACTCTATAAAGTCTCCTCCAGCACATCCCAAAAACTTACACTCAGGTTAAGGTCAGTGCCAGTTCATGTGTGAAAATGATTCTTCATGCTCCCTCCCAACAATTCTTTCACAATTTGAGCCTGAGAGCTAGAGCGCAGTTCATGGTTGCATAGCAACGACAGACGCCACTGGAGCGCAAGTGCTTCGGAAAGAAGGAGAAAGCAGCACGGCTGCGCTTTCCACATGTTTTTTAGATGCGACATGTGAACGGCTTCTAAAACTGACAAAACCTGAGTAAATGCATGCAGAGATTATATAAATGTGATCTGTATTTGACAAATAAGAAACACACAGTCTTCATTTACCCTGTAAATCAATTACAAGAGACTCTTGGCAATTGCCTTGTTACTGGTATTAGACCCTTGAGCTCTGCTATACCACCATGTGGTTCCTGAACAGGTAACAGAAACATGCCTGAGATGCATTGTGGGGAAAAAAAGAGGGAAGAAAAAGGGGGAAAAAAAAAACAGTAATCACTGAAGGAAACTGGAGAAAGGTGCATAATGAGTCATACTGAACAGAGCTGTTTTTTTTTTTCTATACATGTATTTCATGACTGCTGTTCATGAATCATTCACACAGACTCATAACTCGTACTGGTTTGTATACCTGTCTTGGGAAATCTGAATACCTTTCTACGAAGAAAGCGCACTACGAGCCTGAAGGTTTGAATAGAGTTCTGAGAAAACAACAACATCCAAATGCATTTGTACCTTGCTATTTACCATTTCTTGCATCAGAGATGGAACGCTTAGGTATTATATGCGTCAATTTCACAGAAATAGCATCTGACTGTGAATTGGTGTAAGTTCTCGTTATCCACAAAGACACATTTCAACACTTTCTCAAGCAAACTTTTGATCCTGGCAATCCTTTTCATTCATAAACTCAAAGCACACAATCCCTTTTTTGTCTTCTGTATTCAACAACAACATAAATTAACTTCAAAAACATTATACTTTCATCCTAATGTTGTCTGAGATATTCAGAGCATTTTCTTCTTTTTTTCCATTTCAAAGAGTCTTGCATTTGGGGAGTTGGAAGGCTTTCTTTTGAAAGATTCTCAGTTAATGAGAAGTGATACACATTGAGCAAATAATGCTTAACATTTCTCCTAAGAAATGTGATAATAAAACCCTTTAAAAACTTGAACACAGTCTGGCATATGGAGCATTATTTACATTACATTTGGGACTATCAACAAGCAACCAGTGCTATTATATATATATATTTTTTGTATGTGGATATTATCATACTGCTTATTAAAACAAAGTTTCTGTAAGTTTATGCATTTTAAACATTTTTGCATTGTATCAAAAATAATAACGAATATTTTATGTGTAACTGTTGTTTGGTTGTTATTATTAATAGTTATGTTCTTTTTTGTCTTTCTGTCAACAAATCTTCTTAAATCTTCATTGTAAGAATTTTAATTAAAAATTCAGAAATTGAATTGGAATTGCATTGAAATTATAATAATTGTTTTTTCATCAAAACATGAATAACTACATCATTAATTTTAATGAATTAAAATAATTATAAAACTAATATAATTAATTGCCTAATTGCCTTAATTGTTGAAATTGTTTTACTCAATCGATTATTTATTACTGAAATATTTCTTTAAACTAAGTTTTTGTCACAATTATGTTTGTTCTTAGTTTCGTTCTGATGGACTTTTAAATTGTTTTCATTAGTCACATGTGTTTCTTTGTCTTTGGCTGCAACCAGTTAAATTCAACAAGAAAAAGAGGAAAACATAGGAGATTTAAGCCACTTTTGCTTGTGGATGAAAATGTTTGCATATAAAATAAATAAATTAACATATTCAAGAGATCACGATTTTGGGTTTTCATAATAAAAAAATAATATCTTTAAGGATAAAATTGTGGGTCACATTAGTAGGGTTAAAAATATAAGAACTTAAATTAAAGGTGCAGTATGTAAGAATTTTGTCCGCTAGAAGTCGCTAGAGGCCTATTCAAAACAAAGGCGTAGCTTGATGACGCCAAGTTTGAGCGCGGAATCTTGGGGCATATGGACTTTACCTCAACGGACAGTGCAAAAGAATAGGGATAGGACTCGGGAAGAAATAATGTTCATGCACTGTAAAACTCAATAAGTTCAGAATACTCAAAACATTTAAGTTAACTAACTTATTTTTTTTAAGTTGGTAGAACTTAATTTTTTTGTGACAAGTGGGGCGGGGCCGAGAGCCGTGGAGGTGGAGCAAGGCCAGTGGTGCACAGGTGCCTCTCATTAACAATCACATCACTGACATTCCTTCGCTCCCACGGTTCTCAGCCTCGCCCCACTCAAGTACATATAGTTAATTTACATAAACATCACATTCAGATCTTGGTTAAATGTAAAAAAACCATAAAAAAACACATGCTATTATAACTATCAAAGAGACTGTCAATATATACTTGCATGTATGTAATCAAACAACATACAGTATATGTGGTCTTAAAAGTTTTGCAGCCCATCCTCAACCTAACCACACGGTCTACTCTTCACCAGAATGGTAACCCTACAAAACTGACATAACAGAACCCCCTGTCAATCCCAACATAACACAACATTAAACACTAACTTTTGTCTCCCTATGTTAATCTTATGCAAAAACACACAAAATAACACTTAATTTCAACATTTATACAGTCTGATGCAAAGCATGCTGGGAATTAGAAATCTGCTGCAACTCAACTCAATCATATTAAGTTAGTGCCATAGTGCCATGGGCAAAGCATGGGCAAAACAATTTAGTTTACTTGAAATATGTCAGTGCTGTGAACTCAAAAGTAAAAGAAAGTTTTAAATACTCATAACAGTTAATTTAACTGAATTAATTTGTTTAATTTAATTTGTTTATCATATTAGACACAAATGAGAGTGTTGAAAATGATTAACGTTACTCTGTGTGTTCGCTCGGTGGCTGCTGTGAGATACTTGTTTGAGACACACTGCAGTAAGATAGATCGATTTTAGTAAGTCATATTAAATGCTGGATGGCTTGTGTTGATAAATGGTATGCAATTAATTTTAAAACGTATTGTATGATGGAGAAAATTCTGTATTACTTTTACTAAAAATAAAGCTGCATCTGATTATGCTATGCTAGCTACTTGCCTTCTCTGAGGCATGGTAAAGCATGGTACTCACAAAAAATCAAGAAAATTAGATTGTGTTGAGCTATATAACAACAATGAGTTTTCTGTCTATAAATATATCAAAACAGTTGGTCCTTGTCTATTAAAACGTGTAATATATTAAAGCGTCTTTGGTGTTTCCATGGTTTCTACAAAATAAAACCGGAAACCGAGGGTAACGCGGGTATGACGCCATTGACAGGTGACTCCTCACACGTCCCCGAGCCTTGGTTACAACTGGAATTTTCTCACGATTTACAAATAGTTGGAAACATTTGGGATATTGTAAGTACTCAAGTGAACAAAATATATAACACTGGCCTAGTGGTTTTTGGATATTTTACTGCAAAATTCTTACATATTGCACCTTTAACCCCACATTTTTTGGTTATACTACAATCACAAAATAAATGGGCAGCTGTTTCTTCAACAAGACCACAAAATGAGCAAGTTTATTCAATATCAAGATATTTACAGATAGATTAATTAAACCTGTCACTCATATCTTTTAAGTTGTTGCGCTTGTGATAACGTCGTAGGTCACATGATAACGTCAACATGGCGAATGATGTCCGGATCGCATTCATACTCAACGAGATGAGTACCTACTCTTTTAGGCTCGTTAAGTAAGTACTTGAGTACCTACTCATTGAGTAGGCGGTTTCGGACGCAGCCTTTGTTTCCCACCACTCATTAGTTTCTATGGACACTGATTCAATCATCACAGCGGTTCATTATTTTGTAATCATGACTGTGTATTTATATTTCCTGCTCGTGCAGTCTTCAGTTGTCTGGTATTGTTTGTGTTTACACAATGTTTTGTATGTTGGCTGTATAGTTTTGAGTTATTTAATTCAACCTTGTATTATTCACATATCATCTTCATCTTCCTTGGATATAGCCTTACAGTTTTACACAGTCAAAATAATTAACACAGCCATTAAACATAAAGCACTCAACATTTATTATTATTTTTTTTTAATTCTATAAAACTAAATGTAGACAAATTTAATATATTGATTAAATTGCAATATTCTATATTGGAATATTGGGAAATCCTAAATGTTTTCTTTTTGACCAATTATTTATTTCATTTCCTTAAGGAAAGGTATTTATCATCATAACAGAAATCACAATCACCATAATATTAATACAAACACTAAAATGATGCCAATTTACGTATGCCTTTTAGCTCATTTACTCCATCTTTTAAAAATAGATTTTTTAGTAATTCTGCAAATGTAGAAGCAGCCAAATAAAATTTAAACCTAATAAACTTTGCGTCTATTTCGACACAATCTCATGGAAATTCATAACTATTTTAAGTTTTGGTAAATTGGTGGCTAATTTCTATGAATTTATATGATCTCATTTGTATCTGCTTACACCCTACTGGGGGTTAGGTGTGGGCATAGGGTTAAGGGAGGACCCTCATGTCTATTTTTTTTTTTTTTTTTTCCTAAAAATCATACTTTTTTTGTACAATTCACATTGTACAAAAATTGACACCTCATAAAATAGTTATGTTTTCACAAGGAACAGGTTGATCGATTTCCATCAACAAATATTTTTTTGTCACTTTGTAAAACTGCTTTTCGTTAATAGGCTACTTAAATTATCTAGTGTCACTGAGTAAAAAACAGCAATGGAGAGCTAAAATATGGTTCTTTAAAGAAAGACATTTCAGTACACAGGCCATTCACTCGCTTGAAGTTTGTTGCATTACATCTCATGCCTGCAGTACACACACGACAAGGTTGGGTTCTGGAGAGCTGTCGAAACGTATTCCAAGGATGAAGCCAACCCATCACACCGCTAACCTGTGAGGTCTAATAACTACAAAGTTGACCTCCCTGATCCCAATCTCCCACACGACCTTTCCCTTACATTCACACTCCACCAACGGAGCAGCTCTCCTGACAATAACTGTGTCTTACAACTCCCAGATGTTTCACTCTCCATCTCTCTTATTTTCACCCAATTGTTCATTTATTTGCTTGTTCTTTCTATCTTTTCTTCTCTTCAGCACACAATTGTTCTCTCAGGCTCTCCTTCTCTTCCCCTTAGACTCATTACTGTTATACGCATCTCTCTCTCAGAGCCCCTGTAGTTATGGACCTGTAGTCTCTCTCCTCATTATTGCTCTTCTAGCATTCTCAGACCGAGTTGTGTGTCTTTTCTTCTGTCATACAAGGATGAACGCAAACTCCCACAGTACCTCCACAGGACAGTGCAACATCACAAGAATGAACAGTATTTATATCATCTTTTATCTTTTAATCCTGTCGAACTAGTGAATCTGTTTCATAAAGATCTGGGATGCTCAGGTTTTATATACCAGAATATTATGTAGTTTTTGAGTTTGTTGGCTGAGAGAAAAAAAAAAAAGTTAGTTTGAAAAGCTCAAGTTAGTTTGTTAGCTCATGTCAATTAAATAACATTAACAAATCCAACTTTTGATTTTAATGATGCATTAAGAAATTTTGAAATTAACATTAACTAAGATTAACAAAGAACATTTTTCATTGTTCAAATATAGTTCATTGTTGTCATGTTACATGTCCTTTTAACTCATGTAAAAAGGAAACTTATTGTTCAGTGTTACCAATTAAGTCAGCACTATTCAGATAAAATTATTATTCAGTTTTTTTATTATTATTTTTCTTTTTACAGCAGCAGTACTTAAACCACCAACTGTTATTTTACCAAAAAAAAGTTTGCAAAGAGGTCTATATTCATAATAAAGGCAGAGCAGCAGCAAATTTTGGATGAGATTAAAATCATGAAGTACATCTATGAAACAAAAATGTACCTGACCTCTTTAGGGAAATCTAGTCAGTCTAGATCTGACTAGGGCTATATTTATAGTTTTTCATGACCAATTTTTCTGAGCCTTTTGTTTATTTATTTATTTTCATGAGGCACTAGTCACATTTATGAAAAAATCAAGCTCAAGCTCTGTGGGTGCATATTTCCATCATCATTGGGATGTAGTCATTGGAATATACGCTTTCTAATAGATGTTGAAATATTGCATCTGTAAGTTGTAATTTATATGAAATACACTTTAAATAAAAATGCCCTTTATTGCCAGCCTCAGACATAACCGTGGCATGTGGCCAAATCCCACGTGGCATGTTTTAACCATGTTATGTTCTTTAATAACCAGTAGTGGGTTAAGATTTTCCTTCCTTTAGGTGTTCCATAGTCCAGTGCACATTGAATGCAATACTAATGAAAGAGTTAAGAATTTAGCAAAAAGGCAAAATAAAAAGGCAAAATAATCAAATTTTATAGATCAGATTTCTGATGTATAGTGCAAAACTGCAACATCAATAACTACTAGGTTTTTTTTTTTTTTTTTTGTCATGTCTTATCTTGCCTAGGGCACCAAGTGAGCCAGAAATGTATCTGGTACCCCATCAAAATAATAATAATAAAAAAAATAGGTGCATCATGTCCCATGATGCTTCTGACCTCCAATATTGTTTTTAACATCCCCATCCTTCACTAACAGACTCTTTGCTAAGACTGCATTATATTGTGACAGGAAGCACACACACACACACACACACACACACACACACACACACACACACACACACACACACACACACACAAAGTTTTATTAAAGGGATAGTTCACCCCCCCTCATTTAGGGTTATGAATGTGCATGCAGTTTCAACACATAGATGTGTTTTGGAGAGGCTGTACTAATTTTTGTTATATTGATTGTGTTAGTGGTCACATCGACCCTCACTGGTTTCAGATAAAGAGTCAGATAAAAAACAGAAGTATCTGTGAAAGGATGTTTGTGATTGTTAGTTTTTGGTATCCCAATTGCTAGGCTGCTGCTGCACTAAAAAGAAGTGAAAGAAACCCATTTTACCCTCAAGGGTTTGAGAACCAGACGTAACAAAGGCAGATTGCTGTTTCTTTGTAAAAAGTTGTCACAGAATAAGAATATGTGAATAACTGAATTTTGACAAAAATGTCTGATAGAACCTTATAATTCCAAGGGGGCAATATATAACAGTTCCAGTAAACTGTTACCTGTCTTCTTTGCCATTAGAGGGTGATAGGGAGTCATTAGCTGGGAGAGTAAAAGAAAGGGGGAAGTGTTAGTAAAAATATACCTGTTAGTTGGAAGTGTTTGCTCTCTCCAAGTTTTCATCTGGGAAACACTTGTTGAAGAACATTTATGTTCTACATCTGAATGTGAGTTTATTTATTTGTTTCATTATCCTTATCAGAGGTTTTATAGTGGGAAATGTATTTTGCTTGCAGAACCTCATGTTGTATTGTTTGTTTTGTTTTGTCCAGAGGGTTTTTGTATTTACTTAATTTTGAGGACATCTCATCTGGTTCAAGTTTTTGACTTGTTATTCTCTTCAATTTGGGATTATATCTGAACTCCTTTACAAACTGCCAATTTTCTGTGGATTAACCTTTGTTGGATGAACTTGGATTTAATTCTTTTAACATCATAACATCTACAATGGTGTGATAAACAAAAGACATTTGTGGTAACTCTGGACTTTAATATTGGGTGGACATTTATAAGGTTTTACTTCCAAATGTGAAAAGGTTGATAACTCTGCTTCATGTAATTTTGTCAAGACTTGTGGTGTTCTGAAGGTGTATACTCTTCTGGGACCTTGCTCACCACTCCAACAACTTTCCTGAAGAGTAAAATGAAAGTATGCTTTTTTGAATCATATATAAGCATCAATTTTTCCCCATGTTTTTTTTTTTTGTTTTTTTTTTTTTTACCCAAGTGCTTGGTTGCAATTTGTGAAAATATATGAAAAGGTTGTGACCGATAACTACCTCATCTTTTAGTTTAAGACTTGGCTGAGTCTCCTGCATGAGACAACTTTGAGTGTCATCCCAAAATGGATCCAGACTATACTTCTGAATCTGATAAGCTGATAAGCTCATTCAGCAGCCTGTATTTAGAGTCAGAAGGAGGAGCGGCTGTTCCAGAAGAGGACAATGACTCAAGTTGTCTACCACCTCAACAACCACCAGAAGAGGATGAGGAAAGTCTGATCAGTTTTGCTATTGCAACAAAGGTGAGACAACTGGGGTATAGACTAGATAAAATGGAGAAAGAGAGTGTATAATGTGTCCGGGGAGTGGAAACATATATTCAGAATTATCTTCAGCAGTATGACTGTCGTTTGATTGCTGTAGAGGGGCAGATGCCAGACTTGACAAAGCTAATGACCACTCAATCATCATTAGACAATGAAAGTTTGAAGAAGCTGGAGGAAAAACTTGATTTCGTAGAAGAAAAGAATAACCACTTAAAGAAAACCTTAGAAAACCAACTGCAAGAGATGGGTAAAGCTGTGATGGATTGCATGAAAAGAAGAGACAGCCATCTCAGGTCTTTGTTTTGTCTTACACCTGGAGCTACCTCTACACCAACTACCACATCAACAACAGATGTACAGATAACTCCCATGTTGCACCAGCTGCCTTATAAAATGGCCATTAAAATAGAATTCCATAAGTTTGGGACCACAGCAGATGAAGACCAAATAGCTTATCTGGAGAAATGTGCAGAATATTTGGCTGTGCAACCCATGAGTAATGCTGAGAGATTAGCAACTCTGCCATCTGTATTGACACATACCACCAAAAATTGGTGGGTGGCCGAAAAAGCACGTTAAAACATGGAGTCAGTTCAAAACTGCTTATTTGCGATCCTTTCTACCCAATAATCATGAGGTTGAAGCAGAAAGGAGGATAAGAGAGAGAAAACATGGGATTGATAAGGATCTTCAAACTTTTGCTTTCCAGTATCAAGCCTTATTTCTTAGACTTAAACCAACGATGTCTGAGAAAGATTCTGCAGGCTGCCTTGAGAAACTGCAATCCTTGTCTTGCTAGTATTTTGAGAGGAACAGTAACTACCTTTGATGACTTGCACAGGACAGCACAGGAGCTTTGGTGGAGCACAGGAGCTTTGGTGGAGCAGGATATTGCTGAGGAAAGGGCCTTCTGGAAGCAACGTCAGGCTGAACAATCCTCCAGAAGAGGAGGCCAGGATAAGTACAGCAGAGGTAAGTCACAGCATGGCATTAGTGACAAGAGGTAATGTCAAGCTGCTTACCTTGACTATAACTTTGCGTAACCAGTCTTGTGAAGCCATTATGGATACAGGCAGTTCATACTCTTTAATCTGGGAGTCATTGTGGAGGAGATGGAAGGATGAGACCGAGTCTTGACGGTCCAATCGGGGACAGACATTTGCCCTTGCCAACAGCCATGTCCAGAGAGCATTAGGTGAAGTTACTTGAGTGTACCCTACAAGGATGCACAAACCCATTGCGACTATTCATTATGAGAGATGAGGACCTAGCTTTTCCGCTCATCTCATGCCTTGAGTTCCTTGTGACATGCAGGGTCAAGCTGGATTTTGACACCTCCACATATTCATTGCCTAGACAAAAGGAAACATTACACAATTTTCCTTGTTATGACCAACCCCCCTCAGTTAACATACATTGTGCACTTCCAATAGTGCAAGTATCCAGTGACTACGTAGTTGCCATCAGAGATTTGGTGGCCCTTGCTGATGCCTCTCGTACAGAGAAGAGGAGTTTAAAGGGGTTGCTGTTGAATTGGCCGACTGTCTGTACAGATGCATTGAGTCAAACCTCTATCATTAAGCACCAGATCATAGCTAATGCAAACTGGAGAAATTGTTGCCGGAGACAGAAGCAACATGACACACGAAAATCATTTAAGCAGGCATCTTGGGCACAAGAAATGAGATTACTCAACGTGGTGTACTGGCCAGAAATCCAGCAAGATGTATGGGATCACTGTAAACAGTGCCAAGTCTGTCAGCAATACAAGCCATGTATATCCAAACTTTTTGGAATCCTTCAATCTAGGGTGGGCATTGATCTTATGGGACCATTTCCGAGAAGCGTGAAGTTGAATGAGTATTTACTGATTACTGTGGATTACTGTAGCAAATGGGTTGAGGTGTTTCCTTGCTAAGACACCTTTTGATAACTAACATCCTTATCAAAGAGATCTTTACCTGATGGGGGGGGTCCCTACTTATTTGGTGTCAGACCGAGGACCACAATTTACCTCACAACTTCTGAACGCTACCTGCAGACAGTGGGGTGCCATTTAAAAACTTACCACTGCATAACACCTGCAGACTAACCTGGGGTGCGTTTCCCAAAGCGAACTATGGTTGCAAGTTCTGTCATTACCAATAGAGTTCAATGGGACTTACGACCATAGTTGACTAACGATGCTGTCGGGAAATGCACTCCTGACTGAAAGGGTGAACAGAACTCTTAAGAACTCATGATTGCATCATATGTCAAGGACAATCACAGGAATTGGGACCAGTGGGTCCATGAGTTCAGGTTTGCGATCAATTCATCTTGGCAGGAGAGTACAAACTATACCCCCGCGGAAATTGCTTCAGGGCACAGGTTGAAAGGACTCCTCAAACTATTCCAACATCGTTCACCTGATCCTGATCAATCTGCATATGAAGTTATTGAATGTCAGCAATCACTTCTGGAGAGAGTAAAAAAGAATGTCACGAGAGCCCAGAGCAGACAACAGACATACTACAATCTGAGGAGGCGGCAAGTAATGCTGGGTACACGCTAAAAGATTTTTAAAATCTTATAAGATTTTCAAAATGTGAGAGATTTAACCGTTTTGCTGCTATAGTGTGTAGTGTGTACTGATGTGACAAAGACAGCAGACCACACATGAACACATTTTTAACCAGAGTCCTGACTGTGAACATGGGAAATCTCACAAAATCTCTCGAGAATTAACATAGCGGGCGATAAGCAGGAAGAAATTGTGATGATAGTGTTTGGAATGATTTTGGTATGTTTTACAGGACACATTGTATAAACACTTGTGCTGTTGCCACAAATCGACAAGCTGATCCTCCATCTCTGCTGTCCAAATCCATTTAACTTTGGGCTGCACCATGACTGTTTATGCTGCCGTCTTTAGTCAGCTCGCTTTCTGATTGGATATTGTTTCGTTTCACGTGATAATCTCCAGAGCGTGAATTTTTTTTTTTATAACCATTTAAATTGTTAAAATTCTGCATAATTAAGGGCGTGGCCACTTGAGTGACAGGTGGATTGCTGCTGCTGTCTGTGAGCCGTCACGTTACCTCAGCTAATTCCAGCCACTAAATTTGGCATCTCTGCCGTGTTTGTGCTTTTTTCGGGATTATTTCATACAATTATCAAATAATGTGGCTTGCTGTGTAGTTTATGGTCGAGACAGATGTGCGTCTGTGTACATGTGCACACATGCAGAAGAGAAACAGAACACACATTGTTGGATCGTCTTGGCATTGGCTAAAAGTTTTGTTCGTCAGATTTACTACACTGACATTGGCTGAAGAATATGCCTCTCAAGACACCACAAAATCCGACAGCACTGCTTGGATATTATAAATAAAAACTGCTGCACTATTTTGAAAAATTATACTTTGGACGCAGGCTCATTTATTTGTGAGAGTCCATATACGATCTTATACAGTTTTACAAACGCCGCTCAGATTGCATAATTTCTTGAAGAACGACGATGGAGAGCAGATCATTCAGATGAAATGTGATGCAAACAATGGACAAAGTATAAATATTTCATGGATTTAACGCTTTTGTGGACAAAAAGTGCTGTTGTTTGTTTTTCAATGGACACTCATGGACATTTTACCCAAGTGCGACAGATTGGATTCATCTTGTGATCGCTATTTCATTACAAAGCTATGAAGTCCAATTTTGATTTTGCGTGTTGTCATTTGCACATCCGACACAAGTTACAATATTACTGTTGCTGGAGCATCTACATTGTAAAAAAGACACCGTAGATTGACAGTAAACCTTTAGAACTTTCAAATGATATAGCTGTTATCTTTATTAATATTTTAGATAGTGTCTAAGATAGATAGATAGATCCTTAGCCTGCTAACATTATCACGTCGCACTAGGGGGCGTGGTTTCAGCAAAAAATGCTCTTCAGAAATCTACGGGTGACGTCACGGATACTACATCCATATTTTTTTACACTCTATGGTGGTGATTGATCCCTCCTCCTCATTCATTTATGTGTAATTTGGGGCCTATCAGGTACAGTATATGGCAAATTTCCTTGTGCCTTGTGTGAACAAAAGTCGTAGTGTTGACACTGAATCTGGGATTGTTCACCAGTTTATACCAAGTTCACACTACAGGATTTTAAGCCCGATTTAAGCCTGATTTACAAGTTAACGAGTTCGCCAACAGATCGGGCTGTGATCGGGGGCAAATCAGTGGGTGATCAGCGCTTGCCAATCTTTATGTGTGAAATACTCAACGACGCATCAAAGAGGCTTGCTGACACGTCGCCAACACCTCGCTGACTCCAGACAAATACACTGGCTCACAGACTCCGCTCTAATTCATCCCAAAGGTGTTCGGGTTGAGGTCAGGACTCTGTGCAGGCCAGTCAAGTTCCTCCACACCAAACTCACTCATCCATGTCTTTATGGATCTTGCTTTGTGCACTGGTGCGCAGTCATGTTGGAACAGGAAGGGGCCATCCCCAAACTGTTCCCACAAAGTTGGGAGCATGAAATTGTCCAAAATATCTTGGTATGCTGAAGCATTAAAAGTTCCTTTCACTGGAACTAAAGGGTTAAGCCCAACCCCTGAAAAACAACCTCACACCATAATCCCCCCTCCACCAAACATTACACTTGGCACAATGCAGTCAGGCAAGTACCATTCTCCTAGCAACCGCCAAACCCAGACTTGTCCATCGGATTTCCAGACAGAGAAGCATGATTCGTCACACCAGAGAACATGTCTCCACTGCTCCAGAGTCCAGTGGCGGCTTGCTTTACACCACTGCATCCGATGCTTTGCATTGCACTTGGTGATGTAAGGCTTGGATGCAGCTGCTCGGCCTTCTGCGCACTGTGCGCCTCAGCATGCGCTGACCCCGCTCGGTGATTTTATGTGACCTACCACTTCGTGGCTTAGTTGCTGTTGTTCCCAATTGCTTCCACTTTATGATACCACTAACAGTTGACCGTGGAATATTTAGTAGTGAGAATTTCACGAATGGACTTATTGCACAGGTACCTATCACGGTACCATGCTTGAATTCACTGAGCTCCTGAGAGCGACCCATTCTTTCACAAATGTTTGTAGAAGCAGTCTGCATGCCTAGGTGCTTGATTTTATACACCTGTGGCCATGGAAGTGATTGGAACACCTGAATTCAATGATTTGGAGGGGTGTCCCAATACTTTTGGCAATATAGTGTATATAATGCTGCATTCCAGGCAGGTTTTTGAGCCCGTAAGTCACGACTTCAAACCACGACTCACGACTTTGTAGCATTCCAGGCAAGTCACGCCAAACTGCATGAGTGTAAACAAACCAGCATGGCGGACCGTACGGGCCTTATGCTCATTTACAATCATTACTATCGCCAAAGGTGCTTACTCCTTGCTTATTTGAGGGAAACGGAGGAGGAAAAATGGCGCATAAGGCAAGATAAGCTGTTATACCTTTTATTTTATGTTATTTTACCGTGCACTTGCATAAACGCCGCATCCGTAGAGGCTGCCATTGTTGTTTCGCGGGCTATGTGACATCAGAGCGCGGAACTGGGAGTACATCGATCTAGTACGAGTTCACGGGTGGGAAGTCACGGGTTTGACTGCCATTTCAGTGCACTTTCACGCGTAGAAGGTTGGAAAACACGGGTTACGGGTTGCCTGGAACGTGGTATATGTATATGTGATTAGTAAAATGTCTAGATCATGCAGATATTAAGGTACTGTCGAATGATTTAGTCATTTTAGATTTTGAGCTTGTAATGTCAATGTTGTAAATTTACAACACTGGATGAAAGGGGTAGCAAAATTTGCCTGTGCACCTTGCACATTACAATGATGAATTTTATCTCACCTGTTCCATGTGAAATAGATACTAATAGAAACCTAATGTTTTTGATCATTCACAAGTTTTAAATGTCTTCTTTGTTACAAATATCTGCTTGCTGCATGAGGGACAGGTGATAATGTTCTGGAATGTGGGGGCTATAAATGCTATTAGCATGACAAGTAGAGGGAACAATAAGCTAGCCAGACTGTATTGTGTGAATTCTGTGGAATGTGTGAATTCATTAAATGTGTAAGTATGATTGGGACATGGAAGATAAACAGTGTTTTTTTTTTTTTTTTTCTCAGAATGCCACCAGCCAGGAAAGACACTGATGCCGTCCAAAATGGGTACAGAGATTTTTAAATGGATTCTGATATAAGTGATAAAGAGGAATGTAGAGATGCATGTGAACTGAAAAAAGAAAATAAACAACCCAATGACCATCCATCTGATGATTGTAGGCATCATGCCAACAAAATCAAAGTCATTCAAGAACCCAGGCCATGCCCCATGGCGGGTATCACTGGCTGATAAAGGATTTTATCAGCTCCAAGTTCCCAACACTGATTTTTCAGGTCAGGATATCACTAATGATGCCGTCTCCATTCATACACCACTGGAGTATTTCCGAAAGTTTGTGTCAGAAGATATGAACAAAATAGAGGACGCTGCAGACACTGTGGTAAAGGCTACACCAACACACCAACTGCCTTTGGGACTATCATAAATGAATACGGCTATGAACAGAGCTAAATTACGTAAATGCCAAAGTTTTCATTCAGCTCATCAGGTTTTCTAAATACAATCTGAATGTAAATACAGTCTTTTTAATAATAAATTATTTTTCATAAACATATGACTAGTCCAATTATTAATATTGTGTGATTATTAGTGTACATATAGGCTACTGTTATGGGGCTACATAAGCAGTACACCCTGCAAATGAACCCTTAGATGTTCTCTACATTTGTTCAGGCAGTGAGTGAAATCACTGAAATTCTGCTACCCAACAGGCTCAATGTTGCAATATTACAACATTTCCCTAAAAACTTACTAAAATGTTAAAAATTAGAGATCTCCTACAACAATATGTAAAAGGTGGAAACTTTTTTTTTCTTCTAT
Organism: Ctenopharyngodon idella; assembly: GCF_019924925.1. Lineage (NCBI taxonomy): Eukaryota > Metazoa > Chordata > Actinopteri > Cypriniformes > Xenocyprididae > Ctenopharyngodon > Ctenopharyngodon idella. Next base: position 21,237,361 of record NC_067221.1, read on the forward strand.
ATTTGGGTCTTTGAGGGTTTTAAGGATAAAAAAAAAAAAAGGCAAAAAAAAAAAAAAAAAACTCTCCACTAATTCTGTAAACTACCGTATATACAGGGAACCCTTTCATGCACATTACTATAATATTAAAGGTTACAATTAACAACAGAGCCCAAACTATTAAATTCAGTTGCTCTTTATTCTTAGATGTAATAATCAACACTCAAAAAAGGAAAAAAAACAAACAAAAACAAACAAAAAACATGTAAATTGCACATTAGGTAAGCTTTGCATTAACTTCTCAATCTAATTGTGAAATTATTACTCCAATTCATTTTCGAAATATAAACATTTACACAGTTATTGTCATAACTTGTCATGACAAATTCATTTAAACATAAATAATTAAGACATTACTAACAGGTAAAGTAAATATAATGAATATATAAGCTAATATAGTGCATATATTTAGTGAAATGGTCCTCTCTAGAGTTAATTTCTCTAGTGAACCAACATGCTGTGGACATCAAATGACTTACCTGAGGTAAATGTAATGCTACGTGAGATATTATTCTCAAGCTGTTTTATTGATGTCTTTCCGTGGTTGAAACACTGTTTGAGAGATTACACACAAACATATCTATGCATAGATCGTTCTCTTTTGCGCTTTTTCCTGTTGTGGCAGTTAGCAAACAGCATTGCATTACCGCGTGTGCCTCCTTTTGGATTAGAGTGAGGATCGCCTGTGACTGACTATATTTGTCGTCTAACTGCATGAACCAGACCGTGACATCCATACCGTACAGTTTGCGACGAATACATGTAACGGTAACTAATGCTGTAAACTATACAGGGAACTACAGCTGGTACATGATTATAATATTAAAGCTTAAAATTAATTGATTTGTAGGCTACTTACATTTAAATTACACATAAGGAAATTTTTATAGAATATAATACATTTTTAATGACATAATTATGTTTCTACTTGTTTTTTTATAGAAACATTTAAATAGTGGCTGTCATAAAACATACATTTATTTAAATATACATGAAAGGTGCAGTAGGTGATCTGGAAAATGATAACGTTAGCATCAACTAAATGCTGGATTTTCAAAAGTATGTAAAGTTCATGTCATAGACTATTTAAAATACGTCCAAGATTTTTACACACCGGTCTGTTATTGTAGAGACATCAACATTACATTTTCACGGCCCTAAACATAATGCGTAACAAAACTCTACAGATCTACACGATTCACATAAATGACATATTTTGATTCAAAATGCCAAATTTAGCTGAAAAAGAGACTACTTTGCAAGTATGGCTATGATGTTTTCTGTTTTTTTTTTTGTTTTTTTTTTACATGAAACTTTAGTGTTTTTCATAATGTCAGTTTCTGGCAAATTGCATGGAAACCAATTTGACCCCAACACAAATGGAGTACTGTGATTTTTAACACAACAGGAGGGTTTTAACATTACTTTTACAGTTACGGCTCTAGCAAATGCTTTCTTTCCAAATGCATTTATGAAATGACAAAAACTACAACTGCAGTCTTCAAACTGCCAGTGCTAAATCTGTAGTGTCCTCAAGTACAGCCCCCTGAGATTGCCAACATTTCCTGACTGGGGCAAGAGCAAAGGTGAAGAGGCTTTATTTGAGCTGCGGGAAAGAGATAGCACAACTGACAGCCAAGGCTAAAGGCTTGTGTCCCCGAACAGTCACAGCAGCTGTGATAGCACTGTGTTTCCTGAGATCTGTGTGCCTGAGCCGGCCAACACACCGCCTATGTGTCTTTTTCTCTAATTCGTATTTGACAGTTTTCTCTTTTTATGACATCTTTCCAGGTGGTGCAGGACGTGACCAAATGTCCACACAGGCCTTTCTCATTCTCCCGACGGACGCTACTGTAGTCCTGATTCAAATGACAGTGACAGACCATGTTTTGGTTGCCAAATTGCAACTTTAATTGTCTCTTTCACTGGCTCTTAAAAAAAGACTTGGAGTAGCACTTGCCCTACAGGAAATATCAACTTTTTGAAAATGATTATTAAATACTGGGTTATGATATAGGAGAAAACCGTCTAGGTGTATGCATTAGTGCTTTAAACAAGTCACCTGTTAATGGATGGTACCTTGGCTTGAACAAATACACTGATCTAAAGGACCTGTGACATAAAGAACATCAAAAATCCCAGAATGCACAGCCAAATTTACCCTTCTAGAATAAAAGAGCTTGTTTAGTCAACAACACAATGAGTTTAAATCTGTGTGTACTAATCTCAGTGAGACTGCAACTGTGTAAGTAAATCACTTTAGATAAATGCATCTGCTACTTTCTTACTACATTATAATATGAATGAACATGATATTAAATGTTGTCTGTAGCAGTAATGTACGATATTGGATATGTCAACATTGGCTATTTGGCCACTATTTTTATTTTTTTTTTTTTTTTTTTACTTTTTTCATTACATGTACACTTTTTTGTCATTCCGATTGAAATATTCGGTGGACTGTTTACATGAGACATTATCTAATCCGATATGGTGTTTAAATGTGCCGGCACTTTCAATCCGAATGACTTTGTGACATGTGCACATTAGCTTATGTCCTGTTTGCCGCCTTTTATTCCTGTCAACATGGAGTTCCATTATTTATTATGCACACTATTTTTATGTAAAAAAAATGTGTTGCTCTTAATCAAGCAACAGTGTGAATTTGTAGCATTTTACTGCTGGAAGGTATGAGGAAAAGACGGGCGCAGGAAGCTGACCTTTTTGGTGGCTGTGCATTTCTAAGGAGCATCTCAATACTACCCCTCCCTCCGAAGAAAAGCAGAAGCGTCTGGATGAAGGACTGTAGTAATGATACAATGAGTTACTTCAGTGTATTTAATAAATGTGTTGTTTCAGTTTTACTCCAGTTTGATTTTGCCGCCAACATTTTGATTTTCATGAGGACCCCTGACCTCTTGACATGGTGACGTAGACCTAAAGTAATCAGTTTAACGTGTTTACATGGCAGAATTTTTATTTTGTTCGGTTTATACAAACCTGATTCCAAAAAAGTTGGGACACTGTACAAATTGTGAATAAAAAAGGAATGCAATGATGTGGAAGTTTCAAATTTCAATATTTTATTCAGAATACAACATAGATGACATATCAAATGTTTAAACTGAGAAAATGTATCATTTTAAGGGAAAAATAAGTTGATTTTAAATTTCATGGCATCAACACATCTCAAAAAAGTTGGGACAAGGCCATGTTTACCACTGTGTGGCATCCCCTCTTCTTTTTATAACAGTCTGCAAACGTCTGGGGACTGAGGAGACAAGTTGCTCAAGTTTAGGAATAGGAATGTTGTCCCATTCTTGTCTAATACAGGCTTCTAGTTGCTCGACTGTCTTAGGTCTTCTTTGTCGCATCTTCCTCTTTATGATGCGCCAAATGTTTTCTATGGGTGAAAGATCTGGACTGCAGGCTGGCCATTTCAGTACGCGGATCCTTCTTCTACGCAGCCATGATGTTGTAATTGATGCAGTATGTGGTCTGGCATTGTCATGTTGGAAAATGCAAGGTCTTCGCTGAAAGAGACGACGTCTGGATGGGAGCATATGTTGTTCTAGAACTTGGATATACCTTTCAGCATTGATGGTGCCTTTCCAGATGAGTAAGCTGCCCATGCCACACGCACTCATGCAACCCCATACCATCAGAGATGCAGGCTTCTGAACTGAGCGCTGATAACAACTTGGGTTGTCCTTGTCCTCTTTAGTCCGGATGACATGGCATCCCAGTTTTCCAAAAAGAACTTCAAATTTTGATTCGTCTGACCACAGAACAGTTTTCCACTTTGCCACGGTCCATTTAAAATGAGCCTTGGCCCAGAGAAAACGCCTGCGCTTCTGGATCATGTTTAGATATGGCTTCTTTTTTGACCTATAGAGTTTTAGCCAGCAACGGCGAATGGCACGGTGGATTGTGTTCACCGACAATGTTTTCTGGAAGTATTCCTGAGCCCATGTTGTGATTTCCATTACAGTAGCATTCCTGTATGTGATGCAGTGCCGTCTAAGGGCCCGAAGACCATGGGCATCCAGTGTGGTTTTCCGGCCTTTTTTATTCACAATTTGTACAGTGTCCCAACTTTTTTGGAATCGGGTTTGTAGAAAGGTTTATCCCACCCCTCTCAAACTGATTACAATTTCATTCAGGTTTGGGCATTTTTATTACGATTGAGGTGTTTACATGGAGCATTTTCATTCGGATTGGACTTTTGAACCAATTACAATGCTCCATGTAAACGCACCTATTTATAAAACACATTTTTCTGCCCTATATTTTCTTGTATATAATCTTGTATTTATTTAAGATTATAAAATGAATCAACAAACGAAACAGAGAAAAAAAATTACTTTGACATATGAGTATTAAGCTCCCTTTTAATATAACAAATATTTATGAAAAAAATTAATTTGAAAACTTAACTTTACTTTACTTTCTTTAAAGAACCACACTCCCAGCTCAAGAACCTTAAATAGCAACAAATATTTCCTTCTCAAGCAGTGTTCTTGGCCATTCCTAAAGGTGCTCTGAAGAACCATTATTTTAAAGAGAGCAGATTGTACTTTTCAAAGACTCAGATGTTGCCAAACTTTTCAGTTCCCGAGACAACGCATTGTTGCCCCAAAATTGGCAGTGCAGCTACAAACACAGCTTTGCACACAAAGGGGTTCAACACAGGAGTATATGAGAACGTTTTTATCATCTGAGGGAGCTACTGCGAGCAGATTTACTGTCATCCATCTCTTAAACTGTGGCAGTTAGAGGCTGTGCCTTTAATGGAAAAAAAAAAAAAAAAAAAAAAAAAACATTAACAAAGTAGATACAAAAGGGATAAACTTAAGTATGCTGACTGCACATAACTCCATATCACTATGTTGTTTTCTTTGGTAAGTCTGCTCAACTCAAACATGTTTTAGTCTGCTCTGTTTGTGTTAGATAGTGAAATGAAAACGCTGTAAATCCCACCATGCGTTGCTGCAGGCTAATATGGAAATCCTCACATACTGTGAGCAGGATTGCCAGAAGGAAACAATCATAATTCTTCACATCACTATTAAAATCTTCGCCACTGCAATGTTTAGATATGGATGAAACCCTATACTGACTCGATACTGATCCCTTTCAGCTAAGATAATCCAAAGATATAACGTATACTCGCACAAGATTAATATGGAATGGCAGACTAGGCAGAATTAAGTGCAAATGGTTTCTCTCTCTCTCTCTCTCTCTCTCTCTCTCTCTTTCTTTCTTTTTTTTTTCTTTTTTTTTTTTTTTTTGTAGGTGGACCATCTGGTTGGTCCTTGTGTTAGGTAGAACCATGCAGCAGACGTGACCTTGGTGTAATGTGCATGAGATACGACCCACACACAGATATGGCCTGAAGGTACTGTAGATTGCCCCTCAGGACAGCTTGAGGTGAGCTCTGCACCCACCATGAATGACAGGTGTGGGAGGATGGACACCCCAACCCACAGCCTGCTGAAAATAGCGCCACACCACCCAGCTGTTCTTTTGAGAAAAGAGAGAGTGTCATTCTCGGTTCTATATGTGGGATCTTTGAGATCATTTTGACTAGCTTACAGTTTTAAAATGTTTTAGATACAGAACAATGTTGCCAGATATTATGTCTGTTTTTGCTCCAACAAACAAAAAAGTGCCAAATGAAGCCAAGCAGAATCAGTTGTCTGTGACAGAAATAATTTTTCATTCCTGACTTAACCCTTTTTGTTTTTTTAATGACTTGATTAAGTGAATAATTAAATGACTTACACATAACCCCTTGTGAAAAAGTATTAAATTCTATCAAATGTGCACTTGTAGTGTACCTAAATTTTTTAAAGTTTATTTTTAAAAACTCTGTAATTGCAGATATATATTATTAATTAAATAAAAGTCCACTTGAGTATACTTAAAGAGTACTTAAAGGGTTAGTACACCCAAAAATTAAAATTCTGTCATTAATTACTCACCCTCATGTCGTTCCAAACCTTTAAGACTTTTGTACATCTTTGAAGTGCAAATGAAGATCTTTTTGATGAAATCTGAGCGATTTCTGTCCCTCTATAGATACCACATTGACGCTTCAAAAAGTTCATAAAGAGATTGTAAAACGAATCCATATGAATCAAGCGGTTTAGTCCAAATTTTCTGAAGAGACTCGATCGCTTTATATGATGAACAGATTGAATTTTGGCTTATATTCACATGTAAATATTCATCAACTCACACATCAGTTGTGGTAAACGGAAGCTCAAGCATGTTCAAGCTTAAGCTCAAGCTTGACGCATGCGAGAACCAACGAGGTTCATTCATGTGTGTTACGCAGCACGTTTGAGCTTCCGCAAGAGGTTTGTTCTCGCGCATCATTCAGGCTCGGTTGAGCTTCTGTTTATGTATGCTGATTTATATGTGAGTAAAAGCCTAAATTAAATCTGTTAATCATAAAAAGTGATTGAGTCTCTCCAGAAAATTTGGGCTAAACCACTCAATTCATATGGATAAGTTTTGCGATCTCTTTTTCTACCATAGCAGTTTTCATGCATTAAAATATATTAGTAAATATACAATAGGTTTACTATAGATTACTATGTTTATTACTAATTTTAGGTATAAATAGAAATAATTACATACACATTTGTCCGTGTGTTTCTGTTGTCTGGGGAAATATGCCTTATTTTTAACTTTATGATTTTACTTCTTGCATGAAACTACAGTATTTGAATCTAGGCAGCATTGCCTTTGTGGTTAAAACGATGGTTCCTCATACTGAAAAATATCACCCGTTTAAGCCATTTCAGAGCAAGCAAGAGTTTATTAACAGCTGAAGAAAAAATAAGGTATTTGGAGGAAAGGAATGCTCATTAAAGCAATATCAAGTCTTAGCTACAGTATGCCTATTTCCTTTCAAGAGATCTCCCCTTTTCAAAGTAGGAATAAAGATAGATATCTTGGAGACACACCTGATAAGACACAATGAAGCTGAACCTCATTTTAATTTCAGAGATTCAGGAAGGTATGTGAAGAACACACCAAAGAGGATCATTTCATACCTCTATGACAGATGGCAGCTTTTACAGCCTCATAAACACTGCCTGTACAGCCACAGTCACCCAGATTTTTATCGAGGAGAAACCATCACGAGTCATAGTAACCTCATGGGCTTTGAGTATGGAAAATCATCTGACAGATTAGGAAATTATCATATAACCTTTCAAAGGACACTGAGTTAAAAATTGTATTTGATACAATTGAATAATTATTATTTTCATTAGATAATGAAAATAAACTGTGATTATATAATTGAATTGGCTTCAGGATATGGTTAAATCTTGCTATTACTCTCTTACATTTATTCATGTTCCTCTATCAAAATGTTCAGATGTCTTGAGTTAATGACACATCTGTAAACCAGCTGTAGGACACTAGGAAGTAATTTAGCAAATTTTTAAACCAATCAATCTATAGCAACGTGCGGTCAAGTGTCTTGCTCAGGGACACAATTTTAATAGCTCAATAGCTGCAACCCAGTGCACCTGACCAGAAGTTTAAGCACCATATCATACCGGGAACATAACATAACCTGAAATTTTTGTGAAGTGGTTTATGTATCACCTTCAATCACATTAATGTCTTCCTGCTGAGTGTTTGATGTAGCTGATTTGCAGGTTTTAATCATGTTAAGAAGCAAGGTGAAAATGAAAAAAAAAAAAAAAATTAGTGACTTTAACAATCTCTTCTCTTCCAAGTCAGTCTCCTACGCAGTTGACTTAGTAAGCTCCTGCGTCAGCATCACATGCATGCGTCGTGCTGCTCACGTGTATAGCGTCAGGCCAACACTGAGCCAGCGTTTGGACGTAAACACGGAAGCGCTGCACTGTGCTTAATACGTCAACTGCATAGGTGACTGACAGGGAAGAGAAGGGATTGTTGAATAAAGTTGTTAATTTTGTTTTGTTTTTGCACACAAAATGTATTCTCGTCACTTCATAAAATTAAGGTCGAACTACTGTAGTCACTATTTTAACGATGTCTTTGGGCCTTGACAGTGGTAATTAAATGTGTAAATGTGTAAATGTCTGTGGAGGAGTTAGAGAGCTCTCGGATTTCATCAAAAATATCTTAATTTGTTTTCTGAAGATGAACGAAGGTCTTATGGGTTTGGAACAACATCAGGCTGAGTACTTAATGACAGAATTTAAACCCTTTAACCCTTAAATGCATGAATGTTTCGCCAATCATTCTTACATATTCGGGTCTTTAGCGACCTGGATCAATATCTAACACAGATGGATCTCCGCCTGTCGTGTTAATATAAAACTCCCCTAATATTAGAATAACAATTACAGAAGAAGAAAATAAAGCATATTTTGTTAACTTTTGGCGCTTGGAAGGGTTCATTTTGAGCAGATGTTTTATGCCATCATCACTGTCCTCGTCAGAGCTCATTTCCCAGTACATTCAGCAAATGATAGTTTTTAGAAAATGTTTGAGATCGCGAATATGAGCCCATTTGCGATTTCAAACATATTCTCATTTTCAACATCTTCAAAATCAATATTTTGATCGCTGATAGCTTCACCAGATCCTCCATCAAGTGTCAGTGACACTCATATTTGATTGCGTTCAGTACTTGCTCTGCAGTAAATCGGTGAGCCATTTCATGTTTTTTCCTATTCTTTCGTCTTCTGTCTGAATGAAACGTCAATTCATCAGTGTGTATCAGACATTGCCACCTTGTTGAATAAAGGTGAATTGCGCTTATTCCGTTATCAAAGATTCAATTGTTGTGCAGAAAAAAATATATGTACACTGATACACACCTCGGGTCGTTAGTGACCCTATACAATTTTTACAAAAAATGAATAGGAAAATAGGCATTCTTTTATAATTTTATGATTATTTTCTTGTTATATTCTTTAAAATGAATTGATTGAGGAATACAAAGAAGGTTAATGTCTAACTTTGAAAAATGAGTGAGGAGGAGGGTAGTGAATGACGTCCCGGGTCGATAAAGACCTGAGGTATGCATTTAAGGGTTAAACTGAATGGTTGCATATATGAAAGCAAAATGTATATTTTTAGATGTTGTCATCGGTCACCATTTTGTTTTCTTCAGTTTTTTAGCTATTTTTTTTAAGCTATTTATGTCACAGTGACAGAAGTAGAAATAGGGCCTATTCTGTATAAATACAATTCAATTCAATTGGCTCTGCCAGTTTTCTGAAAATCCACATAAAATGGCCAGTCCTTTAAAATTACTTTTCTTTGCTGATTTGAAAGCAAGTGTAACACAAACTTCTTCAAGGATTTTGATGGATGAATCATTTTTAACAAACTGCTGCATCTCATATATCCAATGTTGCCACAGTAAATGGTTACAAAAGATACAATAACTATTTTCGTTTAGATGCATGTTAGCACGTATAGTTCAGCTGCTGTAAGTACATTTTCTTGGGGGAATTCATCCTCTAGGGAAGCATCTCCCTCAGTATGACAGGAACCGAATCCCCTCCCTGCTCCAGGAGACCTAATGACACCAGCTCTGTGACAGATGAAGGGCAAACGTGTGCAATGGCCTACTTGAATGTTGGTGTGACTGATAGGTGCATCAATCATAGGGCCGTTAATACTCAGAAGACACTGCAACTTTAAGAAAAGTAGGCCAAGGATTGGCACTGCAGTTGGCATTTTTGGTTTATGTGTGCAGTGAAGCCAAAACTACTTAAACACACCTGCAAAAATGTCATTTCTGTCTTTGGATATATAACAGATGCTTCTCTTTATAAAACAGGTTTTGGATGCTAATTATTCAGTAAGTACAGTGTTAGAGCATTAACTACATGCAAAGCCTCTCTTACTTTTTGGCTTAATAATATAAGGCCCACTTTCACAGACAAGGCTTAGATTAAACCAGAGTAGGCTGTAGTACAATTGGGACATTTAAAGGGTTAGTTCACCCAAAAATGAAAATTCTGTCATTTATTACTCACCCTCATGCCGTTCCACACCCATGGAAGACCTTCATTCATCTTCAGAACACAAATTAAGATATTAAGATCCATTAATGTACTAAAAACATATTTAAATCAGTTCATGTGAGTACAGTGGTTCAATATTAATATTATAAAGCAACAAGAATATTTTTGGTGTGCCAAAAAAACAAAATAACGACTTATATAGTGATGGCCGATTTAAAAACACTGCTTCAGGAAGCTTCGGAGTGTTATGAATCAGCGTGTCGAATCAGCGGTTCGGAGCGCCAAAGTCACGTGATTTCAGCAGTTTGGCGGTTTGACACGCGATCCGAATCATGATTCGACACGCTGATTCATAACGCTCCAAAGCTTCATGAAGCAGTGTTTTGAAATTGGCCATCACTATCTAAGTCGTTATTTTGTCCTTTTTGGCGCACCAAAAATATTCTCGTCGCTTTATAATATTAATATTGAACCACTGTACTCACATGAACTGATTTAAATATGTTTTTAGTACATTAATGGATCTTGAGAGAGGAAATGTCATTGCTGGCTATGCAGGCCTCACTGAGCCATCGGATTTTAACAAAAATATCTTAATTTGTGTTCCGAAGATTAACAAAGGTCTTACAGGTGTGGAACGACATGAGGGTGAGTAATAAATGACATTATTTTCATTTTTGGGTGAACTAACCCTTTAAGTACTTATAAATGTGCCTTAAAGAGAGAGAGAGAGAGAGAGAGAGAGAGAGAGAGAGAGAGAGAGAGAGAGAGAGAGAGAGAAACATTACTGGTGTGCATCCTGAGCCAAAACTATGGCAGTGACATGTTTTAAGATGTCACTGCAAGTTGCTTTCTGTTAAGACAGCTCAAACGTGCATTTTAGTCTGGGACTATAGGCTTAAGCCTTAATTGCATTTCGTGTAGCTATGGTGTCTATATTTTAATTTAACTTTGAAAAGTGTAATTTACTTTAATAGGCATGCCTCAAAAAAAAAAAAAGTTAAAAGAATGCATTTGCATCATTAAGGACATCTTTGATTCCATCACAATGTGCTTCACAATCTATTCTTTTCGAAACAGGCTCTTGGCAGCCCTGATCTTGTGTTAAAAAAGACTTTCAGGAGGCTGATCTTTAATGAGATCCCCCTCCATCGGCACTGATATGATGTCAGTAGGTGCATCAGCAGTCTTTCTTTGAGATAGAAGGCTCCAGTCCAAGTCAAATCTCATTTCGTTCACACTAAGTCCCTCTGTGATGATAACTCAGCAGCATATTTATGAGACGGAAGGGGGTCTGTTTTTACTACCACACTGACATCGTGAAGCAGATGGCAGTAAAATTCATGTGTCTGATGAGACTTTATTAGCCAAAGGCTTTGAGGCAGAAAAAAAAAGTCTGTTAGATGCCATGTTTTTTTTGCAATTTGTCACCTTTAGATAATATTAGCTTTCATTTAATTTTGTGCAAAGGCTACAGTGCCAAATTCAGCTTCACCTTAGTGACTTTTGTCCCAGACATGATGACCTTTAACTGTATGAACAATTTCTCTTAATCTTTAATAGTTATTTGCATGGGTCTAAACCTGGTATAAAGACAATGATAATAACATGCAATTCTTGTATGTCATGCTAAAAAAGTAAAACGGGAAAAATAGAAATATCCAGAAAACAAACAAACAAACAAACAAACAAACAAACAAAAACAATTTCTTACAAACCATGAAAACAGACACATATATATATTAGGGGTGCAATGGTTCAAATTACTCACGGTTTGTTTTTATCATGGTTTTAGGGTCAGGAAAAAAAGGACTACTGTCAAATAAAAATAAAGAAAATAAAAACAAATAATCAAATATAAGAAACAGCACAAATAAATACAGTAAAGCAAAGATGCAAATAAAATAAACAGTGCTTTTCAGGTTTTTCAAGTATCTAACAGTAGTTTTCAGGTACAGAACTGAATAAAGTAGCTTACCAAATGTAAACATTGCATATAATCTTCACTGTATAAATTAAATAAAGATTAATCATTACAAAAGCTATTTAGTCAAGAGCAATGAGTGATTTCTTGTCTTTTGTTGTTTGATTAACATTAAAAACACATACAGGCAGCAGGAATAATAGGCTGCTATCACTTTAAGACATGCACGGATATAGTACACTAATACTGAAGACATGCATTCATTCTCGAGTGTTCAAGTTCACTTAAGACATAGCCTACTATGTTTGCTAGGATACTCGCCAAGAGGGGCATGCTGACAATTTTTGTGTGAATTTGTATGTTTAAGACTTGAAAGAGAACTCAATATTTGCGCGCAGTACACGCGCTTCCGCGTGCACGCTTCGGATGAGTGCACAAATCTTCCCCAAGCGCGCGCGCTAGTTCTCTATTATTGCGCTCGAATGTTTTCATTGGCAAGGCTTAAATGAGTTTAGTTTAAACACACATAGCATCGTGAGCTGTTCAGGTCTCACCTGCGCTCGCGCGCTATATACAACACCCGGGTGATTACGGCGTAATTGCCTGGTCATATAGAGGATACGGCACTCGCATTGAACAAAGTTTAGGGGAAACCAGAATGCTTATCGACAGAAACACACATTAGCCTAACTCTGTCTGTCTGTTTTATTTATTTTCAACAAACCATATTATAGATGCGTATGCGATGTCAGATATGAGATGAACCGCGCGTGGGCAACGGTTCAATTTTGGTTAAATTTAAGGTTTTCACAAAAATGAGTTAAGCCCTCGTCTATAGCGATGCCAATGCTCCAAATAGTAATAAAACATCTAAAATGATCTTTATTTGTACGTTTTCTGAGAGGAGTGCCTTTTTCTCTGCTCGCTTCTGGACGACTGCTCTTTCTCACCACATGTTGTTGGCCTATCGTTGCAAAGCGCAGCTTTCCAGCTTTGTGAATATTCATAGCGAATTCTTGATGACATGCGCTGAGTGACTTTTCCATAGGACGCTCATAAGACGCGTCTCTCCGAGAGCGCGCGATTTCCACATACACAGAATTGCGGTATTTCAAAATAGCTGGTAATTACGCAAACACAATTTGTTATTTCTTAAACGAACGTTTAGTTCACGGTTGGGGGAAAAATCAGATATGTAACATTATATTACATCGGTGCATTACAGTAGGTCTTAATATAGGTCTGTCTCAATGTTAATCAAACAATAAAAGAAAAGAAGGAATCGCTTGCTGCTCTTGACTGCACTACTGTTTATTTGCATATTTGTTCTTAATTTTTAATAGCAAAGATAAAATAAAATAGCAATATTGTGATTATTAATATAGTAATTATTATTTTAAAAGGACTGGGGGAAAAGATGCAAAGTTGCTATGTGATTTTGCTTAGTCATTCCAACAAATATATATATATATATATATATATATATATATATATATATATAACACTCATATACATATAACACTACCGTTGGGGTCTTATTTTGAAAGAAATTAATAGTTTTATTCATCAGTGTGGCATTTAATTGATCAAGAATAACAATACAGAAATTTATAATTTTACAAAGATTTATATTTCCAAAAAAGAATCATGGTTTCCACAAAAATATTAACTAGCACAACTGTTTTCAACATTGATAATAAGAAATGTTTCTTGAGCAGTAAATCAGCATACTAGAATTATTTCTGAAGGGTCATGTGACACTGAAGACTGGAGTAATGATGCTGAAAATTCAGCCTTGCCATCAAAGAAATAAATTACACTTTAAAATATATTCAAATAGAAAACAGCTATTTTAATAGTTCACAATATTATTATACTGTGTCATATAAATGCAGGCTTGGTGAGCGTTTGAGACTTTCAAAATCATTAAAAGATCTTACAAACAACAAACTTTTTGAATGGTAGAGTATATGACAATTAATTTTTATAGCATTTTTGGTTGATGGTCCACTTTAGACATTCTACTAATACTACTAACTATAACTTAATACATGTCAATTAACTCTCATTAGAGTATTAATACTGTAAGGTTAGGGTTAGGGGTTAGGGTTCTGGTTAGTAGAATATATTGACATGTAGTTGCAAAGTTACTTATAGTCAGTAGAATGTTTTTTTCCCATTGTATTTTGGTGTATAACGTCCTGCAGCGTAACTGGTAAAACAATTTCCTAGATAAACTTCTGATGGTGACAAAATTATTAAGCTTTTAATAAACTATTTGTACTATGTGTTTAATTGGAATTGCTGGCATTACTTATGTCACATACAAAAACAGCAAGGGTCAGACTAGTTCTTGCGATTTTAAGTTTTGTTTACTAGACCAGAAGTTATCAGACGTTTTATTTACTTGCCTTGATTTTTTTTCTCCCATTTGGCACCATACTAATTTTGCACAATGTAAACCTTTCCATGTATGTGAAGGTGACATAGAAAATGCAGTGTCCCTCTGAGGGGAGCATGTGTCATGTTTTTCAGCTGGATCAGCCAAAGAGCAGCCCTCAGAGAGATCCTGCCATCTCTGTCAGCCTGGGCACTTCTCTGTAAATGTCTTTGGGGAGGGGGAAAAAAAATCAAGCCCCTCAGCTGATTTTCAGCTGGGGTTCACAAAGAAAATCCTTTCCAAATCCATAGGAGATATGATTAAAGTTAAGCATATGACTCTAGCATTATAAAAAAAAAAAAAAACTGCCACATTGGCATTTTTTAATTTAAGCTTGGAAACAATACAGAACTTTCTCTGAAGTAGAACTTTCTCTTCAGGCACACAATTTAATTTCAAGTTGCATTATTGCAAAGATTACAATGCCATCTGTCAAATTAGGTGCTTGTCTCTTCAGACTAATATCATCTAAAGGATCAGAACAGATTTTGTTGAACCAGTATTGTTCAACAACAATATCCATATAATGGTTTCACTTAGATCAGTTTGCCCAAACGTACAGTAAGTATAACTAGGAATATAACATGTAAAATTCATCATCAAATGTATGCAATGGCATTTTGTACCATTGCTTGTAAATACTCTGCCATATCAATTATGTCTAAGTAATTTAAAAAGCATTAATATCTATTGCTAAGTATTATTGTGAAATGTTCGCCGAATTGGTCTCCAGCAACACCATACAACATCATCCCCCCCCCCCCCCCCCCCCCCCCCCCAACCCCCCACCCCCCATACAAAATGCAAAATGTTTATGGAAAATACAAAATGTTTATGGAATCTTTAAATGCATAGGACACAAGGACGTGTTAAAACAATCCATTCACACTTTCTCTGAATATAGAGAAAAGTTGACATTTGTGTCCATCAGGTGATGTCTTCCTATAAGTGGTTGATAATGAAATGTTTCCCACTGTGCTTTGCATCAAGACGTGCTGGGCATTAGTGGAAATTGCTCTTTAGAGGCGATTTTCGATCACTTTTGCAGTCCCTGACATATCACAACAACAATATTTTGTAGGTAGGGACAGAACATTTCATATGGCTGTTAAAGGGCAATTTTTCCCTTTACTGAAGTGCTTACCTCAAAAAACTTGCTGATATTTTAAAGTGTCAGCTGAAAATTAACCCAGAACTTAACCGAGTGATCCGTAAGGTGGATCAAAGGGGTAATAAAAGAGTAGGGAGGCCTTTAAAGCACCGCTGCAGGATACGATACCAAGCATTCAAATGGGCTTACAGCGTTCACCAAATTGCCCAATTGAAAGGAAGTCAGGTTCTAAAGGAAAATTATTACCGCAGCAAGTAAGAAACAAAGCAGGTAAAAAAAAAAAGTGTATTTTGCATTGATCACATGTTCCAGTATTATCAAGTTTCCTGGGCCTAAAGCACTGACGGAATCCTAAAAAGAATAAAGAATTTGTCAAACTAAATTGGACGGCTGAAGCGGGATATCTCACTTCCTGGATCCTACAGTTTAAACAAATTCAAAGTATGTCAGCGCTTTTATAGGAGTCTAAAAGTACATCTAAAAGATGCCAAATACTATGACAAAGCATCTTGGACAGTCAAATAAATAAATAAGGAAGACAATAACAGTTAGAAAACACTAACAGCAGTCAGTAAATGCACAGCACATCACATCTATTCCAACATGAAAAACGAGTCGCATTTATAGGGATCTGATTCAGCTCGCTCAGGTTTATTTTTGTACAGTCTCTGATGCTAAGTATGCACAGGAGGATATTTCAAATGCCCAGGAGGATTTCTACAAGCAGAACACAGTATCTTGGGTTTCTCAGGCTTAGACAGAGGAAAAAGGTTTATGCAGGGCGTGAGATTATCAGGGCAGATTAAGATGATTGTCTCTGCACCGAACAATAGTCTGGGCACTGTGATAAGACCCCGCCAAATCGTCAATAACACCAAAAGATGATGGATGAAATGCAATATGACCTGCTGTGTTTAAGTCCCTTTGCTGCCACAGTGAGATTCCAAAACACATTTATGCAGCACAATATAGTATTCCACCCTGTTTCATTTATTTCTGAAAGAGCGTTACAAGAATTTATATAATATATACAGTTTTTTTTTTTTTTTTGCTTTTTTGTTTTTGTCAGCATCAGAGTTGTATTTGTCTTAATGCACTCCACATGCAATCTATAAAGTGCTGTTTTTTCAGCTTTTCTTTTTTTTAACCTCTGACATAACTGAAAGTCTGATTAAATTCAGTGTGACAATATATATACACACTACTTTGTGTGTGGATTTGTTTGTTCTAAATGTTAAATGTCTCCAGCTAATAAGCTCTTGCAGTAGTCTTGTTCAGCGATTTTTCAATTAGCAAAACAGGAAACATTGATTTGTAGTTGTCTGCATCAGGCACAGTTTCAAATTATTGTTTGCCTCTAAAGGAGAAAGCATTATATAAAAAAGAGGTCTTTCATTTAAAAGTTTTTTTTTTTTTTTTTTTTTTTTATAATAAGAGACACACAGACCCTCAACACGTAACATATGAACCTCAATAATGGTGACAATCAACAAAAACATCAATAAAAAAAATAAAAAAAGAGCTGTGAACATCACCACACAAGAAGCTGTATCAGTCAATAACAACAACAGCAAAGAATACAAATAATAATCCAATAAGAGCTGTATAATTTATTCATACTGCAAAGATGCTGGGACTTTACAAACCCCATTGCTCTCAGAATGGTCTCAACTGTTTTGTGGACAATGTAATGTTTAGGCGTAATGTTGTATTAGGGATGCATGGTATCCCTAAACATTACATTGTCCACAAAACAGGCCTCCCTAAACATTACATTGTCCACAAAACAGGCCTTTGTATGTTGAGACCATTTGAGAGCAACTGGCCACTTGAGTGAAGTTCACGCAAATATTTTTTTTATGTTAGAAAATGTGAATGATTGTGAATACAAACAGTACAAAAAATGTTCAACCAACAATATCCTTCCAAACTTTGTCCCACCTAGCCTATGAGGTGTATAAACTTGGTATCGGCCCGATACCAAGCTCAAGTACTTGTACTCGCACTTGGAAAAATACCCCCGATACCAAAGACCGATACATCACGTGACTTAACTGACAGAATCTTCCGTGCACAGAGACACCGGCGGCAGCAGCAGAAACAATGTCAGCCTCAGGGGTGTGGAAATACCCACACATTGTGACCTGCATGCTTTCAATCACAATTCGTGATCGATTAGTGAAGGCGGGGTAGGCGGAATCGCGCTGAATGTCACAGTCAGAAGCACACTCTCTCGCGCGCGCTCTCTCGCTCTTTCTTGCACGCAATCCCAGTTCTCTCAGACAGCACGCGATCAGTTTTCCTTGTGTGGAGTACACACAAGGTTTCCTTGTGTTTCCTTGTATTGTGTGGAGTACATAAATACAGTCGGTTGTGGCTTAAGTGGACGTAAACATTTGGGTGAAAACAGGATATGTGTCAGCATCCATGGATTCGGTCTTAAAGGGACCGTAGCCTAATTAAATATTTGTCATTAATGTTAATAAAACAACAAAAGATGTTAAATAAATGTATACATGGTAAATAAACCTACTGTAACTGAAAAAAAAGTTTATTTTATTTGCATCTCTATAGTATTTCTTGTATTGTTTGTAAATTTTTTATATAAATCTTTATATATATTGGTAATTATGCCCTTTGAAGGTTATTGGACGCTGTGAAATTTTTGTTCTTTAAGTTTGTGACAGCACATAAATATTATTACTTTTTTCATTAGAGTGATAATAAAGAAGCTGTCCTACATTAGTCTCAAAAAGTATCGGTACTCGTACTCGGTCCTTAAAAAATGGTATCGGTGCATCCCTAGTAATGTTTGTAAATCTCAACCAAGGTCTAAAACTCAAATGATCTGAGAGTCTCTAGCCAAGAGATGTTCTTCATTGGGTGCAGTCAAACAATTACGAACGTGTTTTTACAATCATGAATTTTAACTATATATAGTTGGCATAGTTATTTGTGAAGACAGACTTTTAGTGAGCAATTTATCTCTCCCTCATCCATATTGCTTTGCATGTTTAGTGATCTAATGACTCCTGAAATTGTATTTCTTGAGAACTGCAATTTCTCCATAGGTAGGCAGGTAGCAGCTCAGAGAACAAATGTGTCTATCTGGCTTTTAATTTAATGGTCAGTTATTTATATAAAATGCATCAGTCAATTAACACACATTTGGAAATAGAATTATTTTATTTCAGACCAACAGGAAAAATAACATGGCTGAAGTAGTTGATCAAAAATAGAAATCCATCATGTCAGTGGTCTCTTAGTGTAGACAGATCCATGCATATTTTGGGAATTCAATTTTCTGTGTTTGGGTGTGTAAGACTGTCAGTCTGTGCATTTGTGGTGAGGATTTTTCAGTGACTCTCTGCAGATTATAAGTGGCTGCCTTTATGAGTGAGTCACTGAATCATTCATTCAAATGATTTCTTCACAAACTCTGATTCATTCAGGAACAATACATAAGGCTGGCTTTATGAAGGAGTCATTGAATTATTCACTCAGTCAAAACACTGATTCATTCAGGAAACACCACCATTGTGTGTTGCTTGGAGACGCGGAAGGGCTCTGCTGTCTTTTTTTTTTTTTAAATTGTTTGCATTGATACACAATATTTAAAATTAATAAAAAATTAATAGACAAATAAATAAAAATAATAGACAAAGTAACTGGCACATTTGGCCATAAAATGTTAGTCAATATTACCTTCATGTTTACTGGACTGTTCTATAAAAGTTCATGCTCGTAATAAATGTTGGTTTTCAGAGAATCAGCATGTGTGATTACATAAGGCCTAACATACTAATATATGTAAATTTGTATTTGTTCAGAACTCATGCCTACTATTTAACAATCCTTTATAGGGCTGTACTGAGATAGCATTGAAGCTGGTCTAAAACAGGTCTAAAACAGATGGGTAAATCTGTTGGCTGCAATTTTTTTTTTTTTTTTTTTTTTTTAAAGCACAACAATTATTTGCTTGATTGTTTACAGTAAAATCACAGCCACATTAGTGAAACATTGGCATAATTTTGCAGGCAAAGAAGGGCTATTGTCCATTATTAATAGCTTATTCAGAGGTCACTTCCAAATTAAGCAGCTTTTTATTGAAAAATCTGCATAGGGAAATGTTTTGCCTCACAAAAAAATTCCACATAGAGTGGATTCCTATTGTGATGACTGCATTTTGCTTGTGGAATTCCGCTGTTCAAAGGCGATATGTGACTGCAATTAACAAGCTTTTTTTAAATCTATTTTTTCCCCTTTTATCATTTTTCAAATCTGTCCAAAGCATCCAAAAGAGTGTGTCGTGTGTATCTCCATCATTAATGCAGCTCAGTTGACTGAAGTACTGCTGGCAGTCTGCCTATGGAGCACCTGCGCTAGAAAACCAGAGAGTGCAGAGAGGAACTGATGTGTGCCGACCCCTGGGGGTAGCTCACTGCTTTTACCTTTGTTCTTGTTGTCAAATTTTCTAATTCATTTGACAGCACACCACTTGCATTTCTCTTCCTTTTAAATGAAAGATCTCTCTTGATTCATTCTTTTTCAGAGGCCCAATTTCAGAGTCTAAAATGACAGTAACACAAAAGTTATTCAGTGCTTCTGGCAAAGCTGTTTTTATGAGAGCCTGCAGATTTTTCTCTTTCTTTTCTCTCTCTCTCCCTCCTCTCTCTCTCTCTCTCTCTTTCTCTTTTTGCTCTTGTAATAAGTAATGATTAATCAACAGGAAACAGGCCTTGAACAAAAGGTAATAACTAAAAGGGTTTCATCGCTAATCATTTATCATTGTAAGTTATGACAATAGACCATGATTGCATGTTTGTTAGTTTTCTGCTGCAATAATTCTAATGAATTCAGACTTTTAGCAATGAGAAGCAGTCTTTTCAATCAGCCAGAACCATATCTACTATTACAGATATTAATTTATCTATTACTTAGATAGGTCTTTCTAAGCTTAAGTGTGTAATATTGGTGTTAAAATACTTTCTCTTATGGCATCTTAATGGGCAGAAACAACAGAGACAACATTGCAACATTGGCTCAAACCAATAGTGTGAGTTTGGAGGCAAGACGATCTGTTTTTTGACCATTGAATCTCATTAAATCTCATATTTGATCACCAAAATGACATATTTAAATGTTTTTTCCTTTGAAAAAATTTAAAATAGCTGTCTTAAAATAGCTTGAATGTAACTACACCCTTGCCTCATTTATTATACGCGGATCTGTGTATATGCTAATTAGGATTTCAAACCGCGTTGTTGAAACTCTCTTTAGATCACTGCGAAAATACTCGGCATTTGTGTTGACTCATGAATTTGCACATGGTTTGCCTTAAAGCATATTAAAAACACCACATAGACATACAAACAACATTAAAAACTTAATTTTCACCACAGGGGGACTTTAAAATTATTATTTATAAAATGTTGGTAATACAAGTGGCATAGAAGTGTTACACTTCAAATTTAAATACTAAAGAATGGGTCACTCAGTGTATTTTAATGTGAGACTCTTCTATCAAAATATTGGCCGCCACAGAATCATATTTATTCTCATTCCCAGGACTTGGCACTCTGTTATTCTTGAGTTTTCAGCAAAATAGAGCAAGGTTCTGTTTGCTTGATTTAACGGCAGGCTGTGGGCCAGCCCATAGAAGGGAGTTTTATAGAGAATGAGAGAGTGAGGTTTTTATCGCTTCACCTGAGCGATGGGGCTGCATGATAAAGAACCAAAGATGATTTGTTTTCCAGCATTTCTCATTCCGTCACTCTCACTCAGTGCAGGAAATGTATGAGTCATTCTGCATCATTATGACACCTAGGTAATTAGCTGTGTGAGGTTTAAATGATTTGCTTCATCTTTTTTCATCTTTAGTTTCATGGGTAGTAAGACCTAAAACGATTACACTGAAATATTTCAAAATAATCTTGTTTTTATTACTGTCAGAATTTCAAGGAAGAATAAAGAGACTTAAGGAACTATTCACCCAGAAATGAATAATCTGTCAAATTTTAAGGTGTTTTCATACCTTTTACCTTACTTAAACTGTTACAATGTTGCATTTTCTTCTTGGTTTGGTTGGCTTTCACAAGGCAACATTTCAAAGCGTACCAAAAAGTATTTATGAGTGTCACATGTGAGTAAAACCGTCCTCTTATTGGTCAGAGAGCACTTGTTTATCTTCCTCATAGCATCTTCCATCATATACTGCAATATATAATGCCATATATTACATAATACATTTCCATACATGGGAAACTAGTGCTTATATTTTACAATATACTGCAATATGCATTGACCATGTATGGCTATAATTAAATGTTATTTCATGTGTTTTGCTCAATATTAAAGGGGTCATGAATTGAGAAATCAACTTTTCTGAGCTTTTGTTATATAAGAGGTCATTGTACTATAAGAATATCCTGTAAGTTTTAGAACTGAAAACTTCCTTGTTAGTCCAATAAAAGCTGTTATTGACACCAGGCCCAATGAACGACTGATCCTGGGATGTGCCTATCTATGACAGGTGAAATGCCGCCTCTTCAGAAGAAATCAACGCCTACTTCATCATTGCAACGTTAGCCTTGCCCCACTGGCGTGTTAGTGAGATGAGGAGGAGAGAAGAGTGATACAGGACTAATAATATTACTTTTTAAAAGGATCCTAATGCTAGGAATGGTTATTTATTTTCAACAATGTGAATGGCTCAGTTTTATTTATTTGTATTCGGTACATTTGACTGTGGATTCTTTGGAAAATCAATCGCATTTTGGCGCATGCTTTGCAAATAGACTTTTACGATATGGACTCGACAGTAATGCATCGACATGTAAGTAACATCAACATCAAAGAATGCTCCCTTTATAATCGCTAGAGCTGTCACTCAAACAGCGCACGCTGGAGCTGTCAATCAAACAGCGTGAGTTTATCAGGGACTGAGTTCTGGACTCGTGCCAAAACTCCCATTTTATTCAATGACAATTTTCGATGAAAAAAGCATACTAACATTATAAGTGTACCCCAGGAAACATAAAACAATACAACGCAGTTCATGACCCCTTTAATATAGGGAGAGATCTGTTAGTGTTTAATGTTAGAATTTAAAAGGTTTTCTGGTATGTCTGAGTTTTTGGGGTTACCATTGTGCTGAAGAGAAGAGCCTGTGGTTAGATTGATGATTGGCCGAACATCATTAAAACTATGTGTTATTTTATTTAAAAAGTAGTAGCTGTGCAGGAATCAAGGCTTCATCTGGACAGCATTCCTGCAATGCACCTGTTTCAGAGACGAGCAATTAGACAACTTTTGAAGATAAAGATGCACTCTTGGGTTTTCAGCGGCAATAACAAATGTGCTCAACCACAGAATCAGACACTGCTTTTTCTCATTATGAATTATGATTCTGCTTGGTTTTTTGGTCCATTGGGTCAGATTGCTTTCTCACCACAACCAAACAGCTCCAGAGTTGAGGCTGAGACCACCTCATTCAGGCTATCTCAGACTGATTATTTGTTGTGGATCTGAGCACAGTTGCAGTGTTCATATATGCCTAAACTAACTGAACTAAATTAGAAAACGTGCCAGGTTCCGAAACAAATGCTCCAAATGAGCCAGATGTGAAAGTGCCCTTAGTGAAGGTTAATGAATGAAACCACAAAGCCTTTATTTTAAATTAACCTACTTTAACTTGTGTGCTGCGTTTTTAGAAAGCTGCGTAATGCACAAGACGCTGCAAAAGATGTGAGCGCAACGGTCAAACATGTCCATCTAGTATATTTATATTGAAAAACAAGTAGCGCAGTGGAATGGAAAAACGCATTTTGTGTGAACCAGCCCTTACTTACCCTTAGATGTTCAAAACCCCTATGACCTACTATCTTCCATGGAACACAAAAGGAGAAATTTTAAAGAGTATACTGTATTGGCTGTTCACTGTAAAATGTAATTAGTTGAATTTACTTAGAAAGCTTGATTAAACTGTTGGGTTTACTCAAAAAACGTAAGGAAACCGATTGCCTTAAATTTAGCAAGTACATTAGCTCATCATTTTGAATTGATAAAACTTACTACCACATACTAGAGATTACTTAGAAAACTTGAAGATTGGTAATTCAATTTAACAAACTGAGTACTTAGTTCAGTCAACTTAAAGATTGAAGTACACTGAACTCAAAGAAAATAGTTTTCTTAAAAGTCTTGTTCACATTATGTGGAAACTGCCTTAAATTTCTCAAGGATGTTTTACTCAAAGTTGTTAGTACATAAAGCGTTGGAACAACAATGGACCATCAATTTATTTGTATTTATTAACCTGGAGATATGGTTCAAATACTTTATGTATATATGAAATTTAACAGAATTACAAAAAAAAAAAAACTGCTTAAAGTGCTTGATAAACATCACTGCAATACAGGTACTGCCTTTTAAATAAACCAACACGTAGCAAATTAACAATTCTTCTAGGTCTTCTGGATTGAAGCACATGCTCTACTCTTCAGCACAACAGTGACCCACAAAACTCAACAGAAACCTTTTTAATCCCAACAGAACTTCAAACACTAACAGATCCCTCAAGATCTCAGCAGAGGAGGATTAATGCTACCTTCACGTGCTATCAGAAATTTGATAATTCCCACTTCTGAAGTCGTGATTACGAGCTCATCACATTCAAGTTTCAAAATGGGAGGTCGTTCATGTGCAATTTTTACCTGGGAAACTTGTATTTACGATAATTCCGAGAGCAGGTGAAGGCAGCATAAACAACAAAAACAACATTACCAGCTTCACTTATTACTAACCAGATTATTTTCATACATGCACAAAAGTTCTTAGCGAGAATGAACAGATGTGTATGGATGATTTATTGAAAATAATAATAAAGTTTGATGTCACCATTATGGTGAAAAGTGTTTGCTTTAGTTGGGCTCTTGACCTTCAATTTTAATGTTAGTGTTTATAAGACACAGTTGTTATGGCAAAAAAAAAAAAAAAAAAAAAAAAAAATCTAAATCTGATCTATTGGATCTGTATTGATGAAATAATCATCAAAAATCCTAGTTCACAGATCTCATCCCAAAGTTTGTGACTGATCAAAAGTATGTTAACTCAATTAAATATTGTTTTATAAACACTGAAACTATAGCAAGGTAATATTTTTTAAACATATTGTGCAAAAAAAAAAATAAATAAATAAAATAAAATAAAATCATGTCTAGACACACAGAAACATTAAGAATCAGCATATAAATCTTAACAACGTTGACATGCTTCATACTGCAATGCATGCTGGGAGCCATCATAGTATAAAACTCATCCATGGCTCCCAGCATGCATTGCAGTATGAAGCAGGTCACTGTTATTGAGATTTATATGCTGATTCTTGATGTCTCTGTGTTTAGACACGGTAGTAGCAGGGCTGGATTATCCAATGGGCATTATGGGCACGGGACCAGGGGTCCATGTGCACTTGGGGCCCAAGCGAGGGGAAGAACATTTTTTTTTAGAGTGTATACACTAGGTGCAAATAGCATGCTTGTTGGCAAATGCTATTTACACTATCTTCCCCCACCAATGTCTGTTTGGGCCACTCAAGATTAGAAAATGAAGCTCACAATTTAAATGTTTTCAGTGGTGTAGTCAGTAGAGAGTCAGGCTTGCACACCTGGCTTTGGAAGCAATTGATGCGGGTTCGAATTTGCTTTTTGCTGAGCTTGCTCTTCTCCCTTTTCCCATCACATATCACATAGGAAAGGCATTTGTTTTCAATAAAAGTGAAGAAAATGTTCGAAGTGGAAATTAAGTGCCTAACGAATGTTTAATAATAATAAAAACTGGGCTTTTATTCTCTCAATAACACTGTGTCTACACTGGACTCGAGTGTTGCGTCACAATTAAAGACAACAGAACCCATTATAATCAGTGATTTTGTCTATATGCGGCGTGATGTGACACGTCAAAGTAAACGGTTCCCTGTTCTCTTTCTGACGTAGTCCAAGCACTTTGCAATGGTCGATTTTGGACAACTAGCTGACAAACATCTCGGCTGATGTAGACACAGTGTTAAGGGACAAGACATTGTGCCCAGGGGCCTCTGAATTCTTAATCCGGGCCTGGGTAATAGTTCAAAATGTTTTTTTTACAATGTGTTTAAAAAATATTACCTTAACAGGGCTCATCCTGTTGTTATAGTTTCAGTGTTTATAAGACAATATTTAATTAGGTTTAATGATAAGCCATACTTTTGATCAGTTATGAACCTTGGGGTGAGATCTATAGATTTTTGATGATGTTATCATCAATACAGATCATTCCCAATATTTCTCTTGTCTTTTCCCCACCATAACAAGTGTGTCTTATAAACACTGAGTTTTAGCATCCAGAAGAAAAAACACTAACATTAAAATTGAAGGTCAAGAGCCCACCTAAAGCAAACACTGTTCACCATAATGGTGACATCAAACTTTATTATTTTCAATAAACCATCCATATACATCTGTTGATTCTCAAAAAGAACTTTTATGCACTTATGAAAATAATCTGGTTAGTTATAAGTGAAGCTGGTAATGCTGTTTTTGTTGTTTAATCCTCCTCTGCAGAGATCTTGAGGAATCTGTAAGTGTTTGATGTTCTGTTGGGATTTAAAAGGTTTCTGTTGAGTTTTGTGGGTCACCATTGTGCTGAAGAGTAGAGCCTGTGCTTCAGTCTAGAAGAAGACCTAGAAAAATTGTTAAAATGCTGCATATTGCTTTATGTAAAAGGAAGGGACTGTAATACAATGATATATTTTTAGTTAAGTAGATGTTTTTCTTAACCCTTTCAAGCGTGAGTTTAACATATTCTAACTGAACCCCCAGAGTGAGTTTTTTTAAGGTGACCCTTATTTTAGAATGTTTGCCCCTATTGTTTCCATGGCGACGTGTCATGCGTGTCACATAACACACCGCAGCCACAATAACACTGCATGACAGATGGATTGCTATTATTTTGTTTTTCCTTTTTTATTTGAAATATTCACAAACTTGCTTGGAACAGCTTGTGTTATCATTGTGTTATCATCTCAAGATTCCAGTAAATACGAGGTGGCATGAATGCGGCTGGTGAACTAGAAGAATAATAGAGTAAACTTTATATTTACTTATGGCCATTATGTGTGTCTGATATGAATAAATGTCGGCAAATTATATTTTAATGGATTGTTATAGCTGCTTCCACTTATGTCTGACATCAGTGTGTATTTTATAAACTCTAAATGTATTGTTTTAATGGTGCTTATGTATATTAAAATGTCTGAAACCTTAAAAAAACATTATGTGGCTGAAAACACAGCATTGTTGTGATATATGACAAGTGCTGAGCACATCCGTCTCACAGCCAAAGCGCGAAAGCACAGTTTGAATCTGGCAGTTATGTGACATCGCTGAACGTTCTAAATCCCATATGTGGGACCGTACTCTCAGGGGCACAGGAATAAAAATCCCATATGTGAGAACGTACCGCCCAAAAGGTTAATTCAGCTAAATTTCAAATATTTATGAAGTATATGAACAGTATCTGCAGTATGATAAATATAAATAAATTCACAGTCCAACACTTTTTGTATGTTTTTGTATTAACAACTTACAACTTTTGAGTAAAACATCCTTGAGAAATTTAAGGCAATCAAGCAGGCTTGTTAGGAAAACTCTATTGTTTGAGTTTAGTTTACTCAAATCTTTAAGTTGACTACAATAAGTAAAACTTGTACAATTGTTACCAGTGCTCAAGTTCCCTTTCGAAAGGGAGCTCACGCTGTGTTGAAATGCTAGAGGAACGCCTCCACATGAACTGGTGTCTGAAATGCTTATCAAATCATGGCAATATCATATTGACCGGCGAAAGTATATAAGGGCCGCCTAGAGAACATGTCATCCTCTTTTCGTCTTTATAGGGACTGTTATGTGTGAAGCGCTATCGCTGGCAAAATGAAATGCACAGAGAAAACCAGACTAACAAGAAGGTTTACTAAGTGTGTGGATCTGTGTCTGAGATATCTGACACCAGATGACACACACGAGCTGTGCGTTCTCTGTCTGGGTGAAGAGCATACACGGGAAGTTCTCGAGGGAGCTGCCTGTGTGAATTGTGAGCGTTTTTCTTTGAGAACGCTCCGTTCTCATCTGGATCTCTTCTTGGGGACAAGAGAGTTCAGCATCTGGGCCTGGTGGAGACTCAGATCATGGGGCTCTCAGATGGAGCTCGACGAAGAGTTTGAGAGGGGTGTGGACCTCTTGCGCGATTCGGTGGCTTGCGAGAGTGAGCAGCTGGGAGAGGATGCATTGTCATCTGCATCCTCAGGTCCAGCAACGAGTGCTCTTCCAGCTGAGGGGGAGATGGCTGAGAAGGATAGAGAGGGTGAGTTTACTGAATCCTCTCAGCCACCCTGCCCCATGTTAATACTAAGTTACTGGAGATTATGGAACTCGCTGATGGCAGATTACAGTTGGCATGAGAGCGCGGTAGGAGAGAGACCACGCGTGGTCAGCTTGACAGTTGTTTTTTTCTCCATAGTCCTCCAGCTCTAGTGAGCCTTCCATTCCTTTCTGACCTGCATACTGAGGTTGAGAAGGCATGGAAAAACCCATATTTGGCACAAATTAATCGAAATCAGTGGGCTAATTTCGCTGATGTAGAGGAATTGGGAGAATATGGGTATGTGTTAATGCCACCGATTGACGAGACGCAATCTATCTTGTATCGGGGGGAAAACCTGACCTGCTGAGGGACTTAAACCAGGGGCAGGGTCTCCCCCTGAAGCGGTTGAGGAGCTGCGCCGCACCACGGATCTTGCTCTCGATGGTGGCAATGGTGGCCACGGAGAGGCATCTGTGGCTGAACCTGGCCGACATCAGGGAGAAAAAGAAGGGCATTCTCCTCGATGGGCCGTAGACAGTGCCAGGAGGCGAGACTCCAGAAAGAAGAAGGATCTGAGGGAGGTGATCCATCAAAAACGTGGTCAGCGTAGTTGATGGATCTCCTCACTCTGAGGGTGATCAAAGAACTACCCTCTCCATTCTTTTTTCTTTCTTTTTTTTTTTAGCCCCAGGAGCTTCTTACATCAGGCCTGTGGCTAGGCCTATGATGAGAAAATTATGATTCTGACGGTCTGCCATTGGCTTCGATAGTGAGAATGCCCTTTCAGGCCTGTAAGGGTGGTAGATCCCACGTTTTCCATGGTGGTAGGTCGCCACCCCATGGCCACAGGTTGAACTGTTCCAGGTCTATTAAGGTCTATTAAACTATTTAAAATACTAATGTATTTCTTTGTAGACCGCTGTTCCCTGTGTAGAATGTGTAGAGGGATTCATCTAAAAAAAATAGGATGGAATTTTTAATACAAATCTACTGTGTAATACTAGGGCCCTGAAGTTCCCTGTAGGTTGGCTAGAATGATTTTTAGAGAGGGAAGTACCGTTTTGAGTCTTCTTATGTGAGTGTGCTGGTTTTGCTTATTATATTTTCTCTGGTGAGATCACCACTAATTTGGAGCTTTTAATAATAGTATCGAGTGAGCTGGCCTCCTCCCACGTTGGGAGTGGTTTTGAGGCCACCGCTCTGTTGTAGGCTGGCCCTCATCAGGCCACCTTGATAGCCACCTCAGAGTAGAGTAGTTTGTCTCCTCTTCTACAAGGTTTGGAGAGCCGTTGTGCAAAGAGACGAGCACTTTTACTTCAGATAGGTTAAATGTCTAGCGTCGGCCCACAGGGCCGCCTGACATTGTTACCTGGGTAGCGTCGCTCCTCCTAGTTCTAATTGGGATAGCTAAGGCATTCATGGTAGATTCAGACACCTTAGCGGTTATTCAGATTGAGTGATTATGCCTCCTCTCTATTTTGAGAGTCATTCTATAGAGGCTGCTGCTCTTATGAGCCCCAGGTAGATCTATGCTTTTGGGCTGGCCCTTACCAGGGCTGCCTTGATAGCTGTCCTTGGCTAAGCACTAGGGATAGTGGAGGCGGTCTGCTAAGCATTCCTGCCTTAGCAGGCCTCCCTTCAGAGTGAGTCCCCACCATGTTGGGCTCTTAACAGCCAGCAGATGCGCTGTCAGGTAGCTGGCCCTAGCAGGCCTCCCTGCGAACAGCCCCCAGTAGATGGGTTTCTGGTAGTTAGTATGATTGCCATCAGATAGTAAGGCCTTAGTTGGCCTCTCTGTGGGCGAGCCCCCATCAGTGTGGGTTCTGTATTTAGCCACATAGAACTGGCTGCCAGGCAAGTGGCCTTAGTGGGCCACCCTGGAGGCTAGTCCCCAGCAGTAATGGGTCCTCTAGTAGACGTGCATAGACTTGCTTCAGATAGTTAGCCTTAGCAGGCTTCTCTAAGGGTGAGTCCCCAGCAGTGTGGGTACCTGGCAGCTAGTAAATGCTTGTTCTCAATTGTTGGCCTTAGCAGGCCTCTCTGAGAATTAGCAGGCCTCCCTGTAGGTGAGCCCCCAGTGTTGCAGGCTTTGGACAGCCAGCTAGACTTTCTATCAGGTAGCTGGCCTTAGCAGCCCTCTCTGAGAGCCAGTAACCAATAATTGAGTGTGTGGCGGCATGGGTATATCGTTCCCCTAGCTTTTCGATGCAGCGCGAGTTCCCTTTCGAAAGGGATTGTCTCAGGTTACGCATGTAACCATGATTCCCTTAGAACAGGGAATGAGACGCTGCATCTTCCAGCCATGCCTTGGGGCCCGCCTGCAAACAGTCCCTTCAGACGATAAGTGGATGACATGTTATCTAGACGCCCCTTATATACTTCCGGGTCGCACAATTATGATGTCATGGGCTGTCACCAGTCAATATGATATTGCCGTGATTTGATAAGCGTTTCAGACACCAGTTCAGTTCACTTCTAGGTACCTTTACTAAGTGATAGCAAGTTTTATCAATTAAAAACGATGAGATAATTTACTTGCTAATTTTAAGGCAATCCTCCTTTAAGGTTTCCTCAAGTTTTCTAAGTGAACAATAGTATTGCATTTTACATTGTTGACATCCGGCCCGTACTTGAAACAAATTTCAGGAGAGAAAGTCTGAATGAATTGTTCAAATCAGTTTTGTGAACAGGATCAAATGATTAATTGATATAATCCGACTTATATAATAAGGGTTTTCAATGACTAAAGGCAATGACACACCAGTCCGACGGCTGGCCATTGACAGTCTGTTGGTCTAGTTTTTGTTGTGTTTAACAGTGTTTTTTTGATCAATTGGGCATGTTGAATCAGTGATAACTGGTAAATCCTGAAAGCAAGCAAATTATGAAGTCAAGCGTGCATACAGAAGTCTTTTCTCATTTTTCTTCTTCATCAAATCTGTGATGATTTTCATTGATTCCATCTTTGGAAAGCAAGATTTATGTGAAATTGGTTAGCAACCACTGCTTACTTTACGGTTTGTATGTCCATAGTCCTTGCTCTTCTGGTTTCTCTTTTTGAATGCTAGTTGGCTGTAGTTTTTTCAGTGTTCTTCTTCAACTTTTTGGACCAGACAAAGGCGACTTGAGGCGACATCATAGTCAGCTTTCGTCACCAGATGCAGATTTTGTGTGTCTGGGCCTTAACTTAAATTTCTGTGCTTACTTCACATCTGTTTGAGAAGATAGTGATGTGATTTTGTGATTGACATGTGATTTTGGAATGACATAAGGAATTGTCATTTAGTAGTGAACTATTCCTTTATGCTTATACTATAAGAGCACTATAATAAACATACTAATTTGCTGATAATACTTAAAGTTATGTAGATTTTCCTGATCTCTTTAATACAGCAAATGCCTTTGGGAACAAATCACTCATTAATATGACTCTGCTTTGACGTGTACTTCAGATTTGTCAAATGAGAACATGCCTTGAAGTAAATGAACTGACAGCTTATATGACATAATGGAGGATGTGATAAGAAACTTTTACCTTGGCAGTAATTATAAGACTGTACTTGTAGTTTGTTTTAGCTCAGTAATCCTCATCTTATTAATAGGTGTATTTCCTCAGTTCTGCTGCAGTCTTGCTGGCAAAGACTATAGTCAAACATTCTGTAATCTAAATCCAGCAGAGACTAAACTGTTCCCAGCACAGCGGGGTATTAGGACCAGTCCCCTTGTATCTACTACTCAGAGAAACCCACCTGCTGGGAAAAGATCCATGAGTTTCTGAATAAGCCTAGCAGGATTTTCAGTGACGCCAGGCTGTTTTTCAAGTCTTTGTATGTTCTTTCTTTCAGCTCTGTTGGTGTCCCAGTCATTCGGTGAAAGTGCATTAATTGATTTGGTGAGTGGCTAAATAAAAGACCTGAAGATGTTTCATTGAAAAGTGACCATGAAAACCTTGATACTCTTGACTAATATGACCAGAGTCCAAAATCCGTGAGAAATGTTTGAAGTTTATAAGTTTAAAATGTTTTCAAATTTCCTATATGGAAATCCAGTTTGGTGAATTCAGTACTTTGGCAGTACATTATGTCTCACTTTAACATTTAATAAATTCCTCAGTGGTGTCAGCAAAGAAGTCCATGTGGCTCACTAAACTTTTTTTCTAAATGTTCTGGTTTTTCTTCATACTCCATACTTCATACTGGTGGCAGAAATGCATCATTCCTTGTCATTAAAGTCAGCATGAAGCAAAAAATATGTTTAACTTTATTAACATATCATAACGTATTTCAGATTGAAACAGCTATCAAACAAGAAAAAAAGTAGGACAGGACTTGATTTTATACATCTGGGGGCGTATTCACAAAACATCCTTAGGCTAAAAGTAGCTCCTAACTTGCAGATTCAAGAGAAACTCTTAAAAATAATGGGCGTGTCGGTCCTAATATTAGGACTCCTAAATTTTTTCTCTAAGAGTATTTCACAAAGCGTTTTAGCACTAAAACCAGCTCTTAAATCTGTGAAAAGTTAGGCGTATTCAAGAGGACTCCTAAGTCACTAAGACCAAATCACAAACAATCCTAAAATGGCTGTTGCTGGCAATCTGCCTCGGAACGTAAACATGTTAGAAACATTTCACGATAATGAACTGATAGGTATCGCCTTAATCGCAAGGGTATTATGAGTGTAGTAAAGCTAGTCACACTTCACCAACAAATAGAAAGATCCCAATAACACTGGAGATCAAGGTTTTGAGAACTCTGCATTACTTGGCCACAGGTAAAAAAGCAGCTAGTATGCAGCGCAGACGAACTAGGTATATCTCAGCAATGCGTCAGTAGCATATTGCATCAAACAATAAATGGCTGACAATGAGCTGAACATATACTTGTTTAATTAGTGACACTTAGCCTACATTTTAAAATCTTTATTTGAATATGGCAACATGATACCTCATTCTACAATATTCCTATGCATAAATCACTGACAGAGGCCCCTCCCCTATCAGCCAATCACTGTGGGCATAGTTAGTAAGCTTGTTGACATCATCCATAGCAATGAGGTCAAACCCACTCTTTCTCTTAGCTTAAGATTTCATCCCATTCCTTTGTAAATGTTGGTCTCAGCAGCTTTGTGAATATAGGTTTTAAGATGAAACTCTTACCTAATAACTTTCAGGAGCTATTCAGGAGAACTCTTAATGGTAAAATAAAATGTTTTGTGAATACAGCCCCAGATGTTGATTAGATTGTGAAAAGTGAGCGTTGCACAGTAGAATGGAGGCAGATCTGAATGTGATTGGCTTAACTGCAGCATGGCTTTGCATATCAGTTGAGAGATGTGACTCATATCACAGGAAGAACAAGTTATGTTTTGATGGTCCAAAAAAAAAAAAAAAGTATTTAAAAATGCGATAATAATTCACAGCAAGACCAGTAACATGCTTTAAGAAAAGAAATGAATGCTAAATTTAAAACAGCACTTGAAAATGGTGTGTTTCCAGAATTATTGCAGCCATTACAGGATAAAGATAGAATTCACAATCAGATTTTGACACCAAAATATTTCTGTACAATCATTAACTGAACAA
This sequence comes from Ctenopharyngodon idella, assembly GCF_019924925.1. Classification (NCBI taxonomy): domain Eukaryota; kingdom Metazoa; phylum Chordata; class Actinopteri; order Cypriniformes; family Xenocyprididae; genus Ctenopharyngodon; species Ctenopharyngodon idella. The sequence goes on from NC_067221.1 coordinate 21,270,847, forward strand.
CCATAAACAAACAAACAAACAAACAAATAAATAAATAAAAATAAGCACAGCTTTGTGTTCCATCATTTGTTGTAATATCTGTGATAAAACAGCATCTGGGAATTCTTTATTTCACACACAATGATTATTCTACTGGAAGTGGAGCCTAAAGTGCCTGAACAACAGCAAAAATGATTTGCATACATTTATGCAAACTCTCTACTGTCACTTATCACAGCAGATTCTCTATTATTGTGTTTGTTCCATAGTTTTGAAAGGTTCACTCTAACCTCTCCACCCATTCTTAAATTTGCTTCCATTAAAAATGCATTAGCAGTGAAAAAATCCTACTTAGTCCATTATCAAATGGGACTCAATGGATCCTCTGCCATGTATTTCAAACCATCCCACCCATGATAAATAAATGAAAGCACAGATAAACAGCTCTCATTTATAATGACACCTCAAACAAATGGATGGAAATCAAAGCTGCACATGTCAATTTGCTAGAGGGGGTTTGCTCAGAACCCATTGAAATATAAATGGCATGTGGTACCATAATGGTTTAGGCATCTGGATTGCTAACACAAAGACCCCTTTACACCTGGTATTAACATCCGTCAGTGATCCGATCAGTGCTACAGTGAATACAGGTGTAAATGTTTTGTGATCCAATCACTCAATCACATTTATAGGTTAAAAAACATGTGAACACAATGCATTTTTATTGTAGATTCTAATGCATCCAGGACAACCACGAAAGACCGACTACTTACCTGTAAATCTACCACTGTGCTAAAACAATGGTTTATCTAGACACTTGAACAAACACATTTATCCAGTTTTTAATGTATTAAAAGTTTTATATTTAATAAAAAGTAACATTTTATATCCAGCTGTTGCTCTCAGGCAACACTGTTCCATAGTGGAACACAAGTATTACCAAACCATCATATTATCATATCAGGTTATCATATCCATCTTTATCCCCATCTCTATCTTCTCTCTCACCCTCACTCTCTCCTTGACGGATTGTCACTATGACTTCATCTTCCTCATCATAGTATGACCCGTCATTCTCTCCCTCATCAACTGGCTGTGCTACCTGTATTTTATACCTTTTTGAAGTGCTATAGAAAATGTGCAGATCATAATATATGTAGATATAGTATGTGAATTACTATTCTTATAAGTGCATTACAAAATAATGCGAAAATGCAAATATATTTAGATCATTCTAACTCTTTTCCTTACAAATATAATACATTTGTATTCATTTGTATTAAGGCCTGTATGGCCTTTTGCGATTCCATAATGGAACAATGTTGCCTTGAGGCAACACACAGTTTTTTTGTTATTTTCTCCAAAACATTTGATGATATTGTGGGATTACAAATTTAAGAATCTGTTAAAGATCTGCTGATCCTACATCCTGACATAACATCACATCACATGAAATACTAAGGTGAAGTACATTGTATTTAGCATTTTAAGGTAAAGATGATGACATCAGATGAATGATTCTGTTAAGCAAAGTTTCCAGCAAGAGTCTTCTGCCAGTTCCTGTTCTCTTTATTGTATGTCTAATGAGTCAGATTACTGAGAGTCTCACCTCTTGGAGCCCCTGTCCCATTTATTGAATATTTATGCTGATTGGATTAGGACCTGCAACACTCTAGAGTCTGGGGCGGGTTCCTATACCTGGATACTTCATTTGCATGCTTTGTTTAAGGTCGTCAGCCAGGTGCTTTGTCTCTATTTCTAAACACTGAGCCCTAAAATGTATATAAACTACAATGTACACTGCCTTAGTTGGACTTGATGACTGCAGCTACCAACAGCACGTGTTCTTAATAAAGTCTCCTGGTCTTCGCTTCTGAGATTTCCAACAGTATATAATGTAAAGATCTTGAAAATACTTCTTTACTTGCCAGTGAAGGTGACTCATATTTTTTGTGGGTGATTAAATGGATACAAATAAGTGAAAAATGCACTTTTCATTGGAGAAAATATGGAGCCATGTGACGTGCACATTTTTGTGCATTTTTGTATATATTTGCTTTTTGCATTGAGCCCTGTGTTAAAATATGTTTCATAGTTTGTTTCATCACAAAATGATAAGGATTTATGCTGATATTGTTCAAAATCTTTTGCCAAACTCCACAAGACCTTATAGATATCTTGGATATGGCTGGTGCCTATGTGCCACTGGAAAAAAATGTGTACACATGCAGGGCCAAAGTATAGATTAAAAAAACTGAAAAGGTTTTATTTTTATTTTTATTTATTTATTAATTATTATTATTTTTTTTTTTTTTTGTGGCCCTCACTAGGGCACTCAGTCTGCTCCAGGGAGCCGGTCTCTCAATCACTCTACAGTATGCTGCTGTTAATAAAAAGAATCTTCGGAATCTAAAGTAATCAAGTAGCATATTTTAGGCTCAGCATGCTTTTTCATTTCTTTTCTAGTTGCCTCCAAAGACCATTCAAGGCTGAAATGAATGGCCATGTTCTGTGAAGTACATGATTGTGTGATACAATCACATCAGTTTCCAGATGTTACAACTGCTGCTGTATCATTAGAATAGCACATGCAAAAAGAGCCTAGAATAAAGATGAATGTAAGAAATCCCTTATATATCTGTATTGGAATGCAACCAAAGCATGTGAGATGTTAATAGCAAAGTATTCATTTTCAGTCATGCACACGCTGCGGCAGTGATGCTTGCCCTGCCAAAGGTTAATAACAACCAATGAAACTACATAGGATATAATTAAAGAACTGTGAATTGGCAGTATTCCAGTGCAAAACATTATGAACCTGAAGAGAAAACTACTATTTCCAATAATTATCCAGCATGCAGAAACCAAATTATTTTAAAAACACCCTGAGGCAAAAACAAAATAATGATGGTCATCAAACAGGTTTTCCTCATCTTTGTGCTAACCATAACTTACTGTAAATCTATGGAAAAAAAAAAACAACTCTTCTCTTTATCCCGCAGTAGCAGTTAGAACAGGCTGTGAGTCTGTCCAAGAACTATTGCCTTGAGAATTTCAGATGACTATTCCTTCTAGTGACATTGAGTTGTAAATCATTCTCATGTTACATGTTGACCTCTATTTTGACATAACTGCATTTACATGAAGTTGTTATCTTCAGATAGACACGTCCCTTGGGAAAGTCAGCGGCCGTTCTACAATGTGGTCAGCTCTGATATGAAGAAGAATATGGCAGTGTGTGTGTTGAATACTAAGCAATGCAGCATATGGGCTGATGTGATTTAATTCAAATCACACATTGTGAGATTACAGTTTCATCTTAGAGAGTTTTAATCCATTATGTTGGATTTCATATCAAAAACATCCCTAAAATACATGGTTATACCATTGTACATGGACAAATATGAATGCATATCAGATGTATCTTTTTAAGGACAGGAAATCCTCTCATTTTTCAATAATAAATATGTCATTCAGAATTAAATTGTGAATGTCTTTTAAATTCTAAAATGCATTCTAAATTGATAATGATAATAGTAATTGTAAATTCCTCTTCCTGTGTTCAAATCACCTTTATGAATGAATAGGGAGCTAGGTCTTGGTCTCCTGTATTTATTTCAAAACACTGCTTCATGAAGCTTCTGAGCTTTATGAATCTTTTGTTTCGAATTAGTGATTTGGATCTCCTATCAAATGGCTAAACTGCTGAAATCATGTGACTTCGGCGCTCCGATCCACTGATTTGATTCGTAAAGCTCTGAAGTATTGTTTTGAAATCGGCCCATCACTAGATATTGTTGAAGAGTCGTTATTTTGGTTTTTTTTGGCACACAAAAAGTATTCTTGTCGCTTTATAATATTAAGATAGAACCACTGAACTCACATGAACTGTTTCAAATATGTTTTTAGTACCTTTATGGACCTTGAGAGCTTCAATGGCTTTGCTCTCAATAGAGGCCTCACTGAGCCATCGGATTTCAATAACAATATCTTAATTTGTGTTCCGAAGATGAATGTAGGTCTTACGGGCGTAGAACGACATGAGGGTGAGTAATAAATCGAGCGCAGCGTTAGTTCAGTCAGGTCACGTAGGCATAGTGCTGCGACCAGCTGATGCGATCAGCTGTCAAATCGCTCCAATCACTACCATTCTCCTATTAGACTCAGGACATATATACGTGAAATTACTGCTCGGTAAGTATGCTCAAACTGCTCGCAACCCTCCCTCCCTCCCCATTATAAGCATGCGCATATTACTGTGCACCTTCTGGTTGTCGTCTTTTGTTTCAGATCACTAAGGCTTTCAAGTCCCGGCTGGCATGGACCTCACTGCTGAGAGACACTCATCCTCATAACCAAGCTACAGTATAGATGTCCCACTGCCATATCTACACGATTACCATGTTCGCTTTTAAAGACATTACTAAGTGTCTTAATTGTATATGTATTTTCAAGCTGATGGTTCTGGGGGGTTAATGTTAAAGCTCTTGTATGTTCAATTAATTTTGGAGCAAGAACCCCCATAAGGAACCATACCGCCAAAGATAAATTGTGTTCAATAAACTCAAGTAACTTGCCAAAGTGGTCCAGTCTGAAATGACGTTATTTTAATTTTTGGGTGAACTAACCCTTTAAGTTCCTCATTTCTTTGCCTGAGTTGTCGGTTATTATTTGTGTTTGGAGTTTGTACTAGAACACACTGTTACGTTACCTGTGGATTATCTGAGTTTGTTTGATTAAATGCTTTTATTTTTGAATTTATTTTCATCTGACCTTCTTCTGTGGACTTTCATTGCTCGGACGCTCTCAGTGTTTTCTCCGGTCCGCTGTCAATCCCACAATGCACCGCGCAAGCGTGAAGCTCAACTTCCATAGGAATGAACGGAAAACGCTCGCTCTGCTCGGCTCGATCTGCGCCAGTAGACACGCATCATAATTGGAGTAAAAAGTGTAGGCTATATTTTAGATTCAGCATTTTAATAAACTTTCATACATTAGCAACGGTGTGGGTGACTGACTCATATTGCCACGAGGCATGATTAAACACCATGACTTAATGCTGACCCACAAGCAGCCTAAGGCAACCGCTTTACTAATGCTTTCTAAATATTTTGCCATTAATGCCATGTAGTGCAGACTCTTGATATTTACCCTAACATATAATGACAATAGCTGACCTTCTGCACGGCCCTGTTACTCAATATAGCCAGAAGCATTGTTCATCTGAATGAAACTGTTTTGTATTACAATGTGTAAAATTACACGGCTCATTTTGTAAGATGCCACTCTCATCTCAACACATCAGAGGTCAGGAGTTGCCGGTGATTTCATGTGCAACAGGCAAAGCGCAGAATTCGATCAAACTCCGTTGAATTCCACAAGGAAAATTCTATTTCAAGGTATTACTTTTTAATACTTCATTTTTCCTCCAGGCTTTGCTGTGTTCATTTTGCACCCCGAATGAAGGCTGAGTAAGCAAATCAATACTGTAGCCCAGCATGTTGTCTGGGGTTTAATTTGCTTGCAGTCGTAAGTAATCGAAGAATCTAGAGACAACTATTCAAGGTAAACAACCAAATCCATTCACACTTAAAACACGAGAAAGACCCTACAGTACTGTACTTCATAAATACCGCAAGCCACATATGTCTACCTGAAAGGATTGCATCAGATCTTGTAATGCACCAGATCAGCAATACCAGACTCCACTACAAAGGGTCCATGCATTTAAGTCAGTTTTTGAATGCTACACATTGAAATGCTTCAAAGGACTTTTGTCGAGTGATGTAACAGAAGAGAAAAGGTGTGATTGTAAGTGCTCCTGTGTTTTGCTCCTCTGCCCACTTTAAAATGTTCTAGGTCGGTCCTTTACTGTGGAAATGTGACTCAAGAAACAAAAGGGCATGTAGACACGCACTGCAGAAATAGTAACCGAGAAACAGTGTAGTGTCAGAGCTTTGATACATATTGTGCTGTTTCCGTTCAGTACCGCTAATGAGCCAAGTCAAGACAGAGGGCTGGAAAATGATTTCCTCTCCCTTTGATTGTCCGGCGTTTATGAGGACAAAGCTTGAGCTAAAAGAAGGAGAGTTTTTCATGTTGAGGGAAAGATGTTCACAGACTAACTGTTTCAGCAACATGGGTTGCGTTTCTCAAAAGCGTTGTTAACTAGCTGTGGTCTCAAGATCTGTCATTACCAACATAGTTCAACGTTTTGGCATTTATTAGTAGATTGTTAAGGTTAGGGTTAGGTGTTAGGGTTCAGGTTAGTAGAGTAAGTTGACATGTACAGTAGTTGCAAAGTAACTTTTAGTCAGTAGAATATCTGCTGGGGGACCATTAAAACAAAGTGTTAGCAGATGTTAAGCAGACAGTCTACTAATACTCTAAAGACTGGTAGTTGACATGTAGTTACAAAATGTAACATTGATTTTGGGTTTTGTTCTTGTTCTTTGTTTTCATGTCTTTTATTTTTGTCTTTTTCTTAGTCATGGTTCCTGTCATGTCATGTGATTCCCTGTTCCTCATGTGATCTTGCAGTGTGCTCCCCTTGTCAATGTGTCATGTTAGGCTTGTTAGACTTCATGCAGCGCTGCGCAGACCAATCGGCATCTGACTTGAAGCAGTGCATGCTGGTTAGAAATTTTGTCCGACTTGAGACACCGCCGACGCCATGTGACTGTGATGGGATCAAAGAACCGCGAAAGCGATTCGAGAGCAGTCCACTGAGTCAGCCAGCACAACTTTTCAAGAGCGGCTTTATGGGCTCTTCATCGCCCTGTCTTCCTGTTTCAGTCGAAATTACGTCAACACATTGAATAATGGTGCGATTTCCAAGACACTTCAGCGGGATTTTAAAGCTCTTTTCATGTAGTCGCAATGTTATATTGTGTCATGTTTATCAAAATAAAACTAATAAAAAAAAAACGTATACCCACTTCATTGGTATTTAAATAGTATAGGCTTATGTTGAACATTATTCTTGTACAAACAGATGCTGTAAGCAGTACATAAAGCATTGAATGAAAATGTCTTTGACACACAGTGTATTATTCAGATATTGCATTTATTTAACTTCAGCTGTCATAAAGTATGCAAACGCAGCACGAGCATCACTACAGGAAGCAGAACTTCACGTCTCCGTTTTCAGCTCCTCCCCGCCTGCAAGGGACAATGCTTGCAATGCTTTTCTGGAAAAAAAGATAAAAAAAGTTTTTTGGGAACCAAAGAACAAAATATTTCTCCAAAGATGCATCACACTACGATGGTTAAACAGCGAGTTGACATGTTGTAGGAATTTTTTAGTCCAGTGTTAATTTATATTCCAGTTTCATTTTTTCACAGTTACCGAGTTAAAGACATATGCAACAACATTTACATTACACTATCAACCAATACTATTTTTGATTACAGTATTGTCACGTAATGTTGCAATAGTAAATCGCACAACAAAGAGGAATCACAGGAAACAGGCTTTAATAACAAAAACTCAGGAGATAACCACAGAATGCACTTCACACTCATGATATATTGATGAGGACACACAGAGAATGATGGCGAACACTGGGTATAAATACATGTAGCAAACAAAGGGAACTAATGAGCTAATTGATGAGATGACAGGTGAAAAATGACTAATCAACACACAGAGAAACTAGGTCACAGGGAATCACAAAACACAGCATACATGTTACAAGTATATGTTAATTTACAATTTTTTTTTTACTATTCATCCTATTTCTTATTGAATACAGTATTACTGTATAAACCTAACACAGCACATTGTGGCCATTACAAATGAATTACCATGATATATTATTTCATGTTTTATTAATTTATTCCCTCCTTTTATTTAAATCGTGGCCACTTTGTGCTACTGTAATTTGTTCCCTCATTTTAATTTGGTTAAATTGTGGCCACTATTTAATGAAATGAAATAGTAAAAAGTGACTACAATAATAAGTCATGGGAACAAACTTTTTATTCGTGACCATGATATTGTGCTATGCGGGACTCCTTATTAACCACTTCTCAGCAATAAAAAATGTACAGTGGCAACAACTGTAGTTACAATATACAATTATATAGATATTTTTATGCAAAAACTTGTTCATTTGAAAAATGCTTACATTTTAGATTCTATTTAGGTATGAATGTGCAAAGACATCCGAAAGCTAAACTTTACATGGGGCTTCCAAAACAGTAAAACCGCAGCTGACCGTGATGATTCAGACAGATCTCTGACTAGCGCTGTAGTCACGTCTATGACATACCTAAGGCTTACTGCATTTATAACAGCATTTGGGGAGGGAATGTGAAGTAATTATTTCTGTTCAGCCTCTAAATTTACTGCTCCTTCACTCTCATAGAAGCAGTAAAAACCAACTATAATCTGCGGTTTAATAAACGTGCAGGGCCATATCATGATTTCAGTGTAAATAAGATCAACTGTGCTTCTTTAAAGTCTATCATGCCAATGTCTCAGAGATGAAAATCTGCTGGTTTCAAAGCATTTTACTGTAGATGGTTTTCCATTGTCTTTTAAGTTTCACTTTCAGACCTGTCACTTTGGGAGAGGACGTTATTTTTTCTCATTAAAATGATCTGTTTTTGAGTTTTACTGTGAGTTTTTGCTCTGTTTTCTGTTTCCTTTGTTCCTTTTTCCCTCTTCCCCCCTTCTAGTTAGTTTCTATGGATGCTCATGGTTTGTTAGTGTTTACACCTATCATTGATTATGCGATTAGTTTGGTCTTTGCATTTAAGCCCCATGTTTGTTTCATTTCATTGTCCTTGCCGTGATAATACCGGTTGTTTTGTTCCTGTTTTTATTCCCAACAATCGAGTGTTGTTTGGAGTTCTTTTTGATTAAATACTATTGCTGCTGCAAATAGATCCACTCTCTCCTCATTATTGAGCAACCGGCCGTGACAAAGCCTTCTATGTGGCCATTATTGTTTCTAAATTGTTCGTTTCAATTCACAAACTTCCTACAAAGTGTCATCTCTCAAAGAAATCATGCTCATTTTTATCAGTACCATAAGGCAAGTGTATTTCTTGATTTAAAGTGGAAAAACTGGTCTCACGCCTGGACTCTACCTGCAGGGGTTCAGGATAATGGTTCCACATACTAGTAATTTCTTTAAGTTACATTTAACGTTTTCACTGAAAATGTCACATCTGTTGGGATGGAATTGTTCTTTCATTAACTGCTCTTCAATTATTATTTTTTTTTTATTTATTTATTTATTTTTTTAAATCACCTTTTAGAAACACATTCATGCCCACACTTCAGGAGTTCATGAGCTCCAAAGAGATACTGCCTCATTCTTATCTTTTGTCCTGTTGGACAGTGTTTCTTGAGAAAATTAATCATTTACACACTATATCTTAACATTTTTCATAATATTTGGTTTAGTTTGTTTTTTTACTGTTATTTATTTCCCTTTCTGATTTTTTGAGGCACTGCCTTCATCATATTTTTGTGCAAACATCTCTGGTCCTTAGAGACCTTAAAATCGAATGAAACAAGGGAGTTTTGGATGATATTAATCCTACAAATATACAGAGATAAAGAACTCTCAATTCATCATGACTCAGCAATAAACCACTGCATAAAGGAGCACTTCACCCAAAATATATGAAAATTCTGTCATTTACAAACCAATGTTTACAGAGCCCATTCAATGTCAATAACATCAAAGTTGGTTCTTGTGTGTCGTGTGATTTCATGACACCAACACCAATAAGCATTGATGTTGCAGGTATATTTGATTTGGGCTCTGTATACATGAACTGATCAATGATTTGATTTGTTTTAAAAGTGAATAACCACTTAAATTTCTGGTCATCATCAGAAGTTACTGTATTACTTCAAAACACTTGGATTAAATCAGTGGAGTTGTTTGGATTACTTTTTACATCCTTTTTGGTGTTTGAAATTTTTGGACTCCACTGATTTTCACTGCATGGACAAAAACAACTGAAACATTTTTCAAAGACATCTTCATAAAGTAATTTAAAATAAAGTTGTTTGGAATGATAAGGGTAAGTAAATGATGACTGAATGTTCATTTTTGGGTCAAGTAATCTCTTTAACTGTCTCTATGTTCTATTTTACATAGCTTTGCTTAGTTAAAAAGCAAATTTCTTTCTGACCACTTAAAGGGTTAGTTCACCCAAAAATGAAAATTCTGTCATTAATTACTCACCCTCGTGCCGTTTTACACCCGTAAGACCTTCGTTGATCTTCGGAACACAAATTAAGATATTTTTGTTTAAATCCGATGGCTCCGCGAGGCCTGCATAGGGAGCAATGACATTTCCTCTCTCAAGATCCATAAAGGTACTAAAGACATATTTAAATCAGTTCAAGTGAGTACAGTGGTTCAATATTAATATTATAAAGCCACGAGAATATTTTTGGTGCGCCAAAAAAAACAAAATAATGACTTATTTAGCGCACCAAAAATATTCTCGTCGCTTTATAATATTAATATTGAACTACTGTACTCACTTGAACTGATTTAAATATGTTTTTAGCACCTTTATGGATCTTGAGAGAGGAAATGTCATTGCTCCCTATGCAGGCCTCACTGAGCCATCGGATTTAATCAAAAATATCTCAATTTGCGTTCCGAAGATTAACAAAGGTCTTACGGGTGTGGAACAGCATGAGCGTGAGTAATAAATGACAGAATTTTCATTTTTGGGTGAACTAACCCTTTAAAGGCGGCATGAAACGGAAGTTGCAATCATCTTTTCTTCCCTACTGTGATGTATATCCGAGTGAAGTCTTCTGATGCAAGAAAAAATGTAGTGCAGGACTTGATTTTTCATCAGAAAATGATTGGACCATTGTGGTTTGATATTGCTGTGATGTCATGTGAGTGACAGGTTGTCCCAGCCTTATGCTGAGAAAAAAAAGAAAAAGGAAAAAAAAAAAAAAAAATTAGAAGAGATGCCACTGCAAGTAGGAGGGGAAGTGGGGACTTGATTACAATCCTGCTCAGCACAGGCTTGAGATATATTTTGCACTAACAAAGCATATTGTATTAATATTTCAGTCATGAAATATTGCTGCACAAAAATTCTTAACTTGCCGTGACTCTTCAAGAACTCAATTTAATGTCATGCATTCAGCCAAAGTCCTGCAGTGACCCAAACCAACAAACCTATTTCTTGGAGATAGAAGGATACATACATCTCCACATTCTTTTGGTTTGGTTTAAAAAGGGGGAAAAAAGACTCCCTTCTACAACGGAAAGCATACCTCTGCGATCGGTTCATTTGTGCCGGCTGTGCTACTGAGGTGCAGGAGATGATTACCACACAAATAAGCTACAGTGCCTGAATCCCTGAGCTCTGCTGGCAGCATGGGGACAACAACGAAGGAAGCGGAGCAACAAAGAGTCGGGAAGGAACAGGGAGTAGAGGGTAAAGTGAGGAACAGAGAATGAAATGAACAGACAGAGGGAATGGGAAACAGGGAAAAGGGGAAGAGTAAGGCAGGGCAAAGGTTTAGGAACATTTCAATTACTGTGTAAACAGACAACAAAGACCCAGAACACTGGAAACTATAACAGTCTTTAGCCTCAAGGGAAACTCATTTCCCCTCCTCGACTCTGCTCCTCACAGAAATAATGTCAGAGACACACAGCAAACATTTGGTGTTCTGCCTCTGCTGACAGACTTTCATTACATCTGAAATTATCTTCAAAAGCTTGGGGGTAATGAATTGCCTGTAAAGATTAAATGTGAGCAACTTTACCAAAAGCAGAGATCACTTTTAAGGTGTTCATAGAGAAGTGTCCAGCGTATTTTTAATTTCACTTTAATTAATGTTATAATTGCTTTTGTAATTGGTTGGAGCTTTACTTGAAGTTTTAGGTCACACACAGCTAACAGTTCACTGATTCTACAGACATGGGACAAAACATGACCCACAACTTTACCTCCCATTCCTTTCTAAAAATTTCCACTGTGAAATTGATCAGAGATATTCGCAAGAATGTTAACAGAAAAAAATACAATTTCACTGGATTTGCTATATTTATTTTAAACAATGTCATTACATTACCGCACATTCCATCTAAACAACCTCAAACCATAATTCACGAGAATACAAATACCGTTTAAAAGATTGGGGCCATTAAGTTCTTTTTTTTAAAAAAAGAAATAACTACTTTTATTCAGCAAGGATGCATTCAAATGTATTAAAAAGTGACAGTATAATCTATGAAGATTTCTATTTTAAATAAATGCTCTATTCATCAAAGAATCCTAGAAAAAAAAAAAATTATCATGGTTTTTATAAAAATATTAAGCAGCACAACTGTTTTCAAAATTGATCATCAGATACACTATATTACCAAAAGTTTTGGGACACCTGCCTTTACGTGCACATGACATGACACATGAGTTGGCCCACCCTTTGCAACTATTACAGCTTCAACTCTTCTGGGAAGGCTTTCCACAAGGTTTAGGAGTGTGTTTATGGGAATTTTTGACCATTCTTCTAGAAGTGCATTTGTGAGGTCAGGCAGTGATGTTGGCGAGAAGGCCTGGGTCGCAGTCTCCGCTCTAATTCATCCCAAAGGTGTTCTATCGGTTTGAGGTCAGGACTCTGTGCAGGTCAGTCAAGTTCCTCCACACCAAACTCGCTCATCCATGTCTTTATGGACCTTGCTTTGTGCACTGGTGCGCAGTCATGTTGGAACAGGAAGGGGCCATCCCCAAACTGTTACCACAAAGTTGGGAGCATGAAATTGTCCAAAATGTCTTGGTATGCTGAAGCATTAAGAGTTCCTTTCACTGGAACTAAGGGGCCAAGCCCAACCCCTGGAAAACAACCCCACACCAAGCCCCCCTCCATCAAACTTTACACTTGTCACAATGCAGTCAGGCAAGTACCGTTCTCCTGGTCCTGTTTGCTTCCACTTTGTTATGATACCGACCTATTCTTTCACAAATGTTTGTAGAAGCAGTCTGCATGCCTAGGTGCTTGATTTTATACACCTGTGACCATGGAAGTGATTGGAACACCTGAATTCAATGATTTGGAGGGGTGTCCCAATACTTTTGGCAATATAGTGTATTTAAAGCGATCTCCTTACCTTAGCCCGATTCAAACAGAAAACATTAGATTAATCCACGCTGAGGAGCCGTGCCGATACACAACCCACCTAAAGATGATAATTCAACAAAAAACTGCAATTGCAAGTTTCAAACAGGGATGGCGACAAAGAGGCAAAACTTACGGACTGCAGCTTTAAGTGCTCTTTCCATATTTCGATAAGTTCAGCAATATTTGAATTGATACTGCATTTATTATAAGTGTGACAAGAAAAATGTCTATTTTGTCACATCTAAGCTGTCAACACTTAGAATCGTTCTTTAGAATCGATCATGTGACTCATTTATAGGCTACAAACACTCATGATGCTCTGTAAGTCATGCTGGAGAAGATGATCGTCAGATTTTACACAAAACTGTGGAGTTTCTGCAAGTGCTGCTTTTATTGAAACGAAAGGAGACATACCTTTTCTGACATTTTTCAATTGAACTTTTCACTCATTGTTGTTATGGTGATAATGTAATTTGTAATAAAAACACAGGCCTATTAAATTAGAAAAATGCAAAATAGAATAATTCGACTGGTCTTAGACTTTTAGGGCCCGTCCACACGGGGACGAGTTTAGCTGTATACGCAAAAATTTTGTACTGTATAGGCATTTCGTCCAGACGGATCCGGCATTTTCAAAAGGTGAAACCGCTATTTTTTGAAACCGGGTCCCAGAGTGGATAAATCTGAAAACGACGCCCTTGCGTTTTCGTGTGTACAGCCAATCCGTACATTTTGTGAAACGATGATGTCATCACCCCACGTGTCGACCCTAGTCAGACACCGCTAACAGCACAAAACAGCAACAACAACAACAAGACCGGACTCGTGAACGTGATTTCACCAAGTACAACATGTTCCTGGATCAACATCTTTGTTGATCCAGGAACAACATTCCAATCAACCAATCAGATTTGAGGGACAAGTTTACCATTTATGTCAAGTTTAGGCTTACAACCTGGGTTAGGTGCTTCCACAACAGTGTTATTCAACTATCATTTTATTGATAAATTATGGGTAGGGTTAGGTTTAGGGGTTGGAAAAAGGTTAGGACTAAATTTTCAGATAGGAATGTTGTTCCAGGATTAACAAAATATTGTTGATCCAGGAAAATGTCTTACTTGGCAAAATCATGGTGACCATAGCGGACTACAGCTTGTGTTTGTGCTGCAGAAGCTACTGAGCCTATTAGCTTTACTAAAATAATGCTTTATTTCTAAGCTTTACTAAAGTTTGTATACAGCGCGCAAGGTTTCTGCACGTGCTCCAAGTCTTATTCTCCATTTTTAGTGTATCCCCATGGCAGAATTACAGCACCAAATACTGATCATGTATACTACATCGTTTTGAGTCGGTTTCAGTGGTTCTGTGTGTACGCAGACATTTCTTGAAACGAGGGAAAAAAAAAAGATTGGATAGGGAAAGTCTCTGGCTTCATGTGGATGTAGCCTTAGTCTTACGCTTTTGAACCCCACTGTAACTGATAGGAAGAGGAAAACTCACTTGAAAAATATTAATAAATACCAGACGAGTAACTCTGTATCTAAAATGTATCACACATTTGGAAGACAAAATATTTCACTAAAATAGGATGATGATCTTCCAGCACTTTACAGATATGAATATTAAACAGTTATTCCTCCTTTCTTAACAAATCTAATATTCTTTTTAAATTGTAATCAATGTGAATATATATATGAGGTTATTTTTAGTATGGTTTTTAACTATTTAAACAGCTGATGCCTCTCAAACCCCAAACAGAACATGAAGGCTAATGTTACACCTGGTACAATCAACCCCATTAGCCAAAGCAAGTGACTTACCTTTTTAAGTTCTGTAACTTGGAGAAAATATAACCACATCAAGGTAGGCTACTTTTTTTCAAGGCACATTCTTTAACAAAAAGAAGTGAATGCGCAGAAGGAGGGGCATACAGGGAGAGAGAAATAGAGAAAGGGTGGGGGCACAAGAGTTATGCTTTATATGTATTGCTCACTGTGAAAGTGTTAAGGCAGGAGATGCACTCGTGGGGAAACCAGCATTCATGCTCCATTCCATTTCACAGCTGATTCGAGAGAGAACATCCAACCTGCTACCCCCGAGAGAACAGAGGAATCTAAAGAATTTTCACTTTTCATTCCCCCGAAAAGCCGTTCCAGTAGAGCGTTTTTCTCTAGCTCTGTCAGACGTGCGTCAACTTCTTCCATTGCGCGCGAGCGTGGATTTGTGAATGCGCTCTCACCTGCTTTCACCTGATATGAGAAAACAATTTATCGTGATAATTTAGACCTCTTCCGAAGGGATCGCTCTCCATTTCGAACAGCTGATCGGAGGATCTTTTATAATTTCGTCTGTGTCTCGGATACCCGAAGTGTAACTCATGTCAGGTAGTGCCCCTCTTTCCGAAATCTGTGTGATGGTGATGTTAACTTGAGAGCGTCGTTTGAAAACATCTATTATTCTGAGTTGCAGGACACAAAGGGGATTTGAGAGGAGGAATCATGTATGGCTGAAGGATGTGGGCTCGGAGTGTTGGTCCTAGACCGCCTGACCTGATGCTCTTATGGGAGGGGATGGTGATCTGTCTCCGCTGGGGTTGTGTGCTCGTCTCTCTGGCTGTGTATGTGGGCTCCGCGGAGCCGTTAGGATGGCTGCTGTCCGATAAAGGTCCTTTCCACCGCTCTCAGGAATTCATTGAGTTCACCGAGCGATACCAACACGGCTTCACAACCAGATACAAAATATACAGGTACGACAGGTCTGAAAAACAATAATGTGAAAGCATGATTTCTGAGATTACTCTTGTAATTGGTTATGTGAACTGTCGCCGAAGTGCATGAGGCTTGGGTCAGATTCTAACCTCGTAAGGTTTGCCCTTTAAACTCTTTTTAGTGTCTATTTAACCCGGGCTAGAGTGCTTCTACTAAATATCAGAATGACTGATTTGCCTTAAACTCGAGGCTACAGGTAACCTAGTGACTCGAATCTTTTGATTCTGTTCACTAAAAAGATTTGTTATCATATAAGATCATATTATCTTCATATTTGTTATTGCTTTTATTTATAGTTCTATAAATAATTAATGAACGTTGAGAACTTTAGTTCGTTTGTAATATTTATTCTTTGCCAGTGAAATTTCAAGTGTTGTGAATTCATACAATAACTTTGTGTGAAGAACAGAGCAAAATTTAAGTTGTTTTTCATTGAAAATCATCCCATCCATCACCACAGACAAAAAGATACACACATTGGCATGTTGCAATCGGTCACAAGGTAAGCGAGAGCCAATGAATTTGATGTCTCTGACGTCAAAACTGTCATTACCCTTCCTTACACTTTTGAATGTTTACAATCCCCATCTATTGTGCTTTTTCATATATAGTATTACCTTTGCAGTGTGTAATATAGCTGTTTGTGAATGTAAAAGGTCGGCAAAGTTTCAAATATCAAAGTTAACTAATGTTAACCTTATTGTAAAGTGTTGCCTAGTAAATTACATAATTTTCATTCATTTAATTTGCACATTTTAAAGTACCAGAGTGACATTTTGGTATCGTAGGATAAAAATGGCTAGAGTGATGTTTCCTTATGAAAGTGTGTTATTTTGATGAAATGACATCTGAACTTGAATGTCTGTGCATACTGTATGCATTTTCAGTGGAGTGTTTTTCTTTCTAAAAATACTAAATCTATTATATATTTCTCTTAATTCATGGTTAAGCAAATAGGATTTGCTTTCCCCCCACACCAAACCACGCAGGATATTCTGGCCAAAAACTGCCCACTCAAACAAGAACTGTCTGATTGACATGTAAAACAACCAACCACAAGTCACCTTTTTACAAGTTGTTCAGAGGTACTTTACAATCATAAATTCTAATACATGCTAATTATTTTACAGATATAACAGAAAAAAAGTGGAATGTACAAGTCTGCTCAAATATGTCTATTTCATTTGCTTTTGACTTTCTGTGCACCCAACCCCTGGAAACTGTAAAGCCATGCAACCAATCGGATTATAGCTTGCCATTTTTTTTCTCTCGTGACACAAAAAAGGCAACGTAAATTATTACACAGTTTGTCAAGTGGTTGTGTGACACCGTTCATAATGTTTGCTAATGTATTTGTTCCCATGGGCTCAGACATTAAACTAAATTCAGACATAATAACCAAACAAATCATAATAAAATTATATATAACATCCCTACTGAAAAGATGTCAGGTGCCATAAACTCAGCATAGCGCTCAGAAATCACTAAAAAACACCTTCTCCAAACAATAAGTAATAATGCATAAATACACCTCCACAGCTTTCACGAAGCCTTGCAGCAGAACTCTAGATTATTATTAGCATCATTTTCCTCTTCATCTCATCTTCATTTGCTCCTCTGGTTTCTGCTTCTGATTACAAAATAGCTTGTGGCTTTTGATTACATGTTGCCCTCGGGTCTGCACCACAGGCTCTCAGAGAGCTCTCCAGTGAAGGAGCATATTGCCCTCTCTGGTTTGTCGGTGGTGATCAGTGGCTTAGGTGTTCAGTGCTAGTGCTCATCAGGCACCTCATCTGATACTTACACCATCCCTCATTGGGCTGATTGGTGATAATGACATCCTCCATTCCCTTCATGATTGTTCTCTGGATAGGGCTCTTCATGTGAGTGATTGGATTGGTTCCCATGAGTTTTAAACTCTGTCACTAGTACAGAGGGCTGTGGTTTAATTGCTAATCTCCAAAGAGAGATTTCTTCAACTAAGGTAGGGGAACCTCTTGCGTGTGTTTTTTTTTTTTTTCTCTCGGTGTGGAGACTAATAACCTTGTAATGGAGATAGGGAATGCGGGAAATAGGATGAGAGAAAATAATAAATATTGATCTAATGGTGTGGTCTAGCGGAACCTGAGAAGAAGAGCCATGGTTTTTTGCTTGCTATGCAATTTGTTCACTGCTTGGATAACAGTAACTTCATTTGTATATAAATCATGAGATATTTTCCCATATGGCAATACTGAATACAAATCTAATTTGCTGTTATTTGACACACTGATATTAAATGATCCTTTACTATACAGTACGAGATGCATGAAAGACTTGTGCATATACCTACACAGATTAATATACTGTTCAAAACGTTGGGGTTAGTAAGGTTTTTTAAAGTCCCCCTGTAGTCAATAATTTTATCCCTTAAACTCATCTTTGATCATCAAAATTACATATTTAAAAATGTTTTCCTGTGAAAAAAATTCTTAACGCCTTAAAATAGCTTGAATGTAACTCTACACCCTTGCCTCATTTAATATACATGAATCTATGAATATGCTAATTAGCCCCGCCCCCACTCACTCGCACGAGCTCAGACGAGATCCACTCGATCAAGTTAAACGCTGCACAATGGTATCACTTTTTACAACGTCGGACACATAACTAATTAATATGATTAGGATTTTGCTTGACTATGTTATCAAACAGCTAATAATGTGATGCTAATGTTACACAAACCATGTTCATAATCATGAGTCAGACAGCTGCCTTTTAACAATCAGTATCATTAGAAACGCTTTGAACTATTAAGAACGTCAGTGGAGAAAGGCATATAGTTCATCATAACATCGTAATATGCATCATACACCTGCTATCTTGCTAAATCTACCTGATTTTTTATATCAACAGAAAAATATACCAGGATAACCTTCTTTTGAGACTCCCTTGCGCGGTCAGTTAATGATATGCTCAAGCCTGCCGGCACATTGACATGATAGGTTACAAGGTAGTTTCTGACGTCTGAAACACCAGTGATTTCAAACCGTGGGTTTGAGACTGTCTTTGGTTTACTGCAGTTTTAAAGAGAAAATACTCAGCAGTGGTGTTGACTTATGAATTTGCGCACGGTTTGTCTTAAAGCATGTTAAAAACACCAGATAGACATATGAACAACATTAAAAACTTGATTTTCACCACAGGGGGTCTTTAAATGTTTTTGAAAGAAGTCTCTCATGCTCACCAAGGCTGCATTTATTTGATCAAAAATACAGTAAAAACAGCAATATTGTGAAATATCACTATAATGTAATATAACTGTATTGAATATTTTTTAAAATGTAATTTATTCCTGTGATGCAAAGCTGAATTTTCAGCATCATTACTCCAGTCTTCAGTGTCACATGATCCTTCAGAAATCATTTTAATATGACGATTTGCTGTTTAATAAATATTTCTGATTATGATCAATGTTGAAAACAGTTGTGCTGCTTAATATTTTTGTGGGAACCAAATTTGCATTTTCAGTATTCTTTATAGGAAACAGTGTTTATAGGAAATAGAAACATTTTGTTACGTCTTTAGTGTCATGTTTCATCAATTTATTGCATCCTTGCTGAATGTTGCTCATAATATTATACCTTTTGATCTATAGGTCAAAGTTGGAATGTGAATGTGCGAAAATTAAATATATTTACATACATTCACATTCCAACTTCGCCTATATGTACAACCAGTCAAAATGCATATAGGCTAAGTTCATACAAAAAATCATGTTTCTAAATCCATTAAAACCTTTTTGATTTTTCTAATGCTGAAGTGCTTGAAATTACTATTTTATTTAAATATAAATTAAGTCTACATGTGAATGCGTTTACAATATAAAATCTCCCTACTTTGAATAGCATTTAGCTTATCTACCAGTGGGGGCAAATTGAACTCTGCTAACAGAGACAAAACTTGACCCCTTGCATAATTATATTAAACTACATGTAAACATAAGGCAAGGTTCCCATAAGGCAATTATTTACAGTATCTTTTACAGATTGAATGTTATGAAGTTGGAATGCGATGCTCTAAATGAGTGTTTCATTTCCACATACAAAGACATTTTAGAAATTCTTCCAAAAAGAGAAAAGTTGAACAATTTCTCTCAAATTTTGCTAAATCTTTTAGGGAGAAACTAGTGGGATGCTTTGTTTGAAGATCTACCATCTAAGCGTTAGCTTTAGGGAATGCTACAAATTCTGTCAGACTGGATTAGAATAGAATATTGGATGACTAAACTTTGAAACAAAGCTCTCGCTGCGTAATAATAGATGCCAGCATATTTAAAAGGAAAGAAAGTAGATTCAGTTCTCCATCCACAACACCTATTTCATAGTTTGGTGGGTGTACAGTGTGCATTTTAGTTTACTTCCTTTAGTCGAGGAAGCGATTGCTGTTATCCCGTGTGAGGGCGTAATCAGATAATGGTTCTGAAAGGAAATTAACCAACATTATAACACACTGTGCTGCCTTGGCATTTGGTTAGAGCAGTTAAACTGAGGTTTACAAGTACAGCTTTACCTTGAACAACAAGAAGGATTGTTCAAGGTACTAATATGCACAATTCGAAATGCAGAGGCACCAAACAGAGTTTAAAGGAGGATTTTAGGGGATTACATCCTTAGTGCTTTGTGAAAATGTGTTCAGATTGTGCACCTGGCTCCCCACAGAGGCTCTTCAAGCCCTAAACAATGAAATACCACCTACCGTCATGGCTTCACTGTTAAGCCCAAAAGAGCTTTTTGGAATAGGAATAGAACAAACAAACAGATGTGGAGAAGAGCCAGATTAAGCCGACATGTGAGAGGGCGACATGAATGTGACTGTAATGTCTAATGTGAGGGATGTGCTGATTACTTGTGCTACGGTATCAGCTCATATGACATCTCACATAAATGATTATGAACTCACAGGGAGTTTGGCCGATGGAAGGTCAACAGCCTTGCTGCGGAGAGACAAGAAGGCAATGGGGTGGCCGTGCCCTTTGACCCCGACTTTATCCATAACATCAGGCTTCTGGGGAGAAGGCCAAGCCTGCAGAAAATTACTGACACCATCATTAAGAAATACGGAACTCATTTCCTGCTCTCTGCCACTCTGGGAGGTAAGAAAACTCTATTATGTTTGAGCTAGTTATTATCCCTGCAAAATAGATTTTCATTCCTGTCTTGTGCTTGAGTTTGCAAGGACATCTTTATATAGTCTCAGTAGAGGTTGGCGTGACATTATGCATTATTGAACACTGGGGTTAGTGTTATCTAATAAATATGAAACTCATAATTCATAGTTCCTGGATTAACTTAATGGGATGGTTCACCCAAAAATGTAAATTCTGTCATTTACTCACCCTTGTGTTGTTCCAAACCCGAAAGACTTTCGTTCATTTTCGGAACAAATGAAGATATTTTTTAATAAAATCAGAGCCAGTTCTGTACTCTCTATTGACAGCTAAATTAATCCATATGAATTGAGTGGTTTAGACCAAATTTTCTGAAGAGACTCTATCACTTTATATGATGAACAGATTGAATTTAGGCTTTTATTCTGTCTATTTTATCTATGTTCAGCGTATAAAGCGAATTTGGACTAAACCGCTCAATTCATATGTATTATTTTTACAATCTCTTTATGAATTTTTTGAAGCATCCAATTGGTAGTTGTATAACTGTCAATGGAGGGACAGAAATCGCTCAGATTTTATTAAAAATATCTTAATTTGTGTTCCGAAGATGATGGGAAGTCTTACGGGTTTGGACCGACATATATATATATATATATATATATATATATATATATATTTCTTGCACCTTCTAGAATCACAAAAAAAAAAATTGTGGTATATAAATTTATATTATATTGACACTCCGATATTCTGTTAATAATATATTAAAGTTAATTTTTGTTATTATAGTTAATCTTTTAGTATCTAGGGGGCCTTTAAATATTGGGTTGGACAGTTGGAGGTTGAGAACTTCTGACCTAAGCCATGTCGGCCATTAGTTAATGCTAACCAATAGCCAAATAGCTATTTAGGAATTGTTTTAGGCCACTGTTGTAGGTAATTCAGTCATTCTAAAATAGGCAACACAATACATTTTATTGCAAAGTAATAGAAGTTACAGCAATAGGCTTCCTTTACACCAGGCAATAACATGTTTCTCACTGTATCGTTTTCATAATTTTTTAGACTGGCAATAACATGTTTCTCACTGTATCTATTTTCAGACTTGTTTTTTAGACTTGTTTAATAAATTTTAAACAAATTGACAAACAGTATAATTTTTTCTTTTTTTGCAAAACCTCTCAGTAAGTTAGACCTTAGGGATTAGAAGTGAAGAAAAAGGAGACTCAAAGTGTAATTCAGTGAAATGATTCAATAAATAACGGCAAATTGTTGATTAAATTAAGTGAGAGCAAAAGACCTCAGTGCTTGAATATGAAAATGATTTTTTCAGCCTGACCTCGTCACTTTCATCTCTGCATGCGGATAAAGAAAATGCATTTGCATTTACACCTTCATTTACAATAAATGAATCCATTACAGACAATCTCCAAATGCGTTCACAGTGACCCAATCCCAATCTGTCTTTCATCTGGCTTTTGGATATGGTTAAGTGTGCTGATTATGATTCAATAACAGAAAATGCATGTTAATTCCAGGTGTGCATGGAACCATAGGTCTGACCAAAAAAATTACCCTTGGCGTACATTAAGATGCTCTTGAGTAACTTGACCTTGCTGCACATCAAAAAGGCCCCTCAAAAGTGCTAGTGGAGTATTTCCCACTTTTCACTGTTTAATCAGTTCCCCATAGATACCATTAAGTCCCTTCCAACTTTTTTCTTTGAATGCTTTGTATTCTGATAGATAAAAAATGTTATTACAGAACTAAAATGGATTATGCATTGTTGGTTTTCAAAGGCAAGATGAAGAGTGTGGACAGGTACATCCCTGTTTGTTTAGCTGGTGTTCAGCTCTCTTCATCTTCATTTGTAGATATACTGCTTTGGTTCTGCATAGTCTTTTATACCTTGCCTACTGAGAGATTGTTTACAGTACACCTCTTCAAAAGAGACATTCTCATTCGTCAATATCTCTCTCCATAAATAAACTGCTTTTATACCGTGACTGAGGCTGAAAGTGGGGATCATTTGAAGGTCTGGCTAATGCTCCACAGGACACCTTTTGACTCCACCATTTTTTCTTATTCTATCCAAACAAACCCACCAGCTGAGTCAATTGATTTTCGCTGGATCCCCCTTATTCAGAGATGAAGGATACTCTCATCTGTACCATGCGTGTAATGAGAGCTGACGCATCAGATGGGGAAGAGCTCCATGGCTTTGTGGGCCCCCGACGAGCCGAGACGGGGCGAGCTCATGCTGTAGATGATTAGGGTTGATTAGCTTCTCCAGCTGAGATGATCATTTTTGTCTGGCTTTTTGATCAGGTGAGGAGTCCTTGACCATTTTCGTGGACAAAAGCAAGCTTAGCAGAGGTCAGCAGAATGGCGGTGCCTCCAACGGTACAGCTGGTTCGCTGACCCTTGAAGCCCTCCACCAACTGGCTGCATCCTATTTCATCGACAGAGACAGCACGCTTCGGAAGCTCCATCACCTCCAGATCGCCTCCACTGCCATTAAGGTACGACCCCCTTGGAACCAACCAGGGTTTGAATTGTGATGGCACTCAATCAGGGGTAAATAAATGCAAAAATCATTTATGCTTCAATGTAGCATATAGGGCTAGACAATACGTCAAATATTAGCGATATTATTGTAATATTTTTGCTGATGATATAAAATTAGAAAATATTGTGTATATCGCGATAATGTTAAAAGTTTTGCTTTTAGACACTAAGCCAATTTCACACTCCTTTTTCATCTCACGACCATCACAGCTAATAGGTGCTTGTTTTCAAGTGCTTTTTGCTCGCTTTCTGTTATAAGCCATTCGCTATTTGAATAAAATTTGTATTTCTCATACTAATAGCTACACACTGAAAAGTTTTTGGATTGCCAAACATATTTAAATGTGGGATTGAATTTGAAAATGCTATGATTGACAGTGATAACCATGACAATGAACGGGACAAAAAATATAATACTACACGTATTGAACAATTGTATTCAGTGCTTGAAGTGGGAAAAAATAAAGTGCAGGTACTCACCAAAAGGGGCAGGGTTATGGGGGGACTGGTTGTCTCCCTCGGTTGAAAGGGTGTAGTTTTGGTTTGAACATAATTACAGGTAAGACCACTGATGGCTTCTCATTACCATTTTTTTCCTTTCTTTTTTTATCTATAGCATTTGTTATGAAAAAAAGCAACACAGTTAGAAACTATAGCTACAACATGCAACTGTTGTAATATAAATCTTTAGTGAAAAATCTATTCCCTTAACATATTATCTATTATAAATTCTACAACTAGTCAAAATTTGCCACAATAAATACAATAGAATGTGATAAATTCTAGTAAATGTGGTCATCATGAGTTTAAAAAGCTTGCAGGATGTTTTCCCCTCTTTTCATCAGTCATTTTAGTGGCTGTTTCAGGTCATGTTCGACTTTCTTCGTAGCATTTTACTGTATTCTCAATAGAATTCAAATGGGTTGAAAATTTTACCATCAGCGTCGCATAGGAACGGCTCATGCAAATCTCAACACTTTTGGGGCATGCTGGTGAATGCACCTACTGTGATCCACACATCACTCATGCGAAATTAAACAATTGGGCTTCCCCTTACAAAAAAGAAGTATACTTCAAGTTCATCTTAGGAAGTATACTTAAGTAATGTTCAAGTATATTTTTAAGTATACTTTATGTAGTAAGTATACTAATATCAATGTGTACTAGTAGTAAACTTGTAAGTGTACTATTTCAATACTGCTTGGGACTAAATTGGCCCACTTTTAGTATATAAAAGTATATGTTTAAGTGTAAAACTAGTCAACTTTAATTGCACAACTAGTTCAGAACTACGTTTCTCATTTGTACTGCATCTGTACTACAAGTGAACTTATAGGTATACTAGTAGTTTACTATTTTAATACTAGTAGTACATTTTTTAGTTTATGAAAGTACACTTTGAAGTGTACTTCAGAAAGTACACTTTGATGTGTCTTACTAGTGACTACTACTAGTTTGGTAGTTTATACTGTAAATTTACAAGTTTTCTTTAACATAATGCTTATAGTTTACTATTTATACATTATTTTTGCACTTTCAGTATACTACTATGTTCCAATTTAGGTATTAATTTTTATACTTGAAATATACCTTTAAATGCACTTTAACTAATTTAATAAACATTTTATTATAGCTTATCAACACTTGAATGTGCGTAAGTTTCATAAAGAAAGGCAACATTTTAAACAAAAAATTGAGAAAACTGCATTTTTGTCAAAGACTACACCTGGATTAGATTCAGAACGATGATGCAGATTTCAAAACACAGATGGAGTAGATTGAGTCCATTAACACCCCCAAAGCTTCACAGTTGTTTCCTCTTCATGGGTTCATCATTATTTTATATTTGCGTGAGCAATCTTCTATCACTTGTTTCAGCTTCTTCTTCTCCTGTGTTTTGATCCAGAGATTCTGTACTCTTTCAGAAGATGCGTAACAGCGCCCCCTACCGTATAACAGTGAAACATGGATAGCTGGAAAATTTAGTCAATGGCGGGGAAAGAGTATGTACACTACCAGTAGACTAGCCTACACAAAAATTCAGACACTCAGAATTAGGAACATATATGTTTTCTTTATAAATCAATATTTTTAAACAATGTAAGTTTATGAGACTGTATGTAAAACTATGTTAAAAAAAAAAGAAAGAAAAAAAAGTGCATTTAAATAGGCTACTCAATCGAAAGATTAAACACAAAGCCAAGTATACTTGGAATACTTAACTATACTTTTAAGTATATCTTGAGCAAAAGACTGAGTAAAGTATAGGCCAAATATAATTTTCTGCCATTATAAGTCAAGTATACTTGAGTGCAATTTTAAAGCTACAATATGTAGGATTTCGCCACTAGAGGTCGCCTATTCAAAACAAAGGCGTAGCTTGATGATGCCAAGTTTGAGCGCGGAATCTTGGGAGATGTCGTCTTCACCTCACAGCTGGTGGAAAAGAATCAGGACATGGCTTGGGCAGAAATCATGTTCATGGATGCGCTTATTAACGTTACTGTATATGAAGCAGACCAGGGCCGAGTGATGTTGGAGCTGAACGAGGCCGCTGGAACGATTGCTATTGAGAGACGAACGGGACACACACCTCGCAAACAGCGAAACTTTTATTATGCCACAGTCGCCACTTCCGCTTCTTCTGGTCAAGCGTATGAGGTAACGCAGCGCTCTCTATCATATTAGATACATCTGACTGTTGAAAATGATGTTATAATGTTACTCTGTGCGTTCGCTCGGCGGCTGCTGTGAGACACTTGTTGTACACTGCAGTAAGCTAGATCGATTTTAGAATATCATTAATAAATGCTGGGTGGCTTGTGTTGATAAATGGCATGCAGTTAATTTTAAAACATATTGTATGATGGAGAAAATTCTGTATTACTGTTACTAAAAATAAAGCTGAATCTGATTATGCTATGTTAGCTACTTCACAAAATAGTGTTTTTTTCTGAGGCATGGTAAAAACATGGTACTCTTGGAAAATCAAGAAAACTAGATTTAAACAAGACTAAACGTGTTGATCTATATACTGATAATTTGTTTTCTGTCTATAAATGTAACCAAACAGTTGTTCCCTTGCCTAATAAAACATGTAATATATTAAAGCGTCTTTAGTGTTTCCATGGTTTCTACAAAATAAAACCGGAAACCAAGGGTAACGCAGATATGATGCCATTGACAGGCGAATTCCGGACACGTCCCTGTATCCTTGGTTAAAATCGTGATTTTCTCACGATTTACAAATAGCTGGAAACATTTGGGATATTGTAAGTACTCAACTGAACAAAATATATAACACTGGCCTAGTGATTTTTTGGATATTTTACTGCAAAAATCTTACATATTGTGCCTTTAAGTATATTTCTGAGAAGTACATAAAGTATATTTCTGAGAAATATAAAAAAAAGTAGACTGAAAGTATACTTTCTTATTTTTTGTTTAAAATAAGTATACTACTAGCTTGAATAAGCTTCTTTTTCATAAGGGTCAGTCACAGTCATATTGCACAGACAATTGATCTGTTCAGTTCGTACAGCTTATAAAAGCTGTGAACGCATATAATTACTGTTTATTACTGTAAAAACACAAAATCTCCTTATAATTCCATAAAATCTTTTACTTTTAACATACATTAACATAACATAATTGTTAGATGACATAATTGTTAGAATACAGTCATACACCTCTAAAACACACACTTTAATCCTCTATGGGACGAATTATGAAATCACAGTTAGAAAAAAATAATAACTTTATATTTTACCTATATTTATGGCTAAAATCATTTTCCCCCAATTTTTTTTTTTCATTTGACCTTTGACCTTTTTGACTGTGAAGGATGCGGTATACGGAGTGTCCTTAACCAGAACTAAACGAGATGTCCTTCCTAGGACGCAAAGAATTGTGGGCTATCTGCAGCAGCGAAGGATACACCTCATGCATCCTCCGAATTCCTGTGAAAGAAGGGCGCACTCGAAGGTCGCATTCAGAGTGTCCTACTTACTTTTCTGAAATGATACAGCCTCAATGACGTATGCAACCTTTGAATGCGACCTCCGGAGGACACAGCCTTCAGAATGAAACACAGCTAATGTCCTATTAGGGTAAATAATTTTTGGCAAATTTGGCAATATGCACACACATTCAAATGCATTTTCACTATCTGAAAAGTAGTGAAAAGGTCTTAGTGTTTCAAAAAACATTAAAAAGCTTTATTAACATTCCATTTCAGCTTGTGCTACTTGTGTTACTATTTGGAACTCATGTGAAAATGTCAAAAACTTGACACAAATTCAGATGCAACTTCACTGCCTGGAAAATAGTGAAACCATGTCTTAATGTTTTAAAAAAAAAATTAAAACAGTCTTTAACATTGTTTCTTTCTTGGAATTCCAAATCAATGATTGTAGCACGAGTGAAAACCAACAAGACTCTTCTTTTTTAGTGTAGCCCACAATTTCCACACGTAACTCGATCTTGACCTGTTCAGTCATCATTTTTGCAGCATCAGTGCAGTGAGGCCAGTAGACAGTGGCATCTTTCCTGACCTCTGGTTGAAGTATGGATCACATCTTGCATATAGTGTATCCAATAGTGTATCCAAATACCTGACGTCCACAATCTATGACTTATATTGTTCATCTCTGCCATCACTACCACTGCTACCAGTGCCATCCCAAGCATGGGGCAGGGTCCAGTGCGAAGTAGCGGAAGTGGAGCCCCCCCCGCAGTCAGTTCGCGGTCACATTCCGGATCGTGAATGGACCGGATCGCACTCACTCTGTTCACCACGGGGCCCCCTCAAACATGGGGCCCAGTGCAACCGGTACGACGGCCCTGACTGCTTCTATTCTCCTTGATCCTCAACTTCTTTCTTTCTTACTATGACCTTATTTTCTGATGCACTGCCTTCACTGTCATCAATATTTTCTGGAAAGGTACAGCTTTTCCTCTCTGTGTTCTATAAAACTAATAGGACTTTGTCACTTATGCATAACACAGATTTTTTGGAATTTGAGTAATTTAATTTACAAAATGTGCATTTAAACGGCCAAAGATTTTAGAAAACACATTTGGATGTAAAATGATTTTTTTAATTTTTTTTTATTGTATTTTTATGTATTTCTTAGTCTAAAATGAACGCACAATGGAGCCTTGACAGCATGTGACCGAACATGTGCTCATGTCTCCTTCAGGTCCTTGTTGCCAAAAATGTCAAGCACTTGGCACATAGATTTTAATTTTTTTGGCTGAAGGGGATGTCATATGATAATACTAAAATGCCATTTTTGGGGGGTTGAATATTATTATTGTATTTTAAATGTGATTTTCTTTGCATCATTTATAAAATACGAGGCACCATAGAGGGTTAAAAAAAAAATGGCAGTTGTAGTTGCCAGAAATTTACAGTAAAAAGAAAAGAAAGTCACATGATGAATCAAAGCTCATCACAAGAAGCTTTTCCACAAACTAAGAAGGTATATACTAATATATAGAAGGTGCACATTTTGAAGCCAAAATAAAATGAAAATGGATACATCCATAATAAAAGTAACCCATGCAGCTCTAGGGGGTTAACAAAGGCCTTCTGAAGCGAAGCGAAGAGTTTTTGTAAGAAAAATATCATTTTTTACAATGTTCTTTTCCTTTTTTTCTATTTTTACATAAAAATCTGTAAAATATTAATCAACATTTTATGTAAAATTACACATTATTTTGTAAAAAATACAGAAATTTCCCTAAATTAAAAATCAGAAATTTAATGTAATACCAAAATACAAGTAATTCTATGTAAATTTAATAGTGGAAATTTAAATTACAGCAAATATCTGTAAAACAACAGGTATTTTATTGTATAATGAAAAAGCAGGAAAATTCTGTAAAAAAAAAATACAGACCATTACCTGTAAAATTACATTTAAAGCGCACAGCATAAATGAGTACACCCCCTCTGAAACTTCTGAAAGTCAGCAATTACTCAATTACTTAGAAGACATGTTAGGGTTCTTTAGAGATATAATGTTCCAGCAAGTCTGCTTAATCAATTACCAAAGAAGCATGTCAAAATTATTCAGGAAAATAAGATTTTATTATCAAGGTGATAAAATGTTGTGTAGCAAAAATGAGTACACCCTCCTAAAAGTTACTAAATAAAACAAAATAAAAAATTGCTGGTGTAAGTTTAAGGCAATGTTTGATCAACAGGTAAGTATGTTGAACCAAAACATTTTAAGATAAGTAATTTCTTGACAATTAAAAGTTTTATATAGCCCACTGAATCATTCTCAGACTTAATGCTGACAACAATGGAAGTGTCAGGAGACTTATTTCTTAGCACAAAAGAGGACAGTGGTACAAGAGGATTACCAAATCATTGTTTTAAGTGTGAAAATATAGCAAAGGTAACACAGAAATTCAAAAACAATGGACTTGTGACAAGGCCCCTGAAATAATCAGGCCTTCATTTTAAGCTTTCATTTAGTAATGAGGGATTTTTTTGCTAGACATAGAGCAGGAGAAATACCTAAGATGCCTGCAGAAATTACATGCATGGTTGTTGTTCTCACTGGAACTTCCTACTGTAGCCAAAGCACAATAAAGTCAGTTAGCCATTTCCAAAGCCCATATTTACAAAATATAGATTCATGGAATCAATACTCTCATGAGACCAAATCAATCATTTTGGATCTAACAGCATCCAAAATGTTATGGTGTTGCTAGAGGAGGAGTACAGTGAGAATTGCCTGGTTCTCACAGTAAAGTTCAGCGGTAGTAAAGCTCTTATATAGTGATGTATAAGTGCTGAAGGTGTGAGGGAGTTGTGCTTTATCAATGCTGTCATGAATTCCCACACCACTGTATAATTTAATACACAAACTCCCTGCATTGTTGGGCATTTTTTTCAACATGACAATGAGGATATGCATTCTCCCAAGGTGAAAAACCTTCTGTGGACATGTATTGCACTCAATCTTAACACTCTTGAGCACCTGTGGGGAATTCTGTAGAGATGAGTTGAGCAACACTCCCCATTAAAGATTGGGGCATTTAAGGAGCTCATCATCCAGGAGTTAAACAGGACAGATGTGACAATTTGTCATGAACTTGTACACTCTGTGCTAAGAAGGGTCAGAGCAGTATATTCAAAATTATGGAGGGTATACTAAGTGCTAGAATATTATACATTTGTTGAATTAAATCTAGGGTGTACTCATTTCTGCAATCCTTAATTGGCTAATTTACTTATTTTATGGCTATTAATGACATATATTTCTCAGTTTTATGTATATGTTTAATACATTTTAGTTTTGCCATCTTTCCATGAACTGTATTAGTGATCATAAAGAAAATACATCTTTTGTATTTGTTCAGGAGGGGTGTACTCATTTATGCTGTGCACTGTATTTTTAACAGTGTATATCACCCTGGCTTAGTAGCATATCCATCATACATACAATCCTGCTCAACTATTACATAATAAAATATATATGAACTTACATTTGCTAAATTCCTTTACAATGTTCTTGTTGATCATGAGGAATATGTGTTTTGTTGGGCCAGAATTTGAATTTTTTCTCTCATTTATATAGTCAAGGGTTCAATTACCATTTTGTGCGTCAGCTAAAATATTAGTATAAATGAAACACGGTTTAATTTGGTTTAATTTGAATTAGTGTTTTTACTATCAACTTGACATCAAATCATTAGTGGACCTTTTCGACAGGTTTGTTTAAACCTAATCGTGCACTAACTATTGTTAACTTAATGTTAACTATAACATCTGCTATGTTATAAACTTGACTGTTCAGTACAGTCATAAATAAAGATGAAACTGAGCCTAATTCTTAATGTGAAGACAAGGACCTGCAGTGTCAGTCCAATTCTGTAATAGCCTCACAAAACTGCCCTTGCAGCACTTGGACATTTAGACCTTTCTGACAGAAAACCAATTTTGGTTTCACACCCTTTTTTTTTTTTTTTTTTTTTTTTTTTCTTGTAGGGGGTCCCTTAACAGGACCAGACATGTTCAAGTTTTGCTTAATGCCATGTCGAAAGGCCATGCCAGGACTCAAGTCTTTTGGTAATAGTTTTCTCTGTGTTTAATCTGTGGGCAAAAAAGAGAATTATTTGACAAAATTTGTTCATTAAGCCATACTTATCCAAATGTAAGTCTAGGAGGTTTTACTTGAATCAACAGAACATTTTATCTTAATACCGTGCACTTTTAAAATGGATAGTTTATTCATTACCTATTATCGAAGTCAGCAAGTGAGCAATTAAAAATGAAAACCACTGAACAACGTTCAGGCATCGCTTTTCTTTCCTTGAATGGCCACTCATTAGGAAATCTTTCTTAATTTTCCCCATATATGAATGTGTTAATGTGTTTGTTTTCCCTCATGCTAAACCATGCCCCCAGTATATCATTGTGCCCAATGTTCCCTCTATATTAATGTTTTTGCTGTATTTTGGGTCAAATAAATGAAGCCTTGGTGAGCAGAAGAGACTCCTTTTAAAAACATTAAAAATTCTTACCTTTCAAAAACTTTTGACTGTATGTCAGTCTCTTTAAACCTTAGGATGCTATGCCAGCTGTGGTCATTGTATTGAAGTGTTGCTGTGGAATACAGGAGCAATTGGCCACACACTTCCACAGCAAAAAAGAGTTGGGAGCCAGGTGGGGAACCAAGAACCACTCCTTATTCTGAATCAGTTCAATTTATTTTTTAAATAAAAAATAAATAAATAAAACTTTAGTCTCTTTCCTGAATGAATAACTTTAGTTGGTTCTTTTAAGTGCATAAAAACACAATAGAAACAGTTATGTCTGATTTAGGAACAAATTACTTTTTGATTTTTTTTTTTTTTTAAGTGAATCAAAAACATACCACACAAACAGCATAGTCTGTTTCTCAAATGAATAACTCTTATGTTTCCAATGTAGTTTATTATGTATATTTGTTATATGTAACATGACCGGTTCTGTTCCCTTTCGAAGTGGAACTCAACACTGTGTCTTGGATCGACGTTATGGGGAACGCCATCAGCAAAGCATCATGTTAACACACTCCAATTTTATTGGCTGGCGACATCCTGTACCGTCATAAGCGGAGCACCCGGAAGTATAAGAGGAGGACGTAGTATGTGTAATCAATTTTCGTCTTCAGTAGACACTTGTTTGTATGCGTGTGTAAGACGAATGCTACTGGTGGAATGTGTTCGACTCCTTGAGGAAGCTAGTTGCTCATTATGATGCATTCACGAGACTGACTGAAAGAGACTGGTAAAAAGCTTTGTTCTTCCTTGATTCTCTCCCGAGTGATAGTAGCCAGCATTTGCATGAGCGTGCTCGGCTCTTGAGGGAGTTGAAGGCATTCATAGCGATGCATTCGTGGCAGCAGACTCGCTTGATTGTCGATAGAGTGATAAGAATCTAGCTTTGAATGCAGCATCTTCAGCCTCTCGGGGGAGTTAAATGCATGCTTTGTGATGAGGTTGTGGTGAGAAGCTCCATCTATGTTTGACTCTTTCTTGAGGGATGAGAGTTGAGCACCTACACCCTGCGGTTCGGGTCCCTCGGCCGACATAGCGGCAAAGCGAGATCTATCACGGGGATTGTAGGCAGAGCATGGGAGGAGTCTGATGGGAAGTCCTTTCCCTTTCAGGATTCCTCCTGCTAGCTCTAATACATTCATGTCGGTTTCTAATCAATAAAAAGAGAGAATAAAAGAAACTGATTAATGGGGAATGTCTAATTCTGAGGAATTAGATGCAGAGAGAGTTGAGGCGGTAAGATACATTAGTTTAGGTAGAAGGGTGGGCATATGTCTGAGGACATCCTTCCCCCTTCACATGCCCCCCAAAGTGAGAGTAGCATGGGTTATTGGCTGTGGGCCGAGGTTGATTGTGTCTGACAATTCTCTTGATCCGCTCTGATACCCTGAATCATGTTTCCCAGGGTTGAGATATATTTTCCTCTATGTTCAGGTTTAAAATTAAAATTGTATGCTCTCCTGTGGATGGTGGCTTGTAAGGTACCCCCTTTAGGATGATGCAGGGTGAATTGAGTATGTAGGAAAATTACTTACCCCTACTTCATTCACCGCTCTCCCCAACAACTGTTGGGTCTTTAGGTAGGGATATATGCTCCCTTTTAGGTGGGTGTTGTATAGGCCTTGCAAATTTGACCCATGTTAAAGTGCTAGCTACAGTGGGTCCTGGAGAAGTTATTTAAGTCAGGGTTGAGCTGCTCTTCCCCAGTGTACTGGCGTTTTAAGTAGGGATAGCTTCCCTACGGCCTCCTTGGGGTTGGAGTATATGGATGAGAGTTATTGACAAACTGAAGCTTACCTTTCTCTTGTTTGCCTCCCTGTCTGAGAAATGACAAGGGACATATCTTCCCTTTGGATGGCCAGAGGGTTGATTCTAGGTGAATGAACTAGACGGGCAGTATTTACCCTCTACTTCATTCACTTCCCTCCCCAATACTAATAAGTAGAGGAAGTTCACCTTCGGGGTGTCTCTCTCAATTATCTGTCACTCACAATGGTCTAGTGCTTAGGAAAGAGACTAAGCACTAGCTATAATGGGCCGTTACTTGGGTATCCTACTTGTGGTTAATGCAATGCAAATTAAGTATGGTAGGGCATAATCCCCTCTATTTAGTTTGCTTTGTGGCTCTTGTGGAGTTGAGCCTCCCCTGTGCGAGACTCCTCCTTGGAGAAGCAGCAACATCAGTGATGGTAGCTGCTAGGGAATGTTTAACAACACAGCGGGCACACTTTGGCAAGATTCCCTTTCGAGCCTTAGGGCCGAATTAGGTGTTCCCTCCCTGACCATTTCGGGAATTAAAGCAGGGTCCCTTGCTCCCTTCATAAAGCACTGATATCCTTGTTAATCTGCACTTATTCTTTGAATAAAGTAGTGTAAGTCTACATGGATTCTGAGAAGAATGACAGGCAGGGTGTGAGCACTCCCCTTATTTGCTTAGGGTAATTGAACAGAGCTGCAGCTCCCCTGCGGCTGCAGGGGAGCTGCAGTCCATTACAAGAATCTGTACAATTAAGTGTTTGCCATTTTTGCATTACAGCCTTTTCTGTAAGAATTGAGGCTGCATTTCTCCAGAGTAGTGGTATGCCAAGGTGGCAGACATTCCTTGAAAGCTGTATCAAGCGAGAAAAGAATTGTCACAGCTTAGCCATGTTTTCTGTAAAAGCTCTGCCTTTATGGCTGCAGTAGCCTGCAGGGGAAAGAGGAAGTTGCCATGCCATTATTATGGGTACCCTCTTATACTTACGGGCACTCTGCTTATGACATCACAGGCTTGGATTTATGCCTTTCTATGTCAACATTATCAACGGCAATATGAATCTGCAGCAGTCAGGTGGTACAAGTAAGAGTTCTGTAAGTTGTTTATGTTCATTATTATTGTAATGTTATGTGCTTCGAGACATGAGGTAATTTGAAACCGTCTCTTATCTTATGACACTTTGCAGACTCTGCTGTGTGCATTTATGTGTTTTGAAGGAGGCGTGGCTTTCGAGAGTGCTCTGAAGGGAGGGTGGAATCTCATGCTTTCAAAACTAGCTTGCTATTGCTTCTCTGAAACTGCCCTCTCTACCTTTAAGTAGTTAGTTACTGACTGGATGTGCATATGACAACATGATAGTTAAAGATATACATTATGATTTTGTCAATAATATTTTATAAAAATTAAATAATTAAATGTTTTTTGTTTGTTTAGTATTGTTATTTAATAAATATTAAAGGCCACTTATTGCTACTTCTAAGCGTATGTTTACATGACAACGATTTACTAAAAACAGAAAAGTTTTTCCTTTTTTCGTTTTTCTCATACAGGCGACAACGTTGTCAAAACGATCTCAGTTTACTTGGATCTGCAAAAATGATAAGAAAAAAAACCCTCTGTACTATGTATGCCAGGCCATGTAGTTGCGAGGTCACTTTGTAAAGAAAAACGACGTGCCTTTATAATGAACACATAATACGTATGACGACACCATTTTCACAAATTCACATTTTTGTAGTTTACACAGAGAAAATAACAGTTTCATTTTCAAAAACTTGCAATTTCCCCAAAATTGCCATTGTCATGTAAATTAATGGCCAAAATGCATAAAAAGTTTTCCGTGTTTAGTTGAAAATGGTGTCATGTAAACAGCCCCTCAAAAGCAGTGTTGCCAATTTTGTGACTTTGTCGCTAGATTAGTGACTTTTCACTCCAGTCACTATGTCATACTCGCTTCTGGTCTTACAAAAAATACGTAAATGAGAATAGCTTTATTGGACATTCGGCTATATTTTATATTAAAATACAGTTTATGAACACGGATTAGGAGAGAAAACAAATGTAAAGTGGCAATAGTTGCCGCACTGCATCATCCAACGAAATTTAACAACTTTTTGAGCAGGATTTAGCTACTTTCCATTGAAAATAATTGGCAACACTACTAAAAGAATCATTACCATTACAACCATTAAGGAATCATAACCAGAACTGGAAATGGCAAATTCCTTACGATTCCCATCTGAACTAAACAGTACTGCAATATTCAGAGAAGATATTTTCCTTAAAAGACCTGTATCGTGCAAAAGTCTCTAGTTTGGAAGCCTCAAGTCAGTTTCTTTGCAACTTAAAACTCATCTCTTTGGTACCAACACAGGGAATGATGTTCAATATGAATTTATGTTGGATTCAAGCATACAACCGCAGGCGATACATACAAGCAAATGTCTTCCTCTTGCATACAATTATTACAGCCTCGAAGGTGAGTTCATTATTCAATACGCAGTTATCAGCAGCATAACCTCGCGCCTGTGGCGTTCGTGATAGACTCCACACTGATCTCATTTGCTCAGGCTTTGTTTAAAGTGCAAGTACAGCCTTTAAATATAAATCCATGCTTAAACCACTGAAGTGCTTCAGATATGAATGACCCAAGGTTTCCTTTGAAAAAATCTCAAGCAGTCATCAGTAAAGCAGCGACTTAATCCTATGCAGCAGTTTTCCATTCAAAGGCCATTTCCAACTCTGTCCTGCCACATTTAGTCATTTACAATCTCAGTCAGGCAAACTGTTTTGGGGTCTGAGCCCGTTTGCTAAGAGGATCCCGGGCTAAGTTGCTATTAATGAGGACAAAGCGCCTGTCGGTGTTAGTCACAACATGCATCACGGTGATGGATCAGCCTGGCTCTTCCATTTAGATTCCTTTCTGCATTGACTAATTCAGCTCATTAGTTGCATCTAGCATGAAGTGAGCTCTGAGGCAAGAAAACAGATGTATGGAAGATGTATTATAAGGTTAGCCATGGTGTTAAATGAAGCTAGTTGGATGATTCTTCAGTGTTTCTCTTATGGATGAGCAGGTGAGGGAGGATGGTATTTGAAGGGTGTTTGAGAGCATAAATTAGAGGTTTGATTATGATCCATTGCAGCTGAATCTATTGGCCTCATTAGTTTTGCTGGGTCTTCAGTATAGTCGCAGATGGCATCAGTAACTGACCTCATTGGTGATTTGAACAATTGTCTGGCTCTACACTAATTAATGGAGTTTAATGTGTTTAAAAGAATAATGATTTGTCTGTAAGCAATAATAGTTTTTTTTTTTTTTTTTTTTATTCTATATGTTATTAATTTAAGATTATTGATTCATTTATCAGACGGCGATTTCTTGCGGTTTTAATTAGTTCTTAATTTTAACACTGACAATAAAAGTAGGGATGAAATACTCGTTCTAGCCTTGTATTAATCAAAGCTGTAAATCCAGAGTGTTTGGAAAGAGGCTTTAACCACAGTCACATTATTCACAGGTTTTTTTTTTTTTTTTTTTTTTTCTTCAGTAAAGTGAAAGAGAGAATGTCAAAAAACATTAACCTTCACATGAACTCATGACGTTTTTTTCTGGCACCTAAATTAAACATGATCAAGGGATACCATCATTTAGATAACAGAAATTACTTTTTACTACCAAAGTGTCCTCAAGTTCACCATCAAAGATTTGTTTTAACATTGTTTTCCCAGAGTGTCTGGGCAAATGTCATTCAGTGTCAATCAGTGCTTTGAAAGGAACAGTTAACACAAAATTGAAAATTCTGCCATTATTTACTAACCCTTTTGTCATTCCAAAGGGTCAAAGATGTGACACTTAAATAGATTTAATAATAATGATAATAATAATAATAATAAATGTAATTTATTAATTTATTCAAAAATGCATTCAAATGCATTTTATACATTTAGTGTGTAATGTATTTGTTTGTGCATGTATATGATCTGCAAGTTACAAAGCTTATAGGCTATGCTCAGACTGTCAGTCCAAATCAGATTTGCATATCCGATTGAAATCCGATAAGATTTAGCAAGTCTGAACGGCCAAAAATCACATGAAATGCGATTTTTACAAATCCGTTTTGAGCTACATTCATATGTGGTTTGAAATGTACTTCAGAAACACAGATTCTACATCTTGGAAGTATGACGAAAATAAGAATTTTCACTGGAAAATGTCATCTGCCACTTTTGTTCTGACCAACTGAGGAAAATAGCATTAGGCCTACAATAAATCGCACTGCCAATGGAGATTAAATCTAACGATCGCTTAGCTTGGATCATGCCAAACCGTGCAAATTATTATTACTGTTATACTTTGTTCTCAAATTGTTAATGTTAACAACATCAGCATTGCGTGACTATAGCCCGGTTTCACAGACAGGGCTTAGCCTAAGCCAGGATTAGGTCTTAGTTCAATTAGGATATATAAGTAGCTTTTATAACATTACGTGTGTGCATCTTGAGACAAAACAATATTTTTTATATTTTAAGATATGTTAGTACAAGTTTCTTTCAGTTAAAACAGCTCAAACATGCACTTTAGTCTAGGACTAGCTTAAGCCTTGTCTGTGAAACCGGGGGTAAGTGTATTTAGTGTGTATTAGCGTTATCTGTAGATTTCTGTAGCCACTCCGCAGTCCGACGTCTTTTGCTTTTGAATACGGGTGAATCTCCAGTTGTCACTGATGATTGTCATTTGGACCTTTCTGGATTACAATCCGCCATCAAAATGATAAGTTTAATTATTTCAGCTGCTGTGAGAAAAGGCTATAAATGATCCGCTACAAGCAGCATCCTCACATGATATAGCTACTAGCTGGGACTCCTTCCTTTCTGTTTACAGACGTGACGTAATGACGCAAAGACGAACGGCTGCATGCTCGAATTTCCTGCGGAAACCCACCAGTACCGCTCTTATTATAAAACAATATTACAAACTTTGTGAATCGAGCTAAGGTAAGGAGATAGTTTTGAACACTGGCTGGTTATGTACTTGCTCAAAAATTGATTTTGGATAATTTTTAACCAAAAAAAGTTACGGACTGCAGCTTTAATAAATCGTTATCTTGAGCAAAATAAGCAAGCTGACATTAAGTACAAAGTATATCTTTTATTACGAATACATACAAATTTCATTTACATATTTTAGTTTGTCCAGAGATTTTAAGCACAGTTTTTGAAGAGTGCGCATGTGCTCTAGTATGTAAGAAAAAGCCTATGATTGAATCTGGAAATAAAGCAAAAATAACTAAGAAAAATAAGAATTAGTCCTCAGATGCCATATCTGTACTTTATAGCAAAAAATCTAGCATTAATTCAATCTCAAACAGATTCATTTAAAGAAGTTATTACTCCACCACCTGCGTGACATCATTCACCAACGTGACTGAACGACAGGTTTGGGAAAATATGGTTTCGGGAAACAATCATGACTAGCTAGTTGGTTTGTTCAACTATGCATCATGCTATGGTAGTGAAGCAGCGAGCTACGTCGTTGTACGGGAAATGCACCCCTGATTGGACTTTGCGTGGTTGTATGGTATGTGGTATGTGATTTTCTCATGCCACGTAAAACGTAAATGTGAGATGTTGTTATAAGAAAACATGCTGAAAGTCACTGCAGAAACAAGGTTGTGTTGTTGCAAAGTGTTGGATAAGCAGAATAACAATATAACGGAGACATGTTTTGAAACCGGCGGAGGTGATAGCGTGGAATAAAGCTGCTCATACCAGAGATGCTGTGTGTCTGGATGCAAAAGCAAAACCACTTTGGCCTTCCGAAAACAGATGAATTTAGAAATCAGGAATTAAAACTTATTTATAAAGCTGTTCCTGAGCAGTACAACCCAGTAATATATATATATATATATATATATATATATATATATATATATACATATATATATACATAGGGGTGTAACGGTACACAAAAATGACGGTTCGGTACGTACCTCGGTTTTGAAGTCACGGTTCGGTACGGATTCGGTACGGGTCCGGTACAGCAGGGTGAGAAAAAACAATTTTTTTCTCTTTTTTTATTAAACAA
Organism: Ctenopharyngodon idella; assembly: GCF_019924925.1. Taxonomy (NCBI): domain Eukaryota; kingdom Metazoa; phylum Chordata; class Actinopteri; order Cypriniformes; family Xenocyprididae; genus Ctenopharyngodon; species Ctenopharyngodon idella. The sequence goes on from NC_067221.1 coordinate 21,310,843, forward strand.
TGTTTTACTGAACCAACTGTGTCTCTGTCTTTAAATTTATTCAATTATAATTAAAATTTTCTTAAGGATAAATAAATCTATCTATGCTAATGCTGCAAACTATTAGGGAGCCCTTATTTGCACATTACTATAATAAAGGTTACAATTAACAACAGAGCCCAAATTATTTAAATTATTAAATTCAGTTGCTATTTATTTTTAGATATAATCATCAACACTCAAATAATAATAAAAAAATTATGTATTGTAAGGATGTAAATTACACCAATGACTATTGAACTTTAATGTTGCATCATGATGTGAGTTGCGTGAAGGGGGAGGAGTATCGCACATGGCAAGAGAAGGCTTCTAGAAATTTCACTGCGTGTGTAAAAAAAGTGCGTCATTTTGGAAAAAAGCGCAGGCAAGACGGACAGTTCTCTGTTCTCATAGTGGATCAGACACATATGAGATCAGAGGCGGATATCGTGGAATACACACTCATGCGCTGTGTTGCTGATAAACTGGATGTAATTTAAGTTCTGTTGCTTTTATTTGAAAATAAACATAATGAACAATACACCCAAAGTACTTGTTATTTATTTCCATTCGAAAAGCGTGTGTATCAATCATTTTTATTTTAATTACAGACATGTTTTTATATATTTTTGTAAATATGACAACAATCACGTAACCCACAGAGAGATTGCACTGTCAAGAGAGTTTGGGAATATTCACATATAATTTATACACATAAAATCATGATATTAGAGTTTTAAAATCAAACATTTTGGAAGAGATCAATACATCACAGTTGTTTAAACCATTGAGCATTAAGCTGTGTCGTCAGCAAAGTCGTTTCCCATCGTGCTTTTGGTTAGCGCAGTCGGTGGAGAGCAACTGCGCCCGACTGCAGAATCCGATGAGGCCGCCTCGCCGTGGTGAGACTTTTTTGACACACGTCGGCATGACATCAGAGCAAGGCAGCCCACCCTCGGACACATTTCTAACCGGCATGCATCTCGCGGTGATCACCGGTGATCCGTTCTGCGCAGATTTTGCTCATCTCAAAGGAGCCTAATAACTGTGTCGAGAAAGTTATTGAACGTTCATGGTGAACTGTAGAGTTTGTTCGGGATTGGACAGATCGTGTGGTTCGCCGTGGGACGTGGGACGTGGATCGACTGGATTCATCGCGTGTTCGGGACTGCTCGTGATGGAAAATCCAGGTTTTCTTGTTCGAAAAATATTTAAATTAACCCCTAGGGTTAAGAAAAGGGTTACACATATATTTAGCGAAACAGTTAATTTCTCTAGTGAACTAACAAGCTGTGGACACTGAATCGCTTTTCTTAGGTAAATGTAATACTATGTGACATATTGTTTACAAACTGTTTTACTGACATCTTTCTGCGGTTGAAACACTGATTGAGCGATTACACGAGATATGATACGTTTCAGTAAGTTGCAGTGGCGGCTCCAGGATTTTGACAGTTCAAAGGGGGTGCTAAGAGAAAAAAAAAGTATTACACATCAGTAACTTCAAAACCCTGCATTTATTGCATTTTACTTTTTTAATTTTCCATTTTACCTTAAACTGTACATTTACAAGGTCTCAGTGTAAAGTGTTCACAGTTACTAAACACAGTAGCCTATCAATTTTGCTTAACACCTTTATTATTACTTTATCAGATCTTTGAATCAACAATGGTTTAGGCCTATTGAAAATTGTCGACTACAGTCCCATATCTTAGGCGTACATACGTCTATGTATGCAGTGAGCTAAACGAAAGAACGCGCTTGTGATTAAAACGCAAACAACATGGAAAAGAGTGCAGGGTGCCATTTCTACGCTAGAATATTTCAGGTGGGGCTATAGCAAGCAAGCCCCAGCAAGCCCCGGCCTAGCGCCACCACTGGTAAGTTCTACTGTATCTTTCAACATACCTTCATGTTCATTCATGTTCATTCTGTAGTAGTGAAGAGAAAGAGATGATTGCGTTCACTCGCTCTCTGCGCTGCCATTTAAACTGAGGCGCCTATACAGCGATTTGTCACGCCACATCAAAAAGCATCAAAACGGCATTTATTGTCTAAATTTCGTGATAAAATGGACAGAATTTGAAAGATGGCACTTTGTTTCTTATTGAAAGTATCAAAACACAGATCGCTTATTGCGATTATTGGTGGTTAATGCTGGTTAAAATAGGTTAGGCTAAAAAGCATTACTGTGCGCGCCCCCTTTTGGATTGGAGTGTGGATCGCCTGTGACCTACTGTATTCGTCGTCTAACTGCATGAACCGAACCGTGACAGTTCGGGACGAATACATGTACCGTTACACCCCTAATATGTATGTATATATATATATATATATATATATATATATATATTATATATATACGGTGAGTTAGTTAGGTGATTTAGGCGACTTATTAACTTCACGTCTAGCCTTCTCCTCGAGTACAGGACAATCTGCTTTCCAGTGCCCCTTTTCATGACAGTAGTTACATTACTTATGCAAATCAAACTTCCCAGTAGGAAAATGTATCAGGTTACGCATGTAACCATGGTTCCCTGAGAACAGGGAACGAGACGCTGCGTCAAGCGCTATGGGGAATGCCTCCACGTGAACCGATGTCTGAAACGCTTACCAAATTACGGCAATATTGACAGCCCATGACATCATCATGGGCACGACAGCTCCACACACACAGGAACTCGGACCATCCACATCCACAGCCACAAATCTTCTCTCTTCCTTCTGCCCCCTCACTGAGGCAGAAGTATCTAAACTTCTTCTCTCCAGTCATCCTACCACCTCCCCTCTAGATCCCATCCCCTCACACCTTCTACAAGCCATCTCTCCTACACTTTTACCAGCACTCACACATTATCAACACATCTCTCCACGCTGGCATTTTCCCTACCACATTCAAGCAGGCTCGGTTAACCCCACTGCTGAAAAAAGCCACATTAAACACATCACTTGTAGACAGTTACAGACCTGTCTCTCTTACCATTCAACACTTGAACGGGTTGCATTCAACCAGGTATCATCTTTCCTCTCACAGAATATCCAGCTGGACATCAACCAATCTGGTTTCAAGAGCAGTCATTCAACTGAGACTGCATTACTGTCGGTCAGTTCTCATTCTGCTAGATCTATCTGCTGCCTTTGACACTGTGAATCATCAGATCCTTCTGTCCACCCTGTCATCACTGGGCATCACAGGAACCCCACTTCGCTGGTTTGAATCCTATCTCACGGGTAGGTCTTTCAGGGTTGCCTGGAGAGGGGAGGTATCCAAAGCACATCAACTGATCACAGGGGTTCTTCAGGGTTCAGTTCTTGGACCCCTCCTCTTCTCCATATACACTACATCACTGGGTCCCATCATACAGGCACATGGTTTCTTATACCATTGCTATGCTGATGACACGCAGCTTTTCCTTTCATTTCATCCAGATGATCCCACAGTAGCTGCACAAATCTCAAGCTGTCTGGCGGACATCTCGGCATGGATGAGGGGACATCACCTGCAGCTCAACCTGGCAAAGACAGAGATTCTTGTCTTCCCTGCCAATCCGACTCTACAGCACGATTTCACCATCCAGCTAGGTACATCATCGATTACCTCATCAAGGTCGGCGAGAAATCTCGGAGTAATCTTTGATGACCAACTGAACTTTAAAGAACACATTGCAAAGGGCGCTCGGTCATGCAGATTTGCACTACACAACATCAGGAAAATCAGGCCTTTTCTAACACAACATGCAACACAACTTCTCGTTCAGGTCCTGGTCATTTCTAGGCTTGATTACTGCAATGTTCTTCTGGCTGGACTGCCATCATACACAATCAAACCTCTACAAATGATTCAGAACGCTGCAGCACATCTTGTCTTTAATGAGCCCAAAAGAGCCCATGCTATGCCTCTCTTCATCTCTCTGCACTGGCTACCACTTGTTGCTCGCATCAAGTTCAAGACATTGATGCTTGCTTACAGGCTCAGCACCCTCCTACTTCCACTCACTCTTACGAGTCTACATCCCTACCAGAAGCCTGCGATCACTAAATGAGCACTCCCTACGGTCAAAGCCCAAGCTATAAGCCTCAAAGAGGCCTCCATAATGCACGAAGGCCTGCCAAGGTCGCTCAAAGGCCTAGAACCAACAACTTCAACAGAAGGGGTTCCTTTAAGGGAGTGTGGCTAGGGAGCCCGAAGGAACCTGGCTGGGGTTCCTTCGGGCTCCCTAGCCAGTCACTTCTCAGGGGAACAAAGCCAACCCAGAATGCCACCAGGGAGGCCGACCTGGTTTTTTCTTACTTTAACAGTAACCTAGTCTGGCCAGCAACCTGTCTGTTTCTCAGAAACAGAGTCTCTAGATTACATTTGTCTCTTGAAGAGACATCCAGAAAGAGGGGCTGCAAAAGGGCAGTAAACCAACTCAGACCGGATCTTAGAGACGGGCATCCTGGAGAGCAGGACTCAGCATAGCGCTATTGACCCTTGTAAGCGAGGGGAGTTAATCTGCTCGATTCTAGGATCTACAAAGCACCTGTGTTTCAACGTGCTGAGGATGCTAACCCAGGTAACAATGTCAGGCGGCCCCATGGGCCGACACTAGACATTTAATCTATCTGAAGTTCAAGCGCTTGTCTCTTGCACAACAACTCTCCAAACCTTGTACGAGAGGAGACAAGCTACTCTACCCTGAGGTGGCTATCAAGGCAGCCCGAGGAGGGCCAGCCTTCAACAGAGCGGTGGCCTCACAACCACTCCCATTCTGGGAGGAAGCCAACTCACTCAATACAATGCTATTTTAAAAGCTGAAATGAGTGGTGGTCCCACCAGTGTATTTACAATAAGCAAAACCAACACACTCACATAAGAAGACCGAAACGGTACTTCCCAAATATCGTTCTAGCCAACCTATAAAGGGAACTTCAGGGCCCTAATTACATACTAGTTATTTAAAAAAATCTCTGTTTATTTATTTTATTTTATTTTATTTATTTTTTTATTTTTTTATTTTTTTTAACTCCCCACAAACTCTACACAGGGAACAGTGGTCTACAAAGAAAATACTTGGTGTTTTAAGTGAAACAAAGACCTAAACATTTCAACCTGCGGCCACAGGGTGGCGACCTGCCACCATGGAAAACGTGGGGTCTACCACCCTTTCAGCCTGAAAGGGCATTCTCACTATCAAAGCCAAGGCGGACCATCAGAAGATCACAGCTCATCATAGGCCCAGCCACAGGCCTGATGTAAGAAGTGCCTGGGGAAAACAGAGGAGGAAAAAGAACGGAGAGGGTAGTTCTGGTCACCCTCAGAGGGAAGAGATCCATCACGGATACTGACCGCGTTTGTGCTGGATCACCCCACCTCCCTATCATCTGGTGTCAAGTATCGCAGACACGGATCAACACACTTCCTGAACCGTCTGGTTTTCTCTGTGCATTGCATTCTCACCATTTGCCAACAATAGCGCTTCACACATAACAGTCCTTGAAGACAAAAAGAGGATAACATCTTCTCTAGGTGCCCCTTATATACTTTCAGGTCGCACCATTATGACGTCATGGTCTGTCGCCGGTCAATATGATATTGCCGTGATTAACTTTACGTTCATTAATATACGTGGCAATATTGTCAGGAACAGAGACTTTAAATTGTACCAATATCGTCAGTTGAACATCAGTTGAACCGCCACCGCCATCAAAAGCTGTAATACCAACGAGTAAAGTATTTTCTCAAATTCTGTACAAACTCCAAATGAGACTGTGTTCCTTCTTACACGCCCTGAAACGCTGACGACATGCTTTAGGCACACATTCATAAGCCTTTAACACCCCCGATTTAATTCTTTCATAATCTTGACAATCTTCACTACTCAAAGCAGAAAAAAATAACTGTGCTTTTCCGGTCAACACACACTGCAACAATAACACCCGATTTTCTTCTGACCAACCTTGTAGCTCAGCAATACGCTCAAAGAGAGTGAAAAAGATATCAGGATCCTTTTCGTTAAATTTAGGAACAAATTCCGGAATCGTTTGAGTTGTGTTTTGTTCTGTTTAGTTGTTCATGTCTAGAGTTTGTTTTCCATTAGTCACATGTTCTCCTTTGTTTAATGTTTACCGTCACTCGTTTGTATCCCTGGTAACTGATTCGATTAGTGTTTGAGTTCAGGTGTGTCTTGTTAATTTGCTCCTCAGTTCTGTGTATTTAAGCCCTGTGTTTGTTCAGTTTAGTTGTCAGTTCTCTATTGCATATATGTCATTGTTTTTGTTCTGTTCTGTTCCTGCCTGTTCCTTAAGTCTGCTTTGGACTTTATTTAATAAATGTACTGCTGCACTTAGATCCTGCATCCTCTACTTTGATTTCAACCACGTGTTACAGAAGAACTGACTAGTGATGGCGAAATGAAGCTTTGTGAAGCACCGAGGCTTTCCCCCTCAAGTGTATCTTAAAAAGGTTCATTGCTCGAAGCTTTTCAACACGGTGCACACTAACAACATCTTGTGGTCAAAAGGTGGAAAAAAAACTGCATTTGCGTCCCAGACGACCCAGCTATTTTTGGACTGTTTCATGTAATAAATCAGTCTGTGCTATGAAAAGCGTATAAAACAATGTAAATTATTATTATACATAAAAAAAAGTCTTTCACGTCTCATTTTACTTACACAATTTGAATAAATGAGTCTGTGAATAAAATCTTTGGAGGAAAATAGGCAAGCTTGGGCATATATTATCAAAATAAATGAAGATTATCATAGAATGAAGTATGAACTGGGAATAAATACAAACTGAACATGCACAAAATTGCACGTGTAAATATTTATTCATATTATGACATATTCTTTTGCTAAAAAGCAAATGACACTTCACATCTGCGCAAGGGTTCACGTTATGTGAATCAGAATACAAAGCAGTCACATGGTTGTGTGCGAAAACGAAGCTTCGGATGTCACCGATCACGTGGTTATGGCAAAACGAATCAAGCTCCGATACAGTGCTTTACTGTGAGATGTTTCGTTTTTTTGATACAAGCTCCGAAGCCTCGGTGTCCAACATCACATCACTAGAACTGACCTTAAAATGGATCTAGCAGCAGTGGAAATTCTCCTTCCATCCAGAGAGGACACCTGCCAAAAGGCCCGTTCCAGAGTCCGCTACAGTCCAAGAGCCCATCCACGAGTCCATTCCAGCCCAAAAATACACACCAGCCCATAAACCCTTAGATCCTCCCAAGAAAATTTTGGGGCGGTGCAGTATGTCCTTGGCCATAGTGGCCAAGCAAGGCCCCCGGGTGAAGGCCACGGAGGCAGCGCCGCCATGGCCCTCTGAGCTGCCTGCGCCGCCATGGCCCCCTGAGCTGCCTGATCCGCCATGGCGCCCTGTAATGCCGGCACCACCCTGGCCCCCTGCTGCGCTTAGATCCTGCATCCTCTACTTTGATTTCAACCACGTGTTACATTGTTAGGCAGAACTGGAATTGGAACTGAGAAATTTCTTACAATTCCCAACCCTAATTCTGTCTACTGTATTTTCAAGGAAAAAAATATATATTTCATCTCCCTTTACCATTGTGGAGAGTGAGGAGAACACCAACGTGCCAGCCCATGACTGTCATCTTATATCGTCCACCCACCCCATTTTAAATTCTTATACTTCAATGAAAGGTTACTGTTTTTAAAAAAAAAAATAAAAGACCTAAAGGATTAACAATACAGATTTATTTTCACAGGCTTTTTTTGTTCATATTTATCAAATGGTACCAACAATTTTGTCCACATCCATCTATCTATATTTCTTTTACAGTTAATTATGAATATTACATATAAAAAAATATAATAAAAGCTCATAAAAAGATATTTTAAAGGGGTCATTTGATGCTATATATTTGAAAACACAAAAATATTGTATGCTTTGTATGAAAAACAGACAAGTAAAATCTCCCCTTCTTCCATATTCACAATTCACAAGAAACATTATGTTTTTGTCATTTACCTGGTCCAGAACACAATATTTCTAATTTATTTCTTTGATGTACAATTAGATGCAGAGTGCAACAACAGGCCTATTGTGTTTTTGGCCTTTCCAGGGACAATGAGCTGGCTCGGACCTCAGAGAGAATTTTTAGGATTTAATGAATCTCCCTCCAGCAGCATTAACAGAAGCGTAAGAGCCTGCTGTGGGTGTAATGAAGTTGTGATTTTTCTCTCTCTGTCTCTCTCACACTCTGCTGATTCTTGCCCTTGACTTCATGCCGTTTCAATATTTTTTTTATAGTTTTTTTTTTTTTTTTTTTCATAAATGATGAACTGTCTCAGCTTTTACATTATTTTGCTGGATAAAATCCATAGTTTTATGCCACAGCAGAATAAAGAGAGACGAACAGTGCTCTCTGGGCTGCGCAACGATAATAAAAATGTTAATTAAATACAGTGATGTTAACCTAATTAGTTTCGTGATAAATTAGGACCAGATGCAACCAACTCTTGCATCATTACACAAACAGAAGTAGGCCTACATAGTTGTCATTCCTTTGCATGGACAAAAAGTGCTGATTTTGTTTATTTTTTTTATGGTTACTAAACTTTTAAAAAATATAGTGATTTAGAAAATAGACTGAGCAAAGTTAATGAGAACCACAAACAGGGAGAACCTGGAAATATTAAGATTTTTTTTTAAAATTTCCAGTGTTATTATCTAGTACACAATTTAGACCTAGAAGTACTTTCTGCCCAAATATTTCTAATCATACTATTCATGTGTTTTTTTTCATTTGGTCGAACAAGATGTGATGAAAACTTGCTTATCTTGTAATACAAAATGTTCTCACAATCTTTCGTTGAATGAGGAAAAAAGCGCTTTGACTGAATTGTTCAGTGATCTGAACATTATTATACAACCTGTAGATAAAGGAGGGCCGGATATCCCAGTCAGAGTTTGACTTCTTGTATTGTCAATATCTGATTAGGCCTGTATTTTACACTCTTTCCAAGATTCACAAAAGGTTAATTGGTCCTCCATGATGTCCAATTGTAGCACAGACTAACTCTCTTTTATCTCCCTTGTCCTAGGATGTTTTTTTTTTTTTTTTTCATTAAACCGCTTGTTTACGTGTTACCATCTTATATTAGAGATCTTATATTAGAGAGTTACATGATTTACCTGAAACTTCTTTGTTATTAACTTTGGATATAACGAGTCTACACACAGGTTCTAACATGAGAAAGGGCTTAGTGCCCTTAGACTTTACTTTGTGGAACGCGGCAATGTCATTCTACCTTCAGAATTCTTGACTGAGATGCTTTGTATATTTTGAAATATAATTATTTCAGAGATTTTTATCTTTATCTTTTTATCTTCAGGTTAGTGGCACAGCAATGTGATATATATATATATATATATATATATATATATATATATATATACGCTATATTGACAAGAACTTTTTTAAGGATATTGGTGTTGATTGTTGAGATGGTTACAGTGAAAATCGGAAAATCGTTCACCCACGTGTCAGGTGTATTTGATATTCACCAGTCGCTTCAATCAATTTATTAGACAAAGCCAATAATTGCCTTTTGTTTTTCTCTCCAGGTAACTGAGACCAGGACCGGCCCTTTGGGTTGCAGTAACTATGACAACCTCGACTCTGTCAGCTCCGTTCTGGTTCACAGCCAGGAGAACAAAGTTCAGTTGCAAGGTAGGGAGATGCACAATCCCACACTTTCTCATAAAACACTTCCTCTCATCCTACTTTTAACTCTTAATTGTTTTCAGAGGTTGTGGTTGTCTGATGAGCCATGGTAGCAACATGATCAAAGCGTTGATGCCGCCGTTGTCTAATTAGCCTGCTAATTCTACACAAAACTTGAATGTTGATAGTTGTCTGTGCTTGCTAATTAGATTAAAGGGTTTAGCAGCTGTCTAGAATTGAGGCCCTTTTGACACTCAGCCATGGAAAAGCAAAGACATGTGTGGTCACTCTCACACTTCTGTATTTCTCCTTCTAGGACTTCAGGCTATTCTGCCCAGTTATTTAAGTAGCAGCTTTGTTCAGGCTGCCTTAGGCTACATAGGCTGCAATGCTGAAGGCCAATTTGTGTGCAAAGACAATGACTGCTGGTGCCAATGCAGCAAGGAGTTTCCCCAGTGTAACTGCCCTGAGGCTGATATTCGCTCCCAGGAAAGCTACCTGGAGCGCATGAGGGAGGCCTGGAGGCAGGAGAACCAGGAATTTCAAGATTCAGGTGCCAAAAGATCTTGTTTTCTACTTTTCTCTGTGGAACATTTTTGTCCCCTCCATACATATGCATGAGGTGCTGGTATTCCCATTAGGCTCCGACCCTGCTTAACTAGCTTAACCAGCAAGACTTTTTTTCCTTGGGAACCTCACCAACAACTCATTACAGACTTATACAGTAATTCTCTCCCTCTTTTTTTTTTTTTTTTTTTTAGGAATACTGTACATTGCCCAACTTATTACGTGTTACCAAAGCTATTAAACTATTATTTTTAATATTTTTTTATTTTAAGTCCTCAAATTACTAAAACTTAAACTGAAATAAAAATTTGAAATCTAAATAGAAATAAAAAAAAATGACAAAAACAAAATTACAAAATATTAAACTAAAATAAAAGCTGAAAAAATAAATAAATAAAAGCTAAATCAAAATATTAATAAATACTACAATAGTTTTGTAATGTGTATATTATATGTTCCATTTTGGTTTTGTTTTTGCTCCGTTTGCTTTGTTCCTGTTTGCCCTGGTTGTTATTTAGTTCCCACACCTGTTCCGTTTTATCTTTAATTACACTCCCCATGTATAGAGGGTATGCATTGACGTCACTTTCCCGCTGGAACACGCCCCCTCAGCTGGACTGAGTGGCAAAAGAGCCTGCTGCATGACTGGATTTAATAGGGGAAACTGCAAAAACGTGAGTAAAACACAAGTAAAACAAACAAACTAAAGACTGGACTCAATAGTGTTCCTGTTACAACCTACCAAAGGTCCAGTAATCCATGGATATTGACATGCAGCCAGGAATCGTGTTTTCAGACGTTTGTATGTGCCTGATTTTGACGCCGAGGAAATACATAAAGCAAATTTGCCTGTGAACGCTTTATATAAATACAATATTGGTAGGTCTAACACCAGGTGATCACTTATATCAATGTTATATATAACATCTAGTCCTAAAACTTGTATAGTTTTTGTCAGTGTTTATTTAAAAACACCCAATTATGCAGAATATAAGATGGTAAATATTTAATTGATGAGTTGTCTATACAATAACAATACAATATATAGGCTATGATTTTACCCCCAAAAAATCAACATATTGACAAAATAACTGCAAATCCACATTTCACTGCCTGGAGTCTAGTTGTTTCTGTGAATTGCAGCGATCCATTTGCTTCTCTTTTTTTTAGCTTTCGGCAGTCTGTAAAAATATACCTCATATTTCTTGTCAAATTTCCTGCTGCCACTCAGTCTTTTTGCCACTCTTTGGGCGTAACCGCAGTCACTCCGGCCGATGGTGATGTCACGTGCATACCCTCTATTTAAGCCCTGTGTTTTGTTCAATTCTTTGTCCGGTATAGTCTATGGTATTGTGGTTGTCTTTGTTTTGATCTCCTACTATCTCTTGAGTATTCCGTGTGGATTTAAATAAAGACTGTGTTTGTTATTAATCTCCTTCATCGTGTACTTCGCTACAGCCACCTGTGACAAGTAAATATATAATACTAAAATAACACTGATGGCTATTTATCTTTAAAGGGCTTAAGCTTTAAAGGGTTAGTTCACCCAAAAATGAAAATTCTGTCATTAATTACCCTCATGTCATTCCAGACCTGTAAGAATTTCATTAATCTTCGGAATACAAATGAAGATCTTTTTTTGATGAAATCTGAGAGCTTTCTGCCCCTGCATAGACAGCTGCGCAACTACCACTTTGACGCTTCAAAAAGTTCCTAAAGAGATGGTAAAACTAACCCGTATGATTTGAGCGGTTTAGCCCAAATTTTCTGAAGAGACACGATCACTTTATATGATGATCAGTTGTGATAAACGGAAGCTCAAGCATGTTTGCTTGATGTGTACGATAACCAATGAGGTTCATTCTTGTGTGTCACGCAGCACGTTTGAGCTTCCAGAGAGGTTTGTTCTCGCGCATTGAAGCAGGTTCAGTTGAGCATATTATGTTCACTGATCAGTGTTTATATATGAATAAAAGCCTAAATTAAATCTGTTCATCATATAATGACGATGGAGTCTCTTCAGAAAATTTGGACTAAACCGCTCAATTCATATGTATTAGTTTTACAATCTCTTTAGGAACTTTTTGAAGCGTCAAATTGGTAGTCGTGTAGCTGTCTATGCAGGGACAGAAAGCTCTCAGATTTCATCAAAAAGATCTTTATTTGTGTTCCGAAGATGAACGAAAGTCTTACAGGTTTGGAACGACATGAGGGTGATTAATTAAGGACAGAATTTTATTTTTGGGGTGAACTAACCCTTTTAAGCTTCCATTAAGAAAAACATTACAATGCACAAAATAATAGGCCTAGCAGCCAGACGAACACTGCTGTGTACTGAAGCATTCTGAGGTCATTTTCTCTACAGTCCATAAATTACATTCAAGATGGCAGTGTTTGTCTGAAACTAGAGAGAGCGAGACCATTTCAGTTAACTGGATGACTGAATTGGCCAATCAGAATCAAGTATTCCAGAAAGCCATGTAATAAACCATAATACTGTACAAGTAATGCACACAGATAATCACAGACTAGGTACAGCAATTACAAGATCAGCTCTCATCCGGAAATGACATTCTCACACAAATTCATGAACACAAAATGTCAAACAACACGGAGGGAAGGCCTGTGGTTGTTTTAGAAGGGAAAAGAAAAGAAGAGTTCAAAAATATGGATGGGAGTGTTGTTAATGAGATGTAGGCAGCGTGGCTGGATTTTAATGCGTTTATTTTTTGCTTTTGTTTGTTTTTTGTTTATTGTTTGTTTGTTTTTTGTTTTTTTTTCATACTTGCAGATATAGGCAAAAGGCTAAACTCGGGTCGCTCACAGATAAAAGTGTATTTTTTCCATCTTTATTTTCCACACCACTTCAGCCACAGTAGGCCTTCCACCTGGATGCAAATAGACACTATATATTTAAAAATAATTGTTGCCATGTGCGAATTGTGTTCATGATGTCACCATATGCCATTGCAAAATATCAACATGTATCACGGAAAACAACATTTTAAAATTTGTTACAGAATCAAAAATTTGTTATAAAAAATAATTCACAGTAACCCATGCAAAAAGCATTATTATAACACAATTATGACTTTACAAAAACACATTACAAAAATAAACGAATAAAATTCTAATTGTAATCATTTAATATCTCATCAGATGAGTTCCAGAGCTTCATGGGTAAATTACCAACACAGAGCGCTCTAAATTCATCAAGAATCCAGCAATTGTGGAGAACAGACAGTGCTCTACAGCAACGCTACAGGCAGCTAGAAAGCCGCGTTAGCCTCCTGCTCTCCAAGACCCGACGAACTGCTAACAAGCTCTTCAGCCTCAGCAAGAGATGCCGCATGCAGCCCAAAATAGTGTCTCTAAGGGAGAGGTAAAATGTATTTATAGGCACACATTAAACCCATGAATCCTAATTTTTTGTTGTATAATTATGCAAGCTATGCAAATGAAGCAACATGAAAAGCTGCAAAGTTTTAGTCTATAAGGAATTCTGAATGTTTGTGCATCATTAAACTCAGAAGAAGTTCCAGATTAATTTGGTTTTTGCTGAAATTTTATGTTTTTCTATCCCATCCCATAGGGAATCACAAATAAGATCCCTTCTTATCTCAGTTGTTTCGCCTAGACAGTAATGAAATTAAAAGCACAACAAATGTAAACTTTTTCTTTAAGGGATAGTTTACCCTAAAATGGGAGTGAGTAAATAAATATTTGGGGTCCCTAGGCATCATATAGTTTTAAAACCAACAATGGTTTCTTTTGTTTATTTTTTATTTTTTTAATGTGATGTGTTGAGACATAAATTAAACATAAGTAAAATCTCAATCAAGTCTCTTAAGCTTTGAAAGGATAACCTCTGAGCAATATAATTTATTGTGAAAACACTTCAAATGATTATTACACTATACTGGATTTTGATTTGAAAGTGCAATTGTTTAGATAAGCCCCATCTCCAAGCGAATGTAAAAGACTAATGACTAATCTATTGTTTAACCACCCACTACAGCCTCTGAGGCTACTGCTGCACTAATGGATTACTTTTGTCCTACCAGTGCTTTCAAAGGCAGATATTAGCAGAGCTGAAGGTTAGAAACCAATTAGTACTGTTGCTATACAAAACTGTCTATTGGCAGTCACCGTTTGTTTCGAATCATTGCCTTATGATCTTCGCAATTATTTGCATACATTACAAGCTATAAAATCTTGCTTACTCACTTTTTTTCCCCCCAGGCCCTTGGGCTACTGGCTACAGTTCACCCTGTCCATCCTGTACTGCAGTGAGAATAACCAACTGGGATTTTATGCAGAGGAATTACGGACTTGTGCCTGTCCGTACGAGAACCCCTCATGCCAGGGTGTTGTCCCTTGCGAGGTGGGTGATGGCCACCGTTGCGCTTCTTGCTCCATGGACAACCGCACCCGCTGCTCCAGTTGCAACCCAGGTTACGTTCTCAGTCATGGAGTTTGTAAATACGCTGTACCCAACCCCACAGACCACTACTTGGGCTTTGAGACGGACCTACAAGACCTGGAGCTACGCTACCTACTGCAACACCGAGATGGCCGCATCACTACGCACGCAATCTTCGTCAGCAATGACGTGCGCCTCAACGTTTGGTTTGACCCTTCTTGGAGAAAGAGGATGTTGCTTACGCTAAAGAGCAACAAGTTCAAATCAAACCGTGTCCATATGCTCCTGGGCATCTCGCTGCAGATCTGCATGACCAAGAACTCCACCTTAGAGCCTGGGCTGTCAGTCTATGTCAACCCTTTTGGCGGTAGCCACTCAGAAAGCTGGACTATGCCCATCAATCAAAATGGCTACCCGGACTGGGAGAAAACCAAGCTGGACATTCCTTTGGATTGCTTCAATTGGACCTTGACTTTAGGCAATCGGTGGAAGAGCTTTTTTGAGACTGTTCACTTCTACCTAAGGAGCCGCATTCGGACCGAGTCCTCTCAGGGGAACGATACGGTCTACTTCGAGCCTCTAGAAGCTATGGATTCCTCTCAGAACTTTGGATACATGAAGATCAACAGCATGCAGCTGTTTGGTTACAGTATGCACTTTGACCCTGAGGCTATCCAGGACCTGATCCTACAGTTGGACTATCCATACACTCAGGGATCTCAAGACTCTGCCCTGCTGCAGCTAATGGAGATCCGATATCGGGTCAATAGACTCTCTCCTCCTGGACCACTGCCATTAGATTTGTTCTCCTGCCTACTCCGACATAGGCTCAAACTCTCCAGCTCCGAGGTACAGAGAATACTCACCACACTGCAGACTTTTAGTGCCAAACAGCCGTTCTACAAAGAGTATGAAGCTGCGAAACTTTGTAGTTAGAAAGCAATTTATTTTTGCCATTGATGTTTTGCTTTACTTGCTGAGAAGTTAATTTAACTGTTGCTGTTTGATATGAAGTCATTACTGTTCATAGACATGGTATATATTTGATGTCTTTGGTTCAAATGGTAGTTCAGATTAAACAAAGTTTTGCACAATTTTATCAATTCTGCCATGTTTGAATTAAATAAAACAGGCAAAAAAAAGACCTAGTTAATAAATGAATAAATAAATAAAGCAATTCTAACTTTTTGTTATGTTTTTGTAGCACACTGATTGGGGTTGGCTGCATCCCAACCCTGGAATGGAACATTTTAAGAATCTATTTTACAAAAAGTAGAAAACTTTCCATTCACTTAAGTCAATCTAATGAAACACCTCAACATTAAGGTCATATTTCACCCCAAAATTAAAAAATACACACATATATATAATATGCACTACCATTTAACAGTTTATATTTCAAATAAATGCTGTACTTTTGAACTTAAAAGAGGTTTCCACCAAAAAAAAAAACAAGTGTTTTCAACACTGATAATAGAAAAGTTTCTGGAGCAGCAAATCTTCATATTAGAAAGATTTCTGAAGGATCATGTGACACTGAAGACTGGAGTAATGATGTTGAATACATATATATATATATATATATATATATATATATATATATATATATATTATATATATGAACATAATGTGCATTACAGTAATGACAATTATAGGTGGAATTAGCGTAACTGATGTAAAAAAAAAATGTAGCAAAAATGTATTTTTGTCCTCATTTTGGGGTGATACGTAACCTAATGATGTTTTGGTAATCCTTACACTTCTAATCATACATGTTACATCCTTTTTGGATTGTTTTCAATTACACCAAGACAAAGTAATAATTTATACTTATATACATACTTTAAAACAATTATTCAGACATTTTTGATATTATTTATATATTTTTACTAGTGGGTGCAGGACACTATAGTTCATATATGTGGGATAACAAAAAGGATAACAAAATAAAGTAAACTGTGACATATTATACCCAAAAATTCTTTATACAGTGGACTACCAGTAAAATTCATAAAAATTTGGAACCAAAAATTATTCAGACACTTTGACCTGACCATGTTTTGCTTAAGTGTTATCTGACGTAATTAAGATTATTTTTTTCTGACACAGTTTAACTCTGAGATCTTGTCATATTTTATTACCATTTTTTTAACTATAGTGAAAAACTGTAATAATGAATGAAATGTTCAAGGTGTCTGAATAAATTTTGGTTTGACTGCATATGAATACAGGGAATGTATTTTAAATTTGTAAGGCCTGTAAGAGAATACTGAAGTACACCATTAAAATTTCCATTGGCACTGACAGCAGAGGTGCTGCTATTCTTGTAAATATGTCATTCCAGTTGAAATCCAGATCTACTATAAAGACATTAGGTGAAGCAAACAAAGTAGTAATGGCTTCAGTTGTACACATGATATTCAAATGAATTCAAACATTTGCTGAAATACATATGTATTGTTCTGTCAATGGAGAGAATTTCTTCACATTCCTGAGATTCATTTTAAATCTCATGTCAAAATCAGATTTGTGTTCTGAAACATTAATCATATGGTCATTAATAAACATTATTTCCTGCCTGATTCACATGACATATTCCAACTCACCCTTCAACGTTCCATCACACCTTATCATGTGAAGAGGCTCTTAACAACCCCTAAAGTCAGACGGCATATGGTTTCCTCTTACTTTCTTTGTGGCAAATTTAGTGCCCTAAATGCACGGTCCTCAAGAGACGAGCACTGGCACTTATCAGCAGGCGAATAACGATGAGGAGAGTGACCTCCCTCAGTCCTCCACTCCGTCATCGCTCCCGGTGTGATGGATGAGCACTGAGGAGATGGAGACATGCGGAGCTCGAAAGGCTGGCACCCTGGACAGAGCCCATTATCAGACATCCTTCTCCACAGCTGCAGGAGTCTGTTCAAAGCGCGTGAGCTATTTGCCTCGGTTGCTGGGGTTCAGATGAATTTGTTTTTGGATCTGCGAAACCATCTGCTGCTCCAGAGTGTTGTGTCGTGATTGACAGCAGCATTGTGAAGTAAATTTCCCCATGTTCTCGCAGACAAACGTGACTCACAAGGTGTTGCCACATAAGATGACCAGATTTCCAGTGTGTCAGTGTGGTTCACTATGGGTACATGCAAAAATTCAACCAGAGTGATGGCATGCTAAAAATGCTGGAAGAAAAAATAAAAGTGCAGTGGGTCACAGGTCTGATCCTATTGGGTCACAGACAACAGGAAAGAAACAACACTGAATGCAAATATTAAAATGCAAAGTATCTTTTTGTTGATGTCAAAAGCCATGCATCCAATCAAACTCTGGTATTTTGCCACACATTCATCTATCATTTGTTCGAAGCTATAGTCAGTTTGACAGATGTCAACATGGACAGGTGGTGTGACATCCCCTTATCATCAGAAACCATTATTTAAAGGGATAGTTCACCCATATTTTTACCCTCATGTAATTACAAGCTTAGCCTATATGACTTACTTTCTTCTGGTGAACAAAAAATAAATGTTGAAGAATGTTCATAACCAATCAATTTCGGTTTCCATTGACTTCCATACATTGGTAGTTCAGGAAATGAAAGCGATATGTTTTGCGCTGCAAATTATTGGCTTATTATTTTTATATATTATAAGGATCAATGGTGTGATGCTCATCTATCAATTTATTCAAAAATACATTACAAATGCAATTTATACAATGAGCAGGTTTTTAATTTATACATTTAAATTCATTTTCATATTTTTTTTCAGAGGCATGAAGTCAGAAATGTCAGGGTGATATAGCTGCCCTAATATAAATGAAGGAAAAAAGGCTTAATAAAGAATGAAATGCTTTGAAGCATTGAAACACATGAAGGCATACACACACAGCTGCTCTTGGAAAATCGTCACAAGAGACAGCGTTAAACTACCTCATGTCTCGAAGCACATAACATTACAATAATAATGAATGTAAACAACTTGAGCTTGTACCTGACTACTGCAGATTCATTTCGGTGTTGATACTGTTGACATGGAAATGCATAATTCTGAGTCTGTGGACATGAACAGCTCCTGTTAGAATGTAACAAGTTGCCATCTCTTAATTACTGTACTTATGGCATGAATGCAGCATAAGCTTGTTGTTTTGGAGGAACTTTAAAAGGTGGCTGCCATTTGTTTGCGGTTATCAACGTCTGTCTGTACTCTGCATAGCATGAAACATGCTGATAACTTATGATGTCTGCACGAACATGGCAGGGTTGCCAGGTCTGTGCAACAAAAGTAGCCCAATGGCCAGTCAAAAGTAGCCCAAAAATAGCCCAATGTGATTTTCTCCATTCGGTGGCCGAATTCTCCACTGAATTTATACGTCTGGGGGGTGTTTTGTGGGTGTTGGAGCACCGAAATTGTACATACGGGCCGAATATAATGATTGGATGAACATTCTATGGTCCTATGCCTTCCACAGACGATATATATATTTATAAAAATACATTTAGACCTTTTAACATAGTGATTGCTTTCAGAATATGAGACTTTCAATAAGTATAACAAACATATTTCTGAAAAAATGTTTCTGTAGAGAATTACGTATTGCACCTTTAATATTTGAAAGTCAGTAAATCTTTCAAATGCGATCAAGTTCAGTGTGCATTAAGATCAATACCTCTTTTAAAGTCAGCATAAAATGGAAATTCATCTATTTTCTAAATGCATGTTATAGATATTATTGTGAACAATTCAAAGTACAAATCAAAGGCTCAGTGGAGATGTAGCATTACAGTGTATTCAGATAAAACTTGCTTGAAATATATCAAAACATGCAAACCTTTGCTGACGTATGCTCTTCTCATCTCAGGGATAAAGAAATGCTTATATCTTTAGTACAGGAGTGAGAATGTCTACTTTTCAGACAATGAAAAGAAAATACAGAGTGAAAAGACTGCAAGTCACTGAGATTAAGTGGACCACTAAACTGGCAGTTCTGAAATTCACTATGACAGTATAAATACGGATAGACACAGGTTCTGCTAAATAAAAACACCAGCATTTAAGCTGCAAGCAGCTATGAAAGGGCCCTCGCACCCGTGCCATTGCCACCCACTGGCTTTAGGAAAACAGAGCACGGTGGGCAATGTGCATTTAAGTATATAAATATAGGAGGACAATGTCAGTCATTTGTATTTGCCACACTTCCTGCTACCAGCTGGTGGCAATATGACTAAATTTTGGCATGTAGATGTCTTCAGGTGAGGGCACTTATCAAACATGTGAAGTTTGAGGCAGACTGGACATTGTATGCTCGAGTTACAGCAACTTCCTGTTTCATGACAATAATTGCATGCTTTATCACTCAGCTAAGTGTTGCTAGCATGTTTTAGAATGTTTGTAGCATTTTTAGCACTCAATTGCATATTTTAGTATGTTGCTAGTGCATCACAGTATTAAACACGTCACTTCCTGTTGCCAGTGGGTGGCGCTATTACTATAACTGAATATTGTCAATATTGTAGATGTGTTCGGGGCAGGACTGTTTTCAAACATGTGAAGTTTTGGGCAGATTGGACATTGTATGCCTGAGTTACAACAACTTCCTGTTTTGTGGCGTTAATCGCACACATTAGCACTTAGCCAAGTGTTGCATGATTTAACGTGTTTCTAGCATGTTTGGTATTTCATGGCATATTTAAATGTGTTTCAGGAAGTGAATTACAGTGTAAAGCATGCCATTTCCTGTTGCCAACAGGTGGTGCTATGACTAACTGAATATTTGCATGTAGATGTCTTCAGACCAGGACTCTTATCAAACATGTGAAGTTTGGGACAGATCGGACATTGTATGCCTGACTTACAACAGCTTCCTGTTTCATGGCGAAACATCAAATTTTGTCAGGCCGCCACGGACATGCCGTTCAACGAAAACTCAAGATCTTTGCAATTTAACATCGCTAAGGCTATAAGATTAGACTGACCAAATATGATGTTGATCTGGTTAACTCTCTATGAGGAGTTAATCAGTGTAAAACATGTCATTTCCTGTTGCCCGCAGGTGACGCTATGACTGTAACTGAATACTGCCATGTAGATGTCTTCAGGCCAGGACTCTAATAAAACATGTGAAGTTCAAGGCAGATCGGACATTGTATACCCGAGTTACAACAACTTCCTGTTTCATGGCGAAACATCAAATTTTGTCAGGCCGCCACGGACACGCCCTTCAGCGAAAACTCAAGACGTAAAGATCGCAGAGGCCTTTAGATTAGACTGACCAAATATGATGTTGATCTGATTAAAGCTCTAGGAGGAGTTTGTTAAAATACAACGTCTGGAAATGGCAAAAACTGCAAACATTTTGCATAGAAAATTCAAAATATCTCACTTCCTGTTGGGTTTTCAGAATTTGCACCCATGGACTTTTTTGTAGGTATTGGGCTGTTACATGTGTCTACCGAATTTCATACCTGTATGTGAAACGTAGCGCGGGCACTTAATTGAAATTTTGTAGGTGGTGCTATCAAGCCATTTTGCCACGCCTAATTCTGAAACCCTTATCAGACGTACATTTTCACCACTTCTGACACGTGTGCAAAGTTTCATGAGTTTTCGAGCATGTTGAGGCCCTCAAAAATGTGATTCATTTCGGAGAAGAAGAATAATTGACCGAGCAATTACAATAGGGTCCTCACACCATCAGTGCTCGGGCCCTAAAAACCCCAGCATAATAAGATGGAAACTATGGGGACTCCAAAACTAATGACAAAAATTTACTGAGAAAATAAGCAAGTACCAATAGTTATAAAGATAAAAGACATCAAAACAGACCTAATATTATGCTAATATCACAATGTAATGAAATATGCAGAGTGATAAGAGAGAAAATCTCAGACAATATTTGCAGAGTGACAAGCAATAATTCCATTCAGGGCCCACAGATCTGTACTCATGTTCATGACAAATGGCACTGTTGTTGATTAATTTAAGTCATAAACATTATCTACTTCACTACATCTGCATAAAGACAAGATTTTATATATATATATATATATATATATATATATATATATATATATTGCATAAATATGTGTATGGTCATTGTACTTTTTTGTCCCTTTATTCTCAATTGAGAATTCTTATTATCTTATTTTATATATTTATTTATTTATAGTTAATGACTCTGAAAAGTGTGATTTCTCTAAATTATGAAAATGTGATTGCATGTGATTGAAGTCAATGAAAACAAAAATACACTTACTTTTCATTAAGCAAAATATAATGTATTAATCTTTTCTTTTGATCTTGGGGTGAAATATGAGCCTGACATCATCTTCAAAGGTTTTGTGAGCTTCACCCAAACACAGTTTGCATTTAAATGTACTCTCTCATATTCTCTCTAGAGGCTGGCAAAGTACAAAGATAAGGAATGCCACAATGATGTGACATTTATATGTATTTGTGCATATCGGTTTGATAAGATTCGAAATATCTGAAGACCTAAATCTCAGCCCTTAACATACACTATATTGCCAAAAGTATTGGGACACCCCTCCAAATCATTGAATTCAGGTGTTCCAATCACTTTCATGGCCACAGGTGTATAAAATCAAGCACCTAGGCATGCAGACTGCTTCTACAAACATTTGTGAAAGAATGGGTCGCTCTCAGGAGCTCAGTGAATTCAAGCGTGGTACTGTAATAGGTTGCCCCCTTTGCAATAAGTCCATTTGTGAAATTTCCTCACTACTAAATATTCCACGGTCAACTGTTAGTGGTATCATAACAAAGTGGAAGCAATTGGGAACAACAGCAACTAAGCCACGAAGTGGTAGAGTCAATAGCTACAGACCTCCAAACTTCAGATTAGCTCAAGAACAGTGCGTAGAGAGCTTCATGGAATGGGTTTCCATGGTCGAGCAGCTGCATCCAAGCCTTACATCACCAAGTGCAATGCAAAGCGTCGGATGCAGTGGTGGAAAGCAGTCCACGCCGCCACTGGACTGGAGCAGTGGAGACGTGTTCTCTAGAGTGACAAATCACGCTTCTCTGTCTGGCAATCTGATGGATGAGTCTGGGTTTGGCGGTTGCCAGGAGAACGGTACTTGCCTGACTGCATTGTGCCAAGTATAAAGTTTGGTGGAGAGGGGATTATGGTGTGGGGTTGTTTTTCAGGGGTTGGGCTTGGCCCCTTAGTTCCAGTGAAAGGAACTCTTAATGCTTCAGCATACCAAGACATTTTGGACATTTTCATGCTCCCAACTTTGAGGGAACAGTTTGGGGATGGCCCCTTCCTGTTCCAACATGACTGCGCACCAGTGCACAAAGCAAGGTCCATAAAGACATGGATGAGCGAGTTTGGTGTAGAGGAACTTGACTGGCCTGCACAGAGTCCTGACCTCAACCCGACAGAACACCTTTGGGATGAATTAGAGGGGAGACTGCGACCCAGGCCTTCTCGCCAACATCACTGCCTGACCTCACAAATGCGCTTCTAGAAGAATGGTCAAAAATTCCCATAAACACACTCCTAAACCTTGTGGAAAGCCTTCCCAGAAGAGTTGAAGCTGTAATAGCTGCAAAGGGTGGGCCAACTCCATATTAAACCCTACGGATTAAGAATGGGATGTCATTAAAGTTCATTTGCACATAAAGGCAGGTGTCCCAAAACTTTTAGCAATATAGTGTATGTCCATCATAAAAAGCTTAATTTAAAGAAAGAAAAAAAAGCAGATTGGGGGTGAAGGGCCTAAAAAAAATAAAATGTAAAAAGACCAAAAACAACCTTCCACATTGTTTTTAGGCATCGAAAGATGCATCACCGCTTGCGTTTACGTGGAGGGACTGAAACAATAAATTTATTCAGTGGGCTTTCTCGCTGTTGCTGGGGTTTCTGTGCTGCCCTGGTGGCAGGAGGTATGGGCTGGTGTTATTGAACAGTTGAGCTGTAAAAGAGCTAAAAGCCTGAATGATCAATACAAAGGAAATGTGCAAAAAACAGACAAAATGTCTCACCTGTTTTTTCACCACCAGGTCCCGAGTCATTCTGCCCTATCCTTGAATAACACCATTGCACAGGAATGTCAATGATGCCCTGCAATTGTCACACAAATGGAGAAAAGAAAATGGAAGAATCAGCAGGCATACACACACACACGTATGCAGCAGACGGGTAGTGATACCTGGGGTGTTTTAATAGCTTAGTAGCTTTAGTAGCTGTAAATGACATGTTCAGTGAGTTCTGGCACATTAATTGAACATAGTGCAAAACACCATGGCCAAGACTTGGAGTCCTTGAAGTGAAATAGACGAGTACTATTGTTTGGTTTGAAAGAACATTCCACAGGCATTGTATGCTAGTGAAGTAGTCTGTCGGGTGAGGTGTGCCCACCTTAGATGCTGAAAAAAAAAGGAATTACTCATCTTCAACAACCTTGAAGAGGCAAACCATGAATGATTTTGATGAAACACATTAGCAAGAACTTTAGTCTTTAATTGTAACATGACTATAACGAAGCACGCAATGCATAAAAATATAACAAAAACAGTCTTAAATAAATCCAGTCCCAACAGGAAACACTCAGAAGATTACCATGAAACAGCATTTAAAACAAAACAACCACGTAGACCAACAACAACACTGAACAAAGAACTGACAGAACTTAGGGTTCCACAACCCTCTGGAACCAGGGTGTCAGAGGACTGAGGCAGAGCTGGTGGGACTGAGGACCAAGGTGGAGCCGGATGGAAGCTGGAGCCCGACGGAGCCGAAGGGCTGAAGGGATCAAGTGCAGCTGAAGTCCCGGAGGTCCATGGCACAGACATTGCGATGATTGACCAAGGCAGAGCCAGAGGGACAAGGAAGCCTGGTGGACTGGTCGACGAGCTGATCAATGGGTCAGACGGCTGAAAACGGAGCCAAGGGATCCCCTTGCAGAGCTGAAGACCAGAAGACCCGAGGCAGATCCACTCAGCAGAGTGGAGTCAACAGAGGGGGAGCTGAGCGACTGAAGGGAGGCAGGGGAGGCTGGGCTGAAGGACTGGCTGTCTTTGGTAGAGGAGGTGGGAGAGGGAGGCTGTGTGGGACCACTGGAGATGTAGGGGACTTGGAGCTGGGTAGGACCAGTGGAGACGCAGGAGACTTTGAGCTGGATGGGACTAGTGGAAACATTAATAAATTTTAAAAACATTTTGAAAAACAGTAACCTTTTGATTGAAGTGAACTCTGTTGAACTTGAAATTATGTATGAAGTGCAGCTCACACAGAAGTCACTTTCAAACCAAGCAGCTTTTTGTTGGTCAGCGTGGCGAATCCACATGACCAACTTGAACATGAGTGAAATCTGCATGGTGAACTTTTTCATCCACACACGATACTCCTGAACGTGTGGGTTTAATTAAAATGATGTAATTGGCACGCATGTGCGAAATCCTTTTGAAATGACTGAATTTCGCCAGCAACAATTCAATGATCAACGGTAATGTCATTTTTTTCTTGTTTATTGAACTGTAATTGAAAGCAGTATCACACTCGTAATCGTAATCAAAACCGTATAGGATCTTTTTTCTGGGTTTTTTTCTAAACCTCAATTTCTAGAATTAAGGTAATTTCAAGCACTTAACAAAGGTCATAAGAAACTTACATCAAAGTGTGTCCAGACAGATTTTCGAGTTGCAATGACTACCTGTCATAGTCAACTTGAAAAACCATCTGCTACTTTACCATGTATGCATGTATGAGGGTACAAACGTCCTCAAGAGAATTCAGTCCAGCATGAGTCCAGTCCATCATTCTTTTTTAGAGCGATACAATACTGAAAGTAATGACAAAAACCGAGCAAAAGATGTTATTTACGCATTACTCACACCAACAGAGCATTATGCAAATGCACTCTCACGCCCCATCAAACTGCATACTATTAGAACCTACACTAGAGGAATTGTGCAGCTTCCTCTGACTAGTGCAGTTATTATAATCAACAATAACACTGAATACAACAAAAGATAAAAGGCAAACTTACAGTGGAATAAAAAATAAGCATTGCTTTTGAGCAGTGGTTGAAAACCAAGAAGAGACTATTTAATAATTTCTTTAAAGATAATTTGAAAGGAGTAAAACAGTAGCAGCGTGTTATATGTAATATCTACTCAGGGTAGAGTAAAACTGTAGGGGATTCAAATGCGTACCAGCTGTAGCCTCAGGGAATTTTAGTTTATGAAAAACTCATTAAAAAATAACAACAGGCAAACACCACTACATAAATCAGACATCCACACAACTGCACCTAAAGGATACAAGAGGGGACAGATTTGCAATTAAGGGACATGTAAAAAATGTCCACGTTAGCATCTGTGCAGTCCACCGAGACATTGGAAGTCATAGCTTTCAAAACCTGGTGATAAATAATCACGCAATTTACTGCACCATAGCGGATCGCACAGTGGAAACAAACAATGCAACAAGGTGAGGGATTGGGGGTTATTCAAGCGGAGAGACAGGAACACATTTTCTTTCATCATCTGTAATGCTTTGTCTCAAAATTTGACATACCATTGTTGGATGTATTATTTCCATATTATCTACAAATGAAAGTAGTTTAAAATCTACAACTTATCCCTAAACGGTGATAATTAATGTCAAGTACAAAGTGCTCTTGTTACAACCTACCCCATTACCAGGTGGGCTGTAACAGATTGTATCACTAGAAAACATTTTTGTACAATAATTTAAGTAATCAAATTCACTATAAAATTATTAAAATTGTTATTAATTAAAATAATTCTTAAATTATATATATTTTTATTTATTGAAATAAAATGAAATAAACAATTTAATTAATAATAATAATAATAATAATAATAATAAAACCTTATACACTGTTTCAGTTGTCATATTATATACAACCTTCCCCATCTGGTCAGCCATGATGATATTTGTAGTCTGCCATTAAAAGCTTCTATATTATTTATCAGATGAATAGAGAAAACCTGCTGCTTCAGATGATATTAGTTTTTATTCTGTTCTATTTACACTGATAGTTCGGCCTAATATTACCAACAAGAAGCAACATGTTTGAAGCCAATGGTTTTAATGTTACGTCCCAATATGCATAACCGTTTGGAATCTGATTCAAACATGAATCCATTATAAGTGGCTGAAACCTCTTGTTTTGCTCTCTTACTGCTTGAAAGCTGTTTCTGATTTAAGGGCCGGAGAGGTCAGACCAGCCACGGCTCATCTGTAAGGGCAGGTGGGGCAGAGCCCCATCCAAATATTCATCCAAACATAGACCTCAATATACACTGAATTAATAACAAATTATAAGTGTGTTCAGCATTCTGCAACAAATATTTTTTTCAGATTTTCTAGACTATTTTAAGTTGTTAAGTGAGCAGGATATATTAAAATAAAGTGCATGATATGTATTATGATACTAAATGGGGCAGCCGGTCTTAGAGCACTCCCCAGCTCTACAGCGCCCCACAAATTTCCAATGTAAATCTGTGGTGAAAAAATGGAACTGCAGTGTGCTCTAATTGAGAGCAATTGGTGCATATTTCTGACTGCTTTCTGACACTTATTTTCACGTGACCTAAAGGCAAGCTCACACTACATGACTTTTGGCTGGATTTTGCTGTCGCAGACAGATTTCCAAGTGTTTGTTGTGGTTGCTGATGCTCATCAAATATGAGCATGTCAGTGACGTGATCTGAGCCTGTCTCAAGCAGTACAGATGCTGCGAAATTTTCAAACCTGTTTGATATTATCACCACATGACCTTGTTGAATGAACGATGAAATAACATGGTAAACTGCTCTAATGATATCATGCACCTTAATGTACATGAATGCAAGGCGACAATATACTAATAAAATAATACGAAATTTATTTTTAAAATTTAAATAAGTGGTCTTTGCTCTATACCTAACATTATGATATAGGCTATTTTATTTACCATCAGTTTTTGCTGAACAGATATGGACAGCTAGCCCGCGTGTATTTCTGCACATATGACTTGGACAGCGAGCACGAACGGCTCTCTAATGTCTTGCATGAATTCATGTGAAAAAAACTTTTTTTCCGTTGTTGGTCGCAGTTGCCGTTTAGCCAAAGATCTTGTAGTTTGTACACCTTATCGGCATTGTGTTGTGTAGTATGAGCGCTGCTAAGACAAGAAGACGGCAGATGTTGAGAAAACTTGTTGTGTAGTGTGAGCACAATGCCGATTCATGTAGTCTCATAGTTCTGTAGTGTGAGTTTTTCTTTACGTAAACCTCGCTCCAGACCAAAACGATATCAGTCCGCTTCAGCTATATGTCTGCTTTAGGTCAGTAACTAGTTGGCATGTCTGTTCTTCCTATGCGGAGTAGCGTATCAAATTAATGAAAGTATGAATCCTTTAGTTTAAGCGTGCTCATATGAATAGCCTTATATAGTAGTTATGTTGTGTTTGTTTTATGTTTGTTCTGAGAATAGACATGACTTTTCCTCCTTGAACTCCTACACAACTTACAATATTCTAAAACAACATTTGGAGGTAATAAATACTACATTAAGACAATTCTAAGATGACATGATTCTATGCATTTTTCGTGTGTACTAAAGTCTGTCAGTAATCATTAGAGCACTACTCTCAGGTTAAATAACACAAGGGCATTAGAATTCTGCCAAAAGTGTGTCTGATGTGTTCAGCGATTAGGATATAAAGCTTACAAAATGTTTATCATAAACTAGCGCTAAGACCCAGAATCTGCCCTACCTACATTTATGGCTAGGAGCGGCTACTGTCAGACACATGTCAAAAGCAGCTTAGGCAGGGGACATGAGGTACGCTGGCCTCTACAAGATGAGAAATAGCATTGAGCTTTCCATCAAATCAACCCTCAATAAAAAAATCCTCAGGGTTTTAAACTCTGAAGAGCCAACAGATACTTTCTTCGAAAGTATTGTAAAAGTGGTCAAACTGATGCACTATATTCGCTATTGAAACCATACAGTAGTTTTGTGTGAAATCAAAATTTGTTATTATAACCTTCCTAGCCACTGAAGCTCACAAATTGCTTGCTCAATTCAAACTTGGCAGCCTGATCTCCTAAAAATTTGTACATAGGTTTTAAACATACATTTATGTACCCTTGGATATACGTTCAAATGTACAATATGGACATATTAACTAAAACACAGTATTTGTGTATGCAGTTTTACAAACATACCAATCTTTTTTTATCTATTATTTATGATCATTTTATGGTGCATTGGATATTCAATGCAATTGGATTGGATATTCGTTGCGATCTGATTAACAATTCAGTTTTGCAGGTTTTAAGTGCATTCATAGGATTATTTAATACTAACACTTACTATTCTATTTTTATTCTATCTTGGGGCTTGTCACAACACATATTGTTGCCTTATTGTTGGTTTGATTGCTTCTATTGTTCACCTCATTTGTAAGTCGCTTTGGATAAAAGCATCTGCTAAATGATTCAGTGTTAAATACAATTAAGTGCACTGTTTTCACAAGGGTTGCAAATACATTTTGAATGTATTACAGGTATGGTTGAAAAAAGCAGAGTCGCTCTCAAAGCTATCCCGGGCTCAAAGCCTGCCTCACAGTCTTCAGATGAAACCGAGAACCAAGCTCTGGATCAAATTAATGACAAAATAGATAATGTCTGCTGCCAGCCTGTCACCGTTAATTCACTTAGAAATTTGGTTGAATGAACCATGGTGTCTGCCAAAGAATAAATCTCCCCCAATACCACCTCAAACATAATCAGTATGACACCTCGTTTAACTGAAATCTTGATGCGAGATACAGAGATGCATGTTGAAGAATAGACCTACACTAGCCATAGGTTAATGTGTGTAATATAGTCTTTTATCTAAAGTGGAGTTTGCCTACACTGATGGAGTTTTGAGATGAAAAGATGTCTCCATACGGTTCGGTCCTCATTACTCTTAATTCAGGTGTTAGCAAGTCTTCTTCTGGTGCTCTTTCTCGCTCCACATGCACAGTCATTGATATTGAGGGCGGTTCTATAATAGGACTGTCAGGACACTTTGATGGAGAAATTGAGACAAATTTGTCTTGAGAGACAGCAGTGAGCCATTTTGCCATGCTTTGCCACTTAAAAAAAAAAAAAAAATGTCTCTCAGCACAGCTATTATTCCTGTGATTTCTTTTCATAATTAGTAGGCATATTGTATAGATAAAAGTCTTATATGTCTGAGTTGTGTGTGTGTGTGTGTGTGTGTGTGTGCGTGTGTATATATATATATATATATTTTTTTTTTTACAAATTAGTTCAGTCATCTGATTTAAGGACATGATTATATAACGTAACCATCTAGCTATTTTTTTTCTTGCCTTTATCACCCTTAGATTGTTCATGGCACGATTCCTTAAAAACTGCTTTGGCACTGTCACGCTGTTCCAAAATCTAGTGAATTGCCTCCTCATAGGCACACACCTGATGTGGAGACTGTTCCAAAAATGTAGACAGCATAATTATAAAGCATAATTACTCTGCCTCCAGACATAACTGATTTTGGTTGAATTCCAAGGCAACTTCACATGTTCACAGATCCACTCCCAGAATACACTACCAAAATGAATGGTGGATGCTGTGAATGGTGGAAGAGAAGTGTTGACTAGAAATATGACATTGAATACTGAAAAATATTTGAAAATAGTTCATTCTAATTAAAAATGGATGATTTTACACATTGTTTGTGCTATGCACTTTTATTTTTATTAGTGTGTTGTGATATTAGCTTAACAACATACTAACATCACATTGAATGGCATTGAAAGAGTGCTTTTTGTGCTTTGCAGAGTAGGTGCCTATATAGAGTGCTCCAAATCAGTCACTTATGAGGTTTAATCTCAGTTAGGATCTAATATGTATTGGGGAAAAGTGCTATATGTGAATTCAAAATCATAAATTCACATAAATGTAATCACGCAAGTTTAGTTTTTTGACTGCTTGTTAGTCCTGAGTCATTAAAAGAAAGAAAGAAAGAAATAGATAGATAGATAGATTTGACCAATTTTTTTTATTTAGTTCAGTAAATTTTAATCTTATAAAACCTGATGGTATTTATAGACATTTCCCCAGCTTTGATAATATCAAGCGACTGCGATGTCTAGAATTGCCAACTTTGGATCGACATGGAAAAGTATCAAATGATATCTTTATGTTGTAATCATTACAAGGACAAGTTGTAATTGCAACCTAACACAAACAACTAAAAGACACAAAAGAACTGAACCAAACAGGGGAATATAGATACTCAAGACAATGAGTGGTGGGGGGAGGTGGGTGTTGTGCTTTGAAGGAGCAGTAGACCACCACAGAGGACAGGACTATGGTGGATCAGTCAGCAGAGGAGAAGTCCCTGGCCAGTGGAGGAAGAGATCACAGTGGAACCAGCACAGTAGATAACCATGGCAGAGCTGGAGGCATAGAGATCCATGGTGGACCTCGCTGGATCGCTGACCGTTTGGCCTGAAAGTCCATAATGGAGCCAGGGGGACAACAGACCAAGGGGGAACCAGAGGGAGCCGGGTGGAGCCAAAGGGGTGAGGAGCCATGGTGGAGCCGCAGGATTGGACACCCGAAGCAGAGTCATGGGCTCGGAAGGTGAAGCCAAAAGGTCAGAACTTTTAGGTACAAACTCCAAACAACTTGGAAGGAGACCGTGGTCATGTCAGTGGAGCAGGAGGGCTGAGGGGAGCTGGCTGTGAAGGAGGAGATATGGCCTGGGGACCACACAAAATCAGTGGAGGACGAAAGATTAGGGAACAGAAGCAGGGAATCATCTATGCTGGACGGAACCTGCGGAGGAAGATTGATGTCTTCATTGTTTGGTTTGTGTTGTCGACATGTCGAGAAGATGCTATTTTCGTTGCTGGGAAAGCAAATTCACTTAGCATGCACTTCAAAAGGATGAAGACTGAGGCTTGAATTGATACGGTAACGCTAAAGCCATAGTTACTGTTCATATCACGGTGTTTACAAGTGCTGAGGCAGCCTCCGGAGTTGAAATTCAGATATTTTAATGACCGTTTGGTTTCCGACATGCACTGTAAGCGGTAGAGACCAATCAGACTGGGCCATCTGACCAATCAGAGCAGAGCAGGCTCTCAGAAAGGAGGGGTTTAGAGATTGAATCCTTGATTTAATCATTTCCGACACTGTGAGAAAAAGAGGTGATGCTGTACTGTATATTATGAGAAAATTATGTGTTGGATGCACGTAAACAAAATTAGGAACCTTTAAAATTGTATAATAGGGACACTTTAATAAAATGATGTCCAAAGCACAGATTTGTCACCAAATTTTCATAATGACCCTCGTCCAAAAACATCACCCAGAAGTGGGCTTCAATAATCATTTCTACCCAATTGTCCAAACAGAAGCAACTCAGCCCGGGTCACATTATCCTATGTAGAGGGCAATTTACACAGTGATAGATTCAAGGTGACATGATCTCATTTAGACTCCCATAACCCACCCTGAAACTGACAAGACACTCAGACACCCTTGTTTGTCCTTCAAGAAAAACCTTTGTCTAAGCATGGAGCCTCATTTGAGATGCATTTACAACCTGCTTTTCACTGCAGCCATAAAGTGCAGAGAGAAATACGACGACAGCTCCACCCACTGAGCTGCACTCTTAGGATGACACATTACACATATGCATAATTATTGTGTTGCTTTATAGTCCCCAGTGGGTTACCTTACCCCAGTTTGTATGTTCTCTGTGCAAATGGATCATTTATTTGGTTGAATAATTACGACAGTGTTTATTATATTATTTAAGTTCGATGCTAATACATTTACATTGTCTAAAGGTTTACATGTTGTTATTTTGCTAGGGTGTTTGTTACTGGTTAGAAGAGTGCGTAAGACATTATGTTCCCTGAGGCTATGTTTAAACTAGTGTGTTTTCATTTTAAAATGCATAACTTTTGCTATGGTTACGCCTGGCTCCACACTACTCCAGATACTTTTATAAGCACTGCAAACCCCATTTCACTTTGAAAACTCCAGGGTTACGTTTCAGTGTAGAAAGACTGAAAATGGAGAAGTAGAAGGGGTGGCTGCCCACATTCGCTCCCTGATTGAGTCTTCTGGATCATTGTGTATCCTTCCCTGATTCATCCAGCCCCTATTATATGACCGTTATGCTACCGGAAGACGACAATAACAGACCAGCCTCGACAGCTGCTTTTGTCATTTTTATTAGTTTTTGTTTTTTTTAAATATTTCTTTGTAGCTTTTATTGATTTTTATTTCAGTTTTTGTTTTAGTAATTTTAATGTTTCAACTTAAACTTATTTCAATTAGTTGCCAAGGCAACATTTCAAATTTTCATTTAATATTTTATCTTTATTTTTTATCTAATATTTTTTATTTTATTTCAGCTTTATTTCAATTAATGAAAACTATTTTTGCTAATATATGTTATAATATAATGAAAAATATACTAGATCAATGCGATATCAGATGCCTAATGGAAACATGTTTTATTTTAAGTCCTTCCACTTGTGAAAAATGAAATTTCTAAACTACATGTATGATTTGTGGTGTTACTCATGTCCATAGCACAATTAATTATAAACTTAAATCCTGTCATGACAACTCTCAGAGTGTTTGGCATGGCAATGGATATGACAATGCTGATATGTTTGATCTTGGCGGAATAGATCTGGTACGCTGCTGTTATTGCTGCTGCTGCTGAGCAAATATGGGACTTGCTACTGCCAATACATACATGGCACGCTGCTGTGAGCAAGTAAGACATGCTGCTGCTATACAATATAGCATACATAAACTACCTGTAGCAGATCTATACAGGTGAAGCTGGGGAAGGTGGAGGGTTTCTGAAAGCTTGCTACAACTGCTACAGCAAATGCTGACCAAGTATTTTAACGTTGAGCAGCGAGCTCATTGGCTCATACAGCAGGAACCAATCAGCTGTGCTCTATAGAGAATGATGTGATTGCAAGCAGATTGAGTTAAGGACCTATCAGCCTGCACCATCTAGAGTTTCATGACAGAACTTTCTATTTATAATGCTTAAGGTGAGGAATTAGTATGAACTAAATAAACAGTATTACAGAAAGTGAATGAAAAGTAAGCTAGATGTCTTAATTATCGTCATAAATCACAGATCTAGCATATTCGTCACAAAGAGAGATGAATGTACAAGGAGGCATTATAGTAACATCAAGGTGAATTATAAGATCAAAATGCACTGTGCCAACACCAACATTCTTATTGGACCTGCACAGGTTGAAAATATGTATTAATTATCCAGCTCAGATTCTCGGCTATTACAATTACTGAGCATTTTTGACACTCAGACTGACAGTAATGTTTGCCAGTGAAGAAGCACTTTCTGCCCCATTTCCATCCCTGCTGAGAGAGTTTTTTCTGTTTAAATTAGAAAGCAAAGGGTCAGATCACTGTCCTGGGTCACACTTGAGGCTGATGGTCAAGTAGCTAATTTAAAAACGATCCTTTTTCACAAAGTCAGCACTTTGTCATTTGGTCACTGATTTCGCTAAATCAAACTGTTATTAATGCAATAAATAATATTTCGCTCTTAAAAGAGATATTTCGCCCAAAAATGAAAATTCTGCCATTAATTACTTAACCTCATGTCGTTCCAAACCATTAAGACTTCAGTTCATCTTTGGAACACAAATGAAGATCTTTTTGATGAAATCTGAGAGCTTTCTGTCCCTCCATATAGACAGCTATGCAACTACCACTTTGACGCATCAAAAAGTTCATAAAGAGATCTTAAAGGATTAGTCCACTTTTAAATAAAATTTTCCTGATACTTTACTCACCCTCATGTCATCCAAGATGTTCATGTCTTTATTTCTTCAGTCGAAAAGAAATTAAGGTTTTTGATAAAAAAACATTCCAGGATTATTCTCCTTATAGTAGGCTTCAATGGCCTCCAAACGGTTGAAGGTCAAAATTATAGTTTCAGTGCAGCTTCAAAGGGCTTTAAACGATACCAGACGAGGAATAAGGGTCTTATCTAGCGAAACGATCTGTCATTTTCGGAAAAAAAATACAACTGTATGTGTTTTATATAAACAGATGATCGCCTTGCGCGTGCTTCCGCTTTTCGCATTCTTCAAAACGCTTACGCTGTATGTCCTACGCCTTCCCTATTCAACTTATGGAACGAACGCAGCATCAGTTACATTTTTTCCGTAAGTAGAACAAGGAAGGCGTAGGACATACAGCTTAAACTTTTTGGAGAATACGGAAATGCGGTTTTGGTGGAAGCACTTAGAAGGCAAACATTTGTTTATATAAAGTATATACATTTACATTTTTTTTCGAAAATGACTGAACGTTTCGCTAGTTAAGACCCTTATTCCTCGTCTGGTATCGTTTAAAGTCCTTTGAAGCTGCACTGAAACTGTAATTTTGACCTTCAACCGTTTGGAGGCCATTGAAGCCTACTATAAGGAGAATAATCCTGGAATGTTTTCATCAAAAACCTTAATTTCTTTTTGACTGAAGAAAGAAAGACATGAACATTTTGGATGACACGGGGGTGAGTAAATTATCAGGAAAAGTTTATTTGAAAGTGGACTAATCCTTTAAAATAAAGTCATATAATTTAAGCGATTTAGTCCAATTTTTATGAAGAGACACAATCGATTTATATGATGAACAGATTGAATTTACGTTTTTATTCACATGTATTTATTAAATTTATATTTATTCACATGCTTAATTCTCTGTTTCTTACTTTTTTTATTCTTATTGTTTTATATGTGAAATGTGAAATATATTTTGCACTGCATTAATGTGTGTTGCACAATCTGCAATTCAAGCAACAATGATTTTGTTTATATTGTGGGACACACAGCGAGTTCATCTGAGGCTTCAGGGCAAATTGTTCTGTGCACCACCCACTATGAAACATATTGTAACTGTTAATGTGTACAATTTAATGGAGAATAAACCTACTGCAATGTCAAAATGTATCTGATCATTCAGACAAAGATGTTATTAGTAATCAGGACTGAATTAAATCTCTCTTTAATGATGCTCTGTAATAAAGGAGCCATATAATTGTCAATGACTATCAAATGAGATGAAAATCTGATCTGTGTGTGAACGAGTTTATGAGTCTTACTGGTTATATGCGCTTTATCTACCAGTCCAGGTGTCTGCTTGATGTTATTACAGGTTTGAAGAAACTAGCCTTTATATACAATAAAAACGATCACACAAAGCATTGATTTTTTTGCTACTTGCTCAATTTACTTAATTAAAATGAGCTAATTCAGCATTTCTTTCTTTCTTTCTTTCTTTTTCTTTTTTAATGAAATGAATGAACGTGTTTGTTTTGGGACTTCATTGTGAAAAAGGCCCAGCAGAGACTGTACTTCCTTTGCCAGCTGAAGAAGTTCAACCTGCCACAGAAGATGCTGACACAGTTTTACTCGGCTGTTAGATTTTAGTTTATGTGTAAGAATAATCAATAAACACATCAGGCCCTCCACCTCTATGACTCAGTTTGGCTCCGCCCTCCCTCAGGCTCCGCCTCAGCCCTCCAGTACCCTGTTTCCATCTCAGGAGGTCATTGCTGTGGCTCCATCATGGCCTCCGGGACCTTCAGCATCACTCTGCTCCTTCGGCTCTCTGTCTGTGCTGAGGACTCTTCCTCCATTGGCTCAGCCACTTCCCATGGTGGTGTTGAGACCCTCACCACCATGGCTCCTCCCTCCAGCAACGCCGCCGTGGAAAGCTACCCTGGCTGTGGCCTGGATCACCATCCGGCCTTTCCTGCTCAAGGCCATCCCCTGGATCACATCATCACCTGCACCACCCTGGATTTTCTCACGCCCATGAACCGCGTGCGCTATTCAGATGCAAATTCTGAGGCGATACATGCAACAGAGAGTGAACGCCCGCATCAGCTAGAAAAAAATGTATCAAGCTTAGTCAGATTCATGTACTTTTCATAGTTTTGAGATACAGTGAGGAATAATTCTAAAAGGATTCCCTTAATGGAAGAGCATAACTGGTTTCACTTTCATTTCAAGGATAAACTTGATCAAGCTGAGGATTGTGTATGGGTAAGTTTTGTATTCCTAAATTCTTTATTCTAATCATGACATAGACTAGTGTCTGTCAATATTAAGCTGCAAAAAGACTGTTTAAATATGAATCCCAACATATTAAACTGCCCATTAACATTTATAGGCTCTATATAACAAATAAGATGCATAAAACGTAATAGCAATATGAATTTCTTTGGCCTGTTTTGGACAGATTATGAAGAGTTTACTGTAAAATAGCCTATTTAGTGCCACATCAATGAAGCTTTCGTTTGCAAGGAGTGATGAAAGGTTTGCATCACAGAAATAAATTATATTTTAAAGCATATTAAAATAGAAAACCATTATTTTAAATTGTAAAAATATTTCACAGTATTGCTGTTTTTTTTTCTGTATTTTTGATCAAATAAATGCAGGCTTAAAGAGAGCATGAGACTTCTTTCAAAAACATTATAAATAGTAATGCAATCTTTTGACTGGTACTGTAATTTAAAATATAGGCCTATACAAAATTTTCTTCACATGATGTGCAATAATACATGCATGCATGAGATCACAAAAATCATGTTTTCTGTTAAGAGTGGACATTATATTAATGTTAATACAATAGCTGATATGATCCTGTTATCTGCATGATCACAGAAGGTCTTTTCTTTCATCTCAGATTTGAGAATCATAGTGACCAGATATTTGCACACATTGGACTGCATGAATATGATACTGAGATCACTGACTGAAAGCAGAAAGGTGTTTTTTTTTTCTTTCTTTAATTTTTTTTTTTTTTTTCCTCCAGTGCAGAAACACCAAATGCCAGGTAAGTGGTTTACATAAATCTTTGAACAGGATTTATTTCCAAAAAAATATACTCAAAATATGTCTTTGACTCTCATTTATATAAATGAACTTCAAACAAAAAATTATATATTTCTTTTGTCATTACATTCTTTCTTAGTTCACTCAGTCACATTCCTGACTGAATGGCTCATTATGCGGCTCATTAGGGGCAGGGTCTTAATCTCCTCAGGTGTGAATCACAGCATTATTCATGAAGATTCACACCTCCTTGCATACAACCTGTGTAAACAAAAAGTGTCTTAGAAATTTAAAATCAATACATTGTTTTATGCGTCCGAGTAGGTAGAATGATTTTTACATCATTGTGAATCAAAAACTCTAGGCTAAAATATACAGTTCCCAAAAGTCTTGTGAAAAAATATTTAGTATGTGTTTTGAGGCCTTATTTCAGTGACTTATTTTTTGTTGTTGTTGTTTTTCAAAAAACACACATATACGAAATTCTCTCAAAAATACAAACATGTACATACTTTTTGCTCACATGTTATTGTAGCCTAGTTTTTGCTGAATTCAGTGTAATGAGACTTTTATTAATATCTTTAT
Organism: Ctenopharyngodon idella; assembly: GCF_019924925.1. Classification (NCBI taxonomy): domain Eukaryota; kingdom Metazoa; phylum Chordata; class Actinopteri; order Cypriniformes; family Xenocyprididae; genus Ctenopharyngodon; species Ctenopharyngodon idella. The sequence goes on from NC_067221.1 coordinate 21,349,028, forward strand.
AAACGACTGAAAAAAAGCACAAATGTCAGGGCATGTCAAAACTACTCTAGGACCCCAAATCAGCCTCAGACCCCAGAGGGTTAAGGTTGAACCACTGCAGTCATGTCTACTATTTTATGAATGTTTTTAGTACCTTTCTGGATCTTGAAAGTGGTGGTTAAATTGTTGTCTATGAAGGAGTCAGATTACCTCTCGGATTTTATCAAAAAATATCTTAATTTGTGTTTCGAAGATGAAGGAAGGTCTTACGGGTGTGGAACGACATGAGGGTGAGTAATTAATGACAGAATTTTCATTTTTGGGTAAACTAACCATTTAAGCAACAACATGTCTCCAATAACAGCTGGATGGTTTAATGCAACATGTGTGATGCTGATACCTAGATATATTTAGGCATGAATATGTAAGAATTGCATAAAATTTTCCAAATCACTAGAACAAGTTATATATTGTTGACAATGACGTGTACTAGCATTATCCCAAATGTTTCCGATGTTTAAATCAAGAGAAATCCACCATTTTAACCAGTAAAGTGGTCTGTATCATGTACCGCCTGTCTATGACATCATATGTCCTTGTTGTCCTTGGTTGTCGGTTTTACTCCTGTAGAAACTAAGAAAATAACTGATGCTTATAGAATGGTTAATACATCCTGATGCTAGCGGCAAATGTTGAGCACTATTATATCCAATCTTATGGGGGAAGCATCACGCCAAGCTGAAGGAAGCAGGGACATATTTGCAACAAGCGTGTTGCTGTAGCCAAGTTTAAAATAATTGTATGGGATCTATTGGGGGAAGCTTACACCCCTAGCATCAGCAAAATCTGATACAAAAAGTATGTTGTATAATCACAGAACTAGTAATAAAACTAGCGGTAGTCCGGTCGGGGAAGCATACACCCTGCAGCAACAGCTCCGACTAGTAGCAGCAAAATCTGATACAACAAGCATGTTGTATAATCACAGAAATGAAAGCTCTATAGCGTAAGTTCTGCCGAGAAGACTCTAATGTTACGTCACTTATTAGGTTAGATCTAACCAATGGTTATCTAACACTTGGAGTATAAAAGATCGGTACTTACACATGTCTGAGTTCGCAGATGCTGACGCCAACCTCCAGTGGCTAGCGCTCAGTTGCAAACCAAAATGTCATTGAACAAGCATGCTGTTTGTGACTATTCAGATTCAGATGAAGATTTTGTCCCACCATCTCCTCTTCCTGTGCGACGTAGTAAGTGCATTCAATGCCGCGACTCCTCATGGGCTCAGTGGTCTTTGGATAAAATTATCAGCACCCTCGAGGCCGCTGGTATACCTATCAGCCACGGATTATCAAGAGAAGATCTACTTCTCCTGGCCCAAAACACCCTGGGTAGTCCACCTTTTACTGACGATACTGCCCCAGCAACTTCAGCGCCGTCAGGCCAGACCAAACAAGCTGGTAGGAAGAGGACTGCCAAGTCAGCTTCTCCTCGTCCAGCCAAAAGATCTACGCAGCCTGCAATGATATCATCTCCTCCGATTATCTCCGAACCTGTCGATGTAAATACTCAGCTCATCCAGGATGTTCAAAGACTGTTAAAGGTTTAGAATTGAAGGTGACGAAATTCGAAAATTCCTTCGCTAATTCTAACCTCCCATCTAATCTTCTTACGAACTCTCTTACAATTCCACCGATTTTTTCCTCCTCCTGTCAGATCAAGCCATCCCCCGTGTGTGCCTTCGACTTCATCTGCCCTGCCAGCTTCTCATCACACGATTCATCACACCATTTCAAGACGTTCCTGCTCCACTGCAGTACCAACTCAAGAGTTCGGTAGGCGTTTTGTCTCACCTGCTGCAGTTACAGTGTCTCCTCAAATCAGGACTAATATCATCCAAGGTAAGGACATCAACCTGGTTACTTTACTGCTTCCTTCGCCTGTAGTCGATAGACAAATGTTTGACTGTGGTGACGTGGCAGTTTTCCTCAAAACGTCTGATCTCAGATTGCAACGTAACCTTTCATTCGCTGAATTTGTAATTGCTTTTAGCAATTGCTTTCATTCTACCCTAAAGCATTCACTAGCCAAGTTCCGCCCTATGTCCGAGGTGCTGAAAATGTAAGAGCTCCTCTTGACGGCAGAGGTCGTCCTATTTTAGATTTCAATGGCATTCCCTATGCAATATGCAATAATTTTTGTGAATCTGTTTGTTCCTATGCTCAAAGTAAATTTGCTCATGTTTGTAGTTTTTGCAAGGATCCACACCCAAAATCAGTGTGCCCACGCCGGTACAGGCCTGCAACCCGAGGGAAGGCCCCAATTCGGAAAAAATTCTACGTGGCTAAAAACTTACAATCTGCCTTATCAGAGCCTGATGTGGTTTCAGCTCTTTTAGAAAAAGAAGTAAATAAAGGATATGTCATTGGCCCTTTTGCTTCTCCTCCTTTCTCTCCTTTTTGCATTAATTCCATTGGCATTGCAACCCATAAATACTCTGGTAAAAAACGTCTGATTTTTGACATGTCTTCTCCACATTCTAATCATATCGCAAGCGTTAATGAATGTATCCCTTTGGACCCTTTTTCTCTGCATTACACCTCGGTCGATAACGCCATCCCGCTAATTAAGTTAGCTGGTCAAGGCGCTTGGTTAGCTAAAGCTGACATTATGGATGCTTTCAAGATCATGCCAATTCACCCTTCCGATTGGCCATTATTTGGCGTTAAATGGAACTCTAAATTCTATTTCGCAGTGAGGCTCACGTTCAGGTGTAGAAGCAGCCCCCATATTTTCAATTCCCTTTCCAAAGCTCTGTGTTGGATCCTGCTGAACGTCTGTAAGCTCCCTTTCGTTCTACATTTGCTCGATGACTTTTTGCTGATCGATTTTCCTTCTTACCAAACTTCAGTTCTTGACACTCTTAAACAGATTTTTAGTGACATCGGTGTCAACCCTGGGTCCCTCTTCTTCGCTAGAATTTTTAGGCATCTTACTTAATACTGACAACCTGCAAGCTTCTCTTCCAAACGAGAAGCTTCTCTGAATCAGGGCTTTTCTGGAATCTTTCTTCTCATTATGCTTTGTTTCTTAGCACGATATGCTTTATCTGCTCGGTCACCTTAATTTCACGATGAGTATTATTCCTCCAGGAGGCTCATCAGGCCCAGGGAGAACTCTCCCTCTTGATGCCTCTGAGAAAAAAAGGCCTCCTCAAGTGCAACATATGATTCTGCACAACTATACAATTCACGAAGGGCAGAAATAATTCTTTCTGGATCACTCTTATCGGTGCTTGAACGATATTTAATTTCATCGCAGGCCTCCCCCTCCAAATGATCATATAGAAAGAAGGCTTGTTCGGCACACGACATAGTACGAGTGCACATATGTGCTTAGGCTTCTTAAACCCACTTATCGATGCTAATACCAGTCCTGCCATTAAATCTTGGACATCGTCGCAATTCATCCTCCATGATGACACAATACAAAAAGGTCACTTACCCAAATGGAACACCAGCACCAACAGTCACCGCTGCGCTGAAAAAAAAACAAAAAAAACAAAACAAAGAGAGACAAAACAGACAGAACACACACCAATGTCTCAGTCCTTTAAGCAACAGCCATATCCTTCCGACTACGCCAGATTGTGGCAGACGAAGTGGTTACTCTCAGGGAGTAATAACAAGAGAAATTTAAAATTTGAACCAGGGAAAGAATTACATATACAGATAACCCTCCCCAGAGGCAGACTTGAAAATCTGCACCTCTAAAAATACCTGACTACGCCACCCCAGAGTCTAATATACCGGGCAATCGCCTGTTATAAAATCACAAAAGGCACACAGGTTCAGTTATGGCTGAGTCAGGACGTGAAACAGATATGAAGTATAAACAAAACTCTATTGAAAACCATTAAGTAATATATCGTCCCTTTGGAATTATAAGGTTCTATCTGCATTCTGAGATATTGAGCTTCAAAGTTTTTGCATTCCACTGGACTTTGTAGATAGAACCTTGCTTTCTAAATAAAAAGTCCCTATATTTACTCAACATTACCAAAAACATCACATAATGTAAATAAGTTGTCACAGAATAAGAATATGTGAATAACTCAATTTTTGACAAAAATGTCAGATAGAACCTTATAATTCCAAGGGGACGATATATCAAAAATGCAAATATAAAAAAAATCAATACAGCATACATGCAATTCTGCCTCCACTCCAGGGCTGGGGCCTAGTTCTCCTAATTTAAAAAAAACAACAGCACAGCAAACCTGTGTGCACTCGCACTCCACCTCACCCACAAAAAATAAATAAAACAAACAAAAATTACAATTCACAGGAAGCTGAATCAACAAGAAGGAAAAACAAAATTACAATACACATAAAAAATAGGCAAATACAACCACAGTGCACAGCAATAAATGGAAATTGCAGCAAGCCAAGCTTCCGCTCAATTCCAAGTGGCCAACACTGCAGTAAACACATTGGTAGCAGCATAAGAAAAGCACAGTTCTGCAGCATACAAGTTCTAGTTCACAAGCTCGGAAACCACTGGTCTGGCAGTTTAACAAGCACCATGCCTTATAACAAGGCCGTTTGCACCACACTGCTGCACGGAAAGCAGCAACGTAAGTGTCCCCATGCGAGCATGCAGCCAACAAAGTTCTGACGAGAAACCCACTGCAATGTCTCTCAGTGCCTTTTTTAAACTGACAAAAGTACAAAGAAAATATTTCCAATGTTTTCACTGATCAATTTTGATGGCTGCAACACACTACAAAAAAGTTGGGACAGAGGCAAAATAAAAGTGAAAAGATTATATAATATCCAAGGTAAACTGTTTTCAAACAGTCCACAATTAGCAGATGCATTGGTAATAGGTGAGGGTATCGTGTTTGGGTGTAAAAGAGCTTCTCAATCTTTGCAAGAAAATATGTGTCATGGCTCACCACTTTGTGCCAAATGCCAAATGAGAGAATTGTCAAACAATTAAAAAACACATTTCTCAATGCAACATTGCAAAGAATTTATGTCTTTCACCATCTACCATACATAATATTGTAAAAAGATTCAGGGAATCCAGAGAAGTGTCAGTCTGCATAGGGCAAGGTAGGACATCTCAGTTGAATGTGCATGACCTTTGAGCCCTCAGATGGCATTGCATTCTAAGAGAGACACTAGGTCTGTGAACCACACTCGGGTTGGCCAGAATGGGGCTACCAATATGAGACGGACCCCGTCCCGCCGAACCCTCTCCAGAACTCCGGGGAGCACAGCAATCGGGGGAAATGCGTACAGACGCAGCCTCGGCCACGTCTGTACCATGGCATCCAACCCCAGAGGGGCTGGATGGGTCAGAGAGTACCACAGCGGGCAATGAGACGTCTCTTTCGAGGCAAATAAGTCGACTTCTGCGCGACTGAAATTCTTCCATATGAGCTCCACCACCTCGGGATGGAGTCTCCATTCCCCGGGCCTCGGCCCCTGCCTCGACAGGATGTCTGCCCCCACATTTTGATGCCCCAGAATATGAGCTGCTCTCAGGGAGAGGAGCTTCCCCTGGGACCATAGGAGGATCTGATGGGCTAACTTGCACAGCTGGTGAGACCTCAGACCCCCCTGATGGTTGATATAGGAGACCACCGACATGTTGTCTGTGTGAACTAACACGTGGTGGCCCCTCAGGTCTGGGAGAAAGTATTTGAGTGCTCGAAATACCGCCATCATTTCCAGCCGATTTATGTGCCAGGAACGATGATGGTCCTCACAAAGACCCTGAGCCGAGCGACCACTCATGATCGCCCCCCAGCCTGTGAGGGACGCATCCGTCATTAGCATTACGCGACGACAAGGAGCACCCAACACAGGTCCCTGGGACAGGAACCAAGGCTTCTTCCACATGAATAAGGCGCGAAGGCATCGCCGCATGACCTTGATCATGCGGAAAGGATTTCCCCTCAGAGAAAACCCCTTGGTCCTGAGCCACCACTGTAAGGGTCTCATGTGCAGCAGGCCAAAAGGTATCACGTCGGACGCAGCTGCCATCAGACCCAACAGTCTCTGAAACTGTTTTACAGTGAGTGACTGGCCTAATTTCACCCCTTTCACGGCTGAGAGAATGGAATTCACCCGAGCAGGAGACAGACGTGCCTGCATCGTGGTGGAATCCCAGACTACCCCTAGATAGTTGGTAGTTTGCGCTGGAAGAAGCACACTCTTCTTGGCATTGAGTCTCAGTCCTAACCTTCTCATATGTGGCAGAACTACATCTCGATGTCGAACTGCTTGCTGCTCTGATTGAGCTAGAATCAACCAATCGTCGATATAATTTAGCACGCGGATGCCCTGGAGTCTCAGGGGAGCCAGAGCTGCATCCACACACTTCGTGAAGGTGCGGGGTGAAGGAGATAGGCCGAACGGAAGAACCTTGTATTGATAAGCTTCGCCCCCGAAAACAAACCTGAGGAACTTCCAATGTGAAGGATGGATTGACACATGACAGTAAGCGTCTTTCAGATCTATTGTCACAAACCAGTCCTCGGACCTGATCTGTGTGGTGATCTGTCTGAGTGTAAGCATCTTGAACTTGAGCTTTTGCACTGAACGATTTAACATGCGTAAATCTAGAATGGGACGCAACCCTCCATCCTTCTTCGGAACGATGAAGTAACGGCTGTAAAACTCTGACTGTTTGCTGGGAGGAGGAACCCTTTCTATAGCTCCTTTCTGCAAAAGTGTCATAACTTCTTGTTCCATAACCAGAGACTGCTCGGGGCCCACCACTGTAGGAAGGACCCCTTTGAACTGGGGCCAAACTGTATTTTGTAACCCTTTTCTATCGTGAGCAGCACCCATCGAGAAATATTGGGAAGACGTTTCCATTCTTCTAGAAATTCTACTAAGGGAACCAGTCTCTCGAGACTGGCCTCTGGTGTTTTTTGGGCATTTGACTCGGCGCCCTGAAGCGGCGCACCGGCAGGGAACAGCCGAATCAAACGCTGGCCGGCCCTCCTCAGAGGGTCGGTGGGGACCGCTGCGCCCTGAAGCACACGAGGTGGCAGGGTTGGCAGAACGGCCCCCTGAGGGCACCGAAGAGGGGTTAACTTTATAGATTTTAATACAGGACCCTCTTCGGAGGGGGCTGCCCTCGGAAGTCCTGCGCCACTGGCGTCAGGACTTCTTCGATACCTTCCTCGCGATAATGACAGTCCGCAGATCTGTCTTACCCTTGGAAGGCTTCGACTGTGTCGCCCGTCCTGGTCCCCAAGCTCTTTGCGGGGGAGCACGGGCAGCAACACTCTGTTTTTGCTGCGCTCTATGCGCAGATGAGGAGCTGGTAGATGGCCGAGGCTGCTCCTGCTCAGAAGCCTCGGCGGGGAGAGAGCGGAGGAACTTTTGAAAGGCCGCTGATTGTTTCTTGGCCTCCTGGAACCTCTCGACGACCGAGGTGACTGAGTCGCCGAAGAGGCCCAAGGGAGACAATGGCGAGTCTAAAAGCACGCTTTTATCTCTTTCACGGATGTCGGAGAGATTTAGCCATAAATGCCTCTCCGTGGCCACCAGGGCTGCCATAGAACGGCCGATTGTTTTTGCCGTCTCCTTGGTGGCACGGAGAGATAGATTGGTGGCTTTACGAAGGTCCTGTATTGTTTCAAAACTCGCCTCACCGCTCTCATCAATCTCCCCAGCAGGTCGGCCTGATATGCTTACAGGATCGACATCGTATGTAAACAGGCAGCAGCCTGACCTGCTGAGGCATATGCTTTGCCCACCAGCGCTGATGTTGTTCGTAATGGTCTGGTGGGCAGCGTCAGGGATTTGAGGGATGATGCAGACTCGGGCGAGAGATAGCCCGCAAGCGTCTCTTTAACCCGAGGCATCGTCCCATAACCATATTGTTTCAGCCCCGCTATGTTTGAATATATCGATGTCTGGGGGCTGTACACTCTATATTGAACCGGCTTCTGCCACGATCTCGACACCTCAGCATGGAGATCGTGGAAGAACGGCAATCCCCGACACTGAGGCTGTGGTATTCCAAATTTATTCCCAATTATGCGACATTGGTTGAATCTCTCCGTGCACTGCTTCGAAAGTCTACTGGCTTTTGCTGGACAGATGAGGCTCAGGAACATTTCAGCTGTGTAAAAACTCTTATCACTGCTAGCCCAGCCCTTGCATTATTTGATCCTTCTTTACTGACGTAAACTGATGCTTCAGTTTATGGCATTGATCCCAGTGTCATGGCGGTACTGAAAGAACAGTTTTTGCATTGAGAACATTGTCCAACTGCGAAAGGAAGTACTCTACAACAGAAAAAGAGGACTTGGCATGTGTTTGGGCGACAGAAAAATGGCCTACCTATCTCTGGGGCCGTCACTTCTCTCTTTGCACTGACCACAGCCCCTTATCTACACTACTTTCCACAAAAGGCCTTGGGCGTGTGTAACTGGTGTGAAAAATTCATTGATTTAACCTGACTTGTTTTGTTTATTTCTTTCTGTATTTGTATTATTTATTTATTTTTTCTTTCTTCTCTTAAACTGGTTTATTAATGCTTTATATTTTCCTACATTTTGTAAGAATGGGTTAATGAACTTCACAAAATTTTGTTCCTATATTATTGTTTACAAGTTATGAGAATATAATGCTAAAGTAGCAAAACTTTTCTTCGGGAATTTGTTCGGGAGGGAACATTATCAGTGGAACACACCTGTGGGGTTTCCTCTTGCGCGACATGCAATAGCCTCAGTCTGCCTGTGTGTGAGGCCAATGACCGCATGTGCTTTTCGCTTCTCCCCATGAATGATCCTGGTATAATGATGTTTCTCGTCTAAAATGCATATTTGTTGCTGGAAGAATGTGATTGACTGGTAGTAACATTCAATTGTGTTAGTTATGATGGAAATGTATCGTTTAATGTGTTATTTGATTTAAATGATGTACATCATGAAGCTAACTAATTAGTATCATATGCTTAGTGTGTGTGCCAGAGAGGGAGAAGTTGTCGCCCTGTCGATCCACTGATTATTTTTTTCCCTGTTACAGGTATGTTGTTCAATGAGTTCTGTGCTAAAGAGAAAAGAGATTTAGTTGACTGATAATGAATGTATATTGTACAGAGAGTGTTACGGGAGAAAGAATCCTATTTAGTGTTTCATTCTGTGCGCACATGGTGCAGCCTGCATGTGATACCGTGCTAACTTATTGAATGTTTTACTTCATTTTTGTGTGTAAATATGGGTTTATACATACAAATGATATTATAAATGTTTATTTGTTTTACTATAGCACGTTATAACGTATAAAAACTTGAATTAATGCATGTTAATAATGTAATATAGATATTGTATTTAATATAATATTATAATACGCTAATTGTTTTATATTATACACTATTGTAATATATTTATTGTAATGTTAATAAGAATATTAATGTGATGTATTAGAAAACAAGAGATTTATATAGTGTATGCAGTATAATTTATTTACATTTATATCATTCTTTTCCGTTATTGTATAATATCAGTCTACCTGTGTGTGAGGCCGATGACTGCATGTGATTTTTGCTTCTCCCCATGTATGGTCCTGTGTGTGTGCCAGAGAAGGAGAAGCTGTCACCCTGTCGATCCACTGATTATTTCTTCCTGTTACATATTGAGTAAAGGAAAGTGCTGAATCTCATCAACGAGTGGTCGTGTGGTCTTTGTGTGTGTGAGGGTGAACTGTCCAGACACGCTACATAAATTTGGTGCTGTGACCCAGGTGCACCAGATTTGTTGCAGCTGATAGCTGGGGTTCGACAATGCTTCTGAAACGACGGACGAAAAATCTTCATTGTTGATGTTTTAGTGCCGGTGTCTAGACATTGAACTTAACTGAGTAACTGAACTCTTGCTTTACATTACGCACACAATGGACTGCACACTTCGTGCACATTGGACTGTTTTCCATTTTAGTTTCCTTCATTTCTATATTTAGAAGCGTACGATAACTCTGAAGTTAATTTTCTTATACATGTTTTTCATTATTATCTAAAATTCGTAATATGGCCGAAGGGGGATGGAACAAAGATTTGATGATGCCACACATTGGCAGGGGGCGTAGGTTGTTTGGGGTATATGAGCCTGTAGTCGGCAAACTACGCATTTTGGTCTATGATTCTATGACTGATCCGACCGTGCCTAATCAGAACTAGTCGAGTAAACCAAGGTCTTCCACCCCTGCCAATGCTGGTCCTGACAACGTTACACAGCAACTACGCGACCTCATTGGTGAGCTCGGAAGCCAGATAGGTGATTTCATTGTCACACGGTTGTTAACGAACAAGACTTCAGCATTGCCTGGTTCCATTCCATCGTTTGAGCAGCAACCCTCTAACACAATGCCCCTGTCTATGAGCTTTGATCTGTCCAAATGAAATCTCATAGTCAAAGCTGACATTAAAGCACCACAAATGTTCAGAGGGGATGGTAGTGACAAATGTTCCATCCTAGAGTGGATTGAACAGATGAATGTGTATTTGTCCAAAAAGGGTTGCGGCAAAGCCAACGGGGTAGAAGAAATACTGAACCGCCTCTGTGGCTGGGCAAAGAGCATTGTCAAGGTTAAGCTAAAAAGTAGCCCGGCTGCTGTACTTAGCCCTGGAGTTGTCTACGAGGTACTGCAGCGCTATTTTAGTGAGAGCCCTGGCTCATGCCAGCCACTAGCCAATTTTTATGCGAACCAGCCGAAGCTTAACGAGCACCCTGTTGATTAAGGGGTCAGGTTGAATGAGGCGGCTGAGCTAGCAGATGCTCACCTGCAAAGATGTGGTAGCAAGATGGAAAATATGAGCTCGGAGATTGCAATGATGCTTATCAGGAACTGTCCCAATCCTGATCTTTCTAATGTCTTTAAGTGTAAGCCCATAAGCAAATGGTCAGCTGAGTAGATCCAAGAGGACATCGACAAGCATGAGAGAGACTAAGTCTTGAAAGCTGCTTCCATCTGTGGCCAAAGTTGCAGTAAATCAGGCTGTTGTTGCAGAAAAGCCCATCAGCACGCAGGTAGCAGTAGGAAGCGAAAGTGTAGGTGTAACTTCTGCAGCGTGTACTGCAAGCCCACACCCTAAAACAAGCGAAGCCGCAGAATTGGGCACTTTAGAGTGTGTGCTGAAAATGCTAGAAAGGGTGTTGGAGCGCACAACCTTACCTGTTTCAGAACCAAAGCCTCATGTGTCACCATGGTATCGAGCATCCCCGTGTGCAGTGTGCGGAGACCGATCTCATTCGACCCGTTCACACTGCATAAGAGAAAAAAGATGCCTTGATTGTCTAGAGTTTGGACATCAACGTAAACAGTGTCACAGGATTGTTGGACAAAGCGCGGCCCAGAACAGTGATGGTCAGGGAAAATAGACCACTCACATTGGGGAGAGGGCAGTGTGAATGTTGAGAGTCAGCCTTTCACCAGCGAAGATGATCTGATGGTCGTCTATAGCATTGTCAGGTTGAGTCAAGTGGCAGTATCATTTTGTTCCAAAACATTGCTGACAGTTTGTTTTATACCGATGTGTTGGTGAATGATATGGTCACTTGCCAAGGCCTGTTAGACACTGGTTCTATGGCATGTACTATTAATGAGGAAGTTGAGTGCAAGCTGCTGGATACATGCGTCTGAGCAGCCCCATGCCAATGTCTTGCTTGTAGGGTGTGGTGGTGTTCGGGTCAAACCCAAGTGTATCCACCAGCTAAAGATGTGTGTGTATGGATTTTCAGTCGTTGTGCCTACCTTGGTCGTACCAGGCCAAAAAGATCAGTTAATTGTTGGTACTAACGTCATCAAGTATGTTCTCAGTCAACTTAAGCAGTCCCAAAGCTATTGGCATGTTATGAACCAGCCAAATTCAACAGGAGAACCAGAGATTTAGCGGTTCTTGAGTATGCTGTCTGGGCATAACAGATGGGAAGGTGGTAGCATCCCAACCATTTTCGGTACCGCTAAGCTTACTCAAGCTGTCACACTTTTACCTCAGCAATAGCACCTCATGTGGGGCAGACTCCCGGCAAGTTCCACTATTTCTGTGGGTAGTACTGTGTTAGTTGAGCCATCTAAGGCACAAACTCATAAGAAAGGTGTTCTTGTTAGGCATGTTATAGCCTGGTTGCCTGGTGACAGATGGGTGCCGGTTAAGTTGATTAACCCATCCAATAAACCGGTCGCTTTGACGTAATGCTAAAATAGCAGATGTATCTCCTGTTTTAGCAGTCGAAGACCTGGACGTGCAGCCCAAACACGGTCATGGGGAGAGTGTGAACGTGCAGAGCCAATCTGTCTCCTCTAGTGCTGTCTCCTCCTCTAGTCCTGCGAGGTGACTCCATATTGGAAAGACCAGCTTCTGCAGTTTGTTCAAAGACATCATTTTATAATATTGCACTGGTGGAGGATGATAAAAAGCTTATGGCCTTTAAAATGCCGATGGGGCTGTTTGAGTTTAATCACTTACCGTAAGGGTTGTGCAATAGCCCCGCCAGTTTTATGCTCCTAATGAAGAACATCTTTGGCGATCAAAATTTTCTGACGTTGCTTTGCTATCTGGATGACCTACTTGTATATGCATCAGATGAGGGTTAGCCCCTAAAAAGTGCAATTTACTCCGGAGGAGCATGCGGTTTTTAGGGCACATCATTGACAGTTCAGGGGTAGCGACTGACCCAGATAAGGTCAGCGCTATTAGAGCGGTGACTGAGTCTGATTTGATGATGGAAGATGGTGTAACCCCATCTCAAAGAAAGATTAAATTGTTCCTTGGGATGGTGCTGTATTACCAGAGGTTCATCCAAAATTGCTCCACCATTGCAAAACCCATTTGCTTTGACAGCCACACCAAGGGGCAAGAAGCCTCCGGAGAAGGGTGCTGCTGCGTTCAGAAAGATGAGTCCTGGTGACTGGAAGGAGGAGCACAGTAGGGCCTTCCAGTTAAAAGCTTCTCTGATCAATTCTGTGGTACTCACACATCCTGATTTCGGTCGCCCATTTATTTTGTCCACTGATGCGTCCATGGACAGATTGGGCGCTGTGCTATCACAGGTAGCAGAGGGTGAGACTAGAGCCCAGCCGATTGCTTTTGCACATGCTCAGGCCAGGTATCCTGCACACCACTTGGAGTTCTTGGCTTTGAAGTGGTCCGTTTGCGACAAATTCAGCTACTGGCTGAAAGGCCATGAATTTGTTGTTTGGACAGACAACAATCCCTTAACTTATGTCCTTACAAAGCCTAAACTTGACACGTTTGAGCAGAGATGGGTTTCCAAGTTGGCGCCCTATCGTTTCAGCATCAAGTACATACCTGGCAGTAAGAACGTAGTGGCCGATGCTTTAAGTCGTCAACCCGCGTCAACCAGAGGCTGCTGAATGAGCCTTACAGTGCATTGCTTGAGAAAGCAGAGCAGTTTGAGAAAGACACATTGCAGGATGCATTCAGGTTTAGTGCAGGTATCCAGAGCGCTGAATTTCCTCCTTGTGTAACACCAAGCCACTGTCCGCTTTCCAGTGCCGAGGTGTCTGCGGTATTAGAGGGTCACAGTGACTGGGAAGTAGGAGTTGAGTCGAGAACAATCTCCTAGATAGGAGCAAGAGAGCCTCACGTCGTGAGCATGCTAGTGAGACGTATAAGGTGCTTAGAGTCTTGAAGCAGTAGGACAATTTAAAGATACTCGATGGTGTACTGTATCGCGTAAGCAAAGATAATCTAACTGCAAAGAAACTATTACAGTACGTTGTCCCTTCTTCTTTAGTCATACAGGTGATGACAGACGTTCACAAAGAAGCAGGGCACCAGGGCCAAGGTAGAACTATGTAACAAATTACAATGTATTAATTAATTAGCTCGAATTATGGGTGAAATATATATATAATTAAATCATAACGCGTTATGATCAATTATAATATAAATCGACCAAAAAGGGAATTATGCACATATATTGTGAATTAATTACAACAGATTATAATTAATTACATATATGGTTCAGGATTAGTTCTAGTTTAATAGTTAATTTAGAAAGACTGGTTTAGTTTGTCCAGCAAACTATCAGTTTTCTTTATCAACTATTATAAAAGGAGATTTATTCCTCTGGCCACAAGGAATAATTTCCTATTCTAGCATTAAAGCATAATGCAGTTTGCGAAATCGAAACGTAGAAGTGACTTGAATTTCTGAATGAGCAACAGAAACAATCAAACATGAATATAATATATTTAATAGATACAAACTACGAATATATGACTACAATACAACAAAAGAACATACATAGAATAAAACGAAAGTAAAGTCAAGAAAATAGGGGTGATCAAAAAAATGGCAAAATTACAAACAGTTAAAACGTTTGAGAGCCAGCAAGGAAACTCAACTTACACATGGAGCTTAAAACGTTTAGAAAGGAATGGTTCTGTACTTGCATAGGTTTAGGTGCTGTGGTTACTTCGTCCTTCTGCAGGAGTTTCAGTGCGTGCAATCTGGAGCGATTGGTCCTTTTCCAATGAAGGGTTCTTTGGCGGGATTATCAAACAAGGTTTTAACTTAAGAGTAAGATAACTGGAAAATAAAGAAGAAAGAGTCCGTCTCCTAGGTGATGAAGAGTGAAGGCTTCGGGCGACGGATGAAGAAGGCTTGACAAAAGAAAAACTTGTTGCATCGAAGAGACGTGTGTCGTTGTCTTTTAAGGACAAACAAACCAGAACGCCTCCTTGGATGCGCCAGCCAATGGCAAGGGTGTAATTTTGGCGGGCAAACTTTTTCTTTGTCTCCATTTACGACCTAATTTGCATAGCATATGAAGTGTCAGATCTGAGTACATTTTCTTCAAAGTACTATTAAAAATAGAAAAATGCATTTTACAGTAATGTAACATACATTGTTAATTAGAACATTCAGAGAGGTTCAAAATGAGACTAAACATGCTAGGTGATAAAGACAGTAAGGGAGATACCGTTTTACACTTGAATATAACATTTAGAGTGAAACTAACAACACTAAAGTCATAACTAAGCTTATATAATAGGGATACATGCATGCAAACTTGAATACAACAACAGGTGCACTTTGGCATGGTCATATTTTGAGGATAAATGTACATACTGTCTCCATGCGTGTTTGTGTGTGTCTGTAGGTGTGTGTGTGATGTGTATTGGGGTTTTGGCCAGTGTCTGACCACATGGCCCTTAGTCCCACCAGGGTGACTCTTTGAAGTCCCTAGAGCTTCTTTGAAGTCCTTAGAGCTGGTGAGGATGTCTTCTGTTTTGCTTCAATGAGGTAACAAAGATGCCAATGGGGCAATCGGTCCCAGACTTACCGGAGCATTCTGAAAATTCTAAAGTTGTTTGGCTACGCTGATCCTGTGCAGACACTACACTATGCACCTGACCAGACAAAGGTTCTTTTGGGTTGGGTTGGAACAAGACATTCGCAGGTACATTAAGTGTTGCAAGTGCTGCGTCATCAGCAAATTGCCCGAACCCAAAGGCAGAGCCCCACTAGTCCAACATCAAGTCCAATGGAGCTAGTATGCATTGATTTTTGGACCGCAGAAAGCTCAAAAGGCCGTAATGGGGACTTGTTGGTCATGACTGACCATTTTTCTCAGATGGCTCATGCTTTCCCGTGTCGTGACCAGTCCGCAATGCAGGTAGCACGACAAATGTGGGATCGTTATTTTTGTGTGTACGGTTTTCCTGACAGGATCCACTCGGATCAGGGGGTCAACTTTGACAGCCAGCTGATCCGAGAGTTGCTGCAGCTTGCCGGAGTAAAAAAGTCCTGAACAACTGCTTATCATCCCATGGGAAATGGGAGTGCTGAACGGTTCAACAGAACCTTGGGCATCATGATCAGAGCACTCCCGCCAAGGTCTAAGGAAAAGAGGTCACAGTTGCTCCAGACACTAACCTTTGCGTATAATTGTACCGCGCATGAGTCCACTGGCTACGCTCCATTTTACTTAATGTTTGGTAGGATCCCAAAGCTACCCGTAGATGTGATGTTTGGCAACATTGAGAGAGACTGTGACGTTGTTGATTATGTCAAATATGTAAAGAGGTTAAAAGATTACCTGAAAAAGGCACTTACTGTTGCTCAGAAGAACACTGACGCCAGTCAATCAGATTGAGTTGTACAACCAATGGACGATGGGTCATAACATTGAGTTGGTTGATCAAGTTCTGCTGGCCAACAAAGGTGAATGTGGGAAGAGAAAACTGGCAGACAGGTGGGAGTCCACGCCTTATAGGGTAGTTGCGTTGAACTCCCAGTGCCATATTCACTGAATACATAACATCAAAACGGGTCAGGAGAATTTCCTGCTACTTGTGTTGGGAGAACCTGAATTATCTGAGGATAGTAGCGGATCTGTCCTCAGCAGTAGGAGTGTGTCCATGGATGATGTTGGTCCTGCATCTGAGTTGTGTTCTTTTTCTGATTGAGTTGTCAGTTGGGTGGAAAAGACTGCAGCTTCTGAGGATCCTCAGAGCTTGTCCTGCAGTCCCGATAGTGCTGCATCATTGGACGTAATCCCTGAGTCATTGGGACAGGAGCAATTTCCGTCAAAAGATGATTGTACCAAGGAGAGCAGCAATGTAGTCAATCCAGATGAAAGACTGAGTTATGATTCTCGCAGTTTGCTGTCGCAGGTGTGAGAATTGCCCGATGGTCTGCGCACCTCCTGTGTTTTAATTACAATGTGGAATACAAACCTGGCTGAGACAATGTGACAGCTGATTGTTTGTCCAGACTTCCGCTTCCAGCAACTGATTACAGCCAGTACCAAGAGCCTGAGATGGTGGCTGTACTGTCTCCTGAATTTGCAGCTGTTACTGTAGAGGAGCTGAAGTCTACTTGTGATGCCTGTCCTATCCTTCAACAGGTAAAGACCTGCATTGAAAAGGGGTGGCCTTATAGCACAAAAAGCTTGAATTCTGCTATGGCACCATATCATCATCTCCGGAATGAGCTGGCTATACAAGATGGATATGTAATTCGTGGCACACATCGAGTGATCATTCCGGAAGCTCTGCAATCAAAGTTCATCCATGTTCATCAAGGGATGGTGCGCACAAAGCAGAGACTGAGGGACTTGTACTGGTGGCCTGGCATGGACTTTCAAGTGGAAAATGCCATCAAATCCTTTTCCACCTGTCTCCAGCACGATAAGACTGCTATTACCCATGCAGCACCACTCTGTCCTGTGCCTACTCCAGCAACTGCTTGGGAGAAACTGGCTATTGATGTCGTTGGGCCTTTAAATAATGTTCCCCAAGGTTGTCGCTTTGCTATAACACTCATTGATTACTACAGTAAATGGCTAGAGATTGCATTTGCACCTGACATTACTTCTGCGACTGTTGTGCAGTTTCTGTCTGCTGTGTTCAGCCGTGAGGGAAATCCACTTGATCTTGTAACCAATAATGGCTCACAATTCGTTTCGGCTGAGTTTGAGGCATTCCTTGCAGACAGAGATATTAAACACTACCCTAGCTCTGTCTATTATCCACAAGCGAATGGTGAGATTAAATGTTTCAATCAAGTGTTCAAAGACAGTTTACAGACCACTAGCATTGAAGGTAAAGAGTGGAAAGCTTTTTTGACAGAGTTTATACATACATACAGAGCAATTCCACATGCTGTGACAAAACTGTCACCTGCTGAACTTTTGCATGGCTGTCAAATTAAGACAAAACTGCATGTTAGAGGTCTTCCATGCATGGCCCCGACAAAAGACCAAAAGAACTTGAAATGAATCATCCAACAGTCACAGAACAAAATGAAACCGTATATGGATTGGCAATGCAGTGCACAAATCTCCAAAGATTCAAGTTGGTTCATTTGTGCACATTAGGAGGCCTGGAATCATCAAGAAAGGACATTCCAAGTTTACACAGCCTTTTAAGGTTGTAGCCCAGAAGGGTTCTGCAACATATCTTCTCTCAGATGGAAACGCTTGGAATGCTATTCACTTTGCTCCATCTGCATCCGGTGTCACCACTTCTGATACAGCTTCTCTAGCAGAAGAATCCTTTAAGCCTCTTCAAGCACCCCAGACACCTCAAATGTCTCAAACGTCCTCGTAGAGCAGTGGTCGGCAATAGGCGGTCCGCGGGCCAAAACTGGCCCGCCAGCAATAGTATCTGGCCTGCGCCCACAGCCAGATTATTTTGATAGTGGCTGGTTCTGAAATAGATCTTCGTTTTGTGGTGCCGTCTAATATTATCACTGTGTCTACACCAGACACGACTCTTTTCATGTCGCGATGCACCGCGCCGCAGCAGCTCAAAGCTGTCTACAATGAACGCGACAAACCGACCGTTGCAAAGCACTTGGACTACGTCAGAAACAGAACGGGGAATCCGTTCACTGTCGGGAGTGTGTTGTGTAAAAGTAGGCTACGTCAAATAATTATTACAATAAGTTAGGCTCCATTGTGTAACAAGCAAATGAAAATGATACATATTTATTATTCACAATATGGAAAGAGGAAATAAAACATAGTCCGTTAAAAATTTTTCGCCAGTGGCGAAAATTTAATTTGCCTTAATTGCCGACCCCTGTCGTAGAGCATGTCGTGCCTCAGTGTGGTATAAGGACTATGTTACATAAAGGGATATACACAGTAACTTAGCATGGGAGGAAGATACAAGGTATTGAAAAAGTGACGATAGTCTAAATAAGGTATTTGAAATTTATGTTGTTATATTTTTTCATGTTGCATAAAAAAAAGATAGAAGAAAATTAATGTTCACCTTTTCCTCAGACTGGAAGCAGGTTAAACATTTGAGTTATAAAATTGCATACTTTTTGGAATATTCAGTGATATAATGCTAAAGGTCGGAATTCCTTGTACGGGCACTTCTCCCGGAAGAGAGTGCGCACACGTCGACCAAAGCGAGAGAGCAAGAGCACGCCCATCAATGCACGTTCGGCTTTACGGAAGTCGTCTGCAGTGCTTCACAGGTCACAGGACTTCAACAATCAACAATGTCACCAAAGAAGTGTGTTTTTGGTTGTGAGGGAAAGATAACCTTGCTTCCCAAAGAACCCAGCGTTAAGTGGAGCTGAGAGTTTTGTGCTCTTGCATTACATTGATGCACTCTTGATATTTAAAATAACCATAGAAACTGATAGTTGCAATCACTTTTTTATTGGTTAAAATGAATGGAGAATATCTTGTGTTTTTCCGTGGGTGCTCGAGCCCTCAGGATTGGCGCTTATGGTTTCATAAACAAGGCCCAGTTCTACTCTGGATTTACAGATTGTTTGAAACTGAAAGATGGAGCGGTCGCAGCGATAATGATCCTGGTCATGAGTCGGAACCACAGGTGGTGAGTAAAACTGCTTCAAATGTCTGTTTTGTTGGCAATAGGCGCCTAAGTGCATATAATGTAAACAACACGAATGTAGTGAATTCATAAATTCATTATTCATCATTCACTATATGCTATATTCATATAGGACGGTACCGCTGGACTCCAGAGTGGCGGGACAATAGGACACACAAATTTCCCCCGGCCTTCCCCTGGGGGTGGGAGAGATGCGGGCATCATCTCCCGAACAGCTGACATCCTCTCCTCCAGGTCGCCCGTCTCAGGACCGCTTCCTTGTTCTCTTGCCACCTGGCTTGGCTGGGGTCTGAGCGGGTGTCTCCCTGCTGTCTGGAGGGTGGAGGCTGCTGCTTTGCAGACTTAGCAGAGGCGGAGGACGATGCAGGCGGGCGCCCTCGGCGATGAGTAGACTGAGGTTGCGCGGCCGACGGTGGGGTGGAGGCAGCAGCAGACCGCCGGGGCAAGATGTGCTTGATGACCTCAGTCTGCTTCTGTGCGATCGAGAACTGCTGGGCGAAGCTTTCGACCGCGTCACCGAATAGGCCGACCTGAGACATGGGGGAGTCCAGGAACTGATACTTATCGGTCTTCCTCATGTCCGCCAAGGTCAGCCACAGGTGGCACTGCTGGACTACAAGTGTAGCCATTGCCTGACCAACAGAGCGAGCCGTCAACTTAGTCGCCCGGAGGGCGAGGTCGGTGGTGGCGCGCAGCTCCCCCAGCAGCTGTTGGTCGAGACCACCCTGGGGCATGTCAATGAGCGCTTTGGCCTGATGGACCTGTAGCAGGGCCATGGCATGCAAGGCAGAGGTGGCCTGTCCGCAGGCTCTGTAAGCTTTCTCTGTCAAGCTCGACGAGAATTTACAGGCCCGGGATGGCAGACACGGTTCACCGTGCCAGCCGGCTGCCGTTGGACACAGTTGGGGGGGAACAAACAATGAACAACTGTATTTTCATTAACTAATGTTAACGAAGATTAGTAAATAACAAATGTATTGCTCATGGTTAGTTCCTGTTAGTTTATTCATCAACTAATGTTTAACTAATAAACCTTATTGTAAAGTGTTACCGGATATTTTTCTTACAAAAACGCATAGCTTCGCTTCAGAAGGCCTTTATTAACCCCCTGGAGCCATATGGATTACTTTTATGATAGATGGATGTGCTTTTTTGGGCTTCAAAAAGAACGGAACCTTTCACTCCCATTATAAAGCTTGAAAGAGGATAATTTTTAATATAACTACGACTGTGTTTGGCTGAAAGAAGAAAGACAAATACACCTATGGCTTGAGGGTGAATAAATTATGGGATAATTTTCATTTTTGGGTGAACTATCCCTATCTTAATCCTGTAGCACCATTTTCATGTCACAACAACACCAAATCAGAATCAGAAATCAGAATCAGAAAGAGCTTTATTGCCAGGTATGTTTACACATACTAGGAATTTGTTTTAGTGACAGAAGCTCCACAGTGCAACAGAGTGACAGCGACAAGACAAGACACAGATAATAAAAAGAATAAAAGAATAATATACAAATATACAAGATAGACAAAGTGCAAAAAACAATATATAATATAGACAATTTGTATGTACAGTTATGATGTGTGCAAATTTGAAATATAAATAAGTATGTGTTTTAAGTAAATAATGTATAATAGTGTTGTGTGTTCCGTGTTTGTCAAGTGTTCATGAGATTTATTGCCTGAGGGAAGAAATTGTTCCTGTGTCTGGTCATTCTGGTGCTCAGTGCTCTGTAGCGTCGACCAGATGGCAACAGTTCAAAGAGCGAGTGTGCTGGATGTGAGGGGTCCAGAGTGATTTTCTTTGCAATTTTTCTCACTCTGGATAAGTACAGTTCTTGGAGAGTGGGGAGGGTTGTACCAATGATTCGCTCTGCAGACCGGACTACCCTCTGTAGTCTTCTGAGGTCAGATTTGGTAGCTGAGCTGAAACAGACAGATATAGAAGTGCAGAGGATGGATTCAATGATGGCAGAGTAAAACTGTTTCAGCAGCTCCTGTGGTAGGTTGAACTTCCTCAGCTGGTGAAGGAAGTATGCTGGGCCTTTTTCACAATGGACTCAATGTGGTTGTCCCACTTCAGGTCCTGGGAGATTGTGGTGCCCAGGAACCTGAATGACTCCACTGCAGTCACAGTGCTGTTCATGATTATGAGTGGGGGGAGAGCAGGGGGGTTTCTCCTGAAGTCTACGATCATCTCCACTGTCTTGAGCGTGTTGAGGGGCACTGGGGGCGCCTGTGCTTACGGTGTGGGTGCTGGATGAGAATTTTCCCAGCCTCACTAGCTACTGCCTGTTTGTCAGGAAGCTGGTGATCCACTGACAGACAGAGGAGGGCACGGAGAGCTAATTTGGGCTGGAGGAGTGATGGGATGATGGTGTTAAAAGCAGAGCTGAAGTCCACAAACAAGATCCTCACATAAGTCCCTGGTCTGTCCAGATGCTGCAGAACATAATGCAGTCCCATATTGACTGCATCATTCACAGACCTGTTTGCTTGGTAAGCAAACTGCAGGGGGTCCAGTAAGGGTCCAATGACGTCCTTCAGATAAGCCAAAACCAGTCTTTCAAATGATTTCATGGCCACAGACGTTAGAGCCACAGGTCTGTAGTCATTAAGTCCAGTAATTTTGGGTTTCTTTGGGACGGGGATGATGGTGGAGCGTTTGAAGCATGAGGGGACTTCGTACAGCTCCAGTGATCTGTTGAACATCTGTGTGAAGATGGGGGCCAGCTGGTCAGCGCAGGTTTTCAGACAGGCTGGTGAAACGCTGTCTGGGCCTGGTGCCTTTCTTCTCTTGTTCTTTCTGAAGACCTGGCGCACGTCATCTTCACTGAACTGAATTGCAGGTGTGGGGGAGACAGGGGTTACAGGAGGTTATTATCGTAATTATCGGAATAATTCCTCTTTGCCACTCTGATCTCCTTTTCCAGTGTGTATTTGGCCTGTTTGTACAAGACTCTGTCCCCATTTCTGTGAGCATCTTCTTTGGCCTGATGGAGTTGGCTGAGTTTTGCAGTGAACCACGGTTTGTCGTTGTTGTAAGTTTGTAGGAATGCACAAATCCTCACAGAAACTGATATATGATGTATGCTGTGTGGCAGCAGCTTCAAAAACACTCCAATCAGTCCATTTGAAACAGGCTTGTAAAGCCCGCTCTGTTTCGGTGGTCCATCTCTTTACAGTCTTTGCTACAGGTTTAGCTGATTTCAGTTTCTGCCTGTAGGTCGGTATGAGATGATGAACTAAACAGTGATCAGAGAGCCCCAAAGCTGCCTGTGGGACAGAGTGATATGCATCCTTTGTTGCTGTGTAACAGTGATCCAGTGTATTACTGTCTCTGGTGGGACAATTCATGCTGTCTGTATTTTGGAAGTTCACGTGAGAGAATCGCTTTATTAAAGTCCCTGAGAATGATTAAAACACAGTCCGGGTGTTGTTGCTTACTCTCTGTGATCATATCAGCGAGTATCTGTAAAGCCGAGCTCACGTGCGCTTGCGGAGGAATGTACACTCACCAGAATGAACGAGCAAAGCTCCCACGGCAAATAGAACGGTTTGCAGTTAATGAATAGTGTTTCAAAATCGGGACAGCACATCTTCTTTAACACAGTTACATCTGAACACCACCTTTCGTTGATGTAAAAGCACGTCCCGCCGCCGAACGATTTCTCCGTTGATTCTGCGTCGCGATCTGATCTAAACAGCTGAAAGCCGGGCAGACTTAACACGCTGTCTGGAATGGCGTCGTTCAGCCAGGTTTCCGTGAAGCACAGAGCAGCCGAGTTCGAAAAATCCTTATTTGTCCGAGAGAGCAGAAGGAGTTTGTCCGTTTTGTTGGGTAGAGTGCAGAGATTCGCCAAATGGATGCTAGGCAGCGGCGTTCTTAATCCGCGCTGTCTGAGCTTCACTATGAGGTGTGGTTTATACATTTACTTTGCTAACTAAGCAATCAGTCGTGTCGATCTTGCCGTGAGCAGAAGCCGTGACCAATGACGTGTGATAAGAAGCGTGACACTTTCGTCGCCCCCCTTCTCCTCTGAGAAGCTGTGTGAGAAGCTACGTGAGAAGCTACGTGACGTCTGCGCCTTGGCGTCTGAACTTTGCCAGTTCGATGTTATTTTGTAAATTGTCTGATGTTCTATAAAATAGTGTTTTTGTTTTGTTTTGAGCAAAAAGAAAAAAACATTGTTAACATTTTATCACCTTAAAATCACTGAATATTTCTCTATTTTCTAAATTTGTTTAAATGGTCAGAATATGTTGACGAAAACATGACATACACTGCAACATATTAGCCAATTAATGAACTGACATTAGAAGATGTGCTATTGCTTAACTTGAAAATGCTTGACATGTCTTAATGTCCTAAAATGATAACCAGAGACAACTAATTTACACATTTCTCTTGTCATAAACACTATTGCTAATATAATGACAGCATAATCCAAGTAAAACAACATGTTGTTTAAGTGTTTTGTCCCCCATCGAAACCCGTTATATAAGTAAAGTGCATGATGCATTAAAGACAGTTAAATTAAAAGACCAAATTCGAAATTAAAAGATTAATTCAGAGTGCAAGCAATGGCCCATGATCAAATAAACACTTTAACCATGTAATATTTTAGTAGAAATTATAATATAGCAAGCTATATATAATACTGGAAAACAGAAATACACAGAACAAACTGTCATATTAGTTAAGAAAGCATATTAGAAAAAGTAAAAATAATTATTCTTGGAATAAGCATTTCACAGATTTCAATGTACAGTACACTAATTATAAAACTATATTGTCAGAACATGGTCAAAGAAATGAAAAGGTCATATACATTCAAAAGTATGGAAACAGATAAGCTTAAAAATAAAGAAGATAAACTTAAAATATTCCTTATCCTGTGGCTCCCTCTAGTGGACAACATTTTCAGGTGAACCTCTTTCAGATGAAATGCTGATCGTTAAGAAATTGCTGTTAGCTTCCCGAGCATCAATAACTGTATTTATTGGCTTCGATGAGTCTGAGACTCCCGGCCTGAGATTGTGTCCCAGACGGCATTAAATAATTTGTGAATATTTGTAAATATTCATGGCTTAAACAACTGGAAAATTGACTGTACTGCAGTACTATGGATGTTTTGCCCAGGCAGGGTTATTATGGTTCCCTTTCGATACTTCACTCGTACTGCGTATGGGGAAAGGTCTCCTTTTTCCCCCGCTGCTGAAGCCTTTTTCAATAACGCAGTGTAACTGCATCGTCATTGGTTCACTCGCGGCCTATGGCGACAAAGCGTGCGAAGAAGCCCGCCAAAAGGGGTGGGGCTTACGGCTATATAAGCAGGCGTTTCGCCATAGGATTTCAGTTCTATCTCCTTCAGCGACGACAACACATCTCTTTGCTGATCTCCGAGCTGAAGCCGTCGCCGCCTGGAAGAAGCTCTCGCCTACAAGCTCTCGCCGCCGTCGAAGAGGCTCCCGCAGCGGACTGAGCTGAGCTCGCCGGACGAAGACACGCCGCCCGCTTCCCGCTTCTGGCCGCCTCTCAGCGCGTCTCCTGCCGCCATCCGGCGTGTCTAAACAAGAGCAGTTTCCCGCGGTTTTTCGCCGCACTAAAAGAGCTTTTTCCCGCGGCTCTCGCCGCTCTAAAAGAGCTTCCAGCGGCCCTCGCCGCTCTAAAAGAGCTACTCAAACGCCGTTTTCACGGCAGCGGCGTTGCTGCAAATGCCGCACCACTCTTGTGGCACATGCAGAGCCCCTCTGCATGACGACGACGGGCACGGTGAGTGCGTCGGCTGCCTGGGCAAGTCCCACGCGGAGGCTCACTGCGAGAGCATGAGTCTAGCCTCTCTGCGCTCGCGGATCGCTTTCTTTACTGAAAAGAAAAGACTTCTTTTCTGCCCTGCCTCAGCAGGGCAGAGCTGATCAGCGCCCAGAGCCATCGCGGAGCAGGCTTGATGAGTGGTTCCTGCCGGGTCGTCGCCAGGCACCTCGCCAGCGCTCCGCCCCATTTTTTCCAGAGGTGCACGACGAGCTGACGAAGTCGTGGCGCGCTCCCTATTCTGCCCGCCTACGCACTACGCACCATTCAGCTCTCACCACTGTGGACGGCTCTGAAGAGAAGGGCTACGAGCACCTACCGCCCCTGGATGAAGCAGTGGTGGCTCACCTCTGTCCCCCCGCGGCTGTGGGTTGGAAGACGAAGAGGGCCCTTCCATCCAAGCCCTGCAGGACCACCTCTGCCCTGGCTGGCAGAGCCTACTCGTCCGCAGACCAGGCTGCCTCAGCGCTGCACACCATGGCTATCTTCCAGGTGTTCCAAGTGAAGCTCCTCCGCTCTCTGGACGAGTCCGACATTGATGCACCTGCCTTTCGTGACCTCCGCAGCGCCACCGACTTAGCCCTGCGTGCCACAAAGGCCACAGCCCAGGCCATTGGACGATCCATGGCCAGCCTGGTCATGCTCGAGCGCCATTTGTGGCTCAACCTGATCGAGATAAAGGACCTGGACAAGACGGCCTTCTTGGACGCCCCGGTCTCTCCTTCTGGTCTCTTTGGGCCAGCGGTAGAGGGCTTCACGGATTGCTTCACCGCTACACAGAAGTCGTCCCAAGCCATGCGACACTTCCTGCCCAAGCGCTCCAGTTCTGCTTCTGCTTCCAGCCGCCCCAGGCCTGCGCCGGCTCAGCAGAGCAAGCCTGCACCCTCTACCTCTCAGGCAGCGCCTCCCAAGGAACAGCGCCAGCGTTCACGCCCCGCAAAGCGCTCCTCCTTCCAGAGATGTCAGGGACCCCGGCCTAAGATTTCGCTGGACTCGACGCCTTCTAAGTCCTCCTGATCTGCCAGGAAGGAAGAGGATGGGGCAAAGTCTCGCAGAGGCCGGACCACTCCAAAAGCTCCTTCATTCAGTCTCCCCTCCGCCCCATTTAGTTCCGGGCGTGGGAGATATATTCAGTGTTGTGCTAACTGGACCCACAAATGTTGCCTCCATGCGAAACGCCATTCTCACGGCGAACACTATAAATATTTTACCTCCTCAAAGAAAGAGCAAACTTCCTCTTCCACTCTCTCCGGTGTATGGGCCCCCGACCGGCGGTCCGTCATCCGATGTCATTCAACCCCTTGTCACGCGGGCCGAGGCCTGGCAGGCCATTCCCGGGGTGTCAAGCTGGATCCTGGGGACCATAAGTCGGGGCTACTCGCTTCAGTTCGCCCGAAGGCCCCCGCGCTTCAGCGGGGTGCTTCAGACTTCAGTAAACACGGACGACGTTCATGTCCTCCGAGCCGAAGTCACAACTCTACTGAGGAAAGGAGTCGGGGTTCTACAGCCGTTATTTCCTGGTCCCCAAGAAAGATGGCGGTCTCAGACCCATCCTAGATCTCAGACTCTTGAACCTCTCCCTCATGAGACGGAAGTTCAAGATGTTAACACTGAAGCAGATTCTCGCGCAGATTTGCCCCGAGGACTGGTTCTGCTCACTGGATCTGAAAGATGCTTACTTTCACATCCAGATAGCCCCCCATCACAGGTGATTCTTGAGATTCACATTCGAGGGCGTGGCTTACCAATATACAGTCCTTCCCTTCAGGCTGTCCCTAGCTCCTCGCACTTTTACCAAGTGGGACGAAACAGCCTTGTGGTGCATTTCTTGAGAGGTTCTAGGCGATTGAATCCACCTCGACCTCTCACCGTTCCCACCTGGGACCTCTCTTTGGTCCTCAGAGCTCTCAAAGCCCTTTGAGCCACTGCGTTCAGCTGACCTCAGGCCCCTGATGCTCAAAACCGCTCTGCTACTTGCACTAGCATCGGTCACTACATCGGTTCAGGACATTCTGATGTTGTATTCCAAAATTAGAGCCCCCCAAACTTCATATATACGCAGTACATGTGTTTTGGGGGGCTCTTATTTTGGAATACAACATCAGAATGTCCTGTAACGGTGTATTTGACACCATGATAAGGTGTACAACCCATCTGACATTAAATTGTTCTGTGGAAACTAGGACTTTTCTTTTTACGATTTTCTGAATGTATAGGCAAAAAAGTGTATATATGAGTTTTTGGGGGGCTCCTATTTTGGAATACAACATCAAAATGTCCTGAAACAGTGTAGTTGACACCGTGAGAAGGTGTACTCTCCATCTGAGGTGAATATGGTCTGTGGAAACTAGGACTTTTCTTAGTTTTAGAATGTATGGACAAAACATCGTATATATGAGTGTTGGAGGGCTTTTATTTGGGAATTTAGCAGCAGACAGTGTCAGAATGTGAGGTGTACTATCATTTTCAGGTCACTTTGGCCTGTTAAATTTTTATTTTTATTTATTTATTTAGGCCTTTTTTTCCATTTACTCGGGGAGACTTTTGTTTTGGAATTCAGCATATCATACAGTGACAGGGTCCGAGGTGTACTATCATTTTCAGGTGAAATTGGGCTGTGAAATATATATATATATATATATATTTTTTTTTTTTTTTTTTCATTTATATTTATTTATTTAGGCCTGTTTTATTATTATTATTATTATTATTATTCAGGCAGACATTTATTTTGGATTTCAGCATATCATACAGTGACAGGCTGTGAGGTGTACTATCATTTTCAGGTGAAATTGGGCTGTAAAATATGTATTTATTTAGTTATTTTCATTTATTCAGACAGACTGACTGAATAAATGAATGTGAAATCGCTTTGACTGAAGATTACTTGTTTTCAGATCAGTTCTCTGACAGTCTTACCGTAATAGCCAGTGTATGCGCGAACCGCAAAATATAGTGGCGGCTAGATTGACCGTGCATTAGAAAAATAATGTAAAAGTGCTGCAATGGCATAAAAAACCTTAAGGTTAGCACAACAAAATTATCAAATATATTGCATGGTTATACATGCTCATATTAGATGTGTTGCATTAATTATTAGTAGTACTTGTTTGTTCGCATGTGCTTGCATTCGATTTGCCTAATGCAATAAATTGAATTATTATATTTAAGCTTTAGTTATATTTGGTAAAACATGTCACTGAATACATTAGGCTAGTTATAGATTTTTTTAGGTGATGTTGCTGGGTAAGTGAATTAAGACCAGTGCTCAGTCATTATAAAAATCACTACAGGCCAGGCGCCAGGATGGCATAACTGGGGGGCACCACTACATAGATTATTTTAGTTATGAAAAATATAATATATAAACGTTAAGCCAAAACGCTAAGTAAACATGCGCTTGAAAAAACATGTTTGACCGTCGAGCTCGTCTCTGTTGTGTTTTATTTGTTTAGGCTCCTAAAGCTGCTTCGCCAAGCGCGCAATTGCAGTGTTACCAAGTGTTACCATGGCCACTTATATGTATATATTGGCTTGTTAATTATTTTTATTATTTTCCATATTAAGAGGTGAAGTTCAGCTGGAATGTGTAAATGGCCTTTGTGCCAGTGTGTCCTTTAAACGGAGAAAAGTCAGCTGTTAATGCGGTGCTTGAGCAACAGAGGTGGCCGGAGGAATGGCCAAGCTTTAATCAGGGAAACGGATTTGTTTGCTTCCTCCAAGTTATGAACATTTCCACCTTAAAGCTTCCTTTGGGCAAAATAGGAATAAAGCTAAATATTATCAATGTTAGTCCACACATACATTATCCAAACGTTTATCCACACGTACGTTATTCAGACGCAAAGTAAAAAATATACTTTCTCAACTACGTCGCCGCCATCGCCACCGCTCACTTTGAGCGCAGCTCCAACAGGTGACCGTGACGTCTAACGTCTCATATCTTACGTCTGACGCCTGAATACTATGGGATTTTGGCCAGACGGCTGGCGTGCGTATACACGTTAGTTCTCCTCTCAGTTTGCTTAGCAATCATCAAATTTTATAGAATCCACCCCCCATACTTCACGAGGGCGCCGGCGCCCTTCCCCCGTCTGCGCGTCCTGAAGCGTCTAAACAACGCCGCCGCTCCACCAACTACAACATTCAACAAAAACGTCTGAATAATAGAAATCCGGTAAAAGATTTTGTGGTGAGTACTGCCGAATGTTCAGCAGTTCATCCCTGGTAAAACTGATCGTATTTGAAAAACAAAAAACAGGAAAAACTAACAAAAACAATACAAACACTGGAGAGCTAAGCACTGTGGCTGCCATGCGCGGCGCCATCAAAATGCAGGATGTGATGATTAATTTTAATTATGTTTAAAGTTTCTGTGTCACAACCTTGATATACAAAGCTGCTAGGCACACCAGAAAAACAAAATGACTGCTGCATTTAATGTGTATGTGAGTAATATGCCCATTTCCTGTTACTCCCAAG
The DNA here is from genome assembly GCF_019924925.1 of Ctenopharyngodon idella. Classification (NCBI taxonomy): domain Eukaryota; kingdom Metazoa; phylum Chordata; class Actinopteri; order Cypriniformes; family Xenocyprididae; genus Ctenopharyngodon; species Ctenopharyngodon idella. The sequence goes on from NC_067221.1 coordinate 21,378,688, forward strand.
CTCAGTTTCCGCTCTTATTGTTGATAGATAGAGAGAAAAAAAAAAAAAAGTGATCTTGTGCTGCTAAGTCCAGGATGTGAACTGTATTCAAATACTTTCCATGCTTATCACTGTTTGTTCTGTGTTTCCAAGAGACTGAGATTTTCCTGAAGAATGAAATGGAAACATTTTATGGGCAAGTATCCTAGAGTGCCGTACTGTGAAAGTACATTCTTAAGTGAAAGGGAACTGTTTTTCTCTCAATAACAAAAATTTGCAACAAAGACTTGGAGCTGATTGCAAACCATGGATGTTTTAAACTCAGAGGACTACAGCAATTATGAGGACTATTATAATGCAGAAGGACTTGAGGAATATGGACTCTGCAAGAAGACACACGTAAAGGAATTCAGCAATGTGTTTTTACCTATATTCTACTACATTATCTGTGCACTGAGCATTATTGCTAATTTAACCCTGCTAATATTGTTCATCAAATACAAAACTTTGAGGAAGGTGTTGCCTCTGCACATGGTCATATCGGATTTTATTTTTACACTGAGCCTTCCGTTCTGGGCAGTGTATGCCAGCAGTGAATGGATCTTTGGTGATCAAAGCTGTAAGGCAATCACATTGGTTTACATGGTCAGTTTGTATAGCAGCAATCTTTTTGTTGCTAGTCAGAGCTTGCAAAGATTTATGGACATTGTATATGTTGTTTCTACCATCAGGATCTTTAACAGTCTAAAGAGGAATACTATTATGTGCATTTTGGTGTGGCTTTTATCAGTTTTGGCTGCTGCTGTTCATGTCAACTTTGTTGAGACTCAAAAGATCCATGAACAGAACATTTGCACTTACAACTTCAACCATAAAGTCGGCTGGAAAATCTATGTAAGATTTCAGATGAACATACTTGGGTTTGTCGTACCATTTTTAGTGCTCCTATTTTGTTCCATCAGACTACCATATGTTGCTGCCGTGAGGAGCACATTCCAGATGTTTAGATATGAAATTGGATTCACTGTCATGTTTTTTCTCCTCTGGTTCCCCTATAGTGTTGTTATTTTCTTGCATGCTTTGCAAGACCTTCATGTTTTTAATTCATGTACCACTAACATACACTTTGACTTTGCTATTCAGGTGACAGAATGTATTGCTTTCATGCATGTTTTCATGAATCCTCTTTTGTATATCTTTTTAAACAAAAAAGTCTGGAAACGATTGAGAAATGCTTGCAAAACTCCAAGGGAGTATCTTCTTGAGGAATCCAACAGTTCATCAAACATGTCAAGTCAGGGTGGTGCTATAGAGCTGAGGTCAGTTCATCAAGTCCATGACCTGAGCTTTTGTGCTGAACGACCTAATAACTTACTACCTGAGGCAATGTAAAAGCTTTATTATGTTTATGATATATGTACATACACAGATCATGCATAACATTATGACCACCTTCTTAATATTGTGTTGGTCCCACTTTTGCTGCCAAAACAGCCCTGACCCGTCGAGGAATGGACTCCACTAGACCCCTGAAAGTGTACTGTGGTATCTGGCACCAAGATGTTAGCAGCAGATCGTTTAAGTCCTGTAAGCTGCAAGGTGGAGCCTCCATGGATCGGACTTTCAGCACATTCCACAGATGCCGGATTGAATTGAGATCTGGGGAATTTGGAGGTCAAGTCAACAGCTCAAACTCGTTGTTGTGCTCCTCAAACCATTCCTGAACCATTTTTGCTTTGTGGCAGGGCACATTTTCCTGCTGAAAGAGGCCGCAGCCACCAGGGAATACCGTTTCCATGAAAGGGTGTACAATGTGTGCAACAATGCTTAGGTGATTCATCAGACCAGGCCACCTTCTTCCATTGCTCTGTGGTCCAGTTCTGATGCTCACGCACCCACTGTTGGCGCTTTCGGCAGTGGACAGGGGTCAGCGTGAACACCCTGACTGGTCTGCGGCTATGCAGCCCCATACGCAACAAACTGCGATGCACTGTGTATTCTGACTCCTTTCTTTCAGAACCAGCATTAACTTCTTGAACAATTTAAGCTATAGTAGCTCTTCTGTTGGATCGGACCACACGTGCCAGCCTTCGCTCCCCACATGCATCAATGAGCCTTGGCCACCCATGACCCTGTCGACAGTTCACCACTGTTCCTTCCTTGGATTCCTTCCTTCCTCCAGTGTTATATTTATATATAAAGGATATAAAGGCATATATCAAAACGGACACTGTACAGTTTATATGTTTATATTAGCTTGGTTTTATGTGATTTTTAATAAAAAAATATATTTTAAAGTTAGTTGAGCTCTCCACAAGCAATGGCCGATTCAACAAATATAACACCAAAGTCAATGTAATGTGTGTGTGTGTCTCTCTCTCTCACTCTCTGAGCTTTCTAAACTCTGTGAGGTGGGAGGTAAAATGCTAAAATGCTTATGTGATGACAAGTATTTCTGCAAAAAACTAATGTTGACAATGTAAAAGACACTGTTTTCAACAGATTTTGAGATATGCCGAGTCAGTTCAACCAGTGACCTTTCCACAACATTCTTATCATAAAGATAAGAGTAGCCTTGACCCTTCATGTTTGGGATTAAAAATTACTCTGCTAGAACTTAGAAGCATAAATAAAGAAAGCTCAATTTATTTTATCTTCAAGAACTTTAGTTTAAGTTTGAATAGCTATGATAGCTTTTGATATGGGTTGTTTTGGAAACTAGATTAATATGTGAATTTACTATATACAAAGGTCTTCTGGTCTTTGTGTTATTGAGTCACAAAATATTGAAGAAAAACCATTTAGTCTAAAGTTTGTGAAAAGAGGATTAGACATAATGGCACTGTTCCACAAATAACTACAAAAAAAAAACGTTTTATTTATGTTTATCATGATATATATTTATTTGGAATAAACAATATTGCATTCCAGCTTTACCAAAACAAGTGATCTAGATTTTTATGCCTCAAGTATTTTGCTAATTGTATTTATGTTAGAGTTGTATTATGCAGCACACTGGTATTTTGTGACATATTTTACAGATTTTCACAGTCATTATTATTATTTTTTTTATTATTATTATTTTTTTTCTTCTTGACTTACAAATAAAATGCTATTTTATATTCGATCTATTTGTCTGAAAACAATGTTCCCTGCAACGAGCCAATACACAACCATGTTTATATATTTACATATAGGGATATACAGCCATCTAGTGGTTAAAACGTGGTATTATAGATGACAAACGGTTCATAATTAGGGTTAACCTTCTATCGCACGCATTGTGATAGACCTATAGAAAAAAATATTTGACTCTTTTTCTTTTCTTAGAATGGCTTAACTTGAAGTGCTGTAAAAAAAAAAAAAAAAAAAAAAAAAAGGAACAAAATAAGGTACTTTATGACATACAATAGTGGAAATAACTTAGAATAAGTGTAAGTGTATATAGTTAATATTTTTCCTCAGAAATGTTGTTTGTATTGAATCAATTAGTGCTATTATAAGCTTTAACAGTATAAACGACACCTTATACATACTTTCACGGAAGCGCTAAACGTCCATGGATTATTATTAGCCTATTTTTTTTTTTTTTTTTTCTATCTTGTTTTCTTGTGATCACGACTTATTTTTTCTCGTTATCTCGAGAGAACAAAAGTTGTTTTCTCGTGATCACGACTTAATTTTCTCGTGATCTCGAGCTAACAAAAGTTGTTTTCTCGTGATAACGACTTAATATTTTCTCGTGATCTCGAGATAACAAAAGTTGTTATCTCGTGATCACGACTTAATCTCTGCTCTAAATTACACAAATGTGCCAACAGGTGTCAGTATATTACCAAATATAACTGATGGGGTGCGGTAAATATCCACTTTACTGTATTAGTTCATATTGGCCCAGATTGTACTGGTACAAGAGTCTTCGTGATCGCTTTATTTTGTGCAGTATTGTGTGCGTTAAGTAATTAACTTAACTGTTAAATGCTTGAATATGATTATTTTAGATGCATGACTCACAAATTCACTACCGCAATAGTTCGGTCTGATACTAAACTTATTGCTTATTAAAACTAATTTTGATGTCACTGTATAGTATTCTGTTTGCACCTTATTGTGTATCTTTAAGACGCCATTTTAATCATTGCAGTTTCAGTGTTCGTTTACCTCACTATGTCACTCAATGTATATTGATAAGAAATATGATTTATAGCCTATGTCATTTAATTCAGTGATAGTGTGTAACCGTATTTTCTACATTTCTTTGTAGGAAACCACACACATACACATAAACACTCTTCCCAAACAGCATCCCAAGATTGTTTTAGCCTATATCAACTGAATTAAAGTTTTGTTTTTTGGAAATCTGGAGTAGGCCTATTGCACCTCTTTTTAATGGAAGAGCTAGAAGGAGGAAGACAGTTTAACGCGCATGATATCAGCCTATTCTACATGACGAATAAAAATAACGAACACGTTATGTAATATATTTCAAGCGAATGAGGAAAATAAAGTGGGTTTAATCCAAGCATCTTTAAAAGTTTTTAGAATTATAGAATAATCTGGCATATTTCGGAAGGCACTCCGTCTGCACTTGAGATGTTGAATGCTCTGTTGATTATTAAACATACACAAATAAAATGTTTAGCGTACATTTATTGAACAGTGATTGATTAGCCTATATTATTTATTGTAAACTTTATTATTAAGCGAAGTAAACATTTTGCTGAAATATCCACAAGATATAAGAGCGCATGATTTATCCGTCGAACTGATGCGCGTGAAAGTTGTGTTCGTTTCTATAGCAACAGTAGAATCCGGGTGCAGTGTTTCAGAATCAATCATTGTAAAAAGAACTCTTATGTCGAGATCACGAGAAAATTAAGCCGTGATCACGAGAAAACAACTTGTTATCTCGAGATCACGAGAAAATAAGTCGTGATCACGAGAAAACAAGATAGAAAAAATAATAATAGGCCTAATAATCCATGGCCGTTTAGGGCTTCCGTATACTTTCCAACATCTTGTGCTTTTATTTATTCCATTCTTTTTTGCTGAATAATGCTTTATATTCTTTGGATTTCATTACATTTCTCATGAATATTATTTAAATTGCAAATTTTTACAGTTAAAAACAAATATAATACTGTTCATGTATCATAAAACATTGACATAAAACCAAAAACATTGCAGTTCATGAAAATTCAACATTACACAATCTTATGAGAGGAAGATTATGAACATAAACCCCCCATAATCCTTGAAACCACTTTTTTTCTGCACAAAACTTCACAAAGCAGTTTTTTTCAGAGGTGAGGCACAGGTAAACATCACATTTGGTGCACTTCACCCTAACAATACACTTACAGCCACTTGCACCTGCCTTTTTGAGACACCACGGTAGGCCAGTGGTTGGTCTGGTCCAGTAGTACTGGCTGTGGTGGCAGTGGGCAGGCAGGTCTCCGATGTTGATTTAATCCATAATACAAATGCCATGGCAGTCCTTAACATACGACTAATCAACATTATATCACTAGCATTAATGTTGTTATTGTTACAGCTTAACAGACTGCAGCTGACCTTTGCTAGCTAGCTAAACTATTACAATAATGTCATTCCATTATTGCTTGGCAACACAGACATTTTATCGATTTACCAAAAACTAGTTTCATAAAAACTTTTTTGAGTGGTGAATGTCATCATAACTTACCTGAGATGATGTTACCAATTTTTTTTGTGAATGTGACATGGGCTGTTCCTTGTTTGTTACTGACGTTTTAGTTTGCTTTCAGCAACTACCGACAAGAGATGGCAGTCTGTCAGAAATCGCGCCACAGAAAAAAGTAGCATGTCATGTGACTTAACCAAAGCACATCATTGGCTAAACTAAGGTCTTCTCTTACCAACAAAAAAAATGAGAATGTTCTCTTCAAGAGACAGTGGCAGGGAAATGAACACAAAGAGTATGTTGCCATGTGGCAACACCATGCAGTAGAGAGTTAAATATTTAGTACCATAAAATCCCCTTATATAACCAGTACTTATTTCTGTTTTTCTCTGTGCCACCCCGAATAGCCATTAGTGATATTTATTTGATCACAAATATTTTTGATGATTATTAGTGATACACCTTATGAGTCATGTGCATGTGTTTGTATTGGGTGTGCGTCTGGGTTGTCTTGGGGAGGCTCTAGAAATCCCTGAGCCTAGGGGCCTGTGTAGACTTTAATCCACCCCTGAGCGTATGGCCCCCTAAAGTACTCATCTTGCTGAACCTGTCTGCTGGTTTTGACACAGTTAACCACCAGATCCTCCTGACAACCCTTATGACAATGGGCATCTCAGGAACCACACTCCAGTGGTTCAGGTCTTACCCCTCAGGTAGGTCCTTCAGGGTGTCTCGGAGGGGTGAGGTGTCTAATTCGCAATATCTTGCTCCTGGGGTACCTCAGGGCACAGTGCTTGGACCATTTCTCTTCTCCATCTACATGTCATCACTGGGATTTGTCATTCGGAAACATGTTTTTTCCTATACCATAACTCCTTCCGGGACAGCCAGGAACCTTGGAGTTGTGATTGATGATCATTTAAGTTTTACATATTGCTACAATGGCCCAGTCCTGCAAATTTGCCTTTACGACATTAGGAAGATTAGACCCTTCTTATCGGAGCACTCTACAGAACTCCTCGTAGAAGCTCTTGTTCTATCCAGACTGGACTTTTGTAATGCTCTCTAGGCAGGCCTTCCAAAATGCACTGTCAAGCCTCTGCAACTGAACCAGAATGCGGCAGCAAGAATGGTCTTTAAAGAGGCGAAGAGAGCACACATCACACCTCTCTTCATCAGTTTGCACTGGCTGCCAATAGCCGCTTGCATCAAATTCAAGGTTCTGATGTTTGCCTACAAGACAACCACTAACTCTGCACCATTACACCTAAACTCACTACTTAAGAATTATGTGCCCTCCAGAAGCTTGTATTCTGCAAGTCAATGGCACCTTATGGTGCCATCCCAAAGAGGCACAAAATCACTCTCAAATTATCAGAAAATCAAATGCATAGCAGCCACCACACAACATCCTAGTATTGTGGGGGTTTTTTCTTCAAAAAAATTAAAAATCTATCTGTTCATTTATTGGATAAGTATTATAAATACTATAAAGTATTATGAAGTAAGTCACTGTGTGTTTATATTCGGATACCTTACTAGAGTTATAATATGCTGTTGCTAGGAACTTTGAATGGTTTATTCTGGCAAAATTATATTGTTTACTTCTATTAGCTTTCTATTTTTCTAGGGCAGGGTGAATCACTCTTTGGTTTGGAGGAAATGAGATACACGCACTTTAGGGGCCTCCATCCATCGTGATATCTTGTAAGGGAGGCAAAGTCTTACTAAATAAGACACTGCATTATCTGTTTTAGTGTTTTGAAATTTACCACCACCAACAACTTTGTCCTCACTGGTTGTCCAACAACTGTCCAATGACACTATCGCATGAAGGCCCTTGATGAAGGGTAGTGTCTACATGAGCAATCAAATGAGAACCTCTATGAATATAAAGTAACTGATACAATCATTAAATCCAAGTTTTCAGATGAGCAATAAACCCGCTGCTCCTCATTACATCAGATTGCCCTTGCCTGAAGATAAAGCAATGGAGCTATCAAGCTAAAATGAATTGAGCTGACATCTCACATTTATAAACAAGACATTTCACATATAGTCTCTTACATTTATTAACAAGGATTTCTCTGACTCATGCCATCTCATATTTTTTCTTGTTCTTGTTCTCTAAGCAAAACCACATTTGACATTCAAATGTCAAAGATATCTATGTCAGTGAGGGACATGGGTTTAAGTGTATGAAAACTACATATATTTTAGTTCCTGATGTTATTTTTCCAATTTTCATATGTAATTCAAATCATATTTCAGTGTAATCCAAGTCATTCTGAAGGTAAGTTTTTGCACAAATTGCTATAAAGATCATCTAGTTGCACTCTGCTGCTCTCTAGTGGTTTCAATAGGTTACCAAGATCATTTGAACATATCACTGAGTGTGTACCGAACAACTTGAGAGGCATTTACACCAGATTGAGCAGGACTACTGTTTGAAGAAAAAAAAAAAAAAAAAAAACACTGATCATTGATGACGACTCAAATAACACCCCATTCCCACTGCTGTGGTCTCTTAACGTACAGTAATAGAGCTTTTAGGATGAGAAAATAATCCATATTACAAAAATAAAACAATGCAAATATTACAAAATGTGGCAATAAAAAGTGTATAAGTCACTTGTTTTTCAAAAGAAACGCTGTCCAACAGCGACACCCTCAGGTGTAGCTACAGTGAGAGTCCACGTCTCTCGTGCCTCCCTTGAGCTCACAGAGAATCAACAACGCCTCTAAGGCTGAATCCCAAGTGGCACACTTCTATGCACTTTCGGTCTTGTGGACTTACAATGGCTGCCGCGTGCGTGTGTCCGTTAAGTCCACGAGACCGTAGGGTGTCCCATTCATCATTTTAGGTTTCAGAAGGGTGGTCGTGAGTGCCCCCTTTGCGGCTGCTATGCGCCCTCAATGTGCACTTCAGCTGAGCCCGCAAGTCTGCGAGCTACGCAGAGGTCTTTACCCGGCAGTCAAAGCGGCATTACGTCATAAAAAGTGTGGACTCAGAGGAAGACCGTGAGGAAGCCATTTGGGACTGGGCCTAAAGCATGCGGTGGGTTTAGAGGGGGGTAATAGAGAATGAATGGGGGGAAGTCATGTGAGAGGAGGCAATGCCTCCATCGCGCTATGATTGGATATGATCGGTTATGATTGGATATGATTGGTTTGTGCGATAAATCCCGCCTCTTGTTTACGTGCACGTTCTGTGCGTCAGTATGAATGAACATAATAATGCCGTCAATTGGAAGACTAATTAAAATTAAGTAAACAGCTCAGCCACATACATATCACCGCTTTATGTCACGTCAAAATCAAACTTGAAAAGACCTGAAAACATCATGACTGCGGGGGTTTTTAGTAGTGGTGAAATTAAAGATACATCTTCGTGCCTGTGACAGAGTGTTTACCGAGCTTTATGACTGATGACCCGAAATAAGCTGACTATTAAAATGAACAGCTGAAAATCAACACACAAATACAATATAGTTTAAATTAGTACTGCTTTTAGTTATTATTTTGGAATTAATGGGCATTTTTTCACAGTAAAGGGTAAGTCATTTAGAATCTGCCATTAAATAGTCATTAAATTATTATTATTATTATTATTATTATTATTATGAATGTAAAATGGCCAACAAACACTGTAATTATTCATTTCACAGTTTTATATAATATAATTATCACAGTTTTCAATAATATAATTACAGTTTTTTTAAGAAAGTACTACTTTTCTTCAGCAAGGATGCATTAAATGTCATTTTAAGTGACAGTAAAGACATTTATAATGTTACAAAAGATTTCTATTTCACATAAATGCTGTTCATTTGAACTTTCTTTTCATCAAAGAATCCTGAATAAAATGTATCATGTATCTTGAGCAGCAAATCAGCATATAAGAATGATTTCTGAAGAATCATGTGACACTGAAGACTGGAGTAAAAATTCATCTTTGCATCACAGGAATAAATTACATTTTAAAATATATTTAAATAGAAAATAATTATTTTAAGTTGTAATAATATTTCACAATGTTACTGTATTTTTGATCAAATAAATGCAGTCGTTTTGAACATAAGAGACCTAAAAAAAAAAATCTTACTGACCCCAAATTTTAAACAATAGTGTAAATTAGACAACACCCGTCTTGAGAATAAAGTGACATTTCATCATATGGGCAAGTTTGTCTTTTGCAATGAAATCTTTTAAAACCGTAATTATTAGACACAGCATTGACATTTGACATCCTTATCATCTCTTCAAGCATAAGCCCGGCCCAGGAGTTTCAGTAACCACGGAGAGGATGTGACATGTCACATCGAAACAACAAGCACACTTTTTTACACTCATTTACTAAGGAGGTATCAGTCAATGCTCTTATCAGTGAAATGTTTTGTGTTTAGATGTCATCTGTCAACTGAATTAATCATCTCTGCTAGTTTGCCAACTGTTGTTGGTTAAACAAAACTTGGTTCAGGAAATCCCTTGAGATTTGAGCTACACATAACACAGAGTGTAGGCAGGACGATGTCTGTCACCGTCTCAGTCTTGCGTATTACTCATCAGATAGGGTCAAAGCGCTCTGACTGCATCTCACTGGGGATTGTTGTGTTAAACTCTTGCTCTATTTGACGGAGCACTAACTTCATCCCATCTTTTGCAATATGGAATTTACAGAGGGGGATGTGGCCAGAATATTCTCTTTAGGGACAGAAGGGCAAAGGGTTGGACCATTAAGAAGATGCAAAACTTCCTGTTTTGTTGTTTTCTGAAGATAGACTGGGCCTTCCCTTGTGAAAAAGAACATACTTTAAATAAAGTGTATTTATTATGAAAATAATATACTTTAAAAGAATATACTTGAATGTAATGTTTTCAGACACATAACTGCATGTTAGTTACAATCAAATGGAAATCTATTATAGTTTAAAATTATATTAATTGCAATTAGCTGAATTTTAGAGTGCTTTTTGACTCACTTAAGTATAGGATTTAAGTATACATCTTTACATGTAATTTTATAATTATTGTCTTTGAAATATGGTTAAAGTGTGAATGTACTGACAAGCTTTTATGGTAAACTAAAATATACTTGTATGTCCATTCCATTATGTTTATGTTTAATGATGAAGCTGCAATTTAGCAAAAATATATCAAATTCAAATGTAATATCAAATAGCACAACACTGTTAAAATTATAATCATATATCTTACAGGTGCTTTATTATGTTAGTCAGCACATCAAAATAACTGTATCTAACTATGCAAAAAGATTAAAACAATGATGTAAAATGTACTTTAAGGTATAAAAATTTAATTTTAAGTTATTACAAAGTGCACTTTTTTTTTAAGTGTGTTTAGAAACAGTCATTCAAGAGCACTTAAGTGGTCTTATATTTTGTGCATATTATCTGCAAGTACAGTTTTTAAAAATATACTTTTTAAGATTTAATGTACATTACAAGTGCACTTTCAGTACAATTAAGTGCACTTCTTTTTCACAAAGTTTGTCTTCTCACTTTCCACTCAATAATGATTCTATTCCAAGAAACATATTTTATAGAATAATTTAAACTGACAATTTATGGTAAGCTTAGGATAAAATAAAATAAAATAAAATAAAATAAAATAAAATAAAATAAAATAAAATAAAATAAAAATCCTTTTCACATGGATACACTAACAGTGGATATATTTCACATTTCACTAGATTAATTATTTTAAAACTGAACTAATCAATGTCTGAACTATAAAATGACTTAGTAATTTAGATGAAGCGTTCATCAAAGGTCATTTAAGTGCATTTATCAAAGGGTTCGTCCCTCTATAGTAACCTGAGGTTAAGTGTCTTGATCAAGATCATAATGGTGAACATGACCTTTTAATTAGTAGTCTAGATCTTTAACTGTTACACCACAACACCCCATCTAATCAAGAATGCATTTTCTGTATACTTCTACTACTACCAATGTTATGTTACAAATGCCCTCAGTTCATTGTTCCATGTCGTTCCAGTTATGTGGTTTGCGTTTCTCCTGTGCTTCATTGGATATCTCCTGAGTTTATTATTACCAAAACAGTCGTTGAGCGTGCTGTATGTGTGTGTGTGTGTGTATATATATATATATATATATATATATATATATAATAAACATGATGCTATAATCCCCTCCATGATGTTATGTTCTTATTATTATGATTTCGAGGGTGTTGATATGTGGTTGCTAAGGTGATTTGGGGCATTATTAGAGGGTGAAAGAACCAAGTGTGAATGCTAAAATAAAAAATAAAAAACTGCATGATTTGAGGTACTATTCATGTTTGTAGCATAAACTTTGCAGGATGAGTTATCCAGTATAACACAATACAAATACAATAGCATAGTCATAGTGATTCTTGTCTTCACAAACAAAAGGTGAAGGTTCCCCAGGAGCAGCATGGGCCATCATTTCACATCACTACTTCTGACTGAGCCATTTGTTTATTACTGATTTATGTTTTGTTTAACCTCTCACAATTCATTATGTCTAAGCAGTGTGTAGGCAAAATGACATGCCCAGTGCTGTCATCAAAATGACCTGCTTATTACATTGCAGCTCATTAATAGTGGCTAAAATCAGAGGAATATTGATGACAATATATTCACAGTCCTTTTCAAATCCAATGCACCATTTGGGTGTGCTTTATAGTTTCCTGGTTACAGTCCTACAGTCGTAACCTGAGACGTTTTTTATTTATTTGTTTATTTTTTTTATTCCATTTTGTTTATTTAAATTAATTTAGATTTGGTATGGTCAAGTATCAAATAAAATGTAAACTTGCACTGATGAAGTTAATGTTGTTAGTAATTGTTTAAAAATTACCATTGTCATCTACCAAACCGTATCCACTTTTGATACTGAAAAATGTTTACAGATGATTTAAAACCTGTTAGCATTCCACTGTACCACTCATGGTACACATACCATTCAAAAGAGACCTTAGGAATGCTAAGCAAAGCCCTTTACAGTAAATAAAAATGTAAAATTGAACTAATGAAATTATCTACAGCATCAACTTACATTAATGTTAAATAAATAAATAAATAAATAAATAAATAAATAAATACTGCAGCCAAAGTCACCAGAATTGAATGCTTTGGTGCTGTTTTTGTGAAGTACAAAAATTCTTGTGGGGCCTGTGCCCCAGTAGTGATCAAACTCTAGAAACGGCCCTGGGCCCTTTAGAGTTGGGCTCTAATGCTGTCGCATCCCACTCTTCTACCTCCTGCCCTTCCTAGTCCAGGAAACCCATCAAAAAGTGTGGTAACCCATCACCCATTTAGCATCCTTTATATTTCATATGGAGAGAGAAAGGAAAGATGGGCAATTCGCACCTTTATGTCTGTTCCTGGTAGTTCAGGGGTAGTAACAATATTCTAGAGTAGATAAAAGTGCTGTGATAGAAGTAGATGATGGGCAATACCGCAACTTGGGTCCCACATCCTCATTTATTACCCTTCCCCACTCCAATGCCGGAAGTGCAGAGGTGTCAGCTTTGTGCTTCCTCTGTGATTACTTCGCAAATGGGCTAGACGGGACAGGAAGAGTGGGCAGTGCCGTAGTAATGTCCCACTTCCTCTTCTGTCACCATCTATGATTGAGAAGTATCAATCTGTTTCTCTTTGAATCTCGCACATATTGGAAATGGCATTTTGGCGCTTCCATTGGAAAGGGAAGGGGCTATTATCTGACGCCCCCTGTTCATGAGGAGTACTGAGACAGAGCATAAAAGTGGATTAATCGCAGTTAGCGACCCACACTCTGTTATTCACTAGAACTGTAAGAATGGGCAAGCATCAGCCGATAAGAGCTACTTGGTAGGGAGTGTACAAGAGCACCACAGCACTCTGCCCTCTCAGTAGCCCCTCCGGTTCACACTGGGGCTTATAGTCGGGCGATTTTGTCAGGAAAATCTATCTCCCTAGGAAACCCAATACTGGGTAGAGGCCTTCCCTAGGGATTCAGTGGTGAAGTTCTTCGGTGTGAAGAACATTACTTTGTTCTTAGCTAGAGCATACTGTTGCGAGAATACAGTTCTCTCCTGAGGCTTCTCCTGGTAATATGGACAGTATGCTTAATGTTGTGCTCCTTTGGAGTAACTGATGGCTGGGGGTCCGGGTGGCAGTCGGAGTAGTAGCCTTGTGGACTGCATTCTGACAGTCATGCATACAGCTACCTGAGTTTGAGTCTTGACAGAGACTGAGCTGCGTATGTAACCTCAGGCTATCTAGTTCTTGGTCAAGGGTGTGCTGTATGGTAATGCTTTGGCTACAGCTTAGCTTATTGGGCAGTTTACAAGTACAGTGAGATGATATTTGTTCAGTATGGCATATTGGCTATTTCGTTCCACTTCAAAAGGGAACATCTCAGGTCACGACTGTAACCATGGTTCCCTGAGAAGGGGAACGAGACACTGCGTCACATTGCCATACATCTGGCATGCATGTACGTCTTCCTTCAGACAAATGAAGTTGATGAAGTCCTCTCTAGGCGCCCTTATATACCCTGCCGGCGCACCTGTGATGTCACCCGATCATGGTAGCCAGTTAAGATCGGCGTGTAACTCAAGTGCTTCAGACACTGCTTTACGAGGAGGGCTCCCATAACGTCAACTCCATGACGCAGTGTCTCATTCCCCTTCTCAGGGAACCATGGTTACAGTCATAACCGGAGACGTTTTATTCTGACTTTTGTCTAATTAACAGGTTTTATTTTTTCTTATCTCTTGCTTTTTATTGGCTAAAAACTCAAATACACTGCTGAACAATAACCAATCATTTGTATTCTTTAATATTTTTTCCTATATTTTCCTAATAACAATTTTATGATTGTAGAACATTTTATAGTTTCTATACTGTAATAAAGTATATATCAATTAGCACTGCATTATTCATATAATTAATTGTTTTAAAAAATACCCCGAAATGGTTTGAAAAACACAAATAAACCATATGTTGTCGCAAATATGTGTTTATTGTCTTGACATTTCATTAGTCAAAACATTTCTGCTTTTTATACAGCTACAGCAATAGATATGCCTTTGTCCATATAAGGGATTTCTTGGAATGTCATAAGTTATTACTTCTATGAGAAAATTTTGGACTTTATGAAGAATGTTTGCGCTCCAAAATGCTTATGTTGCCTCGATTTGGATAAGAACAAAATCTCAGGTCATGCATAGACGATCTTGTCTCTTTGAATTTAAATCTAGAATTATTCACGTTGGCCCAAGAAAACCTCTATGTGAACACACTTGCCCGAAAAAATATGTGGGGGACGAATTTACATTTTATTAAAAGTGCCCCCAAGTTCCCTACATATTCTATGCCCATGATTGGAAGAATGAATGAATTTGAAGAAAATGAAAAAAAGTTGGTATAAAACTGCCTACATAGGTGATGTGATCTCTAGAAAAAGACAATTACTGAGCAATGTGTCATGAATAAACCCAATGCCCCCCTTTGCCCTTACTGGCCAGAGAGTCACAAGTGAGCTGTCATGGTGTGTTGAAGCCAATCTCAGTGTTTAAAGATATATCAGTGCTCAACTGGCACAAGTTTTACAATGTTCCCAATTAAGTGTCTTGCATGAAAACATCCTGTGGTGAGACCATTTTCATTTGTTGGCCTGTTATCTTTCCAGGTATCTCTGGGAGTGCTTGATTCTGGAGAAAACTGAGTAAGATTGATATACTCAATGCAGACCACCGTTCTATTCAAAAACACCTGCTGTTCTTCACTGAAAACCAGTCAGATGAATTTGAATGCAAGTTACAATCTCTATTGCCATACAATGGCATACTGAAAATATGCTTTGGGTGGAAGATAAACATTGTTCAAAAAAAAAAAAAAAAAAAAAATACACATATATGTATAGTTTATATCAACTCCTGAAGGCAGAAAAACATTAGAAAGTGGTAACTTGCAATTTTTACCCAACAAATCTGTTCCTACTAGCAAATGAAATTTACTTTCAGTGAAGTAACCTAATTTGTCAGGTTAATTTAGTCAGATTATACAGCAGAGTTCCTGCACTAATCTGATCTTTTACTGTTCCTCCAGTTACACAAATGGAGATTCTTATTTTTAGCAACAGACCCTTTGAACCTTCATATTTTAAAACCTCTTCTGGCAGACTTGAGGGAAATTTGACATTTGTTTAGGCCCACAGTTTTCTGGGACAATTGCCAGTTTATGATGACTTGAAACTTCAAGAGAGCTGTATTCCCACAAGTCTGCAGTTCTTCCAGTTAAAATCCAGTTATCCAAAATGTTGGGCAAATCCAACATTCTCTTGAAGAGTAGCATGGGCAATCCCCGCAGTGGTACAGTCACATGTCATTGTCTACGTACATCCTGTGCATCATAATATGTAATTCATACATTTAGAATACGAATTCATACATTTCATGTGGATTTTTTAACTGAACTCATTCAAGGATTCTGAAGGGAATTTTTTTATCTGAAGTCAGTTTGGAAATTTGTCAAAACAAAATATTGGGGATGACAACAAATGACTGTCATTATGAATGAGTCATTAAATTATTCATTCAAAAAAAAAAAATTGTCTGTGTATTTGTTTCTCGTAATTGCAGCTTTATTTCTCACAATGTGCGTTTATTTCTTGACTATGAGTTAAACAAGTGACTGAGTTAATTACTGAATCATTTGACAGATTCATTCAAAAGCACAAATTCATTCAGGAATGAAACAGCACTGCTGCGTTGCTCTGTAACAGTTCTGTTTTAACTCTGCTAGAAACTATTTTCAGAGTAAAAATAGACAAAGTAACTGGCAATATTGTGTCTATTAAACCAATATCACACTTGCAAAAAAAAATAAATAAAATAAATAACAGCACAATCATACATTTGCAAGTCATTCTGACAAGATAGGAAATCTGTTAATTTAAATACATACAGAGATATTAAGAAAGCATTGCTCATTTTAGCCATCATTATTTTTCAGTAATTTGTCATTTAATCAATTAAAGACAGAACTGATCATGCCAAGGAAAGGTCTATTCATTTGCCACTACACCACATAGATTTGGCAGCCATTCGTTAAACAGCCATCTGTTATGAAAAGATATGCCAAAAGGATGAGTGGCGATTATATTTTCTCAAGGGAAATTCTGTTGAATCTGCCATCATGACAAAGACAATGTGCCATCATGTGTTCGTGGGAGTTTAATCATCTGTTTAGTCAACAAGTGCTTAAAACAATGACTAGTGTTTGTGTAAAACACTAGGCCTACATATTACCTTCATATCAGATATTTCACAGTATACAGAAAGAACAAATGAATGCCTTCTCACTTTTAAAAACAGTCAAAAATGAATTTAAGACTTAGACAAACCTTGACACTGTCCTGTGTTCAGTCTGTTGAAAAGAACATTTTCCTTGCTACAAAGGTACACATTTATAAAGCATTATAGCTGACACAAATCTGTTTGAAGTGTTTTCATAACAGATGCAGACAAAATTGCTTTTGAATTGAAGCAACATGTAAAATGAAAGAGAAAATATGTGCTTTATGAATATCTCTGGCCTATTATTTTACTGAATTTAATGAAATCGATTTTTCTGCCTTCATACAGAACACTGTACTGACCCAAGTGTCTATTATACAACATGTTATTGATATAATGTGAATAGTTTAGAAAATGTTTTGGAATTGGTTTATTTATAGTTATCAGGGTCAGGCTTATGAAGAAGGCATAATATGCACCATAAAAATCATGACGACACAAGGATTCTTTATTTCATATTGATCTTCATGTGACCCAATTAGTTGTGCAAAATGAGCTCTTTAAACCCTTTTTTTTTGGCACCATTGGTTTGGCATTATATGTCACCTCCTTTTTAGCTCATATAACAGATATTTCATTCAAAATTGATAAGCTATTCAAAAAGTAACACCATAACCAGTATTATAAAACCTGTAACCTAGAAATGGGCAAAACATAAAATCAATATGATGTGACCTTCACATCAGTGTCTGTTTATCGTTATTATTTATTGTGCCATTGAATTGTTCCCATAAGCCTATAACGAGCCAACTATAAGTGCTGACTTTAAATAGAAAAACCATTGTGGTTCACAATTCCTTGTTAGTTATTTCCATTGTTTAGCTGAGCACGAAACCAAACTCCAGGGATGTGCAGCTTTCCGGAGGCAGCAGCTCACAAGAAGCTTAGCTATATGCATGCATGACAGAGAAACAAATAATGAACAGCTAGGAACAGGAACAGCTAAATAAGAACCTATCGAGTAAATTGCCAAGAACACCGGAAAAAAAAAAAAAAAAAAAAAAAGATTTATGTTCCAAAATCACTTTAGAATAATAATAATAATAATAATAATAATAATAATAATAATAATAAAAGAAGGTAATTGTGGGATAAAGTGTAAAACAAGAAATAAATGCACATTGTGAGAAATAAAGCTGCAATTATGAGAAACAAAACACAATGGTAACACTTTATTTTAGGGTATTTTAACTAGCTGATTATTAGCATGCATATTACTAGAATATTAGCTTATTAGTAATTAATAAGAACATATTAATGCCTTATTCTGCATGACCTTATTCTACATTCTTAATCCTACCTAATACCTAAACTTAACAACTAACTTACTAATTATTAATAAGCAGTAAATTAGGAGTTTATTGAGGGAAAAGTCATAGTTAATAGTGAATACATGTTCCCTATACTAAAGTGTTACCAACACAATTATGAAATCCAATCCATTACCATTTCAGTCATATCCGTCTCTTGGTGATTCTGTGGCCATCTCTTGCCATACTGTACACAAGAGACTGTCCATGAATTTTCTTGGAAATGTTTCTTGGAAAAATTCCAAGGTAGGTTGCCAGTTCTTTGCCCAACCCTCCCCATTACATGGCTTGGGACGTGGCTCACAATTGTGAGATACACAGTTGCAATTATGGGAAATAAAGTCACAATTATGAGGGGTGATAAAAGTTGTAATTGTGAGATATAAAGTTAAAAAAAAAAATAGTCACAATTATGAGAAGAAAAAAAAAAATGATATTGTGAGACACAAAGTTGTAATTATGAGAACTGAAGTCATGAGGTACAGAGTTTCGGTTATGAGAAAACTAAATCACATTTGTGAGAAATTATGAGAAACAGTCACAATTATGATGAATAAAGTCACAATTGTTAGATACAGAGTTGCAATAATAAAATTATTACAATTATTTTCTCTGAAGTGAATGGACTTCCACAGGAAACTCATTTATGGTGACAGTTTAGGACTATTTAATAATGACAATTATTTTTTTAGATCATGACTTTGCAGTGTGTATTATTTTCTGCCTAGGTACAAGCAAAGAAAACATGTTTACATTGAGACTGAAGTGACAGTGGACAGATGGGGACGTGTCTCAATAAGACATGCCACAGCTGGCCTGAGACACACGCTGTAACACTCTGTCCCCAAAAACACTGACCTTTGATTGAGCGTGTAAACATATTTTTGTCCTCTAAATTAATGTAATAAAGTTCACAGTTGCTGGAATCAAGCACTGAGAAGTCAATACAAAAGCCAGTGAACAAAACATGTTATTGCTAATGGAGATGGTTACGGGCTGCCTTAAGAAAATCTCAAATGAGATCTCATTATGATTGTTTCAAAAGCAATAAATTGAGAGATAATTGAGACTTTTGCTTAAAGCCACCATGAAATCAAAACTGACATTTTTTAATGGAATATTGCAGTGCTTGTTATAAATGATTTACCTGTGCACATCATTATTTTTTAAAATTCATGTGCCCTTTGTAAACTTTAATCAAAATAACTTCCCCTCCCTCTTGCAGCTCATCTCTTCTCTGATGATGTGTTTACTGGCACGAGGGTGGGACAACCTGTCAATCACATGACATCACAAAAAGAGTAATCCACAACCATCCAATTAATTAATGATTTCCGGCCTTTTTTCTTTGTCTTTTTTCTTGTTTGAGAAGCCATTTCACTTTTATATACGTCACAATAAGGGAAAAAAGACTATGTTTATGATGACTTTAATTCCACACAGGAAAAAGTGTTAACCTGCAACAGTACCTTCTGCTTTATCTAACACTTAAAGGGTTAATTCACAAAAAAATGAAAATTCTGTCATTAATTACTCACCCTCATGTTGTTCCACACCTGTAAGACCTTCGTTCATCTTCGGAACACAAATTAAGGCATTTTTGATGAAATCCGAGAGGTATATGACTCGTCCGTAGACAGGAATTTAACCATCGCTTTCAAGGTCCAGAAAGGTACTAAAGACATTGTTTAAAAAGTCAATGCGACTGCAGTGGTTCAACCTTAATTTTATGAAGCAACTAGAATACTTTTTGTGCACCAAAACAAAATAATGACATTATTCAACAATATCTTCTGTGTCATTCTCAAACGCTGTTCAGTGCTTCCACGTTCTACATCAGAACGCCAACTCATTATTGGCCGGCTCCTGCATCAGCATCACATGAATGCGTCGTGCTGCTCACATGAACATCCTCTGCCAATACTGAGCCAGCGTTCTGAATTTGTGTTCCGAAAATAAACAAAGGTCTTACAGGTGTGGAACAACATGAGGGTGATTAATTAATGACAGAATGTTCATTTTTGGGTGAACTAACCCTTTAATAACATTCATGGTTTAACCTAAAGTAGTCAAGTTGATTTATTCACATTAAATAGTATTTTTGATTTAAATAAAACTAGTTAGTTTAGTTAGAAATTTCTGATTATTTTTGGTTGTTACAGTATATAAAAGAAGAACCTCAGAGCTACATTTGCCTCATGTTACTTTGCCTCATTGCTTATCAAAAGAAATAAAGAAGCATTTTCTCCCAGCAGGATTTACATGCAACTCAAAAGAGCATAAAAAAAATCACAAGGGGTTACATCTTTTTCTTTGATACAACAACAACAAAAAACACTTTTGGAACAATGAAAATCATTATTAACACATCACCTGAAAAGATTTCTATTTTCATTTCCAAATACCCTGACTTCTGCCACATATTTTGCTTCTCTACTTCCTGTTTTTGCAACAATGCTTTTAAGACCCTCCGCTCGAATGCCAGACGGTTTCACATAGTGTGAGTCTGTGACATCAGCAGGGGTTGTAAGGTGCGTGGGTGGACTTCTACCGAAATCCCCCCATCACTTCCTATATGTAAAACAAATGGTCCCATTTACGTAAACATTTGGTATTTCCATGTGAAATATTAGCCTATAGTTATTTAAAATTACCTCATGTAGGCACTCTATACATTTGCATCAATACAAATTATCTCTTTAATATATAAAGCTATTAATAGTTACAGTATTTAACCAACTAATAAAACATGCAACGTCAATAAATATTGTGGTTTCACACAAAATGCCTTTGAGGGTTTGCTTACTCAAAAAGGTAAATTCTGTCATCATTTACTCACCATCATGTGGAAAACAAAAGAAGATATTTTAAAGAACTGTTTTTGTCCATACAATGAAAGTCAATGGGGTCCAAAAACAACAATAGATCTCATTATCTTTCAATGTATCCAAAAAACACTTAAACATCAATTTCTTATTTGGTTTTCCACATAAATTTATAAGGGTAATAATGACATAAATTTTCTTTTTGGGTGTAAAAGTTTAAAATATGTCAAATTTTGGCATTGCATCCATTTTCAGTGTTTTATACAACATATGGAGACTATTAAGCACATGGGGGGGAAAAAGTGATTCTTTAAGGCAGTGGAAATGATTCACTGAAGACCAAAGACTGCTTGAAGGGCTGAAACACCCCCTCCTTCCACAGCTTGCATTTCATTGGGTGAGTCAAGTGATGTCATGGAGGGTGAAACTGTATAAATAGCCCAGCATTGCTGACACTGAGACAGAATCAAAACTCTCAGACAACATTAACTATTAGACAAGCACTTGTGGAGCAAAGTAGGAAATCTTTGGAACTGCTAACATGTGCCGAGCACTAGAGCATCTGCCAATCACCTGTCTGGAAAGGTATGTTTCATATTTATAAAAAAAAAAAAAAAAAATATATATATATATATATATATATATATATATATATATATATATATGTATATATTAATAATAATTCTTATGCCAGAATAGTGAGAACAGCTTAAATGTCAATATTTTCTTTCAAACTAGACCCTAGTTTAAGTATAGCTTAAGTCTAAATTGTTAAATGATAATACTGTATTTCTAATGATAAATTCAGATTTTTTAATCAATTATAAGTACTTTTCCCAAATGAAATGATGGACGTTTTTGTTCCTTACAGGGCAAAAGAGCTCAAGGCTCGGTTTGGAAATTTTCTGCTAAAGCAAGAGCTTAATATCATGGGCCACTCGCAAAAAACTGACAAGCTAACACTGGAGAACAGACAAAAATGGAGCCAATCTTTCCATGAACTCCTGCTTCACAAAGGTGAGTTTATATCAGCGGGAACAGTGCACTGAGAAGAATGGTAACCTAAAAATGGTAACATGTAAATTATTCAGATGAAAAAAATATTATTTAGCATCACTGAATCAACCAAAATGTATTAATTTACACCAACCAAACTAATTTTATGGGTTAAATGAGGTAAAAAATTGCTCTTTAAGGTATACAATTAAAGGTTACCACTTTTTACATTGTAGCAATATAAAAGCACACCATTCTCAGGCTGTAGGATGAAAGCTATCAGGGTCGTCTAATGTATTCTTCATGTTTCTTTGCAGAAGGACTGTGCGCTTTCACAGCTTTCCTGTCATCTGAGTACAGTGAAGAAAATATTGCTTTCTATTTGGCCTGTGAGGACTACAGGAACACAAAGAACTCCTCAAAGCTGTGCTGCAAGGCCAAGAAAATCTATGAGGAGTTCATCTGCTCTGACGCACCAAGAGAGGTAAATTTCCTAAGAATATTAATAGCGCAGAAGACTCATACTTAATAGAAAAATATCATGAAAAAGTCTAATGGCAAATCATTTCTTTCCATATTTTCAGGTTAATCTTGATCATGAAACTAGAACCATCACCTTGAAGAATATGGAGCAACCCAAACAGTCCTGCTTCACCCTCGCCCAGAGTAAAATTTACACCCTCATGGAGAAAGACTGCTACCCTCGTTTCCTCAAATCAACAGTCTACCAGGAACTCATCACACAACATTTGGGTTAAACTACCCATGGCCACTCTAAAGACAGCAGCAGCGGAATGCGTCCCAGATAAACATGGCATTTATGTGACGTGGCGGTCAGTGAATGATCTGAACCAGTTTCTTGGGGTTCAGGAGGACTGAACTGACTCAAAGCCAGATTGGAAGGCCTTGGGACTTGAAATCCATTCTATGAATACAGCATTGGAGCACACGGGAAGATTTTGTAGTTTGTAGAAGTTTGTAGCACTGGATAATAACTGTGAAAGCAGAATCACTTTTGCACATTTATATGTAAAACTATTTTTGTTTTTGTTTTTTGTGCGTGTTTGAGTATTTTTGTATTTCCTATGAGTATTTATTGAAAAGTTACATTGAAAAAAGTATTATTTATATTTGATGAACAAATGTGGGTTATTTATTGAACTTTGAATGAAAAACACTTGAATAAATTTTTTTACATGCAAACATTTGTCTTTAGCGGTGTGTCTTTTTGAATTATGAAATACTGAATTTAGTTTAGAATATATGAATATATTATAGTTATATAATATAGTTTTATTTCACTGGATTTTGCTTTATCCGGCTTTTGGATTTGTATTTTATTTTATGCAGTTAAAAGTAATTTAGATTTAAAATAATAAAAAATTTAAGAGGCATTCCCACTCTGCATTTTCTCTTCCCGCATTTTATCCCACAGTGAATTTTATTTTGCTTTACTTTTTGGCTTTTATTTTATTTTATTTTATGCTATTTTGCTTTTTGTATTTATGTGCAGCTAAAAGGAAATGTCATAATGAAATACGTCAGATATATCCCCCCTCTGCACTTCCTCTTCCCACACATCCCACTCAAATGGGTTAATGGAGGCTCTTAGTCACCTCTGCCACACAATACATGGCGCCTTTCTCAGTGAGCCTCATAAAAAAAACTTTAAATCTACTCTATTCACATACATATGCGTAATTAACTGCTACCAACAGGATCATTCAGTTTTTCCAGAATATACAGTCAACCAGGGGTGTTTTTTCCAGGAAAGCTCTGTGGCGATGAGGCTGGTTTCCATGGTGATTGCGTGGTCCACTCATCTCACCCACTCCACGCCTCTGCAGGAGCCTGTTTACCTTATGTTGTGATGGCACTGAGAGACAGCGGTGCTTTGGCGGCCCACTCTGAGTCACCTGCTCTGCACCCCCTTCATGCTGCCCTTTAAAACTCTATGAAGACCACAGTGGATGCAATCATTCTCATGATTAAGATATGAATAGGGGTTCAATATTGCCTGTAGTAAAGACAATATTCTTAGAGTAATGAAAATTTACAATAATTTTAATCCTTTTTAAAAATGTTTAAAGAGATCTTTTTATTCTCTATTTCTTTTAAATAAATAAATAAACCTCTATGCACTAGTGCCACTAAGCCAGTGTAATATATTTTGTTCAGTTGAGTACTTACAATATCCCAAATGTTTCCAACTATTTGTAAATCGTGAGAAAATCATGATTTTAACCAAGGATATGGGATGTGTCTGGGAGTTGCCTGTCAATGGCGTCATATCCACATTACCCTCAGTTTCCAGTTTTATTTTGTAGAAACCATGGAAACACCAAATACGCTTTAATATATTACATGTTTTATTAGACAAGGGAACAACTGTTTGGTTGCATTTATAGACAGAAAACGAATTATTGTTATATAGCTCAACACGTTTAGTCTTTTCTTGATTTTGCGAGAGTACCATGCTTTTACCATGCCTCATAGAAAAATACTATTTTGTCAAGTAGCTAAGTAATACAGCATTTTCTCCATCATACAATACCGCCCAGCATGTATTAATATGATATTATAAAATCGATCTAGCTTACTGCAGTGTGCAACAAGTGTCTCACAGCAGCCGCCGAGCGAACGCACAGAGTAACGTTATAATATCATTTTCAACACAGTCAAATGTCTCTGATCTGATAAACAGCACTGTGTTACCTCATACCAGACCCGTTAAATATGTTTTTCAACGGCTCTGCCTCATACGCTTGACCGGAAGAAGCGAAAGCGGCAACCGCGGCATAATAAAAGTTCATGTGTCGCGTTCGTCTCTCATTAGTAATAGGGACTTTAAGCAACAGCTGTTGATGGAACGGCAACGGCGACCGGAAGTAAACTGTCAACTGCCGTAGCTAAAGAACGCAAAAATCGCTAAGCAACAGCAAAGAGGACGACGTGGATCATTTAATCATTTGACATAGTAAACAATACATTACATGTAAATAAAAGCAAGAGAATGGTTGCTTTTGGCATTAAATGACATACAGATACAACTAAAATACCACATAACCATAGAACATAGCATTTACTTATCTAACCTGTCACGTATTATCGACTACGACAAATCGGCTATTCTCCCGTAGTAGACGGTTACAGTAGAACGTCAAGAAGTAGCAGTTAACTTTGCGCATGCGCAACAGAACGCCAGAATGCTGTTGCCGTTGTATCAGCAGCTGCTGCTTAAAGTCCCTAATCTCTCCAGCGACTTTGTTTTGAATAGGCAAACCTCGAGCAGCAAAAAACTACATATCGTAGCTTTAAAGAACTCAGAAAGTGAGAAATTGATCTGAAAGACTTACAATGTAATTATATGGAAAACATCTTCAAACATCTAGATAACCAAGAAAAACTTTTATTTTTAAAATTGAAGGCCATAGTATAGTAACTAAAGGGGTCCAGATGGCTGATGAGCACAGTTTTTCTTAACCAGGAAGCCTGAGCAAAATTCCAAAGGGGGTGCAGAATGGCTTAAAATTATTTTAATTAATATACTATTAAAATAAAAAAAACAGTTTAAAAAAAAAAACAGAATACATATTTCAATGAGAACTAAAAGTGGGCAGTATGATGTTTCATTATAGGCAAACAGATCCACTTCTGCCTGGCCAAACTTTTTCCAAATCAACTCCGCAGTCTCAGGGTGGTGTTTCCATTCCCTTAAGCGTCAGCCCCTGCCTCGACGACAGGATGTCTGCTCCCTGATTCAGGGACTAAATATATATATATAAACTGACATATTGTGAAATATTAATTACAATTTAAAATTCTATTTTAATACATACATTTAAAAATGTAATTTATTCCTGTGATGGTAAAGCTGAATTTTCAACATCGTTACTCGTCTTCAGTGTCACATGATCCTTCAGAAATCATTCTAATATGCTGATTTGCTGGTCAAGAAACATTTATTATTATTATTATTATTATTATTATTATTATTATCAGAGTTGAAAACTCTGCTTGGAAACTGTGATACCATTCAAACATTTGTGGTAAGATTAAAAAAGAGATAAATTAATAATTTTATTAATCAATGATGCATTAAATTAATCAAATGTGACAGTGAAGACATTTAAAATGTTACAAAAGATTTCTAATAAATGATTTAATAAATACATTTAATAAATGCTGTTCATTAAACTTTGTATTCATCAAAAAAATCCTGAAAAAAGCATCACCTTTTCCATAAAATGTGGAATATTTGTTTGTTTTATTAATGTTATAATAAAAGCACTGGACTGTGGAGGCCTGTGGATTGCTAGACAGTGAGTTCACACTGCCATTGTTAAATGGATCTTGGCCATCTCTCTTACAGTAAGACAACATTTCCTTCTTCTAAACTTAACCGAGGATGTGTTACTATTTTAGCAGTTTAATTATTGTAAGTGCTGATGAAATGAATAACATTGGCAACAGACTGACTTATAGCAACTATTTGCAGTAAACGCTGATATGTTTAGTCACTGCCTCTGTTTAGGGTGACATATCCTACACTCACCACCCCGCGCAAGATATTCATAACTCAGGGCTATTCATGGAACATGGTGGTGAAGTCAGATATGAGCATGCAGACACAAAAGAGGAACGATATATACGGAATGGACAGATTTCACAGAAATGACCAGTGTTTTCCGCCTCTATTGTTCCACATGACTGTGGATTGTAGCCTCTATTCCTGAACACATTAAGAGCTGCCGATGAGGAAGTCCTCATAAATCTGTCAGCCGGGAAGGTGGACTGAGCTAGGGGTTTTTAACTACTGTTTCATTTTAATCCCTCACTTTACCCTCAGATATTGTTTGTTTAAATATAAACACCAACTATGGGTGAGTGGATTTTGTATGATTTTGATAATGATTTTGTAATGACAACAACTAAATATTTAAAATAAATATTTGAACAAATGTAAAAAAAAAAAAAAAAAAAAAAAAAAAAATTAAAGCATACAAATGAAGAACAATAATAATACAAAGCGGTTTTAAGACTGTAAATATTTATTTATTTTATTACCTACTCATTTCTCAAAGACAAGTAAAAAATCTCCCAGTTTAAGCCTCTAATACATGTGTATGAAAATGCAACATACAACTGATATAACTGAACATATAATTATAACTGATTGGCTTCATTTAGCATCCTGCTGTTATCAAGCTAATATTTTAAGAAATGATTCACATTCATCCTTTATATTGTGCCTCTCCTGTGTTCTCACTCCATTTCTCCCTCTTCTTTCTTTCTTCAGCTCAAAAGGAGGCTGTTGCACTGATTTGAGGTCGAATTGACAAAAATGAACTGTGGAACAACAAGCTTCACAGTCCCCTAAAGTAATAAGATAAAACTCAATAGGTACTGTGTGTTCTAAGACAGAATTTCCTCACCTGTTACTGTAAAAACATTGTGTGTCAAGAAGTGCGTACGTTTGCTGTGTTATTGTGTGCACTTATTTATAGTCACATCAGAATCAAGTTCAGGGGGATGACGCAAGCCTCTCAACACATTGAGAGGTAGACCCATAAGCCAAAAGAACATAAAAAGAACATTAAGGTCATACTTGTCTCTATAAATGTTGAAGGTTCTGACAGACTGGCAGGTTTTCGTCATGTTAGGCCATAGCCCATTGAAATGCTAACTGAAGGCAAAGACAGCAAAAAGTCCATGCAGGTTTAAAGCTGAAGTGATACAGCCTAATGGTAATATCCAAGCCACTACATTTACATTACATTTACATTTTGTCATTTAGCAGACGCTTTTCTCCAAAGCGACTTACAAATGAGAATAGTAGAAGCAATCAAATCAACATGAGTACAACAGTATGTAAGTGCTGTGTCAAGTCACAGTTTCATCTGTACAGTGCTCGTAGCTAGGTTGGGTTTTTTTTTTTTTTTTTTTTTTTTTAAATATATACGCAAATATATGGAGAAAGAATAGAAAATTGAAAAAAGAAAAGTAAAATACATTAAAAAAAAAAAAGTGCTATATTACTGGGTCAAGTGTTGACGAAAAAGATATGTCTTTAGCAGTTTTTTGAAAATGGCTAAAGACTCAGCTGCTCGGATAGAGCGTGGTAGGTCATTCCACCAACCAGGAACAGACCAGGAGAAGGTCTGTGAGAGTGATTTTGTGCCCCTTTGGGATGGCACCACAAGACGCCGTTCACTTGCAGAACGCAAGCTTCTGGAGGGCGCATAAGTCTGAAGTAGTGTGTTTAGGTATAGTGGTGCAGAGCCAGTGGATGTTCTGTAGGCAAACATTAGAGCCTTGAATTGGATGCGAGCAGCAATTGATGAAGAGAGGTGTGACATGCTCTCTCTTCGGTTCGTTAAAGACCAGTCTTGCTGCAGCATTCTGGATCAGTTGTAGAGGCTTGAAAGTGCATGCTGGAAGGCCTGCCAAGAGAGCATTACAATAGAAGAATTTGTGTGGAAAGCTCCGATAGGAAGGGTCTAATATTCCTAATGTTGTACAGAGCAAATCTGCAGGACTGGGCCGTTGTAGCGATGTGATCTGTGAAGCTTAAATGATCATCCATCACCACTCTGAGGTTCCTGGCTGTCCTGGAAGGGGTTATGGTTGACGACCCAAGTTGAATGGAAAGGTCACGATGAAGTGTTGGGTTGGCACCAACCACAAGCAGTTCTGTTTTTGCAAGGTTGAGTTGAAGGTGGTGGTCCTTCATCCAGGCAGAAATGGCTGTCAGGCAGGCTGCGATGCGACCAGCAACTGTCGGATCATCTGGTTTGAATGAGAGGTAGAGTTGTGTGTTATCAGCATAACAGTGATAGGAACAACCATGTTCCTGAATGACAGATCCTAGTGATGACATGTAAATGGAGAAGAGAAGTGGTCCAAGCACAGAGCCCTGAGGTACCCCAGTAGCAAGATGATGCGACTTGGACACTTCACCTCTCCAAGATACCCTGAAGGACCTACCTGAGAGGTAAGACTCAAACCACTGGAGTGCGGTTCCTGAGATGATCTACAACATGACTACAAAAATCTGCTTTGCAAATTAAAATGTACTTAGAGCCACCATTATAATACAGGTGGAAAATCTTAGGACCACTTGATGAATCAAAGTTCATCTTACAGGTAAGTGACCTGTCCATAAAACATGGCCAACAAATCATATTTAGAGATAGAGATATAGAGAAAATACAACTATTTTAGTATGAATTCATAATATTGAATATAACTGTTTCTTATGAATTTGTTTTGTCTGAAAATGTGACTTTTAGAAAATAATCTAACATTTTGCTAACATTCCCATTAAGTTATGAAAACATTATTTCTGAATGTTCTCTAACCTAGCACTTTTTTTTTTTTTTTTTATTAAAACGTTTCAGGAAAAATGTTCCACGAATAATAAATACAATACATTTCACAGTATTTAATAGTAAAATTATATAATGCAATTAGTCTATGTGTCAGAGAACACTAGCCTCAGAGAAAGAGGTTAGTGGTAAACACAGCAGAGCTTTATTGCACAAATGCTGGTAAATACACGCAGGTGAGTTAATCAGAGGTATTGTGGGGGTTTGGATAGTGGATGAGAGGAATAACTGATTCTGTTTTACCAGTGTGAACAGGAGATTGTGAAGATGGATCGGGGACCGGACTGAAGCACACACCTCGTTGCTTTTGGAGTGAGTGGGTATCCAGGTGAGTATATATCTTTCAGGTTTGACTCACAGAAACACTAGGAGGATTTCAGGGGGAGGATACATTAGGAGAACACTGGAGGAATCACTAGGAGCACGAAGGAGTAACACCAGGAGAAATTAGAGGTAAGATGATCAGGTAAGCAGTCCTTTGTCCAACGATGAGACCAGACGCTGACTGAAAGTGAGGTGTGTGCTTTTATGCAGGATAAGGTGTGTGCTGACGAGGAGCAGGGGCAGGTGATAGGCCTAAGTATTCAGGCGAGTGAGATTGTTGTGAGGGAGTGACGGAGGAGCCTGGTGAATCTGTGACAATATGTAAAATTACATAAATAATACAATTACAGCATTTACAGTTTTTAACTGTAAATAGAAGGTACCAAGTTATCAAATTAACTCTTTTTTTTTTTTTTTTTTTTTTTACAGTGTTTTCACAGATGCACGTTTTTGTTGTTTACACGGAGACCGTTTTCAAAAACGTGCACTTTGAAACCCATTTTCAAAAGTGTGCATTTTCAGGCCACCAAAACGCTGTTGTCGTGTAAATGACGGCCAAAACGCATAACAATTTTCCGTTTTTAGCTGAAAACAGTGTCGTGTAAACGGCCCCTGAGTGAGATTTTACCAGTGAGATTGTTGAGTGATGGTGGAGCCTGGTGAATCTGTGACAATATGTAAAAATACAAAAATAATACAATGTTACACCATTTATGTTTGTTTTTTTTTTTTTTTCTGTAAATAGAAGGTGACATAAGTTACCAAATTACCTTTTTTTTTTTTTTTTTTTACAGTGTACACTGTAAAAAAAAAAAAAAAGCTAATTTTACAGAAAATAACTGTGGTTTTTTTATGGTCATTTTCTTTTTTTTAGATTATACGTAAAACTGTAAATTTACAAACAATGTATGTAAATTAACAACTTGGCTGTTATTTTAAGTATTAAGACATTAATGAAAATTTACAGTAATTCACATATTTTTTTACAGAAAATTTACTGTATTTTTTTCTGTTTTCTTAAATTACAAACAAATGTATGTAAAATTACAAAAATAATCAGTAATTAAACAGTAACAAAACGATAAAAAATGATAAAACGGTCAAATGAATGGAAGCCAAAAAACCCTGTAGAATTAAAGTAAAATATCCTAATTTAAATAAACCAAAAAAAAAAAAAAAACACTATTATTTTACAGGTATTTCCTGAATTATTACAATCAAATACCTTCACTGTAAAAAAATCCTAAAAAAAAAAAAAAAACGGTCAATGACTGGCAGCTATGGCTGCCAACAAAAAAAAAACCATAAAATTAAAGTAAAATATTCTAATTTAAATAAAGTGCAAAAAACTTTAACAAAAATTCTTTAAATGTTAAAAAATACTTTTATTTTACAGGTATTTCCTGATTTGATTCAAATGACTGGCAATAACAGAACATTAAACACTAACAGATCTCTCAAGATCTCAGCATCTTCACAGAGACATCAATAATCAACATATGAATCTCAACAATGGTGACAATCAACAAAGCTTTTTTGTGACTTTAGTAGCTTGTTTTGTGACGTTCTGAGTTGATCTGAATTTTATTTTTTATTAATAATATTCTTGATGTCTGTGTGAGTCTGCATCACCTTGACAAAACGTTTTCTGCATAATGATTTAATAACATTGTTTATAGTACAGCACTGCAGTAGTATTGGCATGTTAAATTACAACTAATATTAAACAATTTAGTCAGAGACCAGACTCTGGTATCAGTGAATCAGTCCACTCTATGATGACTATGCCATCACTTAAAAAGTGACCAGCACCATCTGATCTGAGTTTTTCTTGCTTTTTTTGCTATAAAAAACATGTATCAGAAACACACAGTTAAAGCAGCCAGAGAAAAACTAATGTTAAAGAGTCAAGGGTCAAGAGCCCAAATAAAACAAACACTCACCACCAGAATGGTGACTTTAAACTTTATCATTTTATTCAATAAAACATCAACATCTAAACCTCTGTTAATTCTCAATAAGAACTTTAGTATGAAATAAAGTCTGGATTGTAATAAGTGAAGATGGCTGAGATCTTGAGAGATCTGTTAGTGTTTCATGTTCTGTTGGGATTTAAAGGGTTTCTGTATCGTCTGTTTTGTGGGTCACCATTGTGCTGGAGAGTAGAGCCTGTGCTTCAGTCCAGGATGAGCCAGAAAACAAAGATGTTTTGCAGTGAAGGTGTTTTATTGTAATAATTCAGGGAATACCTGTAAAATAACAGTGTTTTTCTGTAGAAATTTCTGTTAAAGTTTTTTACACTTTATTTAAATTAGAATATTTTACTTTAATTTTAAGGTTTTTGTTTGGCAGCCATAGCTGACAGTCATTCACCATTTTTTTTACGATTTATTTTTTTACAGTGTAGATTTGATTACTAACAACACTGAATTTACGTATAGGGAGGAAGTGAGTAAGAATAATGTTATGGCTTGGCAGGCAAGTTATAGGGGACTGATGCAACACAATGTGCGGACATGCTAAACTTACAGTATCTCACAGAAGTGAGTACACCCCTCACATTTTTGTAAATATTTTATTATATCTTTTCATGTGACAGCACTGAAGAAATGACACTTTGCTACAATGTAAAGTAGTGAGTGTACAGCTTGTATAACAGTGTAAATTTGCTGTCCCCTCAAAATAACTCAACACACAGCCATTAATGTCTAAACCGCTGGCCACAAAAGTGAGTACACCCCTAAGTGAAAATGTCCGAATTGGGCCAAAAGTGTCAATATGTTGTGTGGCCACCATTATTTTCCAGCACTGCCTTAACCCTCTTGGGCATGGAGTTCACCAGAGCTTCACAGATTGCCACTGGAGTTCTCTTCCACTCCTCCATGACGACATCACGGAGCTGGTGGATGTTAGAGACCTTGTCTGGAGACATGCTTGGCCAGTCCACCACCTTTACCCTCAGCTTCTTTAACAAGGCAGTGGTCGTCTTGGAGGTGTGTTTGGGGTCATTATCATGTTGGAATACTGCCTTGCTTCATGCTCTGCTTCAGTATGCCACAGTACACACAGTGCACTCAACTTCTTTGGTCGACCATGGCGAGGCCTGTTCTGAGTGGAACCTGTCCTGTTAAACCGCTGTATGGTCTTGGCCACCGTGCTGCAGCTCAGTTTCAGGATCTTGGCAATCTTCTTATAGCCTACGCCATCTTTATGTAGAGCAACAACTCTTTTTTTCAGATCCTCAGAGAGTTCTTTGCCATGAGGTGCCATGTTGAACTTCCAGTGACCAGTATGAGAGAGTGAGAGCGATAACACCAAATTTAACACACCTGCTCCCCATTCACACCTGAGACCTTGTAACACTAATGAATCACATGACACCGTTGAGAGAAAATGGCTAATTGGGCCCAATTTGGACATTTTCACTTAGGGGTGTACTCACTTTTGTGGCCAGCGGTTTAGACATTAATGGCTGTGTGTTTAGTTATTTTGAGGGGACAGCAAATATACACTGTTATACAAGCTGTACACTCACTACTTTACATTGTAGAAAAGTGTCATTTCTTCAGTGTTGTCACATGAAAAGATATAATAAAATATTTACAAAAATGTGAGGGGTGTACTCACTTCTGTGAGATACTGTATATCTAAATATGTTACAATTTAAAAGTAAATACACATTGTTCTTGAGGGGGGAATCTTCCCCATGTTACATGGGTCATTGATGAATAATGTTTTTGTACCTTAAGGTTTTTGCAAGCATAATGGAGATATAATTAATTTTGAAGATTTATTCAGTGTTAACAATGAGATTATGTGGTTTTTATAATCAATTAGCACTGCTTTTGTCATTTTTTACAAGATGGACAAAATTTGTCACCAAAAAAAGTCATTCGGTTTAACCAAAATTTCGGTTTTACCGAATGACACTTTTGGTTATACCGAATGATGATATTTTCAAACAATGCTAACAGGCTGATATCTTGCTAGCTAGCTAACAAAAGGACAATCAAACATTTTACATTTAGTACAAGTTTTTAAAATATTACAACATTTTCCATGTTTTATAGCGGTTGTACCGAATGACCTGATGTTTCGGGACATGCGTATGAGCAAGTGAAAACGTGAATTAGTTAAGAGAGAGTTGGTTACTTTGCTTCATGACCATGTGGTCCTTTGCAGGTGTTTGAATGATGTCACATCCCGTCATATGATATTGACCGCATGACTTGATCCAAAATGGTCCCTTTATATTGGTTACTCCAAATTACATCAATAAACTTCATTTTTCCGGACATTCTTTCTCGTAACAAAACAACGACTTCTACACATAATTTTAATACCATTTTGCACTATGTTGATATATGATGTTATAAAATCATGCCAGAATAAAAAAAAAATAATTTTTATATATTTTATTTTAACATATTTTAATTAAAATACCTTTATATGTAGCAAAATATGATTAAAACTTTTTGGATTCAATAAAAGAGATGTAGGTGTACTACCTTACATACTTTGGATGTCATATCATTGTTTTTTATTATTATTAAGGGCTTTGGACAAAAACATGACCCGTCACGTCATTGACCCACATATGACTTTTTTTCTACCATGCAGCGTAGATTCACTCGTTAGGCTTGTTCACCTGTTTAACCACAAGATGTCAGCACTTCATAAGTATTTCTAAAGTCCAATATTTCACAGCCTGACAGTGAAGGTGGGTTCACACAAACCTTTTTGAAATCATGGACGAGAAATTACGAATGCTACTACGCTGAAGGTCGGTTGATGAATATTGATCTCATGCAGACTTTGCTTGGAATCCTTAGGTAATGTTTGTCTCATGAATATTACTTAGGTAGCGCTAATGTTGCATGATAACCTTCCAGCGGTGATGGCTTGTCTGCTGAATATTAATAGGCAAGCATTCTCCATAGTAAATTCAAGTTAAAGGGACCGTCTGCGCCAGCGGAGACAGGTGGGATATTTATCGTCATGCTGGAAATCCAGACTCTGCGTACTAACAGGCGGCGTACGCGATTTGAACCTTCTGCTTGGCTATTAAACAAACACTGAGATCATATTTACTCTAAATGATGCCGAATCCCTCTCTGCCTTTGGACATTGTCAGGACTGCCGTCATATTTCTATGAGAAAACCCTCAGAAATCAGTGCGGCCAAGAGGCTTCAGCATGTTTTGAGTAAATAAAGGCATCGAACGATATTTCCATTGCATAACACAATGCTGGAGAAGAGTAAATATAATTTAGTAGACGACTCAATGGATCAGAGGATTCCTGCTGATAATGAAGGGCATTTCCAGCATGGGCTCACATTCGAGGTGAAGGTAAATATTAAGAAACAAAAATGCGCTTGTTTATAAAATGGCTTACAATTTATATTAGTGTACTTGTTACCATGTAATTGCAGTGAGAGTGTGACTTATGTAAGTATGTAATTATCATGTTGAAGGGATTGTATCAACTCAGTGTGACTGTAATTGTTAATGTGTAATTATGTAAATATGTTATAGGCTATAGACACTGTAATGCAAGGTTTTACCATTATGTGGCTAACTGTACTTCACCTGTTGCACTGGCATAAATGCAATTCATTGACTTTTTCCGAGAATATACATTTTATCGTATGTTACTTGTTTTAACCTTTTCTGCCACAGTTCATAGGGAGCCTGGATATTGTGCGACCTAAAAGCAGGATTGAAATATTGGCCGCTATGAGACGAATACGGGTAAGGGTTCCTGAATTTGTCAGATGAAGGATAGGAAGATTATCTTCGTAAAGATACAGACAGTTGACCTTTTTTAAAGAATGATGTGTGAATAACATATCTCATGCACAAATGACTGATAAACAAGCTTAAGAATTATGATATTGCTGGTAATTAACATTATGTAGTATTAATATGATAATAATCCATTCATTTTCCAAACTGCTTGTCTATGTCTCATGGGTATATTAATTAATAATAATAATAATTACTATTATTATTAGTCAAAAACAATAATATAAATGCCAACAATAATAATAATATTATTATTATCATTATCAATCATGAACAGTACTGTTAATAATGACAACAACAATAACTAAAAATGTACATGTCAAGATATCTGTTCCTCAATGTCACAAATATATTTCAATCTGTGACCTAGAAATAGTGCAAATCCTTAAATATTTCTTCTTCATTTTGCATTATAGCATGTCTTTGTAACCATGTAACATTCCAAAGGGTTTTTCAAAGCTCTTAATGATTAAACAGTTGGCTCTGAAAAACTGGTCCTGATAGGTCAAACTCATAAAGTCCATAAGACTCACACTCTGAAATTATGAATAATCCCTTTTATTGTCATGGAAGTTGTTTATTCTGTTAATATGGAACCAGTGTAAAGACGGTGTATTGTTTGTTAGTGTCTTCTTTGCTCAGGGGCCCAGTGTGGCTGTATTTATGGCTATGAGATTGCACCAGTGTGCTGGCAGCAGCAGCACGGTTTAGTTTAATCTAAACTTT
The DNA here is from genome assembly GCF_019924925.1 of Ctenopharyngodon idella. Lineage (NCBI taxonomy): Eukaryota > Metazoa > Chordata > Actinopteri > Cypriniformes > Xenocyprididae > Ctenopharyngodon > Ctenopharyngodon idella. The sequence goes on from NC_067221.1 coordinate 21,415,059, forward strand.
GCTCCATCAAAGAGAATATGTTTTTGCAATGTTTAGACATGTTTGCACAAGATTTCTCTTCAGGGAACTTTTCCTGTTTATCAATTAATGGAATCAGTAGTATTTCACAGCTTTCATAGTTTTTTTTTTTTTTTTTTTTTTTTTTCTATTTCATGTATTTGAGGAGAACTGAGAGCAGCAGGACAATCACGCTCCTTAAAAATAAGCTTGCCTTGCTTTTGATCCATTTTAGCTATAATCAAAGCTTCAGATGAAAGAGTGTTCTTTTAACCCAGACACATTTTAGTATGCCTAGTGCATCTCCTTTAATCCAACCCCTGTGGATCTCCTGATTATTTCTTAGTCTTTGATTACTCATGCAGTTTTCCAATGACTGCAAGTCTTCCAAAAAGCAATAGCATCTTCATTGGTGGTTGACATCTTGATATATCTCATCTTATCAGTGAAGGTTGCTCAAGTTTTCCTCTCCTAATCACTGAGAATCTATTTTATTTGTGATATAAGCTATGTGTTATAATCCACATTTTTCATTCTTGTTTGTTTATTTATACATTACGGTGACTTTATCAAAATGTAACTTCGAGTTTACTTGTAAACCAGTTACTCTGAAAACTTGTTATATGTCTTACTCAAAGGCTTAGTAGTGATGAATTAATTTGTTTCATATGTCTCTCACTGTTTACTGACTTATATGTAGGTTGTTAGAAAAATGACACCTGTTATGTTCGGGTCAAAAATGACCCGTATAGACTTAAATGTAGAGTATATGTCTAGAGTATATGTCAGTGGTAGTACAGAAGATACATGTACACAGATTGTTTCCATTCATGTTTCAATTTATTTAGTTTATCATTATTTTTATGTATTATTTTCAGTATGAGTTTAAAATTAAGAACATCAAGAAGAAGAAAGTCAGTCTTATTGTGTCAGTGGATGGTGTCAAGGTAGTTTTGCGGAAAAAGAAAAAGGTGAGCTCTTTTAGTGTTTCTTTCTCATGTTTTTATTATAAATATTCTGATGTTGTGTATGTTGTACAATTATGTATATGCAAACAATTATGATAAATTATTAACATATTTCTATACTAAAAATGTGATAAATATTTGTGTTAGAAATATGAATATAGCTGGGATGAAAGTCAAATGACACTGGCCCAAGACCCCATTTTCAGGTAATTTTACCACATTTTATTTCCATAGAGAGTTGATTACTAATTTTGCTCATGACTGGAGTGACATGGGCTGTGGGGGTTTGGTGACCTTTATCATTGTGCATGCACACGTCACATCAAAATCATTTGGCTCCATGAGTTGCAACAAAAAGCAGAATGTCTTTGAAATCCCCATAGCAACAACGAGTCTCCAGTGCACATAAGCTAATTTTTTAGCAGTAACATCAATAGTGTTGACTAGTGTCAGTCTACTTTAGTTTTATTGTATTAAAACAATACCAATCAATACCAACGTTCTGAAATGGATCCATTTATAGAATATTAGCTTGACACTAATATAATGTAATGTTTACTGTGGTATTTCCAAAACCTGTTGTTATTTCACAATGTATTGAGCACATTTAATGTATTCCTGTAATACTTCATGACATGCCAAAGGGACCAAGTCAGTGAGAGCATGTTAGCCTTGTTGTTGCCATGGCAATGAGACAGTTTTAAGGTCAATTGCTGCAGCTCATTTGTAATTGTTTTTTTTTTTTTTTTTTTTTCAGAATATTTTACGTATCACATGACTCACAGGACCTGAAGATATTCAGTTATATAGCAAGAGACAAGAAAAGCAATGTGTTCCGCTGCAATGTCTTTAAATCCAAGAGAAAGGTAAACACATCACTATTATGCAGGGAATCCTTTAGACATCTGATAATATTCCATTTGGCACAAATATCTTAATAATATTGATTGGTTGTCCAGGAATAAAAATGGCAAATGGGATGTCTCAGCGGTAGATTAATTCTGCTGGACATCAGTTATTTAGCTGTCACTGTATTCATCAGATGAGTAACAGGGATCAGTAACAAGGCTGGCCTGCTGGTCCAGGACTAATGTGAGAGAGACTGATTGAACAGTCACTCGCCCATTTGGGTCAGTGCTGTCTTGCCACTGAAAATGTTAGTTCATATTGTCCATACATTTTTGTGCCCTGCAGACTTAAACATTTATCTTATGCTTATCTTATGTCTATGTATATTATCTTTGTGACAATTCATATTAAGATGTTATTAACATGACAATTCATCTTAATAACAAATCAGCTGAATTGTTAATGCTGTCTAGATGGCTGACAAATGGTAATCAAAAAAAAAAAAAAAAAAAAGCTGATCCCAGCCCAACAATCGCATTGTTACGAAGAGGCGGAGGCAGGGTCGTTAGGATCCTTGTGCAGTTAATAAGTAATAGCGAAAACTTAGAACAAGAAACAGGTGGGGGTTCGGTACACAAAGTTCAGTCCGACCAGGCAAACAGATACAATCCAGGAAGGAGAGTAGTCAAAAACAACAGGCAAACAGAAACAGAAAATGGACTAAAACTCAGGAGATAGAGCCCTCTGGTGGTGGTCTGGAGAGGGGGCAGATACAGTGGGTGTAACAGAGCCCCTGCGTCGGGGCCTACCACGACCTCTGGGAGCAGGATGATTAGGGTGATTGAGGTGAAACTCCGAAACAAGAACTGGATCTAAAATGTCCTCAGAGTTTACCCATGAATGCTCCTCCCAGTCGACCAGGTACCCGGCGTCAAGAATTTAGTCGCTGGTGGACCCTGAAGGCCTCCTCGCCATCAATTTCAAATCAATTTCTTGCACGGAATTCGCAGACTGAGATCTCTGGTGGACAACCACACCCTCTGCAGTCAGGACTTGGTCGACGATGACAATCAGCTTGCTCCTTCTGTCACTGAAGGGCATGTTACAAATGGACGTGGGCGACATTTTCACTGCATTGCATCCATTCGTTGACAGCAGGAACATCAGATGGCTCCCCAGACCAGGGGAAGAGTGGAGGCTGATAGCCCAGGATATAGTTAAAGGGAGTGGTCCTGGTAGCTGGTTTGAACAGAGCATTCTGCCCAAGGAAGAAAGCGACTCCAGTCTGTCTGGTTCAATTGGCAGCAAGTGCAGAGCAATTTGATATTGGTTGATATTGGCCCAGATATTGGTTTAGGCATTCTGTTTGTCCATTGTATTGAGGATTGTATTCATCGATCTGAAACAGTGTCATGTGGTAGCCCATAGAAGTGGAAGATGAACTGAAACAGACATTCTGCACATTCTAAGGATGATGGAAGTTTGGCAAACGAGATGAGTCCACAGGCTTTAGAGAAGCAGTCTAAACTGTCCTATGAGCAGGGTAGGTCTGTAACAAAATCCACTGAAATATGAGACTATGAATGATGTGGGGCCAGCAGTGTTTGAAGGAGTCTGAGTTGTCGCAGTTTGCATGATGTCGCAGTTTCTAACATAGGTGGTGACATCTATAGCAATAGATTTCCACTAAAACCGATTCTGAACTAGCCTGCTACTTGCTTGGATTCCTGGATGTAAAGAGCTGGTTGAGCAGTGAGCTGGACCAGAGCTAGGTGATAGTGAAGTCAAAGCAAGAGAAAAACAGGGACCATTTGGCCTGGCAAAGGTTTAGGCATTTAGCAGTTTGAAGATACTGTGTGCAGTGATCTGTAATGACCAAGAAAGGTAGATGTGCACCCTCAAGCCAGTGTCTCCATTCTTCGAAAGCATCAACCTTGAGCACGAAGGAGAGCAGGGTCAGGATGGTGCAGGATGGGTGCGCTAGTAAAGCATAGTTTGAGATTATCAAAATCCTAATGAGCGGCAGGCATCTAAAACAGCTTCCTGCACTTACCTCGAAGCAGGGAGGTGAGCAGCGGGGTGGCCACTGAATTGAAACCCTGGACAAAGCATCTATAGAAGTTTGCGCTGCAGCTCTTTGACTGATGCAGGCAATAGCCAGTCCAGGACAGCTTGAAGCTTAGAGTGGTCCATGGATACCCTCTTTGGAGAAATTATATAGCTCAGAAAGGACATTGTGGTCTTGAGGAATTCACACTTTCCCATCTTGGCGTAAAGCTGATGTTCAATGAGGCATTGAAGTTCCCTTTCAGTGGGTCACTCTTGACGTCACGTCGGATGACCAATGAATTGGGATCTTGCTAGAGAGGCCAATCTACTTCGAGTGTAACTAAAATGAGCCAATGCACATTGGCATAAAGTAAGTGTATCAGCTGCGCTGTCCCAGGGCACGGGTATTTAACGAGCAGCATACTTCAGCTTTTCGCTTCAGAGCCCAGCATTTGTTTGTTCTTCAAGCTGTATATGATGATTTGGGTGTGGTAGCATTGTCCGAGTCAGACCCAGAGATGACGGCTATGCTTTCCGGGGCCGCCGAGAAAGTCGGGCTCGAGTGGACCCTCCACCGTGTCCTGAACCCTCGAGGCTGGATGATTGGTTTCTCTGGGCGGCCCGTGCTGGTTCTCAGCACCCCACCCGGTTCCTTTCTTCCCAGAGGTGCACGAGGAGCTCACTAGGTCTTGGACGACACCTTTTTCTGCCAGAAACGGACCTAGGTTCTCCTTCACTCTCACCACCCTCAATGGTGAGGTGGCCAAGGGATACACGCGTATTTCCCCTGTGGAATGGGCAGTTGCTATGCAACTATGCCCTAACTCCACCTCATGGGGGGAACTGTGTCTCCCCTCCCGGTCCTGTAAGCACTTGTTGAGTCTAACCGGCAAGGCTTACAAAGCTTGTGGAGAGACTGCCTCTGCCCTGCACACTATTGCGTTACTGCAGGTTCACCAAGCCAAAGCACTGAAAGGCACGCATGAGGGTGGTCACAATCGGCAGGCTGGCAAGCGCAAGGGTGAGAGGCCTTAAGATGGATGACCCAGAGATGGGAGACCAAGATGGGACTGCTTTTCGGTAGATGGTGACAGCACCACTCCTTTCCCTGGAGGATGGCTGGGTGGAAAATCTTCAGTTTCCTTTTCTTTTTGTTCCGCAGCTGGCATATATTGTCAAAAAAAGAGCATTTTCCTTCCTCTCTGGGTCCCAAGAGGGCACAGAGAGCAGTGGACGGTGCAGAACTGGACCACTCTTATCCTTCTCTGTTGCCAGCGGGCAGCAGTGGGCGGTTCGAGGACACAACCAAGCCTTCTCATGCACCCTCTTCCCAACCACGGAACCAGGTAGGTGTTGCGATGCACACTCAGACCACGCTGTGGGCCGCCTCGAAGAGAAAGCCCCCTGGGCCGGGCCCCTGTGTTCCGCCTCGCTGCCCCACTGCAGGTATGCCTGTGGTCTCTTCGGTCCCCCTTTCAAGGTCTCTGCAAGCCTGGCTAGTGCTCCCCTGTCTGTCTCACTGGCTCATTTGGACACATCAGGCTCGGCTATGCGATTCAGTTTGCCCCGCGTCCCCCCAAGTTCAGGGGCATCCAGTTCACTTAAGTGAAAGCTGCCGATGCCCATGTCTTGCGAGCAGAGATTGCTGTCCTACTGGTGAAGGACTCAATAGAGCCGGTCCCTCCAGTCGATATGAAGGCAGGGTTTTACAGCCCCTACTTCATTGTACCCAAGAAAGGCGGTGGGTTAAGAATAATCTTGGACCTGCGAGTTTTGAACCTAGCCTTACACAAGCTACTGTTCAAAATGTTGATGCAGAAACGCATTTCCGAATGCATCCGTTCCCAAGATTGGTTCACAGTGATCGACCTAAGGGATGCGTACTTTCATGTCTCGATTCTCCCTCGACACAGGTCGTACCTGTGCTTTGCGTTCCAGGGTCGAGCATATCAGTACAAAGTCCTGCCCTTTGGGTTGTCCCTGTCACCCCGTGTCTTCACGAAAGTCACAGAGGCAGCCCTTGTTCCCATGAAAGAACGTAGCATTTGCATCCTCAACTATCTCAATGACCGGCTCATACTAGTACAGTCCCGAGATCAGTTAGGTGAACACAGGGACCTGGTGCTCAGTCATCTCAGCCAGTTGGGTCTTCGGGTCAACTGGGAAAAGAGCAAACTCTTGCTAGTACAGAGGATCTCTTTCCTCAGTATTGAGTTGGATTCGGTCGAACGGACAGCACACCTCACAGAGGAACGTGCTTGAACAGAGGAACTGCTTGAACATGTTCAAAGGCAGGACAGCGGTCCCACTGAAATTATTTAAGAGGCTCCTGAGGCAGATGGCAGCGGTAGTAACACCACTCGGTTTGCTTCATATGAGGCCGCTTCAGCACGGGCTTCATGGCCGAGTCCCGAGATGGACATGGCAATGCGGCACTTCCCGGGTGGAAATCACACCGGCCTGTCGCCAAATCTTCAGCCCGTGTTTGTACCCTTCATTTCTCTGGGCCGGAGTGCCCTTAGAACAAGTGTCCAGGCATGCTGGGGTATTCACGGATGCCTCTGCCACCGGCTGGGGTGCCACATACAACAGGCATGCAGTCTCAGGTGTTTGGACAGGACCCCATCTGCATTGGCACATCAATTGCCTCAAGTTGCCGGCAGTACATCTTGCACTAAGCCGCCTAAAAAAAGCACCTACAGGGCAAAGGCGAGCTGGACCGTACGGAAAACACTGCAGCTGCTGCGTACATCAACCATCAAGGTGGTCTATCCTCCTGTTGCATTTTGCAATTCGCCCACCATCTCCTCCTCTGGAGTCAGAAGCATCTGAGGTCGCTTCTCGCCATTCACATTTCTGGCACACTCAACCGTGTGGCCAACGAGCTATCATGAGCTGCGCTTCCAGAAGAATGGAGACTCCATCCCCAGGCGGCCCAGCTGATTTGGCGTTGTTTTGGAGCCTCACAGGTAGACCTGTATGCCTCTCCAGAAACCACCCACTACCGGTTGTTTTATTCCCTGACCGAGGGAACACTCGGCACGGATGCACTGGCACACAGCTGGCCCTGGAGCTTACGCAAATATGCGTTTCCCCCAGTGAGCATTCTCACACAGATGCTGTGCAAGGTCAAGGAGGACAAGGATGAGGTCTTGCTAGTTGCTCCCTACTGGCCCAACCGGACCTGGTTCCCAGAACTGATGCTCCTCGCAACAAAGCCGATTCCTCTGAGAAAGGATTTACTTTCTCAGAGAAGGTGCATCTTATGGCACCCGCGTCCAGACCTCTGGAAACTCCATGTCTGGTCCCTGGACGGGACGCGGAAGTTGTAGGTGACTTACCCCAAGAGGTAACACCATCACTTCAGCACGAGCACCGTCTACAAGACACACTTATGCAAGTGGAACCTGTTCGTCGAGTGGTCGTCTTCTCAACGAGAAGATCCCATATGTGTATTTTTCCACGGTAAGCTCCTGAACAGAAGCTCCGTGTCTTTCCCTTGGCAGAGTCCGCTCTGCTGTCTCTGCCATGTGTTGCCTCTTCTCAAACTGGGTGAGAACCACTCAGAGACTTCTGTATGAAGTACGGCCCTACGGGGTTAGTCCATATGTGTGTTCTCCACTAGACCTCCTGCAGAATGTGGCTTCCACAGCTTCCAGGTCTTACGCTTCAAAAGTTAATACCGAAAACATCAGTACATATATGTTGATAGATAGATATTACATACAGCAAATATAAAAATATATGGCTAAATACGATGGCAAAAATTACTATGAGTTTTCTACACACACATAATAAAGTTTCTCTAAATCCAGATAAAAAAATATATATATTTTGATTTTGATATAATCGAAACAATACTATTTAAGACTATTCTAAGTAATTATGTTGTAAAATTTAGTCTCGTGGGATATGTTTAACCAGAAACAGGTTAGTCGTTTTCTCTAGAAAAAGGAACTGATGTTGCTTAATATGTGCCTCTTTGGCATGGGTTTTTGTTCAAAGCACCAGGGTCCATCTAAAATGAACTAATCCATCACTTTGACAGCACCCCACTATAATTTGGAATTGACTTATGGATGTAATGTTCTCACTCACTCCTTCTCTTTCCCTTATATCTTCTATAAATCCTTTCTCAAAGGTGAATTCATTCTTAAATCTCTCCCAGTACAGCCTTTTTGTCCCATATCAAACAAAAATCCACAGATGTTTACCTGCATGTGGAAAAGCAAGTTTGACATGTTCAATAAACCTTGGTTGCTTAAAGATCTACTGTCTGTGTCTCAGAGCCAAGCCATGAGGATAGTGCGGACCGTGGGTCAGGCGTTTGAGGTGTGTCATAAACAGAGTCTAGACAATGCTGACGGTGAGAAGATATTGACCTTAACTTACATTTTATTTAATCAAACATGAACCACATTTCATCTGAAGTGTTATTGTTTTGTCATATTCATTGGAGAAAAATTAAAATCAGTCATTAAAATCATAACCATCTTCTTATCTTAAAATAACTGCTTTTGGATCTAGCTCTCCCTCGTGTTTTTGAGTTCACCAATCATTACAGAAGACTCGTCAAAGCTTGGATCCAGCAGTTGCATTAGTTCAGCTTCATCAAGAAACTGTCTTGCTCGAGGACCATGTTAGGACTTCCTGGTCATTGCTTATCTAACTGACCTACCCGATTTTGCTCTTATTGATTTCTTTTGCCATGGACTAAACAACCCATTGAAATCCACACTGATCTATAATGGTCCTCGAGGATCACTGAGTGAATTTCTGGACAATGCGCTTATGTTAAGTGGTTTCCCCTTCACTGTGGGGGCAGAGGAGGACCCTTCCCCTAAACATTTTTTTTGGGGGGGAGAGGGAGTTGGGGGGGGGGATCAGTGTCCGAGGGTCTCAAAGGTCCTGTCAACTGTCCACTGTGTTTCCTGTAATGGCAACTGCCATGTGTGTTTGGTCCGCACACACTTTTACTGCTCCTCCCGAGGCAGCGGTGACTGCTCCAGCTCCTCCTGAGGTGACAGCATCCACCCATGAACTTCCTGTCTGCCCTGGGTAGCATTTCCCAAAAGCATCGTAAGCCTAAGTTGATCGTAGAACCATTGCCACCAATGGAGCTACGAGCAATTTAGGCTTACGATGCTTTTAGGAAATGCTACCCTGACACGACCACAGAGGTCATCAATAAACTCTCTCTCTGCCCAGATATGACCACGGAGGTCGTCAATGAACTCTCTGTCTCCCCAGATACAACGACAGAGGTCTTCCCTGAACTTCCTGTCTACCCTGATATGACCACGGAGGTCATCAAGGAACTCTTTGTCTCCACTGACACGGCCACGGAGGTCGTCCCTGAACTTCCTGTCTGTCCTGACATGACCATGGAGGTCGTCTATGAACTCTATGTGACAGCCACACAGGCTGTTTCGAACCTCTCTGTTCCAGTTCCTCCTGATCTGCCATGGCGGTACCCAGTTTAGCTTGAACTGCTCTGGTGGTCTTCTGCACCGCCGTGGTGGTCCTCTGCTATGCCTTGGTGGTCACCTGCTCTGCAGTGGGGATCTTCAGTCCCTTGTACTCTGCTGTGGTGGTTTTCTGCTTCGCCATGGGATCTTCAGTTCCATCTACTCTGCTGTGGTGGTTTTCTGCTCCACCGTTGGGATCTGCAGTCTCATTTGTTCTGCTGTGGTGGTCTTCTGCTCCTCTGTGGGGATCTTCAGGCCTCTCTCTGCTGTGGTGGTCTTCTGCTCCACCGTGGGGGTCTTCGGTCCCATCTTCTCGACTGTGGTGGTCATCTGCTTCACCGTGGTGGACTCCAGCTCCACTGAGATGGTCTTCAGTCCCGCCTGCTTCGCCCCTGGTGCCCCTCTCTGACTGCTCTGCCCTGGCTCCCCAATCCGCCCCTAGTTTCCAGTCACACTTCTGCCCCAAAGGGCCTGGCCTTCTACTCCACCATCCACTCCACCATCCTCCTAGACCTTAGCATGATCCCCACTCCACCATCCTCCTAGACCTTAGCATTTGGAATCTACTCAACAATTCTTGTTGATTAGTTCTTTGATTCTTCCCAGGTGTGTCTTGTTTGCCAATTACCCCTTGTGTATTTAAACTCCAATGTTTCTTGTGTTCCTTGTCAAGTCTTGTCATTCATGGCAGTATGTTTGGTGTACTCATTCTGTTCCTGGTTCTCTGGTTTTCATGTTTGATTTGTTTATTTTTTTGTTAATAAAATAACTGCATTTGGATCCAGCTCTCCCTTGTTTTTTTGTTCACCAATCTCTACCTTGATTAATCTGAATTGGCAGCATGGCTTGTAAAAGGAGAGGAGGAGAGAAGCAGAGATGAAACTCCGGTTTCTGGCAACACCACTGAGGAATCAGACAATGCTGGCCTGGAGAAAGATGACAAGGTAAAGTCCTCTGCCTGACTATAAGGTTGATATGCAGTTTGAACAAGTTCCTTCAGCCAGCAGAATATCGAGAATAAATATGTGTTCAACTGTCTTAATTTTAATATTTATTTTTTCACATTGACTCAATAAAATGTTTACCAAAAGAAAGCCTTGCTTTTTTTTAGAAGAAATTAGAAATAAGATGCCTGAGGTGTTGTCTTTTTAAATATAGCTCAAGTTTTGCCTGTTTTCTGTTATTTATAGATGCTACAGTTTGCTCATCCCACATGTTTTTTAGGGCAGAAATTGGGCCATAATCAAAAGTAGGGCTAAAAGATGGATAATTACTAGCCGGTTTCTAAAGTTTAGTTCAAATATTCTTTAGAATCTTATGATAACACTTTGTCAAAATCATTTTAGTTCCTTGAAAGTGAATTTTAGATAAATTTATGGTAGTTTTAAGTCTTGTTTATTGACATGCCTTCCAGCTACGAAGGGGCTAATTTATGAATTATATATTTAAGGATACACATTTTAGACACTTCTAGAATTTAAGCTTTACTCTAATGAATAAGATATGAAAGCTTTCCATGCTGACACATATTAGATCGCTGGGGATTTTTTGGGAGTTTAAAGTTTTCATGTACTTTCATGTAATGGTTTGCAAAATGACTTTGATACAGCAAAAGTTGTGTTTTCTGGGATCTGCTCTGTGAATCTGCTGATCTTCTTTCACTTACAGCAATCATAAGAGCATGGATATGAGACCAGTGTTTTTCTTTTTCTTTTCTTTTTTTTAAAGTTCCTTTAGGCCTAAGTTTCATGGTGGTGCTGTATTTTTCAATGTAAACAAACTTAATTTGTGAGTGGATTTGGTTTTTGCTTTATTTGTAAAACAAAGCCAACATGAAATCGAAAATCCTTGTTTTTTATGGAATATTGTGGTATTCATTATAAATTTATCCATGCACATTATTTTTTTTTAGATTCACGTAACCTCGTAATCTTTAATCAAAGTAACTTCCACTCCCTCTTGCAGCTCATCTCTTCTCCTCTCTGTTGACGTGTCACTCATATGACACCACAGCAAAAGCAAACCACAACCATACAATCAATTCCCCATGGGCAAAATCAAGTCCTGTCCTACATATTTTCATTTGAGAAGCCAGTACACTCAGATATACGTATATCACAATGGGGAAGAACAGACTATCGCGACTTCAGTTTCATGCCGGCTTTAACTTACTTTAGAGTCTCTAGACTAGTGGTTCAATATCTAAATAGGTAATTAAAAGGTTTTCGGTTCAAACTTACTCAAGCATGGGTGTCAAACTCAGTTCCTGGAGGGCCACAGCCCTGCAAAGTTTAGCTTCAACCCTAATTAAACGCACCTGATCCAGCTCATCAAGTCCTTCAGGCTTATTTAAAAAGATAAGTTGGAGCAGGGTTGGAACTAAATTCTGGAACTAAACTACTGTGATTTTAAGTAACACCCCAGGCCATTCTAGGAAGGGTTTTCACTGTGATAAGTATATTGTAAGTGCATAAATTGTTCATTATTCCAAGATGGCATAGCAATGGTGATGACATCCTATTGTTATCGAATATGATTGGTTGGTAGAAACAACAGTCATTCCTATTAACCTTAACAAATAAACTAAACTATTCTCACTGTGTGATACATTTCAAAAGAACTAATAGATCCAAGTACCAATTGTAATAAATGCACATGGTTGATTATTAGGTATTGATCCTCATCTACAAAGCAAAATGCCAACTTAAAGGTAATAAACAGTGTGTATCTCCTACTTTCTCCATGCAGGTGTATGAAGCACCAGTGCTGGTGATGGAGTCATCCAGGCTGGCGTCTCCTCTCTCCAGCCCTCTAACTGTGAGCCATCAGGTGCAGCTCCTGCAGAGGCAGCTACAGCAGCAGGAGCAGAGGAGTCAAGCCGCCTCTGCACAGGTCACATCACATGTCTAAATGCTTTCTCACGCTGGCTGTACTGACAGTGAATTTTTTTTTTTTTTTTTAAATTCTGGCTGATACAATAAGCAAATAATCATTTTCATTATATTGATTTTGGCCAATAACCTTTAAATAGACATGTTTACAATTTTATTCTATTGTGTCTAAATCAATTTATAAAACAAAAATGCAAAAAAACTTTATTTTCAAAGTAGTTTAAAAAAGGGATTTAGGCATCACATTATAGTACAAAAATGGATATTTTAAAATTGTATAACGATTATCTTTAAATGTATTTAAAAATGAAAATTCACACTATTTTCTAAATGCATGTTGTAGATATTGCAAATGAATTATCCATGCGTACAGTACATTTCATTTTTAATAAAATAGCAATAACTCAATCTTCTGGTGAAATAACAGACTTTTCTTTGGTGATGTATACAGGACTTCTCAATCATTTAGTCCAAAACCCAACCTTGCAAGCTAATTTGCCTGCATTCTTAAGTTCAACGCCCACATCCAGTGTTGGAAGTTGGCTGGTACACACCAGCACTTCTATATTTTAATCTGTAGAATACCCTCACTTTTTCTTGCATACCAGCAGTACTCTGACTGCCACCCCCAACAATATTTATTGAGCACAATATCATAGAGACCTTTTTTTAAACGGGGCATTAAGTAACCACCTAAAACAACTTATGCCTTGGCAAGCACCAGAATATCCGATCATCAAAGTGGCAGGTTTTGCACAGGTAAGCACCATTCTTCTTACAGAAGTGTAAAAATCTAATTGTTGTTCTGTAGGTGGTTCTGCTGCAGCAGCAGCTGTCAGTGGAGACCAGCGCCAGGACAGAGGCTCAGGCGAGAGTCCAGCAGCTCCTGCAACAGAACACTGAACTCCTGCAGCATCTCTCGCTTCTGGTCAAACATGTGCAAGAGCTGGAGCTTCGCACTCAACCACACAAGAACTCTCCCTGTGAGTCTCAAGTCATATGGCTTCAAGAGCTCTTGTTTCCTTCATGTGTGACAGGCTAAAGGATAATTCAGTCTGACAGCATTTAATGTTAAAGTTTTTTGTATGTATGTACAGCTCTAGTAATAAAAAAAAAACTTTACAAATCCTTTATATTATAAATATATATTTTTTGTGTGTAGTTAGATTTTAGTATTTTATACAATATCGTTCAAAAGTTTGTGGTCAGTAAGATTTTTTGGAAATTAGAATTCGATTTCTGAAGGATCATGTGACACTGAAGAATGAAGTAATGATGCTGAAAATTCAGCTTTGACATCACAGAAATAAATTACATTTAAAAACATTAAAATAGTAAACAGTTATTTTAAATTGTAGTAATATTTTACAATATTACTGTTTTTACTGTATTTTTGATCAAATAAATGCAGAGGATAAGAGACTTCTTTTATAATCATTAAAAATCTTACCGACCTCAAATTATTGAAAGCTAGTGTAGATATTTTCATTACAAAATTTTTATTGATTTTAACATTTTTACAGACATTGTTAAAGTGACAGAATCCTTTAAAACAAATTGAATACTGCATCAGAAATCTGCATCAGAATAGAATCAAACTGTAATTGTCAAATAAGGTAATTGTAAGGTCACCTCTGTGTTATTCTCTTACTGACTATGCCATTATGTCATTTCCTCCATGAAGTGGGATCTCAAGACAGCCTTCTGGAAATCGCCCTGCGTGCCAACATGCCAGCTGTATCACGTGACCCTATCCCAAATCCCCCCTCAAGTGCTCGAGGGGGCTTCCCTCTCTCAAACAGCCTGGTTCGACAGGATAGCTTTCATTTCTTCACAGAATCTTCAGACCAGGAGAAGAAGCCAGAGCAGGACCGTGACTCAGGTCAGGGTCAGGATGAAGATCAGTCGGTAGGTTCCTCTCCTCCAGGGAACCAGTTCCTCAGTGCACTGAACACACCTGGATTCAGAGAGTCAGGTATCGCATCCGGTTATGAATCTAACACGGATGAGAGCGATGACCGGGACAGCTGGGGCCAGTAATTCTGTGCATCTGTGTGTGTGAGAGACTGTTCCTGCTAAAAAAAATAAATAAATAAATAAAAATAAACAGCTCACACCAGCAGGGGTAGCAGCTAAGCACTTTAGCTTTGTGGAGAGAGTTTTGCATTACAGCTTCAGCTGTCAGAATGATCACCTGTCAGCAGTGTTGGGGAAAGTTACTTTTAAAAGTAATGCATTACAATATTACGTTACTCCCTAAAAAAGTAATTGCATTACCTTTTATGAAAAGTAACGTGTTACATTACTTTTGCATTATTTTTTTCTCACCTGGGCTGGGCTTTCTTGTTTGTTTTTTAATAACAACAAAAAAAGTTCTGTTTTTGGAAAATGTTAAAGCCCTTTCACAAAGTGAAATGAATAAGCCTCAGGCTGAAGGAAATGCATATTTACGCCTGTACTGTAGAGGGCACAGCTCAAACAAACCTTTCAGCTGTGCTGCCATTCTGGATTAAAGAAGAATAGGATACAGGAGAAGGAAGTTCAACACTCTTATTTTTTAAATCTAATCTAAAGTAATTTTTGCTTATTAGAATGGTTGAATTAGATAATTGAAGTTCAGCAGCAAATACATTGGTTAATAAAGTGATATTAAATACATAAAATATACTTATATAATTTAATATAGTTAGTTGTTACAGGATTACGTAAAATTCTGAGGTCGCATTTCACTGTTTTTATTTATTTTGAGGAATACTGAATGTTTTCGCGCAAATGAGATGAGTAAATGCATGTTTACATTTAGTCTAGAACTACAATAACCATCATGTTTACAAAGTGCACACAAAACCTCTGCACTTCATTTCTCTCAACATGGGGAATGGAGAGCTGTCAGTCAATAAATGTGAAAAAGTATGTAAAACTTATTTGAAAAAGTAACTTAGATATTTTGTTGTAAATTGAAAAAGTAATGCGTTACTTTACTAGTTACTTGAAAAGTAATCTGATTACGTAACTCAAGTTACTTGTAATGCGTTACCTCCAACACTGCCTGTCAGAATAAAATTGTAAAAAAAAAAAAAAAAAAAAAAAACATCCCACTGTATTTATTTATGAAAATCCCAACCAGTGTGTGTTCAGGTTGTTCTACTTAAAATCAGCCGAACAATGTCTAACTGTAAAAACATAGTTCACCCAAAAATTTAAATTCTGCCATTATTTACTAACCCAAATGTCATTCCAAACCTGTTTGCAGACCTGTTTTTGTCCATACAATAAAAGTCAGTGGAGTTCAATTAATGTTGTTTTGGGCCCCAGTGACCTTCATTGCTTGGACAAAAAAACACTTAAAACATTTTTAACAATATACTGTTCAGACATTTGGGGTCAGTAAGATTATTTTAGAAGAAGTTAATACTTTTATTTCGCAAGGATGAATTAAATTGATCAGTAAAGTGACAATAAAGATGCTTATAATGTTATAATATTTATATTTCAAATAAAAGCTTTTTTTTTTTTTTTCTTTTCTTTTTGTTTGTTTGTTTTTTACTTTCTATTCATCAAAGGATCCTTAAAAAATACATCACGGTTTTCCACAAAAACATTAAGCGGTACAACTGTTTTCAACATTGATAAAAAGAAATTTTTCTTGAGCAGCAAATCAGCATATTACAATGATTTCTGAAGGATCCTGTGACATTGAAGACTGGACTGATGATGCTCTGTCAAAAAATCTCCCATCACCCAAAACTTTTGAACGGCAGTGTATAATCTTTCATGTTCCACAGAAGAAAGTCTTTAAATCTTAAGTCTTTTTATCCCTTTAAAGCTAAATGTCTACAGTGATTCATGGTCAGTTAACATGAGTCTCAAGAAGCATTTGACTCCCCTTTTTTATTTTTTATTTTTTTTATTTCATTGATGGGCTATGTAGTTGTTCAGCTCTGAATCTAGACTATGGCTTTGTTTATTTTTAAAGGGATATATGGACAGCCATACATTTAATGCCAGTTTTATTTAAATACTTTTTTATTGCATGTTTTATTATGTTCAAGCAAAATGCAAAGTTGTCTTTGTGGGCATTTCATTTTTTTTTTTATTTTTTTTTTTTGCCAGTGTCTTTAATGTGGCAGGCTTGACTATACAATTTTGTGCAGCAACGCTAAAGAGAGAGAATAGTTCTGTCAATATGTTAAATTCCATGTGTGAAGCATGAAGCATTTTGCAGAACAGCTCGAACTGTTACACACTAAACACTGATACCAGTGTTAATATAAAGTGAAATTATTTGTGCAGTAATGTCACATAATTTCTCAAGTGGTATAACAGCACTCTACTGTTTATTTATTGGGAAGAGTGTAGCAAGTAATACTAACACTGTGTATTTTGTGCTCAAGTATTGTCTAAACTAAAGGCTGCTGCATTGTAGCATTAATTTTCTTTTAAATAAACTCATATATTCAAGAGTTGTGGATCTTCGTTAATTTTGTCCTTAGGAATGAATGAAATGTAATAAAAAAATTAAGTTTTTGCATCTGAAATAAACGTCATCAGCTTCTTTGTCTTCAGGAATTCACATGTTTGAGTGTACGGTATGGGTGGAAAGAAAGAAAGATCGTGTTTGTCTACCCTGTTCATTTGAATGAGTAAAATGGCATCCAAAGTGCTTCTCTGAGTCAGAGGACAACTTTTCTTGCAGTGTTGTGGGACTCGACCTCCATGCAGGCACTTTTGTCTCCTACTCGGGTCGGGACCATATACAGACATTAAAAGGTTAGTTCACCCAAAAATTAAAATAATGTCATTAATTACTCACTCTCATGTTGTTCCACACCCGTAAGACCTTCATTCATCTTCGGAACACAAATTAAGATATTTTTGATGAAATCCGAGAGGTGTCTGACTCCTCCATAGACAGGAATTTAACCACCACTTTCAAGGTCCAGAAAGGTACTAAAGACATCATTAAAATAGTCCACGTGACTGCAGTGCTTCAACCTTAATTTTATGAAGCGACGAGAATACTTTTTGTGTGCAAAAACAAAACAAAAATAATGATTTTATTCAACAATATCTTCTCTTCTGTGTCATTCAGCTCTAGGATTTCAGGAAAGTCCAGGAAAGTCAGACAGCTCTAGGATTTCATCAAAAAATATCTTAATTTGTGTTCTAAGATGAACAAAGCTGGTGTGAAACTAAATGAGGGTGAGTAATTAATGACAGAATTTTCATTTTTGGGTGAACTAACCCTTTAAAGAAGCCAAACGAGGTTGGGTAATCGCTATCAGGCTGTTGTCTTATGTGATAACTTTGGGGCTGCTGTACATGAGACCATGTCAGTTGTGGCTCAGGAGCAGAGGGTTCCATCCATTGTGCAACCCCCAAAATGAAAAGGGTTATGCGCAGAGGTATCCATACCCTTTCTATGTGGAAAAGACCCCGGATTTTTGTCTTGGGTCCCATGCTGTGGGCATACTGTCATCGAAAAATCACAGAAATCACAGACGCCTCCCTCACTTGTTGGGGATCGGTCCTGGATGGACACCCAGCCCAGGGTAGGGTAGGGATGAGACACAATGACAGCCCCAGGCTCTCAAGTCCTTCTGGGTCAATCTATTCAGTGGGCCACAGGGTTTGTGTGTGTGCGTACTCCACAACCTTGCTGGTCAGGAATTTTTCAGTATGGCGAGGTGGGTATTAACATTCCCATAGTATCAAAGTTATGACACAGCATTGAGTTCCCTCAAAAGAGTACATCTCAGTTTACATAAGTAACCTGGTTCCCAGAGAGGGGAACGAGACGCTGCGTCACTTTGATATACTCAATGCATGCCTGAGCATCTTCCTTCAGACAAATAGAATCTGATGACTTATGGTCTTGATGATGCAATTATGCTATGACTCCTGACCGCGCCATTGGCCAATGAAATTGGCGTGTTTCCACATGTGCTTCAGACACCGGCTCACACAGAAGCATTCCCATAGTAATCATGACGTGGCGTCTCGTTCCCTTCTCAGGAAACCGGGTTACATACATAACCTGACACATTCTGTTACTAGTTAGAGGGTATAAAAAAATATTGAATATTGCAATTGTTAATGTTAACAACATCAGCATTTCATGACTATGTGTATTTAGTGTGTGTTACCTGTAGATTTGATAAATGTAAGAATGTGATTATTGTAATGCAAATAAATTTTAGTATAATGTAATCTCATTATAATGATTACATTATTATAATTATTATTATTATTATTTAAACATTTTAATTATTATTAAATAATTATAAACCCATATTCGCCCAATTCTGAAACAACATTTGGTAAAAAGTTACACTGGTATATTAAACTACTAGTTTGTTAAACTACTTTCATGTTGTTTACAGGATTTAAAATCATACAGTAAGATGTTCCAAATGAGACAATACCTTACTGTCCTTCTTCTGGTTGGAGCTGTGAAGTCACAGGTCAACCCTGGTGAGTAAAATCAGAATAATTAATACAATTTCTAAATCAAATGATGAACAGTTTTTACACGGCTCACACAGAAGCATTCCCATAGTAATCATGACGTGGCGTCTCGTTCCCTTCTCAGGAAACTGGGTTACATACATAACCTGACACATTCTGTTACTAGTTAGAAGGTATAAAAAAATATCGAATATTGCAATTGTTAATGTTAACAACATCAGCATTTCATGACTATGTGTATTTAGTGTGTGTTACCTGTAGATTTCAATTTCTGTAGCCACTCCAAAGTCCAAAGTCTTTTGCTTTTGACTACAGGTGAATTGTCATTGATGAATATCATTTGGACCTTTCTGGATTACAAATCTGCCATCAGAATGATGTTTAATTATTGCAGCTGCTGTGAGAAAAGGCTATAAATGATCCGCCGCTTACAGTATCCTCACATGCCATATAGCCTACTAGCTGGAACTCATTCTTTATGTAAACAGACGTGACGTAATGACGCAAAGACGAACGGCAGCATGCTCAAATTTCCCGTGGAAACCCACCAGTACCACCTGAATTAGAAAACATTATTACAAGCTTATCGTTGTGAATCGGGCTAAGGTAAGGAGACAGTTTTGAACACTGGCTGGTTATGTACTTGCTCAAAAATTAATTTTGGATCATTTTAACCAAAAAAAAAGTTACGGACTGCAGCTTTAATCAAAATTAAAATGAGAACAGAAAATAAAATATTAATATTAAAATATAATAAAAAATAATAACAAACAATATAATAGCATATCAATACTAAAATAACCCTTATATTGTTTACTGTGAAAAACAGTGAACTATTATGTGAAAGGGTCCTGCACTCTATAATTAAAACCTTGTTTCTCAGAATGAAATCTAGGCTATTTTGGACTTTCCCCAGAATGGTGCTGACTGTATCTCTCTCTCTCTCTCTCTCTCTCTCTCTCTCTCTCTCTCTCTCTCTCTCTCTCTCTCTGTTTATTTCTGCTCCTGTATGAGGGTCACTTGCCCCAGCCTCTCATTTTCCCTCAGGATGAGTCGTGAAGACAAGGAGGATTATGTTTTGCTTAGAGGCTAATACTTAGAGGCAGTGATCTTTGAGTTTATGACTGGAGAGAGTGGTGAGTGTCACTTGTGTTTTGTAGGACGTTTCATTTGATTCATTAGATTAGATTATGAGTTTGTTTCATATGCCCAACAAATCAGCCATAATTCCGCGTCTTTACTGGTAATTCTCTTTAATTAATACCAATAATTCTGGACAGTGATTGGAAAAAGTATATCAAGAATTTTTTTTTTTTTTTTTTTTTTTTAATAAACTGTGTTCCATGAGTAAAAATAAATTACAGTATTTTGTAGCCTACAATTGTTAGGTAAATTTCTGTCATCTAAACTTTTCGAATGAATTTAACTTTACTTTAAATTCTTGACAAATGAGAAGAGTTTTGCACACATTGCTGTTTATGATTGTAGAAAACGGTTGTGCTCCGTAAGGAGTAAGATTCTCTTGGTCACCCCTCCACATGACTGTACATACAGTACTGCTCTCCCACAGGCAGCTAACTGGAGCCGTACGCAACATAAATAAACACCACGCACATAGTGGACTTTGTATACCGGGAGAACTTACTGACCTGAGGGCAAACGCACCTACAAGAGCCGTTTCGTTCCTCATCTTGTTGGTTTAATTTTTGACAAGTCTTCTTTTTAAAGTATTATAAATGTAAGAATGTGATTATTGTAATGCAAATAAATTTTAGTATAATGTAATCTCATTATAATGATTACATTATTATAATTATTATTATTATTATTTAAACATTTTAATTATTATTAAATAATTATAAACCCATATTCGCCCAATTCTGAAACAACATTTGGTAAAAAGTTACACTGGTATATTAAACTACTAGTTTGTTAAACTACTTTCATGTTGTTTACAGGATTTAAAATCATACAGTAAGATGTTCCAAATGAGACAATACCTTACTGTCCTTCTTCTGGTTGGAGCTGTGAAGTCACAGGTCAACCCTGGTGAGTAAAATCAGAATAATTAATACAATTTCTAAATCAAATGATGAACAGTTTTTAATTCAATACCATTATACATATATCTATGTAAAGTAATTTTTCTGTCATATGAGCTGTGAATTCATCAATATAATAGCTCGGATTTTCTACAAACTTTTGGAGCACTTGGTTTAGCATCACGTTCACTGCAGTGTACCTTTATTTTTTTAAATAATAATAATAATAATGAGAGTGTAACATTTATTTAGTTATTTTTGTGTTTAGTTTCATTTTCATGGACTTTCAGTTTGTTTCTATTCAGTTTCTTTTTTCCTTTGTTTTAGATTCCCGCCAGTCTTTAGTTACTATTACAGATATGATTCGTTATTCAGTTCAGCTGTGTATCGTTAATTAACCTTATTTGCCTACTTAAGTACTTAAGTTCCTGTGTTTTCAGTGTTCAGTTGTCGGTCTTGTCAATGTTACGTTGTGTTTGCTTGCCTGCCTTTTATATAATAATGGAATATATAAATAAATGGATGCGATAAGATTTCCAGTGGCAAGCAATTTATCTGTTCAAACCAGACTTGACTCGAGACGCGTCAAAATCAAACAAAAATCATAGCCAATCAGAAGAGCATGTGGGCGGGCTCTCTCTGCAAATGCACTGCATTCGCAACACCATTTAAACATGATTAAAAATACATAGTGAGTGACTGAAACAATCTTTTTTATCATAGAATACACTTGTTTGTTCACCTTGAGTTGAGAGTTTGAACATTGTTTTTTCTTTTTATTTATTCTCAAGATCTGAGGTGTATAACCATTGTTGCTTTCAGTATGTCTAAATAGCTCACAAAAAAATGATATTCAAACTCACATTAAATTCTTTTTACATTAAATAAGCCTAAAGCACATATGTTGTTCCAGCCGCAGCAGTGCAGAAATAGAAATTGTTTGTAAAATAGAACGGTGGCGAATCGCCTTTGCGGCTGGTTAGTACAAAAAACAAACGAACAAAAAAAAAACTATGATTAACATGGAAAAGGTACATTTTGTTGCTGGTCATGTCTGGTTAGGCTTAGGGCTGTTGTGGAATTTGCATTGTTATTAAGTCTGTGCATGTTCGTGGACTTCGTCCATTCTTTTAGTATGGTGGATTGTCAACACATTTTGTTTAGATAGCCTGTAATATAATTATTTGGGAATGTTGTTGTTGTTGTATGGTTAGAAGGAATCATGCCATACCCTAGGTTTTATTGAAACACCACCACTGCCTTTGGATATTATTAACCCTCTGGGGTCCGAGGTGTTTTCTGGAGCCTGGTGATGTTTTGACATCTTATATTAATCTTGTATTATATTAATCTTATATTAATTATCATGTGTTACTTCAAATGTTTTCATACGTTCTGACATGAAGTGAGATTTGTCACAAATGCCTGTAGCTAAATAGCGCACAAAGACAAATAGTTCAAAAGGAAACAGGTTTTAATAAACTAATCCACGGATGACAACAGGAGAATCACAACCACATTACACAGACGACACAAAAAAACGGAACTGAGCAAACTGAGGGCTTAAGAACACACGGAGATCGTTAACATAACAGACAACACCTGGATAGCTCAATTAGTGACTATGGTAACAGATAGGCAAAGAGGAACTGACAAAGGGAAAAACAATGAGGACTGAATCAAAACTCAAAAGTAAACTAGACAGTGCATAACCCTGACAAGATTGGAGTAAAAACATTTTCAAATGCAAGCGTAAGTGACCCCAAACTCAGCGTTTGCATAGACCATTTACTGGATTGAGCTGCTCCTCACTATGTTTGTTTAGCACATTATACACATCTACTTTTGAGCAGATATCCACGAACACTGTAACCCTGGTCTAAACATTTTAATATTCATCATATTTTATATGATGATCGTACTGTGTTTTTTATTATAGAGCATAAAAACATCCTAGTGTCGCACATTAGTGGTCAGAATCTTTAGGCACTTCACGATCCGATTCCGATTCTGGGGGTCACGATCCGATTCCAAAACGATTCTTGATCTCCTTTTTTTCTTATTAATTCATTTAACGACTTGAAAATCTTTCTTTTAAATGTATTTAATTACATTATATGTAATTATAAGTACTTTTTAAAGTAATTACAAGTTAAAAATGAAATTAAAACAATTGTATGTTATGAGTTTTAAATATATAAACTAATATAGCTTCAAAACATAAAAGCAAGTAGGCCTACGAAAGAATGAGGGGGGGAAAAAAAACGTTTTACAAGCAATAAACAAAGAGTGCTTTCAGTATTTAAGAGCATCTGAATGTTTTCCATTCAAGAGCTGAATGTTTTCCATTCAAGAGCTGTGAGTGATTTTTCTCTTTCTCAGCTTTACTGGGTAACACTTTAGAATAGTGATCCTTCATTAATGAATAACTACACAGGAACAAATGAGTAATGCATTATTAACACTCTAGCAACTACTATTAACTAACGAGAAACTCTGATTAATGAATTAATAAGTAATAGTGCTCAGTTGAATGTGGTAGTTCACTATTAGCTAATCAGTAACTACCTTTTCTTATACCTCCTAGAGAACTACTAAGAACTACTATATACAGGTTCATAATCAACATGAATGATGCATAATGTATAATTAATTCTAAAGGAAAGGTCATGGTAACCCACTAGTAATGACTGAAGTATTACCAAATACTTAAGAAGGAATTACTAATTATTTGGATCAGTATTCTAAAGTGAAAAACATA
Source organism: Ctenopharyngodon idella (assembly GCF_019924925.1). Taxonomy (NCBI): domain Eukaryota; kingdom Metazoa; phylum Chordata; class Actinopteri; order Cypriniformes; family Xenocyprididae; genus Ctenopharyngodon; species Ctenopharyngodon idella. The sequence continues at coordinate 21,438,552 of NC_067221.1, forward strand.
ATAACTCTCTAGTAACTACTGAAGTCATTGTAAACTTTTGAGGTTTTTGTACATTTTTGTACAGTTTTGCACAGTAATTCCTTCTGATGTATTTGGTAACACTTAAGTAATTACTAGTGGGTTACCATGATCTTCACTTTAGAATACTGATTCAAATAAGTAGTAGTTCCTTTAGAATTATTTAGTAACTCTTGAATTATGACTATCCAATACATTACAAAAACCTCAAAAGTTTACAATGACTTCAGTATTTACTAGAGAGTTATCATGTTTCTCACTTTAGAATACTGATCCAAATTTTTAGTAATTCCTTCTGAATGATTTGGTAATACTTCAGTCATTACTAGTGGGTTACCATGATCTTCACTTTAGAATAAATTATACATTATTCACATTAATTATGAACCTGTATATAGTAGTTCTTAGTAGTTCTCTAGGAGGTATGAAAGAAAAGGTAGTTACTGATTAGCTAATAGTGAACTACCACCTTCAACTGAGCACTTTTACTAATTCATTAATCAGAGTTTCTTGTTAGTTAATAGTAGCTACTAGAGTGTTAATAATGCATTACTCATTAGTTCCTGTGTAGTTATGAAGGATCAGTATTCTAAAGTGTTACCCTTTACTGTTGTTTGATCATTACTGATGACATCATAGACAGCGAGAGATCTAATAAGCTGCATTCACACTAATGCACAGATCTCTTTTGAAATATAAGATTTGTTTTGTCCTGTCTGTTTAATCCCTTAAGATATAACAGACTTTGTTCATTAATTTTTGAGATGCAAGTACATTTAACCACTTACTGGGAGTTGCACACAGCTGCATGCACGAGCACTCTTCACAAAGCGCACATGATCATTTGAAAATGAAAGTAGCCTTCTGTCAGTGAGTTTCATATTCCAAATTACATAAATGATGCCTTTGTAAAGCATTTATAAGGAAAATACCGGCGGCAATATTTCATATTTCAACATGTTTCCATCGATTTCACACATTCTGGCAATAGTTCAACTAGTACAATGTGAAGCTTTATGTAACAATAACACGTTAACTAATGTAATTGAGAATTACTTACCTCCGCAGGATCAATCATATTCTTCTTCTTCTGAGGTAAATTCAAGGCTTATTCCTCACATCTTCCAAACTCTCTGAAAAGCAGAGGAATGATGAAGCTTGATGCATTGTTTATTGTGGTGGTGGGCATTTACAGGTTAGCGTGGCTCACATGGATGAATATCATGTGAGTCACTTGCACTGCACGTGGGTGTGGTCACATTACAGGTAATGAGCAGACACGTAAGAAACTGTACCTCTCGTTGGTTTCATATGGATTACATAAACAGACAATATTTGTTTTTGATATGAATTGCTTGATTTAAAAGTAGATACTTATCTCACATGTCTGTGTAGCAAGTATTTTCTAAGTTACAGTTAATTTCAGACACATTTCAGAATGGACTTCACTAAAGAGAGAGATGGCAAAAGGGGCATCCTGTTTGTTTTCTTTATTTTGTGAAAAGCAAAACTTTTTTTTTAATTGTGAGTGTACACAAATAAAAATAGACACTTAACAGCTTCAAATGATGTACACCACTTATCTGTATGACCAAAATTGACGGAGTATTTTTATTCTCTTTCGCACTGATAAGGAAAAAAGCGAGGTGCTCACACACGGTTTAAAGACTGTTTGAACCTGATTCTTTAGTCAAGTCAAGTCAAGTCACCTTTATTTATATAGCGCTTTTTACAATGTAGATTGTGTCAAAGCAGCTTTACATTGATAACTGGTACATTATTTGGCTGCACAGCAGCTCTTAAAAGAATAGTGTCAATGCAGGCAGATCAAAGCACTGTTGAATATCAAATGTCAAGTCAAATGTCAAGTGTTCCCAACTAAGCAAGCCAAAGGCGACAGCGGCAAGGAACCCAAACTCCATCAGGTGACATCAGGTGGCAGACAAGTGGCAAATAGGTGTTTAAATGGAGAAAAAAACCTTGGGAGAAACCAGGCTTAGTCAGGGGGCCAGTTCTCCTCTGGCCTCTTTACCATTGTGTGCTTTCCTACAACATATCATGACAGAAGATCAGACCCAATTATGTATTTAGCAGCTCAGTTTGCTGCTTTTGCACAGAGTGGCCTGAACCTAATGGACTACACGCTTCAGTTCAGCCGTCTTGCCGTCCGCTCAAGCTATGACGACGAGATCCTCAAAAACTACTACCATCAAGTAGACCTCTCAGACACCCAAGGACTCGACTGGAGGGAGGCGATACTTCAATATCTGGAGAGTGTCTACCCCCGATCAGTACCGCAGCCAGACCCAGAGCACAGCCCACCATCACCCCTCACCATGGAGGTGACGACACCAGAGCCCCCCGCAGATGGAGAGCTTCCACCCGCCCCGAAGACAGAGCCTGTGATGACAGCGCCAACTAACACCCCAGAGCCGAAGTACCAACATGAGTCTGACTAGGGGTGTGAGCTGGCAAGAGTTGTACCAGAGAGAATCTTGGTGGAGCTAGACACTGGAGATGACTGGCTGATCTGTTGGGACTCTGAAGCGCTGCTTCCCACCCTGCCTCACCCTGAATCTCCTGTACCTTAATCGCCTTTGGTCCTGCCCAGCATAGCCTTAGCCCGTTGACCTGTGACCTGAGACCACCTTTGCTCCTTTCTCCCTCAGCTCCACCAGAGGCCGACGTCCTTACGGCTTCACCGGGCTCCCTCATCCCTCTGCTCCACCTCAGTCAGACGTCACCCTGCCTGCACCGCACTCTGTGCGAAGTAATGTGTGTGTTTTGCCTTTGTTTTTGGATTTGTTTTTAGGGCCCGAGCACCGATGGTGTGAGGACCCTATTGGAATTGCTCCGTTTATTATTATTATTCAGATTCTTCTCCAAAATGAATCGCATTTTTGAGGGCCTCAGGGTCTCAGAATTAGGCGTGGCAAAATGGCTCGATAGCGCCACCTACAAAATTTCAACGAAGTGCCCCTAGCGTTACGTTTCACGTACAGGTATGAAATTCAGTACACACATGTAACAGCCCAATCCCAACAAAAAAGTCTCCTGGTATGAAATCTAAAAACCAATGTCAGATATTTTGAATTTTCTTTGCAAAATTTGTGCAGTTTTTGCCATTTCCACAAGTTGTACTTTAACGAACTCCTCCTAGAGTTTTTATCAGATCAACATAATATTTGGTCAGTCTAATCTTAAGGCCTTTGCGACGTTAAATTGCGAAGATCTAGAGTTTTCATTGGAGGGCGTGTCCGTGGCAGCCTGACAAAGTTCGATGTTTCGCCATGAAACAGGAAGTTGTTGTAACTTGGGCATACAATGTCGGATCTGCCCCAAACTTCACATGTTTTATTAGAGTCCTGGCCTGGACACATCTACATGACAATATTCAGTTACAGTCATAGCCCTACCTGCGGGCAACAGGAAATGACATGTTTTACACTGTGATTAACTCCTCATATAGATTTAACCAGAACCACATCATATATGGTCAGTCTAATCTTAAGACCTTAGCAATGATAAATATCAACGATCTTGAGTTTTCGTTGAAGGGCGTGTCCATGGCGGCCTGACAAAGTCTGATGTTTCGCCATGAACGAGCAAGCTATTATAACTCAGGCATACAATGTCCGATCTGCCCCAAACTTCACATGTGTGATAAGAGTCCTGGCCTAAAGACATCTATATGCCAATATTCAGTTAGTCATAGCGCCACCTGCTGGCAACAGGAAATAACATGCTTTACACTGTAATTCACTCCCAGAAACACATTTCAATATGCCACGAAGTACCAAACATACTTGAAACACGTTAAATCATGCAACACTTGGCTAAGTGCTAAAGTATGCGATTAACGCCACAAAACAGGAAGTTGTTGTAACTCAGGCATGCAATGTCTGATCTCCTCCAAAGTTCACATGTTTGATAATAGTCCTGGCCTAAAGACATCTACATGGCAATATTCAGTTATAGTCAAAGCGTCACCTGTTGGCAGCAGGAAGTGTGGTGCTTCCAAATGACTGTGCCATATTTCTCCTCTATTTATACGCTTAAATGAATATCGCCCATCGTTAACAGTTTTCCTAAGGCCACCGGGTGGCGGTGAGCCCGGGTGCGAGGGCCCTTTCATCGCTGCTTGCAGCTTTAATACATGATGGTGTTTGGACAGTCATACCTACAAAACACCATCATGGTAACACACATGACATTAAAATAATGCAGTGAAGTCACACAAAATTGCAATAGTCTTTTCTTCCCTATTGTGACATATATCCGAGTGAAACAGCTTCCATGGGGAATTGACTGGATTGTTATCATTTACTATTGATGTAATGTCATGTGAGTGACAGTTTGTTTTGCCCTCACCCCAGTAAGCATTCCATAAAAAATAAGAATTGTACATTTTGATTTTATGCTGACATTAACAACATATGTAACATAAAACTCTAATGTACATAACTTTTCACTGTAAATTATAAGATAACTTGTACATTTTTTTTATTTCCAAAAACTGTAAATTTAACAGTATTTGAAATGTCCCATTAGATTTATTACAGTGTTTCAGAATTTATTACAGTGTTTAATATCACATATTGTAAGGGAACTAACCATTAACCAATTAACAGGTTTTTGCGTAGCATTTTTACAGTCTTTTACTGTTAAACTTATGGGCGCTTTTGAGCAGACAGCTGAAAACAGGCATGTCATTGACATTAGGGGAGGGAGGAAGCTACTGTATGCTTGGGGTCCAGCGTCTGTTTAAATGCCAAAGCTTACAAATCAAATTTAGAGGGATGTGAAGTATTTATTCACCGGTTGACTGAGTTTTCCAATTTGTATTCCTGTACAGTCAAGTCTATTTATAATTACACTACTCATATACTGCCAGTGTTGTGATATAGAGCATATATAGAACTAAAATGGCAAACTTTTAAAAGAATTTTTCTCCCAGCACCCTATTTTTGGTTACCAGAACATTATAAGAATGTTAGTTTATAGTTACAGAAAAGTAGGAACTAAAGAAAAAAATCTGTGTTTGCTGGCAAATAGTGTGACAAATAATACTGTCTATGAAGTTAGGCTTCCTATGCAGCAACTTTAACATCATATTATTTAATTTTCAGTTTTCTACCTAAAAGATTTTTAAAGAGAGAAATTACTCAAAGCTGAGAAAGCCTTTTAGTTCATGGTGAGCTTGTCCTGGCATGAACATAAAAGTCTCTCTGTTTTCTGCTGAGGCCTCATGGATGGGGTTGAGTGGTATTTTAGGTATTTGCTTATAGGGTGTGGATTCATGCTGCAGAGGTTGTGTCCACCTACATGCACACCCTCCCTGGAGCAGAGCTACAGAGTCCTGCTCCTGCAGCACAATGCCACCTACTGTGTAGTAAATGTTAGTCTGGTGAGGTGGCTTCATGCCCTTAGACAAACAAAAAAAACAAAAAAAAATTGTTATGGGTTTAATCCCCAAAACTTTGCTGACCCAAGAACCCAGGATAATTTTGCCTTTAAGAAAGATCCAGTTTCTGTCAGGGGAGACTGTCTATGATATTACAATACTGTCATAGGCATCACTTGGCCCATTTTAGGAGGACTTAAGCCCCCTAAATTTCCACCCAGCCCCCCTAAAAAAAATCATATGGATAAGTTTTACGGTCTCTTTATGAATTTTTTTGAAGCGTCAAAATGGTATTTTAGTAGACTGTCAAGGACAGGGACAGAATCTCTCAGATTTCATTAAAATATCTTCATTTGTGATTCGAAGATGAACAAAAGTCTTTCGCGTTTGGAATGACATGAGGGTGAATAATTGATGACAGAATTTTTTTTTTTTTTTTTTTGGGTAAACTAACCATTTAGTTTAACTTGAAGTCCTAAATAATAAAACTAAAAAAACTAAATCTAATAATTAAAAAATAATAAAAACTATATACACAAAAAACTGAAACCAATAAAAATGACAAAAATGCACAACAAAATTGCTAAAATTTTAACTAAAATTAAAGTGAAAATATAAAAAATAAAAGTAGCATCTAATTAAAAATATTAACAAAAAGTAGTGTACCAATGCTATAAAATAACACTGAAATGCCTGTGTTGTCAATATGTGTCATTTGACCTTCCTAAATTTCATCCTGTGATAGCTGTATGTAGATACCCACTGGGGATGACTGGAGGCCAGATTCAGGATGAAGATATTTCTGCTTCCAGCCAATGGTCAGAGTCCACCGCGGCTCGATATGGCAGGTACATCCAACACACTGAACACACACTGAAAACTGATCAGAAACACTAATAAGTTATTTTCTCCACCACATCCCTTTATATTCCAGATTGGATTTTGATGATGGAGATGGGGCGTGGTGTCCGGACGCCATGGCTGAACCAGACAGTCTAAAGGAATTTCTGCAGATTGACCTTCGCACTCTCCATTTTGTCACTCTTGTTGGCACGCAGGGACGGCACGCAGATGGAGTGGGCAATGAGTTTGCCCAGCTATATAAGATTAAATACAGCCGGGACGGTACCCGCTGGGTCTCCTGGCGTGACCGGCAAGGTCGACAGGTGAGGTGACAGTGTTATTTTTATCAATTCCATTGAGATTGAGATGTTTTTTGTGATTAGTTGAGAAGCTGAAGGGATACATGTGAATTCATTTTAATTCTGTCATCATTTCCATATCTGTAGCATTCTTCTGTAAAACACAGATATTTAGAAAAATGTTTCAGTTTATTTTGTTCCATAAAATGAAAGTCAGTGGGGTCCAATGTCATTGGGGTCCAATAAGATGGAAGGAAAAATTATATTTCAATGCTTTTGGATTCTCTCACAAAACTTTTGCATTCTCTCGAGAAAGTTTGCATTTGCTCGCAAATCTTTTGCACTTGCTTGCAAAACTTTTTTGATGGAAACAATAAATTATAAAGAAAAATCTTTATTTCAGCGCTTTTGTGACTGAATGCAAAGTTTCTCAAGAGGGCGCAATATTTTTGCAAGAGAACGCAAAGTTTCTCGGGGGAATGCAATATTTTGTGAGCGAATGCAAAGTTTTTTCAATTGAACGCAATACTTTTGTGCAAAAATGCAAAATACAAAAGTGTTGAAATACAATTTTTTCCTCCCATCTCATTTTTTTCCTATATCCATGTCCCATTAGGGGCTCCGTAGGTTTGAAATGACACAAGGGTGAGTAAATGATGACAGAACATTTATTTTTGGGCGAACTATCACTTTAATCCTTAAAGAATGATGTTTATTGTAAAATGTGAAGTGTGATTTCATGGTTTGCGTGTTCTTGTCATTATTTAGATCATCGAAGGGAACAATAACGCCTATGACGTCGTGCTTAAGGACCTGGAGCCTCCTATTATTGCTCGTTTTGTGCGTTTTATGCCTGTGACTGACCCCTCTATGATTGTTTGTATGAGGGTGGAGCTCTACGGCTGTGAATGGCTCGGTAAACTATGTTCTTTCTAAAACAGAAACGGTAACACTTTAGTATAGGGAACACATATAAACTATTAACTATGACTTTTCCCTCAATAAACTCCTAATTTACTGCTTATTAATAGTAAGGTAGTTGTTAAGTTTAGGTATTGGGTAGGATTAAGAATGTAGAATAAGGTCCTGCAGAATAAGGCATTAATATGTGCTTATTAAGTACTATTAAATAGCCAATATTCTAGTAATATGTATGCTAATAAGCAACTAGTTAAAAGACCCTAAAAATGAAGTGTTACCACAGAAACATGTGCAGACACAAATGCAGACTGTGGCATTAACAAACCTCAAAAGGGTGACATAGTTACCTAAAATGTCTGATCGCACCAATGCATAAAGAAAGCTATGAGCATTTCCCCAATAGTCTACCTTTATGATGCTTTTGCATCCTTTTGCAAGCTTGAAAGCTGAAGTCAGCATTAGTTGTGTTTGTATGTAAAGGTGTGACCACTTTATTATTCATACTGGTTTGGTACAAAAAAAAAAAACTATCTGCTGCAGATGGTCTGGTGTCCTACAGTGCCCCTTCTGGCCAACAGATGAACTCCAGAGGCCAAAAAATCTACTTAAATGACACAGTGTATGATGGAGCCATTAGTTACAGGTAAAGGATCACACACACTAAACACTAAAGCAAATATCACCATGTCATCCACACAAATTAAACAAGGTTTTCTTTTTCTCTCAGCATGACAGAAGGCCTTGGACAGCTCACTGATGGAAGCTGGGGTTTAGATGACTTCACTAAAAGTCAGGTGTATGGTGTCTGGCCTGGCTATGACTATGTGGGCTGGACCAATACTAGTTTCCCTGGTGGCTCAGTGGAGATGACATTTGAGTTTGACCGGATCAGAAATTTCACATCAATGAAGGTTCGTCTGACCTTCTGAAATACATCTGCATCTACATATCCCTTGTGAAAAAGTTATTCAGTTTATTGGATGACTTCGAATCTTAAAAGTATATTTTTTACACTTAAATAAATAAAAGGCCACTTAAGTGTACTTAAAGAGGGTACACTTTCATGACTGTTTCTTAAAACAATTAAAGGAATAGTTCACCCAAAAATGAAAATTATCCCATAATTAACTCACTCTCAAGCCATCCTAGGTGTATATGACTTTCTTCTTTCAGCCGAACACAATCAGAGTTATATTAAATAATATCCTGTCTCTTCCCAGCTTTGTAATGGCATTAAATAGTGCCTGAATTTTTGAAGCTCCAAAAAGAGCAACCATCATAAAAGTAATCCATATGACTCCAGTGTGTTAATAAATGCCTTCTAAAGTGAAGTAATGGGTTTTTGTAAGAAAAATATCCATATTTAAAACTTTATAAACTATAATCACTGTCTTCCAGCAATGGTTGTACGTATGATGTAGGCATAGCGTATAAGGTTAGGTGAGAATTGACGAACACGGAAGCACAGAGGATATCAATTTTGATATAAGAGAAGAGGAACTACGTCATACGTCAGGTCAGAGGCCACCCTTCTGCTGGAACTCGACTGTCTTGTGAAGGTGTGTATGGCTATTGCTGGAAGCCAGTAATTATCTCATTCCTCAGCATGTTTGGGTCCCCCGGTCGAGTTTCTGAATGAGTTAGGCACTTAATTTCTCATTCAGGGCTGGAGGGGAAGATGAGCTGGCAGGCTTATGCCTTGCGGGGACGCGACTGGACTTCCACCTTTGGGTGTGACAGTTCATTCTCAGGCTGACGCTGTGCTTGCCTAAGCTGCCACGAGCATTAGGTTTGAATAGACTCCTCCGCCCTGTCCTGAACACTTGGTTGGATGATTGGTTCCTGGGTTTGAAGCTTGGCTGAGTGTTGTGCTCCAATGGGGGACCCAAGCATGCTAAGGAATGCCCGGTTCCAATTTTCCTGGAAGTGCATGAGGAGATATCAAAGGCTCAGACACCTTTCTCTGCCAGAGCATGTTTAGCCAGCACCTCCATCCTCACTACCCTCAATGGTGACAACTGCAAGTCTATCAGGCCAAAGCATTGAAAGATCTGCACGAGGGTAGTCGTGACCCAGTGGTAATGTTCCTGTGTGGGGCTCCCAAGTGCGATGCCTAGTGTCTCTCATTCAACACCTCGGGCCCTATCATACACCTGGCGCAATGCGGCGCCAGGCACAACACAAGTGTTTTTTGCTAGTTTCAGCCCAATGCAGTTATCATTTTCACGTCCTGCGCCACGTTGTTTAAATAGCAAATGCATTTGAGCCCATTTGTGCACCCATGGGCGTGCTATTCTGAAAACAAGGTGTCTTCAGGTGCATTGTTGGCGCATTGCTATTTTGAGGCAACTGAAATAGACTGCGCCATTGACCCACTGAAACCTGGTCAATGGCGCAATATTTTTTTTTGTCATTTAAAGAGCACGTTAGTAATATGCGTCTAAAGGCGGGTGCACAACGCTCGTACACTCTGCTTATTACACACAGGGACACGCAGCAGCACACAAACATGCCAAATGTTTAAAATAAAAGGATTACAATGTAAAAGATTATTATTGTGTGCATAAAGATAAAAATGCTTTGGTGGAATCCAGCTCGCCCCATCAATGGTCTGCTCGCGCACTTTAACCTCTTGCACGAGCAGATCCGTTTCCTCGCTAGAGAAGCGTTCAGTTTTTCCACTCGCAAATTCCACCATGTAAATAGTGAATCCGCCATGGCACGAGTGCAACTGGCTTTTAAAGAGAATGGGAGATGAGACTCTGATTGGTTTATTGCACATTACGGCCAAAACACACCTATTACTCATGCGCGCCGACCATTTTTCCTGTCCTTAAACTAGCAAAAGTGGATTCAGATACGCCCTAAGTGCACTTGCGCCGTGCGCTTTAGACCATGCACTTAGATCGTTAAAATTGGGCCCAATGTATCTTTCCCTCCATCAGGAAATGGAGGTTACATTAGTAACGGAAACATTTTCCTTTAAAGTACATTTTATATATTCATATTTTATTTTTCAGTGGTTAATTATGTTCACCTGTTATTATCTGTATATGACATTAAAGTGTATTAGAATTTTACAATTAATGCTTGTCATACATTCAACAACCACATTTCAATTATGAAACTATGTTAAAGTATATTATATCCGTAATAGGTATTCTTTTAAAAAGTATGTTGAAGTGTTGGCCTACTTCTTTTTCAGAAGGGGTATGTAGGCCTATGTTGTAATAGTATAGTAATAATAATAATAATAATACAATGATAATACAAAAGTATTGTAGTGATACTTTGTGTTATTATTAAATTAAATGGATAACCATCTGTTTCAATAGGTCCACACAAATAACATGTACACATTGGGAGTAAGAATCTTCAGACAGGCCATGTGTTACTTTCGTTCGGATTCAGACTGGGAGCCCAATCCTGTTTTGTTCAAGCCGAAAGCAGACAACATCAGTCCAAGTGCTCGGTTTGTCACAGTTGCCCTTGGCAACCGCAGGGCCAGCGCAATTAGGTGCCATTTTGTATTCAATGACATCTGGATGATGTTCAGTGAAATTGCTTTCCAGTCAGGTAATAGAGGTTTAATCACTCTGCATTTTCTTTCTTTCATCTCTAGTTCTCCTTTTTTTATCTGTTCACTTTTTCACTGTTCATTTTAGCATATTAATAGCCTACTAAAAATAAAGTACTGCTACAGTTTAAAATGCCTTTTACCCAAATCAACTTTTCAGATACAGCGGTGTACAACACCTCTCTTGTTCCTCGTAAACGGAACCAAACCCCAGGTATTTATCCAGGTATAATCAGTATAATTATTTTACATACCATTCATAATTCTTTGTGAATAATTATCTGCTCTTGCATGTTGGCATTTGGTTGTAACATTTGTACAGTACGGTATGAATTTGCAGGCAACAGCACCCCCTGATGTTCATTACTTCAAGCAATGGCCACATAAATTTCACAGTTACACAATGAAAATAAATTTGGGTAACACTTTACAATCACTAATATGCATTAATTCATGCTTAACTAATGCACAGATAATCATGTTTTAATGTATGACTCATGAAGAACTAAACCATTAATTAATGATTACTGCATCAGCAACTAATAAAGATTCTATTTGATTAATAGATTAAGTAATATATGAATTGTTATTAATTAAATGTGTCATAATATATTAATTCCTTAATAACATATTTTATTAACTAATAGTGTAAAGTTAATGTGTTAATTACCACAATGGTTTGAAGCCATGTACTTCAACTTCAAATTGTCTGCTTTAATTAATCATTAGCTAATGATTTGCAAATGTATCATTATGTTATGACTTTACTTGTTGAGGCACATGACTAACTAATAGTTAAGTAATATGTCATTATGATTTTGACATCTACACTAAGCCATGGATTTCAATTTCCAACCATCTACAACCGCGATTCCACTGTACCAGATGAACTGCTGTCATGCCCAGTGTAGACAGCTGTTGCGGCATGACTTGATAATGGTCGCGTCCAGTTTAAACACAGTGCAACATCAATCTGTAGTTCAGATTCTGGTGTGCTGATATTTGTGTGCAGCCCAACTTACCCATCCTTCAAACACATTCTCTGTCATTACACTCACTGCATGTGCAACTGTCAAAACCCATTAATTACATATTACTTAACAATTAGTTAATAGTCATGTGCCTCAACAAGTAGTCATAACATAATGATACATTTTCAAATCATTAGTTAATGAATAATTGAAGCAGACAATTGGAAGTTGAAATACATGGCTTCAAACCATTGTGTCAGTTAACACAATAATTTACACTTTTAGTTAATAAAATATGTTATTAAGGAATTAATACATTATGACACATTTAATTAATAACAATTCATATATTACTTAATCTATTAATCATATAGACTCTTTATTAGTTGCTGATGCAGTAATCATTTATTAATGGTTTAGTTCTTCATGAGTCATACATTAAAACATGATTATCTGTGCATTAGTTAAGCATGAATTAATGCATATTAGTGCACCTGTATTGTATAGCGTTACTTAAATTTTTTATACACTAAAAGATAAAACAGAGTTTTAGCATAATGCTGCAGCTTAATAAAATGTAAAAAATTATGGGGTATGAATATTTTCACTGTATATGAATGGGAGAAATCATAACGTTGACTTTTTATTAGAATCATTGGAATGCTCAATAGTGGCTATAAGGATGTCCTTTTGCACAAAACACTTCACATGGAACATTTGAATCTGTGAAATATAAATATTTTGTATCATCTTTTCCATGCCAAATATTCTGCAGGGGATGATCCCACCCACAAAACTGATGACAGCAACACACGGATCCTAATAGGCTGTTTGGTGGCCATTATCGTCATTCTGTTGGCCATCATAATAATCATACTGTGGCGGCAGGTCTGGCAGAAGATGATTGAGAAGGTAAGATTATCATCTTTGACGTCAACCTCAACTTTATTAACTTGAGCTTTAAGCCTGCTGTATAATATGACTACTGGTAATCTTTTGCAATAGAAAGTTGTATAACATTCACCCTGTCAGCTTGTGCTTTTTAATGTAACATGTATGTAACACTCACAGGCCTCTCGGCGTATGCTGGATGATGAACTGACTGTGCGTCTTTCTGTTCAGAGAGAGGCATTCACCCACCGTCACTCCTCTCTTTCCAGTGATGTTGAATCCAATTCCACATATGAAAGGATTTTCCCCATGGGATCTGACTATCAGGAGCCATCCCAGCTTTTACGGAAACTACCAGAATTCCAGGCTACAGAAAACCTTGGTTAGGGCTGCTCAGTGTAACATTAAAGAGTCTTGAGGTTTTTATATATATATATATATATATATATATATATATATATATATTCATTCTAGCTCATTATGTGTAGCCTATGTAAGTTCAGACAAAAATCTCTTAATTCAAATATGGCTTCTTTCAACATATCACGTGAGGTTTGACATTAAAGACATCATCAGACATCAAACCTTTTACCAAAGCAAGAGTTGTATGGACTAGTTTTATGCTGTTTCATGCATTTTTTTAAATTGTAATAATATTTCACAATAGTACTCTTTTTACTGTATTTTTGATCACATAAATATGAAAATTTAAAAATCTTCGACCCCAAAACATTTGAATGGTAACACGCTATTTTGTATTCCTGAGAAAAGAAATATATATAACCGGTTTGGAATGAGGTTTGGAATGTTATTTACATTCATTCATTCAGTCAGCTGACATGATGAGAGATTTTTTTATTTTTGGGTGAACTATCCCTTTAACCACATAACATACCTACAGTATGTTCATATGGTTGTGTTACAGCAATGATCGATGCCCCTTCCAAACCCTCTACGGCCCACCCTAAAGATGAGGCCCCGCACTATGCAGAGGCAGACATTGTGAGCCAGCAGGAAGCCGCCGGTGCCCACAGTTACCGTGTCACTGTGGTCAACATGCCCTTATCTCCAGGAAGGGATGGAGCTCTGGAGGAGTTTCCAAGGGAGAGACTAATTTTTAAAGAGAAACTTGGAGAGGGACAATTTGGAGAGGTTGGTGAACAGTTCTCTTCACCATAAAGCTATTCTTGGTTAAGTTATTTGTTATATGTGTTCATACCTTCTGCAGGTTCATCTGTGTGAAGCTGAGGGAATGCAGGAATTCATGAAGGACCATTGTGATGACATCAGTGATGAGCCAATGCTCGTAGCAGTCAAGACTCTAAGAGAGGACGCAAACAAAAATGCAAGGTAACACACAGGTGCAGGTGTCCCGCAATCGATGTTACGTGCCTGTTGTTGCTGAGAAGCACTGCTTTTTGCTTTACAGATGCTGTCCAGCCATTTTAGGACTGTTTAAACTTTCCTCAAGGAAATCTACATTTTCAGGAACGACTTCTTGAAAGAGATCAGGATCATCTCACGATTAAGAGACCCAAACATCATTCGCCTGTTGGCAGTGTGCGTTGAGAGTGATCCACTTTGCATGATCACGGAGTACATGGAGAACGGAGACCTCAATCAGTTCCTGTCCCGTCATGAGCTGCAGGATGAAGGAGTTGAGGCTGGTGACTCATCTACCATCAGGTATATCAGACTGAAGTAAAATATAACAAATAATGTTATGTTTATGTAAAATTTTTCTTATTAGTGTTATGTATGTACATAAATCAAGAGAGATCACATTCAGGTAATACACATGTCTCTTTAGCAGTGCATGCCCAAAAACAAAATTTTCTCTCCCCCCTTACATGCAATGCTGTTCCACACATAATACAACTACTCCCCCTAGTGGGCATTTTTACCAATTAACAAGTGAACGCAACGATATGGTTGAATAACTGGATCATCAAAGGTCAGCAGCAAAGACATTGGTTAATAAAGTGAGATTAAATACATAAAGTATGTATTTAACATATTTAATTTTTGCAGGTTTGCGTAATATATAAAAGTTTGCATTTCACTACTTTTATTCATTTTGAGGAATACTGAGTAAATGCATGTGTTTATGCATTATCTTTTCTGTTTAAAAAAAAAAAAAAAAAAAAACAGAAAAATGAATACAATCTAATAATTTACGCAGTCAATTAAACTAGCCAGTATGTGTTATGCATATTAATACTGGTGTAAAGTAAAAATACTATTTAAGTAATACTGTTCCTTTAAAAAATGGAGCGTTATTTGCGTTTATACAAACTGAACAAACCAGAAACCATGATTTTTGATTGGACCAATATAAAAATGCACTTCAAATAAATAACAGGGTCATTTCGCTTTCAGTGCAGACATACGCTCAAGAGTTGTTGATTTGAATTCTGCACTATATTCCATGTCTTCTAAAGCCATATAATAGTTTTGTTTCATGAACAGGTGGAAATTTAGCATAAAATACTGTAAATGTCTTCTTTTTCTCTGTAGCTACAGAATACTGATCAACATGGCCACTCAGATTTCCTCTGGAATGAAGTATCTGTCATCCCTGAATTTTGTTCACCGTGATCTTGCTACACGCAACTGTTTAGTGGGCACAAGTAACATCATCAAGATTGCTGACTTTGGCATGAGCCGAAATCTGTATCGTGGAGATTACTACCGTATACAGGGACGAGCTGTGCTCCCCATCCGCTGGATGTCCTGGGAGAGCATCCTACTGGTAAGCCTGAGAGAGTCAAATATGCAGTGCCCTGAAGAATTAAAATTCTGTCATTAATTACTCACCTTCATGTCATTCCATACCCATAAGACTTTTGTTCATCTTTGGAACATAAATGAAGATCTTTTTAATGAATTTTGGGGCGGTTTCACGGACAAGGTTTAAATTAGGCCAGAATCCAGAATAGTTAATCGTGGCTTAAAAATGGCTAAGAATGGCTTCTCAAACACAGATAAAGTACAGATTACTAACTAAAATAAACAAGATTAATTTAACTTTAACTGTGCTAATCTGAATTAGCATGACAGAAGTTGCCTGTAAAACATGGAATGAACCAAGAACAGCTTAAAATCGCATGGAACTGAGAAGTAAATCCAAGGAAACAATGGCAGCATAAAAAAAAAAAAAGCCATAAGAAAAAAAAAACTTAAGCATGAGAAAGTTATTTTAAAGTAAGCAAAATAAGCTGTATAGCCAATAGTCATGGTCAGAATTATTGGCACCCTTGGCAAATATGTTCAATCAAAGAAGGCTGTGAAAATAAATCTGTATATGGATATATTTCTTACACAAACACATCGTTTCACTTCAGAAGGCCTTTATTAACCCCCCATTATTTAGTATAACTCTGATTGTGTTTGTCTGAAAGAAGAAAGTCATATACAACTTGAGGGTGAGTAAATCATGGGGTAATTTTCATTTTTGGGTGAACTATCCCTTTAAAATAAACAAAAAAACTCACCTTTCAGGTCATCGACAACACCACTGATGAGTAGACAACTGAACAATAATCATGTCTCAACCAGGTTCAATCACTAATGGGGTCCCCTTGAAACATTTCCATTTTCATCTGTACTATTTGCAGCACGTTTCTTTATTTGGTTGCGTTGTAAACTTTTGCAGAGTATTTCTTTATTTGGTTTCGTTGTGATTATTTGCAGCACGTGCTGTCAAACTGATGAAGATGTTTTCTTAATTTTTTTTTTTTTTCAGTTGCAGCATGTTGAGCTCTCTCGGCCATCAAACATTTAGTCTAGGACTAGGCTTAATCTCTGACAGGGAAACTACCCCATAATGAATAATAGTAATCTCCAATGTGTGTTCATGAGAGTACCACGACGCATGTGTGTTGTGTTGACGCTAGAGCAGACGTTGTTGCGTAAACGTGATTAATATTTCGAAGATTAATATTTTGTAAATAAAGTGGTAAATTGTTTTTGTGTGTGTGTGTGTGTGTGTGTGTGCAAACAAAGCGCTCTCGTCGCTTCATAAAATTGAGGTTAAACCACTGGAGTCAGATTATTTTAATGATGTCTTTACTACCTTTCTGGGGCTTGAAAGTGTTAGTTGCATAGGCTGTCAATGGAGGGACAGAAAGCTCTCAGATTTCACTAAAAAGATCTCCATTTGTGCTCCAAAGATGAACAAATGTCTTACAGTTTTGGAACGACGTGGGTGAGTAATTAATGACAGATTTTTCATTACGGTGAACTAACCCTTTAAACTCAAATCTGTTTGATCATCTGTGTTTCTACAGGGTAAGTTCACCATGGCCAGTGATGTGTGGGCATTCGGGGTGACCCTGTGGGAGATTCTAACCCTGTGCAAAGAGCAGCCGTATGCCCAATTTACAGATGAACAGGTGATCGAAAACAAGGGAGAGTTTTTTAGAGACCAAAACAAACAGGTGAGACTTGCAGTGTATTCAATCATAATAACTCTCACCCTTGGCAAGCCAAGTCTTGCAGTATCTGTGCAAATCATTTTCATGTACAACAGGCTGTTTCAACCTTTACAGATCACCCATCAGAGACCTCCAGAATAAAAATAAAAAAAACTCAGTAATCCTTTTTTAATTTAATGAACTGATAACAATATTCCATATACAGGTGCTGGTCATATAATTAGAATATCATCAAAAAGTTGATTTATTTCACTAATTCCATTCAAAAAGTGAAACTTGTATATTATATTCATTCATTACACACAGACTGATATATTTCAAATGTTTATTTGGGAAAATCCCAAATTCAGTATCTCAGAAAATTAGAATATTGTGAAAAGGTTCAATATTGAAGACACCTGGTGCCACACTCTAATCAGCTAATTAACTCAAAACACCTGCAAAGGCCTTTAAATGGTCTCTCAGTCTAGTTCTGTAGGCTACACAATCATGGGGAAGACTGCTGACTTGACAGTTGTCCAAAAGACGACCACTGACACCTTGTACAAGGAGGGCAAGACACAAAAGGTCATTGCAAAAGAGGCTGGCTGTTCACAGAGCTCTGTGTCCAAGCACATTAATAGAGGGGCGAAGGGAAGGAAAAGATGTGGTAGAAAAAAGTGTACAAGCAATAGGGATAACCGCACCCTGGAGAGGATTGTGAAACAAAACCCATTCAAAAATGTGGGGGAGATTCACAAAGAGTGGACTGCAGCTGGAGTCAGTGCTTCAAGAACCACTACGCACAGACGTATGCAAGACATGGGTTTCAGCTGTCGCATTCCTTGTGTCAAGCCACTCTTGAACAACAGACAGCGTCAGAAGCGTCTCGCCTGGGCTAAAGACAAAAAGGACTGGACTGCTGCTGAGTGGTCCAAAATTATGTTCTCTGATGAAAGTAAATTTTGCATTTCCTTTGGAAATCAGGGTCCCAGAGTTTGGAGGAAGAGAAGAGAGGCACACAATCCACGTTGCTTGAGGTCCAGTGTAAAGTTTCCACAGTCAGTGATGGTTTGGGGTGCCATGTCATCTGCTAGTGTTGGTCCACTGTGTTTTCTGAGGTCCAAGGTCAACGCAGCCGTATACCAGGAAGTTTTAGAGCACTTCATGCTTCCTGCTGCTGACCAACTTTATGGAGATGCAGATTTCATTTTCCAACAGGACTTGGCACCTGCACACAGTGCCAAAGCTACCAGTACCTGGTTTAAGGACCATGGTATCCCTGTTCTTAATTGGCCAGCAAACTCGCCTGACCTTAACCCCATAGAAAATCTATGGGGTATTGTGAAGAGGAAGATGCGATATGCCAGACCCAACAATGCAGAAGAGCTGAAGGCCACTATCAGTGCAACCTGGGCTCTTATAACACCTGAGCAGTGCCACAGACTGATCGACTCCATGCCACACCGCATTGCTGCAGTAATTCAGGCAAAAGGAGCCCCAACTAAGTATTGAGTGCTGTACATGCTCATACTTTTCATGTTCATACTTTTCAGTTGGCCAAGATTTCTAAAAATTCTTTCTTTGTATTGGCCTTAAGTAATATTCTAATTTTCTGAGATACTGAATTTGGGATTTTCCTTAGTTGTCAGTTATAATCATCAAAATTAAAAGAAATAAACATTTGAAATATATCAGTCTGTGTGTAATGAATGAATATAATATACAAGTTTCACTTTTTGAATGGAATTAGTGAAATAAATCAACTTTTTGATGATATTCTAATTATATGACCAGCACCTGTATGTAATGCTTAACAAATATATAATTTCCCACGTTTGTAAATATATACAGTATCTCACAGAAGTGAGTACACCCCTCACATTTTTGTAAATATTTTATTATATCTTTTCATGTGACAACACTGAAGAAATGACACTTTGCTACAATGTAAAGTAGTGAGTGTACAGCTTGTGTAACAGTATAAATTTGCTGTCCCCTCAAAATAACTCAACACAGCCATTAATGTCTAAACCGCTGGCCACAAAAGTGAGTACACCCCTAAGTGAAAATGTCCAAATTAAAATATTCACAAAAATGTGAGGAGTATACTCACTTCTGTGAGATACTGTATATAACACAGTTTCTGTTAATTTAATATTATATTTTAATGTTTAATGTTGTTTATTTACTAAATATTTTTATTTGTTTCTTAATCTTATTTTGAATTATTTGTATTAATTTTTTTGTAGTTTATTTTCATTTCTATTATTCTAGTATTGTTTTTAGTATTTTATTATTCATTTTATATTTAAATATACATTTTTAAAAAAATATGTTATATTTAAATATAGGCTAAAATTGGCCCCTGGTTTAAAAATGGTACTGCATGGCAGTAAGCCTATATTTTAAAATTCTGGTAGCCTACTGAATGTACTGAGCCTCACACATGACATGCAAACAAAAATATATATTTTTAGTTAAATTTCTATAATTCACAGTAAGACTATACATACTTATTAATTTGAAGTAATTTGAAGTAATTAGTTCTCTCGTTTTGATTTAACTAAAACAAGAGAACTAATCATTACAATGTGGCCCCGATTTAATAAAACGAGGGAACATTTTGAGCACTATTTATTTAAAACAAGGGAACAAATTAGTAAATTGTGGGAATGAATTGCTAACTCGTAGCCATGATAGCCTACATATATTTTCCCCGCATGTCATGTGTGGGGCTCCTTAAATATCTGTGCGTTTTCCCTCCAATACCTAAAAATAGCTGCCACTGCAAGATGAGTCAGGAAGAATCCATGTAATAACATGGAAAATACAAAAGGTGTCAGTGCTGAGCTTTTTTTTTTTTTTTTTTTTTTGAACCCCTCAGGTCTATTTGCCAAAGCCGTTCTGCTGTCCTGATTCAGTGTACAGCCTCATGCTCAACTGCTGGAAGAGAAATGCCAAAGAAAGGCCCACGTTCCTGGAGATCCACAGAACACTGATGGAACAACATGACTAATTCTATGCTGATGTACAGAGCAAATTTTCCCCCACACATTCAGCCCTCCTAAGTTTTTTTTTTTTTTTTTTTTTAGCTCTTAAGAAATTATTCCAAGAGATGTGAGAGAAGTCCAGCTAAATGTAATAGCAATATCTTTCTTCAGTATATATTTATAAGAAAATCATACATGGACCTATATACATATTAAATCTTAGGCTATATGTTCTGAAAATTAAATGGGAATAATATTTTGTAATTATTTTAAAATGCTATTTTGTGCTTATTTTTTTTCAGTGCTCTCTTTTCTTTTCATATGGTAATGCAGTTTCTGTTTATTTTGCTGTTGTTGTCAATGTTTATTAAATATACATTTGCCGACTTATTGGGTAGGAATGATTCTTCATATGGGAAAAAGAATAATTTTATTTCCTTATGAAATATTTGTGTTTTCTTTTTGTGCTCAGTGTGGGGGTGGATTAGGTCAAGGAAATTACTGATCATCAGCTTTTATTAGATCTGATCCTTTTACCAATATTTAATTGTTTTTGCAACATAAAAATGAATTAATTAATGAATGACTGAATGAAGATCAATTTAACGGGAAAAAAGAGATCTTTTAGAGTAATAGGTGAGTGGACAGCACAGCAATATAACAAGTATTGCTTTGTAGATTGAGCCTTGGACTCGGTTGAGAAACATGTCGCTCAGTATAGATACTGTAACGGACTATCAATGATAAACAAGCTGGTTCACGTGACACGAATTCAGATGCACTTTTATTCGAGGAGAAACGTTTTACCTTTTGACCTTTTGTTAAGAATAACCTGCCCTTGATTTCGCATTTCTATAATTCACAGTAATTATTTTAAGAGTCATGAGCGGTCATACCGCAAACTGGAAAACATCCTCTGTGGTGACGTGCCGTGACGTCATTCTCCGACAATGATGGCGGCCGCTGGAGCTTCAGTCTCAGATATCAGGCAGAGAAGACCTCTGTCTGGAGCTCCTGAAGCCCATTAAACCACTGCTACCAGCGTCCCGCAGTACTTGAAAAAACACCTGAAGGGATAATGAGGAACACTGGGATCGGCTGTTTGAAAATATCGCAATATTTCCCCTGAATATGTGTCTCGCGGAGCAGCGAAAAACAGCCTTTAATCTGAGGGTGATTTTCTGCTCGCGATGATTCACTGGTAATTTTCCAGCAGCGCGAGACTCTCCTCAGACAAAAAATACCCCGAAATATTCATAAAAATGAAATTTACCGAGCACCTATCTGCCCACATCACCCCGGAGTGGAGGAAACAATACATTCAATATGAGGTAAGAGCCGAAGAAAAGCAACGTTGAGCTATTTTGCCTCAGACAGTTCCTTCAGTTCAATGAACCTGTCGAAAATAAGTCACCTGTTATTTTAATGTAATATTTAAACGAAAGACAGGTTTACATCTGGATTTGTGTGATTAATAACTAATATCTAATATTAATAACTAATTAGTCTGTAACTGAAAGCTAACAGCTGGTAGCTTTAAAGCTAATGTGAGTCTGTATGAACAGCATGGATGCAGGTGAATGTGTCCAGATGTTTCGCACTGCTCATGAATCATGATCAGCTTTCATATTTTTAACAATTCTGAACCAATAGGTAAACTAAACAATAGTTTCAAGTTCATCACAACATATGTAACTCAAAAGAATAGGCTACCTGCTAATCCACTCAATTCCAGGATGTAGGGTTGTTAAACGAAAATCTTTGTAAACAGTCAGCTTGGACATCTTTTTTTTTTTTTAGGGTTCAGATCTGGAAATATAACGGTTGTATCCTTAATATTATGATTTATATTACATTAGGAATATTGGGAAAAATTTATATTTCAGATTGTACACTCTGAACAAGTTAATCAAGTTTATAACAATGACCAAAATCTAGCATTGTGTTGGATGAGTTGTACTGAAAACCTAATTGTTTTTCATGTCTACTTAGCTAATGCATAGAACATTTAAGAATGGAAGTGTGCATACATGTTAAAATTGTATTTTTTTTTTTTCCGGGATTGGCCTGCAGTCTTTATCTGTCTTGTTTTTCAGGTCTGTAATTACCTGCAGGAGTCATTCTCTCAAAACAAACATATATGATGGTGATACAGAGCTTCAAAGAGCAATGCTTAGCAGACTACATAATTTCATTATTTCACATGAGAGCATACAAGGCAGTTTTCTTTGTATTTGACAGTGGACTGGGTTAGAGTTGACAGGGCTTAAGTGTACTGCAGCTCCTTCAGGGTTTAATGGCCTACACATAATGAGATTATTGCCTCCCTCTTGGACATTTGCTAATTAATTAGTCATCATCCCTTTTTGAGAGTAGTACACAGCGGATTGTGTTTGTGAGGCAGTGTTTTGGGGGTGTACCTGCTTGAATCAAATATAAATGATGGCAGAAAATCAACAGGTGAAGGATTTGCTTTCTACGTCACACTTAAACTTTAAAAAAAAGACTTTATAATGCTCCCTCACTTGCCTTTATTTTGATCTTGAGGAAAAAAAAATTCTCCATTGTGGCTGGACGCTATGAATGTGTTGATTTGTTATGTTCTGTGACCTTTCTTTTGTCTCACAGTCTTGACAAAGCTGATGTCAGCTTATGTAGAGATATGAGCATTTTCTGCTGATTTTTGTGTTTTATGTGGGCTGTCACATGTTTCCTGACGCTCGGAAAGAGAAGTGAGAAAAGTTGTATTCCAAATCACGCTCTGTGCACTTATACTATTCAGTATGTACTCAACCATTTAGTTTATTAATTTAAAAAGGTTATTTTATCATTTAGCATTGGAGTCTGATAGCCCCTCCACTACATAAAGAAAACTGTGACAGTTGAGTGGATGAATTGTGCACAAGTACGCAAATTAGGACGGACCTAAAGAGTTTTGCTGTTTTAAAAAGCCTGCCGAGGAAAGGCTGCCTCTGAGTTTAAGACCTTTTTCTCAGTCATGTGAATGTGGTGTATGCTGCCGTGTAGAACCGTGCAGGCCTGCTGGTAGAACAAGTAAACATCTCTGATGCTGCTGTCAAGGCCACGTTCCCTCTGAACTTATGTTTTCTTACAGGGTTCTGTTTTTGCAGCTGACTTCCGGCCTGTACTGTATACTGCAGAACTGCATTTTCATGGAATTTGGACATCACTTTTTTTTCTGCAATATTTGAGCAGTTCTATAATTGCTCTGCTCCACTCTGGGTTTTTTGTGTTCTGTTCCCCACTTAGTCATGACAGAAAAGGTGCATCCCAATTTGTGTGCTCAATCACTGTTCTGTGCCATATTTTATTTTTATTCATTTTTTTTTTTTTAGTATAAATAGTAGGGCTACCCCCTAATAGTTGACCAAACATTAGTTAATGAGAAGAGGCTTGAGCAACCAAATTTTAATTGGTCAGTTGGTCACAGAAAAAAAACACAAAAAAAAAAACAAAACTCCACTGGAATTGATGAAGTCATGCAGTCCACGACAGACAGATCCATGTGGTAATTAACACGGTCCATGTGGTAATTATGTGGGACAGAAAATCCAAACTGGGGATAATTTCGAGAGGGTTAAGGATAACCCAAAAAAGTGATCTGCAAACTCTGCAGGCAAATGTTCACCTATCATTTATTGACCTTAAATTTGGCCTGTCATTTGAAACATAGCCTAATGTTAGTCACTTTACATGGCCGCTCACTCTAAAGTTAAAGGGTTAGTTCACCCAAAAATTTAAATTCTGCCATTAATTACTCACCCTCATGTCGTTCCACACTCGTAAGACCTTCGTTCATCTTCGGAACACAAATTAAGATATTTTACTTAAAATCTGATGGCTCAGTGAGGCCTGCATTGCCAGCAAGACAGTTGACACTTTCAATGCCCAGAAAGCTACTAAAAACATATTTTTTCACACAGTTCATGTGACTACAGTGGTTTAACTTTAATGTTATTATGCGGCGAGAATACTTTTTGTGCGCCAAAAAAACATGACTTTATTCAACAATATTTAGTGATGGGCGAGTTCAAAACACTGTTTCATGAAGCTTCGAATCTTTACGAATCTTGTTTCAAATCAGTGGTTCGGAGGATGTATCAAACTGCCAAAGTCACGTGATTTCAGGCTTTGTTACATCAAAGCGTTTCGAAATTTCAGTGGTTCACCACTGGGGGGCATGACTTTGGCAGTTTGATACACGCTCCGAACCACTGATTCGAAACAAAAGATTTGTAAAGTATATTTAAGTAATTAATATCATAAACATGCGACTACTAGTCCTCTAATGGCTTAAAGGTGCAATGTGTGAATTTTAGCAGCATCTAGCGGTGAGTTTGCAAACTGCAACTAACAGCACATACCCCTTGCACCCCTCCCTTTCGGAGAAGCTACAGTGGCCGTCTGGCCGACACAAGACCCCCGGTGAATGAGATAGAAATTGCTCATTCTAAGGTAATAAAAACATAACGGTTCATTATGTAAGGTCTTTATGCACCACTGAAAACATAGTTATGTATATTATATTGCATTTCTGTCAATAGGTCCTCCCAAATTTTACACATTGCACCTTTAAATGAATGACTTCCAGTCGACTAGGAAACTCTTTGGTCGTGAGCAGCTCTAATAAATAGTGTGAGTGTGTTCAGACTGAAAATTCCAAGAAGAAAAATATATTTGGAATATCATGAACACCTGGGCACAATCATGTGATGAGTTAGATTAGAGGAGCTTGATGGGCAGCAGTTGTTTCCCTGTCAGTATCTTGTGATGTAATGATGAGGCATAACAACTAATATAGGGCAAGCAAAATATTGATGTGTTGTTATTGATTTGAGTTCCACAGGCAAAGTTACTGCCTCTATCACTTCTCAGTGTTTCTCCACTGCGTTGTATGACCTTTCACCTAGTGTGACGTATAAAGTAGGGATGCAGCGATATGAAAATTTTGGCCGATACCGATAAAAAATAATTCTTTATATTTGAAAGCCGATAACCGATATATTGGCCGATAAATCTAAATTCTAATTTTTATGTAGTTTTTGAGAGCCTGATTACAAAAACAAAAGTTTTACCATTAAAAGCCATGTCCCAAGCACACAATTATAATGTTCTCATTATAATTTTATGTAGCCTTTATGACAGATTTGCACTGCACATGTTGCACTTAACTGTATGGCCAATATATTGTGCATCCCTAGTATAAAGGCGAGTAAAATACCTTCCTTCCACAATATCATTGTAGTTTTTCATTTTAAATAAAATCTTAATAGTGATTGAAAAGCATACTGCTGAATAAAACAAATTGTTGTTGTAGGACATCCATCTTAAAGTCGGCATGAATATGAATTGGAAGTTGCGATATTCTTTTCTTCCCTATTATGATGTATATCCGAGTGAAACGGCTTCTCAAACAAGAAAAAAATGTAGGGCAGGACTTGATTTTGTCCATGTGGAATTGATTGGATGGTTGTAGTTTGCTTTTGCTGTCATATCATGTGAGTGACAGATTGTCCTACCCTTGTGCCTGTAAACACATCATCAGAGAAGAGAAGAAATGAGCTGCGAGAGGGAGGAAAAGTTACTTATAATTAAAGATTGAGGCCACATGAATAATAATAATAATAATAATAAAAATGATGTATACAGATAAATCAATTACAATAAATGCTGCAATATACTATAAAAAAAATAAGAATTATCAATTCTGATTTCATGGTGACTTTAAAATAGCCTTATACGTTTTCTGGTGATTATGTACGTTATGTTAAGCTGTGGCGAGATTATCATAATTGCTAGTGCTGCACCATTCAAGAAATTTGTGTCAGCCTCAAGCCTCAAACGACTGTTATTTTAACACTGTGATCAGCCAATGTCAGTGTCACTATTTTTTGAGACCCCCATGCCACATTTTTATAAGCCATATGTTGTAGCAAAATGCATCGTGCTGTAAAGCTATGGAAAACAATTTACATTTTGTGAAATATGATGATTTATGTATATATAGAAAACAGTTATGAGTAGTTCTGTTGTCACTGTCAAGGATCATCTTACATGAGTGTTTTTAGCATAACAAAAAAAACAAAAACAAAACCGATATACAAAGTACATTAGAGATTCATCATGTAGTGTAGACAGCTACATTTATTGTAATGGGAGTTTTTGTGAGAAAATTAACTGAGGGCATTCATTGCTCACTTTGGCTGCTTTATTTTGAATATAAAAAAAGTTATATTTGTTATGCTGCTAAGAGCACCAGTAGCCACATTCACACTGTAAAGTTTTCTGACTGACAACCGCATCTAAATGCAGTTGTGAATCCCCTAAATTATAGTTCTGCATTACACAGTGAATCACTCTTGAAATTGCGTTGATAACAATAGCAACGTCACTGTCATAAAACGGCAATAAACTAATTTAAGGGGAAATAATCAACAATTTTGGTTTTGTCATGATTGTGCAGCCCTACTTTGCAGTTTCTTTTTCCTTAAACTATACAGCGATTACTCCTAAAAATAGGCACATTACAATTCATACACATTTATAGTTTTAAAACTAATTTAGTGGATTTGGAGTGCACGTGTGTGTGCAATTTTGTGTGTTGTAATTAAAAAAAAAATCTTTGATCACAGATTTAAAACTAATATTGGCCAGTCAAATGGGGCATCCCTACAGAATTGCTGCAAAGCCCTTTTCGCTTGTAACCAGTACTTTGTCTTTTTTTCTTATTCAAGGACATGTGTTTCTTATAGGGGATGTCCGATTTTTGATTTGGACAAACTTAAAAACAGCCATTTCCTCTATTATTCTTTTAATTTTAGTGCTTCCTCTTCTGTACTCAAGAACTCATGTCTTCTCACTCTGTCTGTATTCTGGTAGAGGTTCCCTTGTCAGTCAGCATGGGCACAGTGCCAGTCACATGCTGCTGTGTAATATGAAAGCCAATTGTCTGACCTCTGGAAATGGTGTTTCATATTCTTCTCTTCTCCACAGGCTTTTAAAGAAATGTTGTACTCCGCCCAGGATCAAGCCCCATCAATCGAAGGTAAATACATACGTGACCTATGTATGTCTGTTTGCATGCGAATGTGCACCCTGGTAATCAGCTCATAAAATTAACAATAAAGTCTGTAATTTCTGAGCAACCTGACCAAAAAATGAAATCACAAAAATAAAAACTGTTTTCAATCAGGTTTCCAGGCTTCCCATCAAACAAATACAAATAGGCCCTGTCCCAAATGGCACCCTAAAGCCCCTAAGCTTGTTTGTGACGTACTGGTAGGGTTGTGCAATTAATCGTAATCGATTTTTCAATTTCAGTTATTGCTTCCAATGATTATGAAAACAAAGTAATCTAGGTACAGATTACCTAGATTTACAGCGATTCCCTTTCGTTCCCCCTAAAAGCCTGAACTTTTCAAACATCCAAATCAACCAAACAAGTGAGTGTTGTAAAATGCAGTCTATTGTTGCTAAACCTAAGGATGTGCTTGAAATAATTAAACCGTGTTATTAAAAGCAAATTAAGCTGCAAAAGAGACACTGTTCCCCAGGCAGCTTTCTGTGTGCGCACCAAGACGGAGCTGAACGCAGATATTCAAAGTATACTGTGGGCTTCGGATAAGCGCCTAAATGGTCAAATAGCCTACACACAAAAAATCAAAGCCCCGTTTTGGCAGGTATTCTCGTAAATACAGTCGGTTTTGTCTTAAATGAACATACACAGTTAAGAAAGAAAATGTGTAACAGTATATTGCATCCGTGCATTCGGTCTTATCATAAACCTGCTGATATCAAACAACAAAAGACAAAGGAAAATCATTAACTAATCTTGACTAAATAAATTAAGTAGCTTTTAATAAGGCTTAATCAATATTTAATTATACAGTAAGAAAATGCAGTATTATTGTGATTATTCAATTTTTGTTGTTGGTGGTTACTTATCTGAATACCACTGTTAGTACATCTACCTGAAAAAATTAAAACTCTTTATTTAATGTATTTGTGACCCAAGACCACAAAACCAGTCATAGGGGTCAATTTTTTGAAATTGAGATTTATACATTATTTGAAAGCTGAATAAATAAGTTAGGATAAGACAGTATTTGGCCAAGATACAACTATTTGAAAATCTGGAATCTGAGGGTGCAAAAAATCAAAATATTGAGAAAATTGCCTTTAAATTTGTCCAAATGATGTCCTTAGCAATGCATATCCACTCACAAAAATACATTTTTGATATATTTATGGTAGGAAATTTACAAAATATCTTCATGGAACATGATCTTTACTTAATATCCTAATGATTTTTGGCATAAAAGAAAAATCGCTAATTTTGACCCATACAATGTATTGTTGGCTATTGCTACAAATATTTTTGTGGTTTTGTGGTCCAGGGTCACATTTTTGTTCTGTTAAATTTATTTGTGTTTTGTTTTGTTATTAGTTTCTTTGTTCTTATTGTATTGCTGTCTGTTTACTTGTTCTGTTTTGAGGACCTTTTAATTTCAGTTAACCTAGTACTAGTTTTTGATGAAGTATTGATAACTGTGAAATTTCACTGATATTTAAAATTACTCATATCGTGAAAAAAGACTTTGATAATATCACCTACAAATAATCATGTATAAAAATAAATAAATAAATAAAAAAAGGTGGTTTTTGCTTTGTCAGGTTAGTTGAACCCCCCGGTTTGATCATATTAGACAGAGTTTCTCTATCTATCAATTTTGCCCAAAGTTGATTTTACCAAACACTCTTTTCAACATCGATAAAAAGTCAGAATCAGTAATCAGTCAAAATCAATGGTAATCATTAAAAGAGGAAGGGCGAAGTTTCACCTCAGGTTTAACAAATTTAAGATGTCATGGTTTTATCAGATAACAGCAGAGCACAGAGCTGAGTTTGCATATCTTTGATTAGCACGTGGTTATAAAGGGAAACACATATTGGTTTAATACTTTAAACTTAATACTTAACACTATAAGGTTCCATATTAACATTAGTTAATACAGTACTATGAACCAACAATGAAAAATACTTTTGCGGTATTATTTAAACTAGATTAATTTATACATAATAATTTTTTAACTTTCAATTTGTACAAATTAATAATGCATTACTAACCAATGTGAATTAACCATGTAATATACTTATAAATAAATAGTATATTTATATTAACAGTAATTAGATTTATTGAATAATTGAATTAATAAATTATATATTAGTAAAAATGGTCAAATATTTTCAAATATTAATGTTAAACTTAAATTAACAAATTTAACCTCATTGTAGAGTTATCAGCAAGTTCTTTTTGCATTTTTTTCCCCCATGTGTATGAAATTTATAACCTGCCAACCGTTACAATCTGAAATTGCTTTGCTTGCGGTTCACTGGTGTTTGTACGAAAACAAACACCTGTTAGTGTCTCTGCTGCTCCGTGCTTTTGTGTTTGACTTCACCCATATGTTTTCAGAAAAAAAAAAAAAAAGCTTTGTTTTTGGTTCAGTTTGTGCAGTTTCAGCTGGTACAGAATGTTCTTTGATGTCATGGTAATTTGCTCTTTCGCTTACATGTCAGAAATTTATCATCTCAGTAATCTGTTTGTGTGTGTATATATATTAAGTACTATATATATATATATATATATATATATATATATATATATATATATATGTGTGTGTTTGTGTATATATATATATATATATATATATATATATATATATATATATATATATACACACACACACATATACACATACACACACATACTTTTAAAGTATATATGCACTGTGATACTAAGAAGATTATGTGCCCTTCAGAATTATTACATTACTTTGGTTCTCTATGGAACTAGGAATATCGAACCTTTGCCCAACTTCTATTAATTATTTATTATGTTGTAAATTGCTTCTGGAGCAAAATCATTAATAGCCCCCAGCTACGTGTACATTAATTCGGATACATTTGAAAACTGTGTTTTCATTTCAAAACGCTCTCCGTCCACACTAGCATTTTCAACCCTTTTCCAAAAGTTTCTTGTCCACACTGAAATGTCAGAAAATGCTAAATTCACCTTACTGTGCATGTGTAAACCCTCATAAAAGCTCACTAAGATGATACAGACGGAACAAGACATGATAAAGTTATCACCTATTCCTTTGGCAGGATCATTTTATTTAGCAAAATATCTCACCATTCACCGATGCATCCTGGTCACACTCACCATTATATGTTTGGTCTAAACGCAACTGCCCGCATGCTTTGCCGAAGGACAGTAAATGCAAGTAAATTTCCTGTCATCTTTGCAGGACTGTGATATGAAGAGTGTGCAGAGTAACATATTTAAGCAACTGTGTGAAAGTGAATAGCACATAACAGACACGAAAGTGGTATAAACATGAATATCTATAGGTACAATATGCGTTGCATGACTAAACATGCATCATTGTTTTCAAATATCTCTGATACAACATGAAAGGCATTTTCAAATTTATCCACTTTGGAGAGCATTTTCAAAAGGCTTCGTTTTTGTTAATAAAAACACTGTCTCGGTGTGGATGGAAGGCCAAACAGAGAGAAAAAGATGCGTTTTCAAACAAAAACGCATTAGTGTGGACAAGGCCTCAATCAAGAAATTGCTATTTCCTCATAAAGTTCCCAAGATCAAGCTAGCTACGGATTCTTACTAGTGCCTTTTGTTCTCTGTAGGTGGCGGATTCAACTTTACTTTAAGGCTTTTCACACTGCGGTTAACCCCGGGTTATCGTTGTTCTAAACACAGCTTTTAACCCAGGGTAAAGAAACGTTTCACACTTGTGATTTAGAAGCGGGGTTAGCACCGCTCTTTACCCAGGGTTTTCAAACCCTGCTCCGTAGCAGGGTTAGCACCGCTTTTGTGAAACGATGCGGTGTTAGAATGTTACAGCTAGACGCTTAGCAACAGACAACCAATCGCATACTCATATTTGCCTGCTTTGGACAGTCACCGAAACACTGTGCATTGTATATAAACAGCAAATTCAGTGTTTGAGAGGGAAAAATGTCAAATGCTGACCGAAAAAGCGACGATTTGAGTGAAGAAGAGACTGTTTCATTCTTACCTTTTATAGTCCGAAATGTCCATTTAGTATAAACTCAATAGTACATTCGGCAATAAAAGGATGCTCAATGCTAGAGCTGTAAACAGGTCGCGTGCTGCGTTTATCCAATCAATGACAATGACACCGCGAATATGCAAATAAGAACATTAACCCAGGGTTTAGGAATGTGCATTGTGAAACGTCAGCTTATGAATACCCAGGATTAATTGTTAACCCCGGATAAATTATGAGCTGTGTGAAACGTGAAGCAAGATAACCCAGGATTCCTTTTACCCAGGGTTTAGAATGACCAAGGGTTAACTATTTCAAGTGTGAAAAGCCCTTTTAAGTATCTGATATTCAACAAAAAAGTGAATATCAGTAAAACTTTCAGTGGCATCACACCATGTCATAGAACCTTCTGTTTCATTACACTTGGCTACCATCAGGCAGTCCATAGTACTTCTCAAACAGCTAAATAATTATGCCTTAGTGTCTTTTTGGTTTGTTCCATTCTGTCGTAATGCTAATAACTGGAAATAACAAACCCTGACCTGAAGTCAGTGTAAGGTTAACTCACTACAGTGAACATGTGAAGCATAGTTGTTCTTGGCAAGGTGTGTAATTTATTTGCTTTGTCAGAATATAAGGTCTAAACATGGGTGATAAGGAAAACCTTTGTCTCTGTTGTAATGTCATGCTATCTATTAGTTCCTGGGGCTCAGCGCAAGGCCCACATCTGATGGAAAACTTATGGAGGACTGTTCTAGCGTTCAGATAAGCAGTGATTTACATCCAAAGGTTACAACACACACAAACACGTGTTCAGATGCTCATTTTTCCCTACAACAGTGCTAAAGCTCCCAGAGAGCCATAAACCTGCATACTGAGTGTTTTTCTAAGCTGTGGGATGATGGTAGTTGTGATTATCTAGAAATAACTATAATCTTGTGTCAAAGTTTGTGGTTTTTCTGGGTGGTGATAAGTGTAGTTAATGGGATTGTTTAAGTAAAGCTATGGTTTTGGAGGGGAAATTGCATGACCAGGGTTTTTCGTTAATAAGATGCTGATTTTTTTTGATGACGGATATCAGAAAGGGCTGATGGTGCAGGTGTTTGAAGTCATAGACCTCTAATTTTAAGTGTTTTGCGTATAGTTACGTCGGTGATTATGATCGTATGTCAGTACTTCAGTGTTCAGAGTGAGATCATGGTCTCTAGATTTCTTAATGGAAATTTCGTCTAGTACGCAGTTCTTTCAGCAGACACCTCTAAAGCTGTGTAATATCTGAGTGCATTTTAGCTAGAGCTGCAACTAACAATTATTTCAAAGGCAACTTTATTTTTAGCACATTGGTTAAAAATGAAACCGTTCCTTCAGGAAACAATGGTGACACATGTAGTTGACAGTATGCTATATTATTTTTATACATTATACATTACATTTACATTTTTACACATTACATTTTACATCTTTACATTTAATCTTTACATTATTATATTGTATGATCCCATTAGTTATTGTTCTCAGAAAAATATCAGTATTTGCATTTCAACTAGAGTTTCAATTAAATATGGTAAAATTTAAGCCAAAATGTTGTACATGTAACATATTTTAACAAAATATTACTGTCAAATTTGTCAACCTTTTCACTGTTGCTCTCCATCTGTGCTTTTTCATAGAAATGCATTTTTCATTACTGTAAAGTTATGTCGTTGAAGAAGGTTCTCCATGCACAGCGTATACACCCAACTAATCAATAGTGACATTAGTTGTCAATGATTTGTATTGTCGATTTTATTGATTAGGTGTGGCAGCCCCAGTTTTAGCTAGTTTTGTTTGAGTTTATTCACAGACCTGGAACGACGAAAGAATTGGCTGACCGATCAGGGATTTTCAGGGAATGGTGCGTAGCAGATGTGGTTATCGGCCAGTAATGTAAAAATTACCATTTGGCTGATATGTCGATCTATTGCTAGTCAAAAGTACAGAAGCATCAAAGTCCAGGAGCTGTTGTGTGTTATAGGTTTAAATAATGACAGAGGGTCTTTCTGCAAGGTCGTGCATCCCCGGAAGGTTTCAGTTCAAAAGTTCTCAAGTGCCGAGACACTCTGTAGTTTATTTTCTCTCCCAGAGCTCCAGCTAAAAGAGAGAGCTGTGTATGTTAATCCCTGCCGAGCTGATATGAAACTGAGCTGTGTGTTTGCATAGCAGGCCAGACACAATGACCCAGCTGAAGGTCTCACTGGGGAGGGTTACCTAAACCAGTACAGAGAGGGACTCCCTGCTGTAGAGCTGGAGTAATCCAGTATTAACACAGGATCAGATCAGATCAAACAGTTTGTCGTGAGAATAACACAGAATCTTCTTAACCCTTTCACTTGAAAGTGTTGAACTCACTGAACCTCATATGGCCATCATAACCCAAAAGATTTCTTACATGTTTACTTGAGGGTTTTATAGTAACTGATAAGTGTCATGTGATAAGTCAACTGCTTGCTCAGATAAATTTTTGAACACTCTGTTGGTGTAGTACTTTGATCAGGGAAGCAGTTCCTTATAAATCTTGTATATGTAATAGAACTTTGCACATCAATGATTCTGGGCAGACTGAAACAAAATGTAGCTAATTTATGAACGAAGCCTAATAGGCTTCTGTCAATCTAACTGTGTTTGTTTTGGAAGTGCAGGATTATAGGCTGTTTTGTGTGTGTAGTGTTTCAAGAATCACAGCTGGGAGTCACATTGTTTTAGTTTTGTCAGATGATGTTTTTCAAACATACAGACCACAGTACTTGAGCTTTGGCAGATGAAATATGAGTAATATTGCGTGTACAGTGAACCGCCTTCTCCCTCCTCACCTCTCATTTTGGATTCCACACTTGTGTAATGGTTTTCTCGTCATTGTCCTCTTTGTTTTAGGAGTTACACTTAAAATCAGAGATGTTCACGTAGTGCTGGGCGGTTTGACCAGAAATCTATATCACTTTTTTTTTAAGATTCTGGTTCACGGTTTCACGGTATGTTTTTTTTTTTTTTTTTTTTTTTTAACTACTAGACCTTTATTTTGGCATATTTTACTGTCAGGAGTACAGGGAATATATTATATAAACATTGTAAGGACAAATAAATTTTTTTTTTTTTTTTTTTTAAATGTAATCAAATCAGTTAACAAAGCTAACAATTTAGTTTAAAATGTAATCAAATTAATTTAATTATTTAATTTAATAATATTAATAAGTAGGCTACATTTTTACTGTGCAATTTGTCATTTCAGTGAAGACCTTTGAGTTTGTGTGCTTTATTATTATTATTATTATTATTGTTATTATTATTATCTCTGTTAATCGAAGTACACTCTATTGTACAAAAGTAATATTACTGTTATTTCAAGTTTGCCGAACTTTTATTTTGATAGGGTCATGAAGACTTTTGACTTCCTATGTATATAAGACAAATGTTGATAGTTTTATCAAATTAAACAGTGAAATGTTCATAAAGTGACTCTAAGAGCAGCTCTGCAGAAGTAGTTCATGAGTGAGACAGCAGACACTGAAATCATCGCGAGCGTCACGTGTGCTTCAGTATGTGTAGTAGTAGACGAAACTGCGGCGCTCATTAGGGCTGGGCGATATGGCTGAAAACTGTATCACGATATCAGTGTTTCATATCGGTCGATATCGATAATTATTGATATTTTTTCTGACCCATTTAAATATATTACATTTAAACATTTTTATTTTAAACTTAACCTTCCTCTGATCATAATCCCCTCAGTTATTAAGACAATGTTGTGCGGTGTTGCAGCTACAGATGTTTTTGGTTGAATACGGCTGTGCTCCAAAGGGTGAGCGCGGCTAAGGTGGTACATCAAGTTCATGGTATTACCAGTCTTGGCGGGGACGACGGTCTTGCATAATTTGCAGACGACATTGGTCTGACTACGGTCAGACTTATAATATCCAAAAAACTGCCATACTGGCGAGCTGACTTTTCCTCTTTTATTTACAATTTCCTTACTCGCTGCGGCACTCATTTTCTGCTTATCAGTTGCCGGTCACTGAAGAGGAATCCAGCAGACCAGCACGAGACAA
Source organism: Ctenopharyngodon idella (assembly GCF_019924925.1). NCBI lineage: Eukaryota > Metazoa > Chordata > Actinopteri > Cypriniformes > Xenocyprididae > Ctenopharyngodon > Ctenopharyngodon idella. The sequence continues at coordinate 21,474,080 of NC_067221.1, forward strand.
CGATATGGCGCAACCATACATGATACTGTTACATGATTGGCTGTTAGCGTGTCACTCCCTACGTTGCTAGGTTACCAGAGAGCGAGTGCCTTTGTTAATGCAACCAAACTTGCTTCGCAACTCTGTTTTCTTCCGACGAAGAATAAAAAAAATATCGAACGTTTTATCGAACACATTTTTTATTGATATCGATCACGTGTCTATCGCGATACATATCGTTATCGTTTTATCGCCCAGCCCTAGCGCTCATTCATACAGACTTCAGATTTCAATAGCAGCATTTTTTAGCTTTAACATTCACAGACACTGTTCCGTATCGATGTGATTCATTGTACAGCCCTACTTTTAATTTATTCATCCAAAATTGCCAAATTCTGTGATGTTCCGCTTATACAGTAAGTTCTATTTGTGACTGGATTCCGTGATTTCATCCGTGTTTTCTGCGTCACGGAAATCTTATGGCTCTACGTGGTATTTGCAGTATTAAAGAGAGTTCGTTTTGTGAGTTATTTATTGTTGTGTAAAAAAGTTGTTTCCATTAGTGTAAGAAGGGTGTGCAGTTAATAGAAGTCCGCTCTCTATACGCTCTACGTTGTGGTAGTATTCAAAGATGCATTAAATTGTATTCATATCATTAAATTGTGTATAAAAATATTTTATTACTATTGATAAGATTAAACGTTACCCCTCAAACATCATTCATTCATATTTTTGTAATTTTGTCATTTTTTTGTTTTTTCTTGATTACACATCTTGATTTTTCTTTTATTTTGTAATGTTGCAAGTGAATTTTTTTCATTTTGTTCTGAAGATGAAAGTCAAATTGCATTCTGTACACTAAAAAATTGTTTCAACTTAAAGTAAGTGTTTATGGCATGCTGCCTTAAAATTTTAAGATTAGTCAACTTAGTATGTGAAGTTGTATTAAGTGACAACTTGGATATTTGAGTTATTTAATCTGGGAAAGTTATTCTGCCGCTACAGTGTATAAATTCAGAATAGGCAGTTGTTTCTCCCGTTTTAAAAATAATAGGCCTATTACCAAGCATTCATTTCAATCTACAATCTAATAAAGTTTATCAGAAAAATAATACGACTGCACCGGTTTCTGAATATTGCTTGATCAAGTATTGATCTAAATAGTCTATATAATGAAGTACAAAAAAAAGAAGAAAAAAAAAAAAAAGGAATTTTGTGTATACAATTTAATAATATAATAAAGTTTTGTATAAAATGGATGAGGAAAATATAGAGCAATGGGACATAATTGTGCCATTTTACCATTTCTACAGTATAAAGTGAGCAGCGCTTCAAAACAATGGAGCAGTTCACACCACAAGCATTCAGGGTCACTTATGGTAATGATCTTTCAGCACTACATCCTCTAATATTTTTATCTAGAGCCAAACGCGCTTCATTCAAGCTCTTTCTGTTCCATTCGCTTTGCTCTTCTCTCCCGCTATATATAAAGTGCCCAATTAAGAGCTGCAGATGACATGGTTATTTTGATTATTAGATTATTTGTTTTTTTGTTGTTATTGTTGTTTTGTGTAGTTTATTCCTTTTGAGCAAAATATAAAAACAGTCCATACTTTTCTTAAGAGGTAAAGACTGCACCCCCAGTATGTTTTCTCAGCCCCAAGGCCTTCTATGTGCCATACATGTAGGTGTCTAAAATAAAATAAATAATAATAATAGCCTGATAAAACATCTGATCTAACCTTTTTATATTCATATCCAGTACTTTTTTGGGTAAATATTGGTAAAAGTTCTTAGACATCACTGCTTTGGTTGTTTTGATTTCATGATCAGAAGCTGTCCTAGGCTACTTTATTAATATGTAATATAATTATATCTCAAACTAATTAGGAAAAATAAAGTGGGTTGAATCCAAAAAGCTCTAAATGAATGTTAGAATTAAGACGGCATTTGTTATTGAACTCTGAAACCAGAACGAACATTTCTTTTTTTTTTTTTTTTTTTTGCTTTGAACGATCTGAATATGTGTCCGCGACTTACTTGACTTCATGTTCAAGGCTTATGCTAAAGATTGTTGCTATGTGCAAAGATTGAAAAGTTCACTGTACCAGTCTTTTTTCTGGACCCTAAAATTTTGCATACAGGACAAATGAGCGACCATGTGTCCAAAGCCTCGTGTTAACACATAAAGACAGTTACAAGCAGTCCTGTCAGACAAGCTGCTCCACTTCGCCGTGGTCTTCTGATATTTCCTAATGTTTCCTAATTCAATAATAGGCCTATTATTTGTGAAAATAGTAAGCAGTAAACTGCCAGATTTCAATTGTCATATTACTCTCTGCATTTTACAAATATTTGGGATGTGAAAGAAACAATATAATTTGCGATGTACGCAAAATTACGTATGGAAACTACTCAAGGGCAGGTTATTCTTTTAGCAATACAAAAAAAATTATGCGACAATGTGTTGTTTTTTTTTAGGGATGATGTTATTATGCACACCATTTTATCGGTAAAAGGCCAATTGGATGGAAACAGACTGGAGACAGCAAATTTAGCAAACTCTTTTTTTTTTTTTATATTCACTTTGTCAATAACAAATCAGTGCAAAAATTGGATGGAAACTTGGCTAGTGTGAAACTCACAATTTAGGAGGCAGTGCTCCCAGTTTAGGTATTTCAAGCCATGAGTCATTTTCCCAAGTCTGAGAGTCCTGAGATAGTGATTCATTGTTAGTCCGTCTGGACAGTATCAGCCAGACTTACTGTCATTGTGCTCTGTGTTTTGTCCCTCGTAGGGGAATATCAAGCAGTTACGTCTCTATGGTGTCAAAAGTATTTACAGTCAACAGAAACATCACATGCCCTCTAACTGTAAATGTTTGAAGTCATGACCCGTGAACTGTTATGATTATTGTGATTTAAGACTACATTGACTTAATTAACCTTGAGTCTTGGTTCTCAGACTAAGGATCTTGGAAAGACATGACGCAGAATAATTATACAGGGATTCCATAAAGTGATAGGTCACCCAAAAATGAAAATTCTGACATTTACTCACCCTCATATTGTTTCAAACCTGTACAGAGTTCTATCTTCTGCAGAACACAAAAGATGTTCAAAAGTTTAGAGTCAGTAAGTTTTATTTATTTATTTTTAATTAAATGTAATTCTTTTATTTAGCAAGAACACTTTATATTGATCAACAGTGACAGTAAATACATTTTACATTGTTACAAGAAAAAATTAATACATTACAAATAAATGCTGTTCTTTTGAACTTTCTACTAATCAAAGAATCCTGAAAAAATATATCATGGTTTACACAAAAATGTTAAGCAGCCCAACAAAGAAATGTTTCTTGAGCACCATATCAGCATATTAGAATGATATCTGAAGGATCATGTGACACTGAAGACTAAAGGCCAATTCACACTGCTCCAACAGACGCCGACCAATGCGGACAATCACCAGATTACAGTGTCACTTCTCAGACATTCCACGACCTGACATGTTCAAAGCTCAGACAGATGCCGACTGGCCTGTGCAGTGTGATTCATAAAATAAATTTATTCTTGTTGGTGCGAAATAGTATCCCCAATTGCTTACAGCCTCAAAAGGGTGTTATCCAGTGTTCACAACCTGGGTGATGACTTTATTTGAATCATGCTGTTTTTGTCCCTTGTTTCACTTGCAAAAAGGTTCATTTGAATCTCCTCTAAATACTTGAAATGGCTTGAGCCAAACATCTGTCCTTGAGATCTTTTGCACAGAAATTGTGATCTGAACAAGAATAAAATTTCTGTGGGCATTGTAAAAATTGCTACTTTTTAGCAAGTGATGTTTCAGACCCAGAGATCATATTCACAAGGCCCAACATGTGAATCTGATGCACTGCTCTGCAGAAAGAGCCTCACTGCCTGTTTTCTCCTTCTCTCAATTATACGCACAACCTCAGGCCTTGGAGCTTTATGAAAGAACAATGTTTTCCACAGGTTTCTTCTTTCCTTCTGTACAGTATATTTCTTGCTATCTCTTTCCCCACTTTTTCTTTGTTTTTCCTGAATATTTTTTTCCAATTATCTTCTTGCTTTTAGTCACAGATGAAGACACTGTCAAGAGATACTATGCCAAGTTTGAGGAGAAGTTCTTCCAAACATGTGAGAAGGAGCTGGCCAAAATCAACACTTTCTATTCAGGTAACTATGTGGCTTGTTTGATGTAAAGCTCACGGTTGTGTCTGCTCCCTGGTGTTTTTTTTTTTTTTTGGTTTGTTTTTTGTCATTAGTATTTACAGTAACGTGTTACCCATCACACAGAAATGTAACTTTTTGAAAACAGACAATAAAGCTTCTGATCCAAACCCAGGACTATTAAACCAGGTTATTAAGCCATGTTATTTATTTAAAGTAGTGATCTGTGACTCTTGAATCTTGGCCCTCTCACCCCCTTCCCTCATCGGGAAAAAGTAAACTCAGCCTAAAATCAGCCTAGTTTACAGTGTCCTCTTCTATAATACTGCATGTTACCTTTGACAAGAAATGCCACAAGCAAACATCAGAGTTGAGCGTAAGAGTCATCACCAAAATTAAATAAAAAGTAATAAAATGCAAATAATCATTACAAATAATTGCAGCATCACATGGTTTGTGTGTGCATTTCAGTGGAATATGGTGACACAAAACCAACAAAAAAAGCGGCAGCCAGAATAAAATCAGTCATATAACCTATTAGATTTTAAATAAATTGCCCAAACAGCAAACAATCCCAGCAGTAAAGCTTTAGCTTCTTGATTGATGCTGTCATCCAAAGGTAGTCTTAATTGTTGTGGTTGAAATGCTTTAAAGAGCTTTGCTTTCTGCACAAAATTTGTGTTCCCCACAGCGGGTGGAAGGTGTCATAAACTTACTGATAATAAGGCCCACCCATTTAGGGGAATGATATGATCAATATGGTCAATTTTCCTGTCATTTGAAATTAGTCTCTCATTGACTTGCTATGGCTTGGCCCTCTGTAATTTCACAGCTGGACCACCAATCACAGAGCTGAAAGCATTAGGCGGAAAAATCCTAATATGGAGAAAACTGACGTCTACACAAAACAACACAAATTGAATAGGCAGATTTGAAGGTGTTGATTTTATTCTTTGGGATCTGATTAGATCTTGAAAGTGGGATTTACTTACCAGAATGAGGCGGTAGAAGGGTAGGGAGGGAGGAATTGCTGATGTCAACCTAAAATAAATTGTGTAAGACCAGGAGAGTATATTGGTTACTGTTCATTTGTAATTTTGTGTTGACTAAAGTCACATTTCCACCGAAATTATCCAGAAAAATTTGTCCCAGGAACTAGGAACTTTTTTCCCTCAGGCCTATTGCTGTCTGCGTTTCCATCGCAGTCTAAAGTATAATGAAGATTAGGCAAATTAGTACGGTGACGTAGGACTGCACGTGACATTCCAGTTTCCGCTGGATGTTGTCCTCTGCATATACGCTTAATAAAGCCTGAATCTCGTCATAAGTCCATCTGTCGTATTTTTTTTTTTTATTGTTGATTCGAATAGCAAACAACTCTTAGTGCATGCAACAGACTTTTAAAAATTCAATCAATCAGCATGTTCAGTCTCACCCCCAAAAGTTCCTGAACTTTGAAAAACTTCTACCTCGCAGACAGGGACTTTCTGAGGGGGAATTTTTTACCCTGAACTTCATTTAGACCCTGGTCCCTGTGAAACACCCCGTGTACCAACCCAAAGTCCCTAGTTCCTTGAGAAAGTTCCTGCGGTGGAAACGGCTTAATATTTCTCTTGCTGACCATAGTTCCATCTATCCATCCAGCTTCATTACATACTGAGGATGTTTCCTTTCTTTTATGACACAGAGAAGCTTGCCGAAGCACAGCGGCGTTTCGCCACGCTCCAGAATGAGCTGCAGTCGTCTCTGGACGCACAGCGGGAGAGCAGCCGAGCCACGGATCTGCGCCGGCGTCGCACTGTCTTCCACCTGTCGCAGCAGGAGCGCTGCAAACATCGCAATATCAAAGACCTGCAGCTGGCTTTCAGCGAGTTCTACCTCAGCCTTATTTTGCTGCAGAATTACCAGGTCTGAAAACACACAAAACACAGATGTTTTGAAAATGTTCGAGTATTGAATATTATCATATCACTTGATATAATGGACTAGATCAGGGGATCCCAATTCCGCACTCCTCTAATATGCGCAACTTGAGTTTTGTTTGTTTGATGACATTGCAGGGTGTTGCAAATGAACGCATTTTGTTTGAGCATCTATGGTCACTATGTTCTCTTAACGGAGATTCTGAAGCTTGAAACATTAATCACTTAAGCAAACTCGGTAACACATTGGTATAGAGAACACATGTTCACTATTAACTACGACTTTTGCCTCAATAAACTCTTAATTTACTGTTTATTAATAGTTAGTAAGGTAGTTGTTGTAGCGTTTAAGTTTAGGTATGGGGTAGGATTTAGGGATGTAGAATATGGTCATGCAGAATAAGGCATTAATATGTGCTTTATAAGTACTAATAGCCAATATGCAAGTATAACAATACTTAACAGCCAATATGCAAGCAATATAACAGCCAATATGCAAGCTAATAAACAAGTAGTTAAAAGTGAAAATTGTTCCCCTTACTAAAGTGTTACCGCAAACTCACTACATATTGGCACGCGATTAGATGTTTTTTTTTTTTTTTTTCAAATACAAACCATTATTTTATTATATTACAGCATAAAAATACATCAGGTAATGAATGTAATCTAGCTAACATTTATACTTTATTTACGGCTGAAATGTTGCACGTATAAGTAACAAGCAAAGTATTTGTCATATTGTACTTTAAATAACATTAAGACATAATGTCAGAAAGATAGGCTATCAGTTCTGCTGTTGTTCATAAATACCAGTAGTGATGTTGTACAATGAGGATGTTATGTCACTGGAAATAGAGTCATCAGTATCCCAATGTGTAGTGAGCCAGGGTCCTTACCAGTGCCCGAATTCATGTACACGATATACTGATTTACGAGCTCAGGAGCTAGGGAGCAGGTTGAGAAGCACCCATAGGCTGCTTCTCAATTCCAAGAATGCAAAGAACAGACTTCCGTTCTCAAAGAGTCCGGTCTTATCAGGCTACCTTGAAAGAACAAACTCCGAAGGATGCGAGGACCCAGAACACATCTTTGTGAGAGTTGAGATGTGCTCAACTGATCTTGTTACTCAACTGACCGTCCCAGCATATTATAAGTAGTGCCCAGTGCACAATAAATGCAACATAACATAACAAACAAATGTCATTACCTATTGAAACTTTTCTGTCATATTATTATAGGCATTATTTTCTTTGTCATTGATAAGATTCTTTTTAATATGCCAGTAAAAATACTGCAGGCTTTCTTCAGGTCTTTATCACTTTATTAAAAGTAAGCAAAACAAAACGGACAAATGTTTATTTTATAAGCCGTCACATATGCGAGCTTGCAGCGGGAATCTCTTCAGTGAGTTAGCTTACAGGCTTCCGTACATCTTCCAGCCACTTCATCTTCTGGGATTTCTAACAGTTCGATTCTCTCAAGTCTGCATTCGGCGCATACTCAATATCAAGAACACATTTGGGTACTTTCATGCATCCTCTGTACTTGCGTTCTTGAGTATTGGTATTGAACTTTGACGGTTGATGATGATGTACTACGAGAACACAAGGACTCAAGATCGTTTAAGAACGATTTGAGAAATGGCCATACAAACTGTGCAGAGCGGGAAGGCGTGAGGACTGGAATTCGGAACCCCTGGACTAGATGGAATCTTCTGCATATTTATGCACATGATAACTTTATTAACTCATTTGTAGCTTTTTTAGTAATTCCCATATTATTAATATCCAGTTTGTATCATATATATATTTTTTTTATTATTTTCTTTTTTTCATTTCTGAATTTTATTCATGTTTGACTGTTAATTGACTTATAAATCAGTCTCATTTAAAGAAATAATTGTTTCTCCCTGTCAGAATCTAAACTTCACAGGTTTTCGGAAGATTTTAAAGAAACATGACAAGATATTTGAGACGACTCGAGGTGCTGATTGGCGTGAGGCCCATGTTGAAGTGGCTCCTTTTTACACCTGTAAGAAGATCACTCAGCTCATCTCTGAAACCGAGGTACCATGCACTTTACAGTCAAATGTCTCATTCCACTTAAACATAAAACATTTTAAACATAAACTACTTCCTCTCTCTGCTTTAAAGAATTGAATTTTGATTGTCTGATCAAACTAGCACAGTGGTTAGTTATTCTAATAGCATGTTCTCAAATCCCCAGGCCCTTGTTACTGCAGAGCTGGAGGGAGGAGACCGACAGAAAGCTATGAAGAGGCTCCGAGTGCCCCCACTGGGAGCAGCGCAGGTAGGACACATTGTGACCTTCACTAGAACACCTTTTCATTAGTACAGTTAAAAGGACCATGAACCTCTCACCATCCTGTGCTCTTTATCTTAGCCTGCACCAGCATGGACCACTTTTAGAGTAGGACTCTACTGTGGTGTCTTCGTCGCTTTAACAGTCACAGTCATCATCGCAGGTATATAACCTCTAATGATAGTTTGCCTTTAATTACTTTATCAGGTCAAATTTCCCCCACCTCTAAAGTCATGAGGTTTCTTCTCTACTTTGCCACATCAAAGATGTATAACAACAGCAATATAACCCTGAGCTCTAAATCTTTCTCAAGAGTTTAATACTTTTGTTATTTTAACAATCACATCTGTAGGTGTGGTAAAACTGGTTATTGAGGAGAAGAATGAGGAGAGTGATGTGGAGAGGAATGTGTGGCCCCTGGTAAGAATTTATCGGGGTGGTTTCCTGCTCATCGAATTCCTTTTCTTGTTGGGCATCAACACATATGGCTGGAGGCAGGCTGGCGTGAACCATGTCTTAATATTCGAGCTCAACCCCCGCAACAACCTGTCCCACCAACATCTCTTTGAGGTAACTTTGGTATCTGTGATTGAAGTGCTGAGCAATAAAGTGAATGTTATTTTTATGTTTTGTGAATTAAAGACAAATGGAGACGTGATAATATAACATTTTAGAATTACAATATTTATTAGGTCTTTGTACTGTACTTAATTTCTAAAGTAATGAATTTGTACAGCAATAAAGCAGCGATCAATAGATGGTCTTCATTTCGTTAGATGACAATATTCTGATTTTCATGGTGAATCCTGAAACATCTACCCCAGCTCTTATAGATACGATTAACAGAATTGACTTTTTTTTTTCAGGAAATAGAATACATTTCAGTAAATCAGGGACAATGCCCCTGGGTGGTATTCAGAGATATCAGCTCAGTGTTCATTTATGTTTTATCTCTGATCGGGTGTATAAAGGGATCAGATTTGTGTGGTTTGATATCAAAAGCTCATTAAGAAAATTTCCTTTAATAAATGTTAAATTTTCTCAAGAGATTTAAATCCTTGAAATTGGCTTGCCTGTTAGATGCTTTGAGGGCAGACCTCAGCATTTACTCCTATTTGTGGTAACTCGACTTCTTGCCGGTGACTGTTGACTCAGGCTTCCGAGTCTAGGCTTATAAAAGACTCACCACAATGCAGGAATCATTTGATGGACACATTTTAATGTAATTTGACCAACTAGTCGACAAATACAACATCCCAAGGAAAATACAACATCCCTTTGTTTACAAATCAGGATGTATCGGCTGTGGGGAGGCAGCTTTTTCTATACCTAGACAATCAAAAAGATTCTTAAGGATTGTGGTTCTTCAGATACGCAATTTCTGAAAGAGACATGGGAAAGAATAGTTAATGTCACAGACGATCAATGGGAGGAAGCCTGGAAGACTTTGACCCAATGCATATGCTGCTTGGAATACATTGTGACATTACTACAGATAAACATGAAAAGATGCTTTATAAGTTTCTAACATTTTGTGCAAGACAATGTATTCTTTTGAATTGGCTATCTGATAAAGCCCATTCGATAACACTTTGGCAAAGGGTTATACTTGAATATGTATCTTTAGATTACTTGTGCTTCTTATATTAAAGATGTCATATTTTACAGAAGGTGGGATACATTTTTGATATTTATGGGTGTAAATATATCCTTTTTTTTCTTTCCAGAGGATTTGTTTTATGAAGTATAAATATGAAAGTCATATTTAAGTATTTGAACAATCATTGTTTTATCATCTTTTTTTTTTTTTTTTTTTTTTTTCCCCATTGGAGTGGTGAGCTGCAATTTTTTTTTTTTTTTTTTCAATTATTTATTTTATTTATTTATTTTCTTCCCTGTTTGATTAAGTTATGTTTGTAAAGTTTGAAAATCAGTAAACATTTTTTTTTTTTTTTTTTTAAATATTCATTTTTCACTCTGTTTTTGTGCAGATTGCTGGTTTCCTTGGAGTTCTTTGGTGCGTCAGTATTCTATCCTGCCTCTTCGCTAAGGACACAATGATACCTATACAAGTGAACCCTCTAGCTCTCTATGGGTTCTTCTTCTTCTTCCTTATCAACCCTTTCAAAACATGTTACTACAAATCTCGCTTCTGGCTGCTCAAATTACTGGTAAGGGCCTAGAGAATCCCATTTCATATTGCACAACAACATTTTTGTTGTGATTTTCAAGGTCACACGTTTATGAAACACTATTATTCCATTTGTAAAATGTTGATTGAATTGGTCAAATCCTCTTTTATCCTCTATTTTTAACCTTTTTTTGTTCATAGTTTCGAGTGGTCACAGCTCCATTTCACAGAGTGGGGTTTGCAGATTTCTGGCTGGCTGATCAACTCAACTCTCTTGTAGTGGTTCTGATGGATCTGGAGTACATGATCTGCTTCTACAGTATGGAGCTTAACTGGACCAAGTCTGAGGGGGAGCTATGGATTAAAGACGGTATCCAGATGCACATTAATGTCCTCACATATTCCATAATTCTTTTATTGGACAGTTAATGATCACATGGTTATGTGTTTTTGTTTTCAAACCAGGTGGAGGGATTTGTCACTCATATTCATATGGAGTACGAGCTGTAATCCAGTGTTTGCCTGCCTGGTTCCGGTTTGTGCAGTGCCTAAGGCGTTACCGGGACACAAAGCGTGCCCGCCCTCACCTGCTCAATGCTGGCAAATACTCCACTACTTTCTTTGTGGTCATCTTTTCTGCACTTTATAAGACACATAAAAGTAAGCACCTGAGATGTTACATTCTTTACCTGAAATTCTTTGTTTACTCAACATGACTTTTTTTTCCCACTCACAAGTGTGAAAGGCACCCTTTGTCAGGCAATATATAGTTGATATTTTTTAGAGATTGAAAACGGACCACACACCGAACCTTGAGGAACACCATGTGGCTAAACGTGCAGTCCTGTGTTATCTTATGACTGTGATGTTCTTTTATGTGACTGCCTTTCTGTTATCATTAGGTCTTCCGGAAGGTCAGGTCTTCTTTTACCTGCTAATTGCCTGCAAGATCATTAACTCCTGCTACACCTTATTGTGGGACCTGAAGATGGACTGGGGTCTGTTTGACCGTAAAGCAGGGGAAAACACCCTTCTCAGAGAGGAGATAGTATATCCACAAAAAGTAAGAATACACACACACTAGTGTTGTCAAAAGTACAGACCGCGATACCAAGTCGGTACCGAAATTTAACAAAATGTGATGCTTTGAGCGGATTTGTAAATACCTCAGATTGGCAATTGTGTTAATACGCTTATCAGATATGTCTGTGATTGGCTACAATGATCAACGCTTCAAAAACATGTTGTAAATAGACATCAATGACGCTCTTCACCGACCGCTTAGATACGCACAGGAGCGTTTAAAAGCAGGTATCTATCAGTGGACCGGCCCGCTGATAGACGCCTGCTTTTAAACACTCCCGTTTTCAAATTCAAACACTTCCGTGTACTTTCAAACGCTCCCATGCAAAATAGATTTCATCATTGTAGCTAATCACAGACATATCTGATGAGCGTGTGAACACAAAGGCCAATCAGAGTTGTTTACTAATCCACTTAACAGCGCCCAAAGCGTCACATTTTTTAAAATTTCAGTACCGACTTGGTATTGTCGTCAGTACTTTTGACAACTCTAACACACACACTGTTGGCACTTCAGTTATGTGCCGTATTTAAATATTTTTGTGGAGAACAGTCACCTCCACAGCATTTATATTGTGTACAGATTCGTTGTTGTTAATTTGCGTGCTCTCTTAACAGGCTTACTATTACTGTGCCATAATAGAAGACGTAATCTTGCGTTTTGCATGGACCATTCCGCTTTCCCTTGAGGTTGTGACTTCATACCCTTACATTTCTGAGATTTTGGCCACTGTCCTCGCACCGCTAGAGGTCTTCAGGTGAGCATACCTGCATTGACCTCTTTGATGAATGGGTTTTTCATGACATTGCTAAAGTAGCTCAAAAGTAAAGTAACATCCTCATAATCTGTCATCTGTTTCAGGCGCTTTGTCTGGAACTTCTTCCGCCTGGAGAATGAACACCTAAATAACTGCGGTGAGTTCAGAGCGGTGCGGGACATCTCAGTAGCGCCTCTGAATGCAGATGACCAAACGCTTCTTGAGCAGATGATGGACCAGGAGGATGGTGTGAGGAACAGATCGGGAACAGGAAAGAAGAACTGGAAGAGAAGCTACAGCATGTCTTTAAGAAGACCACGCCTCTCCTCCCAGTAAGTGCAACATAAGACCACCAACCACACAGACACAAATCCAGACATAAAATCAATAACAACAAGCTTTGTACAGCAAAAAACGGCTAGCAATAAATAGGACATAAAGAAACATCAGATACATCTAAATAAGCTGAATTTAAATTTAAACATGAAATGATTTTGTCAGATTGGTTTAAATTAGTGGTTGTCATCCTTTTTGACTTCCCTCTTTGTCCACAACAATATTCAAAGGCCTGACATTCCTAGTTTCTGTAAAACACACTTCAGGAGTCCAGATATATTAAAGGTAGGGTAGGCAATTTTTTTCACAAACACATTTTGTTATTCTGGTTGAAACTCTATTACATCCTGATAGCAATCAATGATAGAAGTGGTCTAAATATTAAAAATGTACATGTGCGGTCCAAAATTTATTGTCTGTGGAAGTCTCAGGACCAAGAAACCTGCCCTGATCCTGCAGACATCACACATCATCAGCACATTCCGTAAGGCTGTGCAGAGTTGTGGACAGACAGTCACCGAGCACTGCAAACTAACAGCAGCCAACTTTTACAGTTCCTCCTGAACCAAAACAATGAGCTTATGCTGAGTTCACCCCATGTCGTAACCGTAATTTAGAGATTCTGAGCTTATTTTTAACCGCAGTTGCGAGATGACGCTGCATGTGCTTAAGGCGCGTGTCCACCAGCGTGGAGCAGAGCGAGCATTTTCAATTCATATGGAAGTTGAGCTTCACTCTCACTCGCGAGCCTTAAGAAGCTCAACTTCCATATGAATGAACTGAATATGCGCGCTCCGCGCTAGTGGACACGCACTGTTAGAAACACCCGTATTCTGCTTGTTTCCATTTTCTCTCATACGCCCACCACTCGAACCTTCTATAAAATAATCTGTCATACAGTTCGGAAAGGCTAGAGCGAATTACACGCGCGGACATTCGCGTGGTTCATCATCGCACAGGATATGCGCGGTGAGAGAAACGCGTATGTAGCTTGTGTTCTCGCCTGCCGGTAGGCCTATTTTTCTTACAAATGCTCTACGAAGGCACCATTTATGTTGTTTGGAATGCTGTGGGCTTATTTTATAAATACAAAACTCACTGACAGAAGGCTGCTTTCAATTTCAAATGCCCATGTGCGCTTTGTGAAGAGCGCTCACGCAAGTGGCTGTGTGCAGGTTAAATGTACTTGCATCTCAAAATGCTTTTATGACGCAAAATTAATGTAAACAGTCAGTTAGATTTCTTAAGGGATTAAACGGACAGGACAAAAAACATCTAATATTTCAAAAGAGATCTGTGCATTATTGTGAATGCAGCTTATTCTTCCGCTGTCTATGACGACATCAGTAATAATCAAACAACCATAAAGCTGGGAAAGAGAAAAATTCCTCACAGCTTTTGAATGGAAAACGTTCAGATACTCTTAAATACTGAAAGCACTCTTTGTTCATTGCTTGTAATGTTTTGTTGTTCCTCTTATTATTTATTAGGCTACTTGCTTTTATGTTTTGAAGCTGTTTATAGTCTATATTTAAAAATCTTAACATACAATTATAATTACATAGACTATGTATTAAATTAAAAAAAATTAAGGTTACGAAACTAATTAATTAATAAGAAAAAAAGTGGATCAAGAATCATTTTGGAATCGGATCGTGACTCCCAGAATCGGATCGGATCGTGAGGTGCCTAAAGATTCCCACCCCTATTCATTATAAAAGTGCCCTCAGAGTTTCAAGATTTTATTTAATGACTTTTTTATTAAGTACTTAATTAAGCTACTTCATATATCCTGTTTTTTCTAAAAGTGGAAACCCTGGTTTTTGAAAGGAAAAAAAAAAAACAGTTGTTGAAGGAGTGAAACAAAATAAGAAATACCTTGATTTTTAGTTGTTTTAGCTGTTTTTAATGCTTGTTTCGTCTTATCTTAAATTATTTTAAGTTATCTTGAGTCTCCTTTTCCCTGGTTGGGAACAACTGGTTTAGGTGCTATAACATTGTCTGAGATTCAAGATACCAAGATCAAAAAGATTATCCTTGCTACATCATCCTTAAAATACTAGGTTTTTACATAGACTTCAACACTTTTAGTGGCACTTTCCATGGAGAGGGTGCAAAATAGGTTTTGAAACCACAAAAAAAAGGTCAGCTTAAAGGATTAGTTAACTTTCAAATGAAAATTACCCCAAGCTTTACTCACCCTCAAGCCATCCTAGGTGTATATGACTTTTTTTCTTTCTGATGAACACAATTGGAGAGATATTAATAAATATCCTGACGCATCTGAGGTTTATAATGGCAGTGAACGGGACCAAAGAGTATGAGCTGAAGAAAGTGTCTCCATCCACATCTATCCATCCATCTATAATAATTAATAAAGGCCTTCTGAAGCGAAGCGATGCATTTGTGTAAAAAAAAAAGAAAAAACACGTTTACCAAGTTATGAAGCAAAATATCTAGCTTCCGCCAGACTGGCTTCCGTATTCAACTTAAGAAAAAATGGAACTGGCGTTGTGTGACTCGCATCAGTTAAGCTTTTTCCGTAAGTTGAATAGGGAAGGCGTAGGACGTAGCGTAAGCTTTTTGAACTGCGAGAGTTTTACACTTTCTTCGTAAGTAGAATACGGAAGGCGGTCCGGCGGAAGCTAGATATTTTACTTCATAACTTGTTAAATATGGATTTTTTTTTTTTTTTTTACACAAACGCATCGCTTCGCTTCAGAAGGCCTTTATTAACCCCCCAGAGCTGAGTGGAGTACGTTTATGATGGATGAATGTGGATGGAGGCACTTTCTTGAGCTTCATACTCATTGATCCCGTCCACTGCCATTATAAAGCTCGAATGCATCAGGATATTTATTAATGTATCTCCAATTGTGTTCATCAGAAAGAAAAAAGTCATATACACCTAGGATGGCTTGAGGATGAGCAAAGCTTGGGCTAATTTTCATTTGAAAGTGAACTAATCCTTTAACCTTCAGAAAATTTTGTTCGTCAGTTTAAAACTTAGATTTTTTTTATAAAGTAATAAATATTATTTATTTAAAATTTAAGTGATACAATGAGTAACAGGGTTGCAGTTTTATCCTAAAATAAGGTATCACTCAGTTTGGGTTTGTAGTTATTGATGAATGTATGTTTGCTGTAGTGGAGAAAAATATCGTTTTTCCTATAACAACTTTGAAAATGGGATTGAATTGAGAAAATGATTTGGATTTGTTGACTTGAGTTCATGTAGTAGTTTTGTAAATTAAATTTGAAACATTTTCCAATTGAAACTCTCTGAAGAACATTTTAAAAGGATTTGTGCCTTTATTAAAAAGTAACGGGTAATCAGTGACCCTATTTGGTGAATAAAAATGGCCTTGTAAGCCTCTGAGCACCATCATACAGATGCTCTCACAATGATTTGTTTGATGAAACTCAAGGATCTCTATTCTCTTTTTTTTTTTTTTTTTTTTTTTTTTTTTTCAGGTCGAAGGTCCGAGACACCAAAGTCCTGATAGAGGACACAGATGATGACACCTGACCCCTGCGTCCTCAATGACTTGAGAAAGTGTTTTTAAAGGACCATAGACCTCAGTGAGCCTTGACTCTTCAGAAGCTATTCAATCAATCCATCACAAAGCTGCCTGACTACACCACACACACATATTTCACACAAGACTTCACTGACTCGTACACGCATATGAGCTCACAACAGGAGCGGCCACTTCTTAGTTACTGTACTGTTTTTGATTCCTTCATTGCTGCCTTGATCATTTTTGTGAAGATCCAAAAAGTAGATCTTCAAATGAATTCAAAGGACAGTGTGTATAGATACATCAGTTCACAAACCGCTTGATTGGACTGCAGTCATACAAACCAAACACCTGACTGGACACTTCATCGCAGCAGTTGTGATCAATCAATCGGTTTGGCTACTTTGTTTTTTAAGACTGTTTTTTATGAGGAGGGTATGAAGACACTCATGTAGCACATGGACTGGTTTACCCTCGTTCATGAAAATGGCAATTTCTACTTTTTTTTTTTTTTTTTTTGAATGTACATTTCATTGTTATTTATGTGAAGGAGCGATGCCTTGAACGTTGCTTTAAAGAAAATTTGGTAACACTTTACAATAAGGTTCATTTGTTAACATTAGTTAATGAATTAACTAACATGAACTAATGATGAGCAATACATTTGTAATAAAAATACAGCAGTTCAGTGCTTGTTCATGTTACTTTACAGTCTATTAACTAATGTTAACAAATACAACTCTTGATTTTAATAATGTATTAGTAAATGTTGAAATTAACTTTAACAAAGATTAATAAATGCTGTTGAAGTGCAGTTCATTATTAGTTCATGTTAACTAATGTATTTAACTAATGTTAACTAATGAACCTTGTAAAGTGTTACCGAAAATCTTTTAAATATAGCAAGGATTTACCTTGGACCTTTACCCAGGACCTCTTCATGCTTTTGACCAACCCTCAGGTGGCTCTGAATGAAAAATACCAATTTGACATTTATGGTCATTAAATACTTTGCCAGTGTATGTCGATTTAAACACAAACCACCAATGTAGTTACCTGCTCTTAAAATGCCAAATGACAATTAATGCCTATGTTTGTTTTAAAACATTTTTCTTTCATTTGTCTTAAAGTCAGTCCAGTTTTTTCAAGAGGTGCTGCTTTGTAGACCCAGAAAGAGAAAAACCCCTTTTGCTTTAAATGTGTCAGGCTCAAGTTATGAGCAAGCCAAATATCTAAAGCATTCCTCAAGAACATTTTCTTTTAAAGCAGACTTCCTACCTATGATCCTGAATCTCCATTTTGTTTTTTTGTTTTTTTAAGTGTTAAACACGCATACCTTATTCTGTCGTCACATTCCACTGAAGTAGCATTCCATATCTCTATCTGATTTTTTTTTTTTTTTTTTTTTGGTCAGTGTCTTCCAGAGAACTCCCAGACCACCTGAGGGTTTCAGAGGTTCCAGGGAAAACTGACACCTCTGTTTTCTTTTCAGCTGTATCTTTGATACACGAGCACAAAGATTTTCTGTGTGAATTGTGAGTAAAACTTGTTGCGTAAATCATGATGTGATAAATTAGGCAAGGATGGTTTTCTGAATGATCAATGCCAGATAGTTCTCATATGATGGTTTATAATCCATTCCAATCGCAAACGTGTATTTGTACATCTGAAGACCTAGCTGTCTGTGAACGAAATCATTGCAAGACAGAAGGTACTGCAGCCGCACATTCATGAGATTCAACTACGCTGCAAGACTCAAAAGACTATCACCGGCTACACCTCACATACTATGTCATGTACTACTGTCCCAAGTAAATGCTTGGACCAAAAATAAAAAAAACAAGGTTCCTCTGTTGATGTTTTCTCTTGGTATTTAGATTTATATTGACCAGATTACCTTGTTATAGCTTTTGAGGGCTAGATCAAACTTAGTCTAAAACTGCTCTTCGGTTTCTGAAAGGTGAATCTATATGTGTAATTCTTAAATGGTTAGTTCACCTAAAAATGAAAACTCTGTCTTTTACTCACCCTCATGTCATTCCAAACCCAAATGACTTCTGTTCTTCTTTGATGCTTCAATAAGTTCATACAGAGTTTGTAAAAGAAATCCATATTTAATCCATATTTTCTTAAGAGACACGATTGCTGTATATGAACAGTTTTAATGGAGGCCTTTATTCATATATATATATATATATATATATATATATATATATATACACACACTTATCAAATATGGAACCTCAAACACTTGTTCTCACTTGTCATGCTAGCACATTTGAGCTCCCGCAAAGAACCAATGAGGCTTGTTCTTGTGCGACAAAAATAAATTAAACCTGTTCATCTTAAAATGCGATCATGTCTTTTAATCGCAGTATTTAAAGGGTTAGTTCACCCAAAAATGAAAATTATGTCATTTATTACTCACCCTCAAGTCGTTCTACACCCGTAAGACCTTTGTTCATCTTCAGAACACAAATTGAGATATTTTTGATGAAATCCGATGGCTCAGTGAGGCCTCTATTGCCAGCAATGTCATGAACTTCTCAAGATCCAGAAAGGTACTCAAAACATATTTAAAACAGTTCATGTGAGTACAGTGGTTCTACCTTAATATTATAAAGCGATGAGAATAATTTTTGTGCGCTAAAAAAAAACAAAATAACGACTTTTCAACAATATCTAGTGATGGGCGATGTTCTGAACGCCAAAGTCATGTGATTTCAGCAGTTTGATACGTGATCCGAATCACTGATTCGAAACAAAAGATTCGTAAAGCTTCGAAGCAGTGTTTTGAAATCGGCTATCACTAGATATTGTTAAAGTAATTATTTTGTTTTTATGGAGCACAAAAAGTATTCTCGTTGCTTTATAATATTAAAGGATTAGTCCACTTTCAAATAAAAATTTCCTGATAATTTACTCACCCCCATGTCATCCAAGATGTCCATGTCCTTCTTTCTTCAGTCGAAAAGAAATTAAGGTTTTGGATGAAAACATTCCAGGATTATTCTCCTTAGTGGACTTCAGTTGGCCCCAAACGGTTGGTAAAAATTAGTTTCAGTGCAGCTTCAAAGGGCTTTAAACGATACCAGACGAGGAATAAGGGTCTTATCTAGCGAAACGATCGGTCTTTTTTTTTTTTTTTTTTTTTTTTTTAAAGTAAAAATTATATACGTTTTAACTATAGATGCTCGTCTTGGGCTAAGTTCCAGTTCGTTTTTTTTATGACCTTCCCTCGCTAACTTCCCTCAGTCTCGTTGACTCAGATGTACGTCATTGCTTACGTTGCACGAGTGCCCACTACTGGCGGAACCCTTGCAATGGGCTGAATTGGAACGTCCTAAGCCCTTGATCACTTAGAATCCACTATGGAGTTGATTTATTATTTAATTTTTTCCCCTTAAAAAATTGTTTAATGCAGCATTCTATATGTATGTATGTGTGTTTTAAATATTTTAAAAAATAATTAATATATCATAGAGTTGTTTGTGGTGGCGTAAATTAAATGCGATATGCGGTGACATCACAATCGTGTTGCATTGTGGGTTATGGAGCTGCCTGAAGTGTACATATGAAGTAGACTCGCTCCCTTGGTCAAAATCAAGGGAGCGAGGGTCTGTCCATATAAACTTCCCTCGTCCACTTCACGAAGTGGAACGCACTTCAAAATGGTGGCAGGGATTCCCCCAAGCGGGAAGTGCTTAGGGAAGTTCGCGAGTGCGTGTCTAAAACTGGAGTGGAACGCAGCCTTGAACTAGCTCTCTTCTTCTTCTCTATTAGAATTCTGGCAGTGTAGACGTTGCTAAGTGGATTACTGTCCTCCACAGGTCAAAGTCTGAACTAATTGTTATATACAATATATAACAATTAGTTCAAACTTTGACCTGTGGAGGGCAGTAATACACTTAGCGTCTACACTGCCGGAATTCTAATAGAGAAGAAGAAGAAGAGAGCTAGTTCAAGACGAGCGTCTATGGTTAAAACGTATATAATTTTTTATTTTTTTTAGAAAATGACCGATCATTTCGCTAGATAAGACCCTTATTCCTCGTCTGGTATCGTTTAAAGCCCTTTGAAGCTGCACTGAAACTGTAATTTTGACCTTCAACCGTTTGGGGCCAACTGAAGTTCACTATAAGGAGAATAATCCTGGAATGTTTTCATCAAAAACCTTAATTTCTTTTCGACTAAAGAAAGGAGGACATGGACATCTTGGATGACATGGGGGTGAGTAAATTATCAGGAAATGTTTATTTGAAAGTGGACTAATCCTTTAAGGCAGAACCACTGTATTCACATGAACTGTTTTAAATGTGTCTTTAGTACCTTTCTGGATCTTGAGAGGTTCAGTGATATTGCTGGCAATAGAGGCCTCACTGAGCCATTGGATTTCATCAAAAATATCTTAATTTGTGTTCCGAAGATGAACGAAGGTCTTACGGGTGTAGAACGACATGAGGGTGAGTAATTAATGACATTATTTTCATTTTTGGGTGAACTAACCCTTTAATGAAATTTTGAAATTTATAATGCAAAAAGCAATGCAGCTTGCCAAAATTATTCCTTTATTCCTATCACATTTTAGTAATCTGTCCATGTGTGGTCCATTTGTTCTTTTAACAGTTAAATGATGGTCCTTTCTTCACACTGACACACAAGTGGTTTTAGATGAAGTGGCTGTCTGTCCACTCTACAGAGGCTTGTGTGAATGAAGTCTCAGAGAAAGTCAGCAAACAATGAGATGTTACAGTCCCGATGCTTGTCCAAGAGCCAGCCAGTATCAGCCTCTGTCTCCCACACACAAGCTTTGTGCATTAGGAAAACTTAGAGGTGATTTCAGGTGTCCCGGTCCTCAAAAACTCATTAACATGAGGCAAGTGTTCTGTGATGTAAAGTTGCAGTAACAGTCTTTAATCTGAAATAAGGCAAATAGAGAAAAGGAACTGAAGTCTTTTTTTTTCTTTTCCCCACAAATGAATGTGAAAGCAGAAACTTGAGTGTTCATGTGAGTCACAGCACACTGTTTTGAAGCTGTAAGTAACCTAAAGACACTCCAGGAAGTAATGGACAACAGAGATCTCATTTCCAGAGCAGTGTTCATTTGAGATCCAGGACCATGGAAGCTGGGTTCTCCAGGTAAGACCGCCACAGGTTGGAGAAGCGGGACATAGTGGCCCCGTCTATGACGCGATGATCGGCGGACCAGCTGACATTCATGATGTACGCCTTTACTATCTCATCACGGGAGTTAAACCTAGGCAGAACCTGCAGCAGAGCAGAGAAACAGCTTTTAGTTTAAAGGCACAACCACATTAGCGGAATATTGGTGAAAATTTGCAGGCAAAAAAGGTCTACTGTCAATAATGTAGCGATGTATGAAGCACAGAAGACTCTTTTAAACCAAGCAGTTTTCTGTTTGTCAGCTGGGTGAGGCAGCATGACCAACTTGAACCTGTCACGAACTCTGTGCAAGGAAATATTTCCCCCTCACATGTGGATTTCTATTAAAATCATTGGATATTGGCTGCAAAAATTCTCCAAATAATGGTACATGTGACCATACCTAAATATAAATGAACTCATTAACTGTATTCACGTTGGTTTCACATAGTTCTAATAAACTTTTACACCACTGCAAGAGTATCAGCTAAATGTAAAGTATAATTACATTTTCCTTAAACCTTGGATACATGTGAGTGTACATATGGTATTAATTATTTCAAAAAAGTTTTGAAATATATTTTACAAAAGCACTGAACGTTTTTGGGAAATCGCACCAAATGACATTTTACAACCTGAAATAATCTTGTCATAAAAGTCATAAAAATAACAAATTATCTGATTTTAAGAGACTATTTGACCTTGATATACAGTTGGTTCTGCAGTGGTTCAAGTCACAGCATGTATGAACTCCAATTTTAATGTAATTTTTTTTAATAAATTAATAGATATGACAAAAAAGTGAGTGTCATGTCATTAACTCTGACATTTGCGTATTTTGGGTGCAAAATGTAGGCATGTATGGGTTATTTATTATAATGACAGTCTATAGAACATACAAAAGCAAAGCAGCAAAAATCACTATTATTTACTGTAGAGCCAATGATTCAACATCTCCTTAAATGTACTATTACATTTTTTATTAAAGGGTGAAGAAAACAAGCAGCTCACCTGGATCTTTCCCAAAGCTCCGATGGCCACCTCCGGGGGCAGAATCACTGGCTTGGCATACGTCCCTCCAATCTAAATGAATAAATTACTTTTTTAAATTACTTTATGATGAGAGATCCTATTATCGCTAGATAGCAAATAGAAGCCCAATGAAAGCCTGCTGTTGTTTGAGTGCTAACCCATAAAAGAAGTGCTTAGACTTTCCAGACTCTCATATATAACATCCAAACAGGATGGGATAATGATCACGAGGCCCAATAATCAGGGGCAGCTGCAGTGGAGGCCCAAATAGTGTTCAAGACCAAATACAGTGTGTAACTTATGCATCACTAGTGGCATCAAGCAGAACTGCAATCTTTTCCAGTGGCTTAATGATTAGGGCTGAGCATTGACACGATTTGATTTCACAAGCTTGTGATTGGATTAATTTCCCATTTCAATTCAATTTAATTTGCTACTGATTCATTTGGATATATATCAGGCACAGTATGTCAATTTTTTTCAAGGGAAAAAAACTCTAATGCTGTAAACTGTACAGAGAGCCCTTTCAGTTGGTACATTACTGTAATATTAACACTCCTCATGTCATTTGACCCGAAATTAGTTTCTTTTACATTTTTAAAAATCAGGTGTTCATCTGAGTGGTCTAAGAGCTTGCTCAATCAGTAACAATGCAGACCGCACACATGTATGAAGTGGTTAGATTTTATCACATTTACAATGCAGAATGGTAAATGAATGGCTTTTCTGAGGTAAATGTAATGTCATGTGTTCACAATCTGTTCATTGTTCACAAGCTGTCTTTCTGCGGTTGAAACAGATTACATGAGACATGATACATTTCAGTAAGTTGTTCAGTCTTTCAACATACCTTCTGATGTTCATTTATTTTGTGCTGTAACTAGTAGTAAGAGGAAAAGATGAATGGTTCGCATGCTGCTTGAACTGAAATGCTACAGCGATCTATCATGCCACATTAAAGAGCGTCAAAATGGTATTCTTTGTTTGAATCAAAATCAGAATTTGGAATCCGAGACTTCATATCAATAGTAGCAGCACAAAGCTTATTGCGATTATTGGATGGCATGTACGCTTCAAATAATGATTAGTGAAGTTTTGTTCATGCATCAGATGAAAACAGCATAGACTAAATGATTGATTATTGGGAATTATTTAAGAATCAATATTGGTTCATCGAAATGAGAATCTATTAAAATGGAGGAATCAATACATTCAAACCAGCACTACAAATGATGTCAGTTTGGGACAGGGCTACATGTTTGTCTGAGTTATGGAAGATGAGGATTTTTGGGATACTTGTTTAGACAGTTATTATTGTTGCAATTCCATTTGGGGATGCTAGGGCTGCAGAAAATTCACACTTGACCTATAAAATATTTGCTTTCGATTTTGGAAGTTTGAAGTCAGGTGGACGGCGCCTCACCGAGCCAATGTTGGAGAGGGTGAAAGTTCCTCCAGTGAGATCAGCGGTGCCTAGCTGTCCAGCTGAACCCAGAGCCTGCAGACGGTTGAGCTCCACAGCTATGTCAAAAACACTGAGGGCCTGAACGCTCTTCACATTGGGCACCAGGAGGCCCTGAGGAGTGTCCATCGCCAGGCCGATGTTATGAGATGCCTGAGAGAAGACCAAAAAAAAAATGAAAATGTTATTCATGTGGTGCTGTTTAGGACATTTCAGCAAACCATGAGCCTCAAAATGAAACGTTGTGATATAATTGGAGTGTTTTGGGGTCTGTCTTGCCTTAAATGTGATGTTCTGGCAGCCTTCATCCACAGAGGCATTGAAAACAGGAAACTGCAAGAGCCCAAGTGATGCGGCCTGAACAAAACAGTATAAATACAATCTAGAATAATAATCTGAACCTAATCACCTGGAGTTAATATTCACGTACAGTCGTGGTCAGAATTATTGGCACCCTTGATAAATATGATCAAAGATGACTGTAAAAATAAATCAGCATTGTTTATCCTTTTGATCTTTAATTCATAAAATTAGCAAAAATCTAACCTTTCATTGAAGGAAAAGAATTGAAAGTGGGGGGAAAAAAATCACATTATGAAATAAATGTTTTTCTCTACAACACGTTGGCCACAATTATTGGCACCCTTTTATTCAATACTTTTTGCAACCTCCTTTTGCCAAGATAACAGCTCTGAGTCTTCACCTACAATGCCTGATGAGTTTGGAGAACACCTGACAAGAGATCAGAGACCATTCCTTCATGCAGAATCTCTACAGAGCCTTCAGATTCAGATTACAGAGCCTTCAGATTCCCAGCTCCATGTTGGTGCTTCTTCTCTTCAGTTCACTCCACTCATTTTCTTTAGGGTTCAGGTCAGAGGACTGGGATGGCCATGGCAGAAGCTTCATTTTGTGCTCAGTGACACATTTTTGTGTTGGTTTTGATGTTTGTTTTGGATCATTGTCCTGATGGAAGATGCAACCACGGCCCATTATTGGATTTCTAGCAGAAGCGGTCAGGTTTTGATTTTTTATCTGCTGGTATTTGATAGAACCCATGATACCATGTATCTGAACAAGATATCCAGGACCTCCAGCAGAAAAATAGGTCCACAACATTAAAGATCCAGCAGTATATTTAACCGTGGCCATGGGGTACTTTTTATCCATATGTGCACCAAACCCATCTGGTGGGTTTGCTGCCAAAAAGCTCTTTTTTTAGTTTCATCTGACCATAGAAGCCAGTCCCGTTTGAAGTTCCAGTCTGTGTCTGACAACTGAATATGCCGATTGTTATGAGATTGTTTCTGGATGAGAGCAGAGGATTTTTCTTGAAACACTCCCGAACAACTTGTGGGGATGTAGGTGCTGTTTGATTTTTTTTTTTTTTTAAGCTTCTAAAACTCAAGACTCAACTAATCTCTGCAATTCTCCAGCTGTGATCCTTGGAGAGTCTTTAGCCACTCAAACTTTCCTCCTCACCGAGCATTAGGACGATTTAGACACATGTCCTCTTCCAGGCAGATTTGTAACATCTTTAGTTGATTGGAACTTCTTAATTATTGCCCTGATAGTGGAAATGGGGATTTTCAATGCTCTAGCTATTTTCTTACAGCCACTTTCTATTTTGTGAAGCTCAACAATCTTTTGCTGCACATCAGAACTATATTCTTTGGTTTTACTCATTGTGATGAATGATTAAGGGAATTTGGCCTTTGTGTTTCCTCATGTTTATACTCCTGTGGAACAGGAAGTCATGGCTAGACAATTTCATGTTCATGATCACCCTGGTGTGCTAAAAAAAAAAAAATGTAAATATGAATGTCTACTTCATCTATTTTACTCATAATCTCTACTTCAGAGATATTTTACTCATAAAAAATTCTAGGGGTGCCAATAATTGTGGCCAATGTGTTTTGGAGAAAAACATTTATTTCATAATGTGATTTTTTTTCCCCACTTTTAATTGTTTTCCTTCAATGAAAGGTTAGATTTTTGCTAATTTTATGAATTAAAGATCAAAAGGATAAACAATGCAGATTTATTTTTATAGTCATCTTTAATCATATTTACCAAGGGTGACAATAATTCTGACCATAACTGTAGCAAAATACCATCAGAGAAGTGATTGTACACATTCTGATCAATGAATCTCGATAACTTTCCCCTCCACCATTCATGATTACTGAATATTTTTTTAAATAATTTACAGAAACTGCATAAGTAAAGAGCAATTTGTAAACAATACATTTTAGAGTTAAACTACAAAAATGCATATTTAAATGCAATGTATTATTTTTTATTTTATTTTTTTACTTTTCCATGCCTGTAAAACAATTTGATCTTATAGCGTGATTGCCCTTTAATTTTTAATGTATATAAACAGAAACAGGTGGTAGGTTGCGGTGAAGGTAACAGGAGAGCACCTTGATGAAGAAAGGCATGTAGCTGAGTTTGACACCCCGAGACTTCGCCAGGTCCTTCAGTTCTGAACGTAACCGCACTAGCTGCGTCAGGTCGACCTGGTCACAGTAACCGAAGTGAGGAATTTTCAGAGCAGCAGTCATGGTCTTCACCATGGCCTTCTGGAAACCTGTGTTTATCACCATATACAAGAGATGTAACACATATTCAAGATAGTTAAACATAAACATGAGTCAATGACAAATAAGAGCATCCATGATAAAGAAAAGACAATATCATTTAAAAAGGTTCACACCAAGGACAATAACTGTAACTATAAAGTTCTAATATTCGTTCTAATTCTATGAGAATAGGAAAGTCCACACCACAACTATAATGACACAGAGGAACAATATTGTTGGAATCACTTTTAGAATGACTTTTTTCACAGCCAATTAAAATTCACCCAAAGATCTCAAGCATTTAAATCGGCAGACGACATAACTGCAGTGCGCGCTTATATAAACAATATAAGTATAATCATAGTTATCTTCATCATTCTTGGTGTGAAAGTACATTTTGTATTTATGTAGGTTTCATATAGTGTAGAAAAAACTTTTATACCATTTTCAAGAATTTTTTTATATTGACTCTGAAAATGTCCTGTGGTGTAACCAACAAGTAAAAAGTAATATATTTCCTTACATCAAATATATGTACACATTTTAATCATCATTTTCGAAAAAGTTTTTTAATATATTTTTTTAAGTTAAAACGTTTGTTTACACATATCATGAATTGTTAATTAATAATTATCATTACATTTCTGGGAAGTAGCACCACATGACATTTAAGAAATAATAATAAAAAATAATGGCTAACAACTTAATAAGTTTTTCTTATTTTATTTACAACTTTTTGGTGCCCATTATTATTTTAATTATTATTAAAAATCATTAATTTGCATTTATAATATATTTTTGAATGAGGCAAAAAATTGAGCATCATGTCATTGACCCATTTACAACAACATGAAACACACTCAAACTCACCATTCAGAGGCTCTGTCCTGTCTTTGCCAGAGAAGATGGGTAGTGGGATCGTCGGAGGTGCCATGATGGGCGTCTTCTCTTTGGGTGGGGTATTTGAAGTGGAAATCACGGGTGTTGGGGTTTTCTCAACCTCATAAGGGAGGATGGCTCCTGTCTGCTTGGCTAAGAAACTAATAATGTCCTCTTTTAAAATACGGCCATCTTTTCCTGTCCCGACCACCTCACTTAGTTTAATCTAGTAGAGGACAGATTTAGAGATCAGGAATTACACAGAACTCAATACAACCACAATGATGGGGTGGTTACAGTCTGATGCCATGCAAAATTACATTGTTCTCCATAGCCAGACGGCGTACTGCTGGTGTCGCCTGGGTTTTTTGGTCCTTGATTTCTCGATGTGGTTGCTTATGGGATATTGCTGGAGTCTCTACCACATCTTCCTCTGGGGCGCCCTCTGCAGGACAAACACCATTACAATGATAGAACTGGAAGGACATTTCAAAGTGAATATCAAAAATACGATCCACAGCAGTGACTGACCCAGTGCTTTGTCCGTTTCGATGTCCACAAGAGGTGAACCAACATGTGCGATAGCATCTACGTCATAGTACAGCTTACGGATGACGCCATCATAGCGGCTCGTGATAGTGACGGACGCTTTGTCACTCTGGACCTCACAAATGCTGTCAAACTGGGAGACCCTGTCCCCTTCCTTGACATACCTGCATATAGACAAGTAAAACAACAGCATAAATTTGTTATATTAATATTCACCTTTATTTAATATTCAGTATATGGGTTAATCGGTAAAATTAACTTTATTTTTGCTAATTGCTGATTGCTATACTAAACTTTTTGCACCACTAATGTTTAGGCCGTAACCATGGAAGCTTATTTCCGCCATGGAATGAAAATAAAAAAGGTAATTGCGACTTTTTATCTCACAATTCTGACTTTATTCCTCGCAATTGCAAGTTTACATCTTGCAATTCTGACTTTTTGTCTAAGAATTGTGAGGAAAAATGTTTAAAAAAAATAGTTTTTTCTCGCAATTGCAAGTTTATATCTAACAATTCTGGCTTCATTTCTCACAATTTCAAAACACATTTCTGTACCCGTCTTAACAAACACCTCAGATGATCCTACAGTCTAACAGCAACTTTGGTGGCCCCACTGAAGTAAGTCTTCTATTAGGGACAAAAGTCAAGGTCAGATTAAGATCTATTCCAGCATGTTTACAAGACAAATACATGAACATACCACTCTTTTACTGTCACTTCCATTATGCCCTCTCCAATATCTGAGAGTTTGAACTGCAGCACCTGTCCAGAGGCCACTGAAAGTATAAACAAAAGTATACTGCAAGAGTCCAGTTTATTAAGACAGCAATGACACAAACACAGAAAGGTCAAGGCTTGTAATATGTTGTACAAGCTGATATGCCTGTTTAAACATATATGGACATTTCATCTTTGCGGCACATACCATGGCTGGATCTGAATCCTCTCCAGTGAATTAAACTGAGGGGTGTGGAGATGTGAACAACGGGGGCTGGTCCGAGGGCCTGGAGCCTGGGACACTGCTGGAGGCGATGGGATACAACCTGGGGCTTTGATGTACAAGCAAGACAATCAAAAAAAAAAAAAATTTGCTCAGGATACAAAGGTGAGTTGACTAGTCCTGAAATAAGTTTCCACTTGAACTAAGCTATCTGTGATGAGTGGGTCAATGAAATGCAATAGCATTTCTGCAAGTGCTTTAGCTACTGTAATACACTAAGCAGGTTTTTACACCAGGGATCAGTGAAGATATACAAGGCAAATGTAAAATTGCATGACATTTAATGACATTCATGACCATGGGTCTGTTTTGGTTGAATACTAGTATGCAGTCTTTAAAGTCACAATGAACAAAGTTGCAAGTTTTTTGTTCCCTGCTTCTGTGACATACAGTATATCTGAGCGAAACTCGAACTTCTCGAACAAGAAAAAAATGTAGGACAGGACTTGATTTTGTCCATCAGGAATTGATTGGATCATTACATTGTTGTGGCTTGCTATAGACCTTATTCACAGCAAAGCCATCTTTGATTTTTAACGGGAATGAAAGCGAGGCTGCGAGGGATAGACATACATCTCTTCAGTGGGTTGTTCTATTATTTAATGTGTTCTTGGATTGTTCTGCTTACGAAGCACTACAAAAATTATATTGTAAAGAAATTTCAGTAGACAAACTCCAGACAACATGAGCTATGGGAAATTATAAGTGATCTAGGAGCTTTATACAGCTTTTTACAGCACTGAACACAAGGTAAGTCCAACCCTCACAGCCTCGCTTTCATGCCTGTCACGGCGCTGCTCTGAATAAGGTCTATTGCTGTGATCTCAGCCCTTGCGCCAATAAACACATCATAAGAGAAGTTTTTTGTTTATTTGTTTGTTTGTTTTTTTTGTTTGTTTTTTTATTAAAGATTATGAGGGCACAGGTGACATGAATTAAAATTATACATATATATATATATATATATATATATATGATGTGCATGGATGAACCGATAATAAGAAAATGCTGCAATATTCCATAAAAAAAAAAAAAAATAGAAATGCCTTTTTGATTTCATGGTGACTTTAATGAATATACACTTACTGTAACAGAAGACAGGACTGAACATTTCAGCAATTTATTATATTTTCAAGCTGTGCATGTTCACTAAAAATTTGACTAGGAAACTCCAACACTGTGCGTTATATTCTTTTAATGAAAGCACAATGTTTATAAACTCACCAGCCGTCTCAGTATTCTCAGAGAACTCCGCGCTGGTGTCATCGCCGCCATGATTGCCCAAGACTCTCACAGAGATGATAAACGCAGGAGATCTCACAAATATCCTGAAACTCAAACCGGTTCACTGAGTGTATAACAGCAATAAATTTAGCTTGTAATACATAAACAAGTAAAATGTAATGATATAACCACTTATTATTTTACATAACTGTTTTGTTGTTTTTTTTAATGGAGAAGATAGTAAATCAGGACTTCCTGTAATTGCGAACCCCAAGTGTCGTTATGTTGGTCATCTCTCATCTTTGCAACCTCTTGTTTGTTACGCTTGTTGACGTCATGCTCATGCCTCCCTTGACCAGCCAATGGGTGTTTAGTTTCCTGAAGTATGTAAAAATGATTTCGCTGTATCTTAAAAATATTTGAATGAAAAAAATTCTGTTGTGGTTACCCGTTAACAACTTTACTTTATTAATGTTTAGAATGATAGATGCTGAAAAAACAAATCCTAACAACATTAATCCTTAAAGCTTTAATGTGTAATTTATGTTGTAGAACAAAACGTGAAAGTCTATTCAAATATGTTTACAGACTTTTGTGAAAAAAAAGTATAATTTAGTAGAATACTACAGTACTTATAATGAAATAAAGTGCACTTCTTTTCACTTTTTAAGGGTTAAAAATGTTGTTTTGTTTTTGTTTTGTTTTTTTTGTTTTTGTTTTTTTAAAGGTGTTCTTAAACCCCAAATCCCTGATAACCCACAGTGGGATTTCCAGGTTGTAGGTCAATTCATATCATGTTTGGGAGAAGTATTAAATTATTTGATACTATAAAATCACTTTTTATTTCAGACCTCTTCATACTCTTTGAACTGTCTCAGACATTATTTTTCATTCTCCTCATTTTTGACTACATCATGTTTAAAGCCAATAGAAATTATAATATGAGTTAATCCATATGCTGTCATCTACTCCAGCTGAGGTCAGGTGACCCAGTCTCTGGGATGTCTCGTCACCCATAGTTCAGCAGTCATTCTTCTCATGGTGAGATTAGCACGTCGGCCTTGACCCTGAACTTCTTTTCCACTAGCTTGTTAAGCTGCTGCTTAATTGGCTGATTCAAATGAACAGGTTAAGACGAGAATATATGACGAGGCCTCACTGTGTGCAGGTGAGATGAAGCGCAGCATTGAAGGAGGATATTCTCTCCTGCACTGTGTTTGGTCTGATGCTTCAAGATCTTCACACAGATCACAATAGTGATTTAGAAATTCATTTGACCCATTATTCATTTAATATCACTCATCTGGTGTGTTTTCTGTACATTTTGCCTTAGGGACACATGATAGCTATTAATGTACTGAAACCAAAACCTTCAATTATAAATTTATTTATATGATCTTTTACAATTTTATAGCAACACAACAGCATCTCATCTATCTCTTGTAATTTTTTTTAGTAATTTTTTGACAAACTAAACTAAATTAAAATGAAAAAGCATTATGCAATTTATCTACAGTAATTAAAATGATTATCAAATCATATAAAAATCAGATAAATATTTTGATCATTATGTCATTACAAATCATTTTGCATCACATCTTATTAAAAGAATAATCTAATATGATACATGATGGATTTCATCAAAAATATATTAATTTGTGTTCAGAAGAAGAATGAATGTCTTACGGGTGTGGAACGACATGAGGGTGAGTAATAAATGACAATTTTAAGTTTAATAATCAACATTATTATGTTGACAGAACTCAAATAATGAGTATACAATAAATAACAAAATAATGTTTGCAACATAAAACATTAAATGAAATCAATAAATTAGAATTTATTGTAGTAAAGTAACCAGCTAGTAAGAGCTGTGTGAGTAAATCTCACTCCCCTGGCTTCAAGTAGTGCATAAGCAACTGACGCTAGAGGCTGTAGTCATAGCATTCTTGTTAGCGTGCCCATCTCCCCTGCATGCCGGAGACGCCGGTTCGAATCTCGCTCAGAGCGGGTCAAGTACGACCGGTTACATTTGGTGCCCTGACCCAGATCGGAGTGAGGTTGGGGGGGCTAGCTTGTAAGAGCTGTGCGAGTAAACCTTACTCCCCTAGCCTCAAGAAGCGCGCTGGCAACTGATCCTAGACTGTAATTTTTAGTGTCCTTGTCAGCGCGCCGTCTCCCATGCCGGAGACACCGGTTCGAATCCCGCTCGAAGCAGGTCGAGTAGGAATGGTTACATTTGGTGCCGTGACCCGGATGGCAGTGAGGTTTGGGGGGATGAGTGTAACGGAGTCTCCCATGCCGGAGACCCCGGTTTGAATCCCGCTCAGAGCGGGTCGAGTAGGAGTGGTTACAACAGGTCCCCTGAATTGCTTTTTATAGTAAACAATGCATGGAACAATGGTCAATTATACAGTTTAGCAGTCATTATACAGAAATATTTGATTTTAAAATGCTGTGATTGACCAATCAGTCATAATTACAAATAACATTCTACTTTTATATCTGACACTCTGTACATGTTTAGAAGCATGACATGTCAAGCAGCACTTGTGATATCTTGTTGCTTTTTTTCATTTCATCCAAGTCCTGTGGGGAAGAGCTCCTCCAGTGTTTCTCAAATATCTACAGTGCTGATAAGCTCTCCTGTAACGCTGTGGGTGACCTTGCCTGTTATTAGAAACCCTGTTCCATTTGGACTCTGGCCTCTAAGCATGTCCTCATCTCAGGTTTTACCTTAGCACTGTCTCACAGCCACTGACCCTTGAAGAGAAAGGGACATGCTTAGTGGATGTATGAGACTTGCAGTGGTGAAAATCCCATGCCGCGTTATTGTGGCAGAGATTGATGGAGACAATACGAATGTGTCACAGAGGTCGTATCGCAAACCCAATGAGAGTAAGAATTCAGCAGTGACATTCCCACCTCTATGGGAATTGAGAGTAACCAAAAACCTTTAACAGCACCGGAGCCGGGCGTTTTTGAAGTTGAGCTGTAACCTGAGGCCGTCACTTGAGCCGCTATTACCTTTGTTTCGTAGCAGGTGGAGCTGGGAGGAGTTCTGGAGAAATGCAGCTTATTTCTTCTGTTCTCTGACTCAAAGTATAATCGGCTGCCTCCAATTCATATGGGGGAGAACATAAGGTTGTGATTCTTCATCAGCAATATCCTCTTCCTCCATTTACGGACCTCAATGAAGGCATGTCCCATGTGCCGGCCTGGAGGGGACACTGGCGCTTCAAGCGCAGGCGTCCAGCCATGGTGCCACCAACAGCCTGGATAACCCACATCACAGGTCTATCCATCTATCTGTCTGTCTGTCTGTCTGTCTATTTACTTTAAATCATAAACTATATACTGTACACACTGCCTGTATTTTTACATGGTTAATGCTAAATGTATGCAGTTATGCTAATAGGATAGTATTTCTTTCTACACTGCTTTTAGAAAAAATAGCCTACTCTGTAAAGTGCAGAAAGTTGATTTGTGCTCTGTGATGCACAATGCAACGGGATGTTGGTATTTGTACATCCTGTGGTAGCTGATGTTGGCTGTAGCTGTAGCCTATGTGAGCTGACTCAGTTGAGCCTGATCATATTAAGAGTTTTAGAGTTAAAGCATGTCAGCTGCACGTGCGGCCGCTGATGGTAAGAGGTCAGATGGCTGTACACACACCCCAGGTTTCAGCTCAGTCATTAACTAAAAATCCCTAAAATGCTATCTATCCACATAAATTTAAAAATACAAATAATTATACAGTTATCTAAGAAATAAAAATACTTTCTTCAACAAAGTTGGATGCAAAAATGACGTTACTTCTTATTTCTGTGACTAAATCGTGTAATATGTATTAATCCAAAACATCATGCTCTAAAAGCAGGCACTCCGTCTCGAACCCTGATTGGTCGAAATTAACCCCCGCCTTAACAACGGGCATTTGTGTGGTGGCGTGGCACGTGGTTACTAGGCAATGTCTCTTTAACTTGTATCGTGAAGTTTTCAGCTATGGAAGAACGTGCAAGAAAACTCTAGCACAATATAAGTGCAAAAGATTACGGAAAACTGAAGGACACGAACATATATGAGATTAAACTGATGGAAAATATCAAGTTTTTAACTCACTTCCCGTTCAGAAGAGATTTAGAGGATTTGCCGTCTATACTCGACACAGAAGAGCTTATAGGACACAGAAGTGGGTTATAACAGGACTGTGTTGACGTCGTTAAATATAAATATAACGGATTTATTTTTAAGTAAAGTTACATTTGTTTTCAAAACTACCGGATATTCCAATATAACGTCCCTTTGGCACGAAAAGAAACTCGTGGAAATATTTAAAATCCTGAAGTTTCAGTATTAAAATGGGAGATGACAATGAGCTTCTCGGATCTTCTGAGTTTATCAAAGGTAATAAGATGAAAATAGTTATATCGTTTATATAAACAAAGGTTCAAAGGCAAATATTATTTTTTAATCTGCTAAATCCATAAGTAATGTTTTATAACATCAAAATCCTAGCATACTGTATGTTGTACTTTGTAATAATTTTCATGAATGTTATTAAAAACAATATAGCCTATAATGCTTTACAGATAAGTTGTTCATGTACATTCAGATATGTAGATATGAAAATGCTTTCAATGTGTCTTGCCATTTTGATTACTAATTATGTTACTAATGAAAGTAATTTTAAATTTGTACCTTTTGCTTCCTGTTGTAGTTTATCTTCAGATTGCTAGAATCAATTATACGTGTTTCCAGATGTGGTTTACCGTCATTTACTTTTTTTCTTTCTTTTTTAACTTATTCTGTATTCAGTTGTATTTTCTTTCCCGTCACCCCAGATCGACTGTATTTCGCTACTCTTAGAAGCAAACCCAAGAGCACAGCAAACACACATTTCTTCTGCACAGATGATGAATTTATATATGAAAAGTAAGTCTTTGTACGTTTTTTAACTGACCATGTAAAATTGCCATTTCTGATTGCTCATATTTGCTTGTTTCATTTGACAAGTGTTGACTTTATTGTCCATTTCTGTCTCAAGCTTTTATGCAGATTTTGGGCCCCTCAATCTGGCAATGCTGTACAGATATTGCTGCAAACTGAACAAAAAACTAAAGGTAAGATCATCTTCTTTGAATCGAATGGCTCAGTTTTTGCATCACAGCACTTGTTGTATTCCTAAAGACTTAATCAGAAATTCATATTTTACTTACTGATCAAATACAGGTCTTATGTTTTTTCATTTTTGTATTTGGATTTATTCATAAACATCGAGAAGAGCCTTTTTAGTTAGCACAGAAATTAGTTTGGTTGCCTAAAAGAAATTAGAATGGTTTGCCGAAGCATGATGCAGCGAGACACTTTAAAACCATTTTTCTCTTATTCCAGAAAAAAGTCCAAAATTCCATACATATGAATATATAAGTATATATATAGTGTATGAATCTTAGATAACAGAAACTTGAAGATGTTTTCCTGGAAAACCACAAAGGCTAATCCCCTGCAAATAGGTAGGTTAAGCCCAGCCTGACAAAATAAATGAAAATCACTATTAATAGTTCAGTTTTGTAAAACCTTAATATATGGTCACATCCCTTCACCACCAGCAGCAGCCGCCATGGCCTTAATGTCTATATTAAAAGTAAGTTATTTTATATGTAATAAGTTATTTATACCTTCTTGCAAGACTGTATGAGTCACAAGCAGTTCCTGCAGTGAGCAGTAGAGAGCGCTCTATTACTGTGAGTGACACAACAGAAGTTTCTGGCATGAATGAATGAACTTCAATGACTTTCTTTGTATCTGGACCTGACAGATTAAGGGTTATATGGGTCACGTTCAAGGTGTTTCTGTGCAGTATGTGCTTGTGTGAAGTGGGTACAAAAAAATGGGACATCCATGTAGCACATAAAACGTCTGGATTTTCTGACTAGTATTTTATATGTCAGGCTTTACATGGTTAAATGACAATAAAACTTCAAATGTACCGAATTGGCTTAATGTAATGAGAAATAAATTGTAGGTAAACTAAGCAATTCACTTCATCTTCCTCTGTCTGAGACATTGTTAATGCAGTACCATTCTACACAAAACAGCAAAATCAAAATTAAAATGGCAAGAAATGACTAGAGCCTTAAGTATTAATGGAACAGTTTACCCAAATATGAAAATTCTGTCATCAATTACGCACACTCGTGTCGTTCTAAACCTGAATGAATTTGTTTCTTCCATTTAACGTAAAAGGATATGTAATAGGCAGAATGTTCTACTCTTTTCAATACAGTCAAAATTGTGAGGTGGCTGTCAAGATCCAAAAATTACAAAAAGGCACCATGTAAGTACTACAGCAGTAGCCCATGTGCATATTTTCCAAACATTATTTTTGAGAAACAGAATGAAAGTTAAGTCATTGTTCACCAAACCTCTCCCTCATCGTAGGTTGTAAAATCTCATTTATACTATTTAAATACGTGTATTGGTTACAACAACATTTGGCATCATA
The DNA here is from genome assembly GCF_019924925.1 of Ctenopharyngodon idella. Taxonomy (NCBI): domain Eukaryota; kingdom Metazoa; phylum Chordata; class Actinopteri; order Cypriniformes; family Xenocyprididae; genus Ctenopharyngodon; species Ctenopharyngodon idella. The sequence continues at coordinate 21,510,728 of NC_067221.1, forward strand.
AACAACAGACCTGCTCATCTTGTGAAATCCTGCTCGTCATGTGAACGAGAGCTGATAATCAGTTTATAACTGTTTAAAGGATGTCTTTTCTCTGGCTTCAGAGGACTTCAAATATGGCAAGACATATGGACTACTTTTAAAGTGAGCATGAAAAACAGCATGAACGTTCTACCTAACATCTCCTTTTGTGTTGTGCAGAAGAAAGAAAGTCATATACAGGTTTTTGAATGACATGAGGGGGAATAAATGATGAATGAATTTTCATATTTGGATCTAAACATGAATGTGTGTTGTGTATCTCTGCAGTCTTTCACTCTGTCCAGAAAGCGCATCATCCATTACACCAGTTATGACCAACGAAAGAGAGCCAATGCAGCCGTCCTCATCGGTGCTTATGCAGTGAGTCCAGCTCTGTATTTCTGTAACCTTAGAAGATGATAGTTTTTGTTGATATTTTGGGGATAAAATAATTATGAACAGTGAAACAAAGCTCTTGTTTCAGAGATTCTCAGGGAAATTGCTAGTTATGTCTTGCTTCTTTCTTCAGGTAATCTACTTAAAAAGAACTCCAGAGGAAGTGTACCGGGCCCTGATCTCTGGAACCAATGTGTCATACCTGCCCTTTAGGTGAGAAACTGAACACACGCTCTGACACAAGCATGACAATCTGATTTGATCATGTGTGGCTGTGCTAATCACACCTCATTACCATAGTCTTATATATTACTGTATGTACACATCGGTAGACCGTATACAGTTGGAACACTTTTTTCCTTTTTACATTACCACACAAAAAACAGTAATTAAAAACATGTAACTAAAAAAATAAGGATATTTATAAATAGTTCAAATAGTTTATTAAATATTACTACTTCTTTCAGAAAATTCCCCCCAACAACTTTATCCCTTAAAACTCATCTTTGATCACCAAAATTACAAATTTAAACGTTTTTTTCCTGTGGGGAAAAAATTATTAATGCCTTAAAATAGCTTGAATGTAACGCTACACTCATGCCTCATTTAATATATACAGACCTATGAATATGCTAATTAGTCCCGCCTCCACTCACTCGCACGAGCTCAGACGAGATCCACTCGGTCAACTTACTGAGGTAACCGCTGCACAATGGTATAGCTTTTTACAACGTCGGACACATAAAGATTATTAATTAATATGATTAGCGTTTTACTTGACTGTGTTATCAAACAGCTAATAATGTGTTGCTAATGTTACATAAACCATGTTCACAATCATGAGTCATGACAAGTCAAGACAGCTGCCTTCTAACAGTCAGTATCCTTACAAACGCTTTGAACAACTCAGAACGTCAGTGGAGACATAGTTCATCATAACATCGTAACATGCATCATACACCCGCTATATGGCTAAATCTACCCAATTTTTCATATCAACAGAAAAATATACCGGGATAACCTTCTTTTGAGACTCCCTTGCGCGGCCAGTTAATGATATGCTAAAGCCCGCCGGCACGTTGACTTGATTGGTTACAAGGTGGTTTGTGACGTCAGAAACACCAGGTTTGAGTCTTTGGTTTACTGCAGTTTTAAAGAGAAAATACTCAGCAATAGTGTTGACATATGAATTTGCACATGGTTTGTCTTAAAGCATGTTAAAAACACCAGAGTAAAGTAAAGTAACCTAAACAACTAATTTCAAATGTTAAAATGTCTTAAACAATATCATTTTACAAAAAATAAAATAAATAAAATTCAGCTCTTCATTTTATTCCTGTTCTTTATTATATACAACTGATTATAATTCAATAGCAGAACATCCAAGAGTTAAATAGCCCACAGTTCATCAGTAAATCACTGAACAATTAAGATTAAGAGTTCAAATTAGGAATAGTTCCTCTCTAAAACACTGAACAACGGTTTTAAATAACAAAAATATCGAACAATTAAAAACTAGTTCTCTGTACAACTGTAAAAACAAAACAAATAACATTCACTCATTCATTCACATAGCCTACTCATTAATAAACTTACCAGTAGCAAACTGTGACTCTTGAATCTTGGCCCTCTCACTCCCTTCCCTCATCGGGAAAAAGTAAACTCAGCCTAAAATCAGCCTAGTTTACAGTGTCCTCTTCTATAATACTGCATGTTACCTTTGACAAGAAATGTCACAAGCAAACATCAGAGTTGAGCGTAAGAGTCATCAACAAAATTAAACAAAAAGTAAGAAAATGGAAATAATCGTTACAAATAATTGCAGCATCACACAGTCGGTGTGTGCATTTCAGTGAAATATGGTGACAACTGGCCACAAAACCAACAAAATTTAATGTGAGCCTTTTCTCAAATAAAGCTTAAATAACAGATATAAAACAGTGGCTGTGGCAGCCAGAATAAAATCAGTCATGCAACCTATTATTTTTACATAACTTGCCCAAACAGCAAACAATCCCAGAAGTAAATCATACAATTTATTTACAAAAATGTAATCATACATATATATCATATATATATATATATATATATATATATATATATTTAACATGTAATCAACATATTATATAATCTATTTAATGTTATTTTATTTCCATATAGAGATGCTGCTTTTGGGAACTGCACATATGATCTATCCATATTAGACTGTTTACAAGGAATCCGCAAGGTATGTGTATAAAGGGGAGAGTTTGCTTCAATAGCACCATCTGTTTTAATTAATAATTAATAAGGGTAAAGTTTGTGACATTTTGACCCATTTTTTAGACCAAGGCTGGACAGCGTACACGTACAATGCACTTTATCCCCAGAACATAATCTTTTAGTCCAATTATCTGTCTTTTCAATCTGACACTGGAGAAAGAATTGGCACAGGCTCTAATGGACGGATTACATAAAGGACTTGCCACGCAATGTGATAACTGATGAACAGGAAGCACAATACAAAAGACACTTGTGGGTGGAGAATTTTGGGAAAATTTTCTGGCAGTCATAACATGCTGTTGAGAAGCAATGAGATATTATTTAGCTTGGATGGCTGTGATACATGATTTAAGTATATGATGTTGAATAAAACCTTATCAGTTTGTCTTTTTAAGCATCAAGGATTTATTTTAAGATTTATGCATAATGGACACTTTTGAAGACACATTTTCTTTATGTTCCAATAAGTTAGTAAAGACCCAAATGCATGATTCATGTTTTGCCTTTATTTAATGAAAAGTAAATCTTATTCTTAATTAATTTTCTTTTCAGGCCTTGCAGCACGGGTTCTTTGACTTTGAGAATTTTGATGTTGAAGAATATGAACATTATGAGGTATCATCTTCTTTAATATGATTATTTCATTGTCATAGATATAAACTAACTTTATAAGTGTATAGCACTGCTTCATTCTCAGCAGTGGCCCCAAAAAGTTTTTGAGCATTTAAAACTGAATAACTGTAATAAGAATAGCATTCAAAATCAAAATATTAAACCAAGTGGCTTTTATTTTTTTTATTTTTTTATTTTTTTTAAAAAAAGGTATATTTTGCAAGCAAAACATTTAACATTTAAGTATTTAGACACTTTCTGATTGTCACACTGTCAGATCATGTTTATAGTTTGTGATGTACTTCACCTGTGTTTACTCTGATAAAAAAATCTGTGTGAACTTGAAGAAAACTGACTTTACTGATTAAAAGTCATTGCAAAAATTAATTGGTTTGATATTTTGTTATAAAATGTAAACAGTTTAACATGCATTTAAGTGTGCATTTATTTTGGGGACACATATACATAAAAATTATTAATTTACTTCAATTAAGCAGTTATGTATATTGTTGATGGATTCAGAGGTTTTAGTGCATCTTCTCGTCTTTTGCATTACAAGCGTGTGGAAAATGGTGATTTTAATTGGATTGTGCCAGGAAAACTGTTGGCCTTCAGTGGACCTCATCCCAAGAGCAAAATAGAGAACGGTAAGCTGGCACATTAAATTTGCACCTAAAAGCTTGTACATTCTTCCCTAACAAATGTTTAATGGATCAATGTGTTAATGTTAACCCTGTTGGTATTTGTTCTTTATTCAATGGCAGTTGTTTCCCAAAACTCTGTTAAACTTCTACAAGAATAGGAAAACATTCAAAATGGCTTGTCAAACTATTTACAGTCATGACCAAAAGTTTTAGCAGTGACATAAATTTTGTGTTTTGCAACGTTTGCTGCTTTAGTTGTTGTGGTGTTGATTAACATTGTTTCTAGATTATTGACGCATTTTAAATAATTGCATAAAGTGTGAATAAATGTTTTATATATAGCACCTATCCAGTGCTCAAGGATGCTTTACAGTGTGCATGCACTAAGGAAAGTATAACAACAATAGGGAGGACAATGATGACAAACAATAGTAAGTAGGTTAGAGTAACAAGAATTCAGAACAGTAAAATAGCATTACATTGGGCAGCATACAGCAGAATAGAATCACGATGAAATACTGAACAACTTAAGAATGATAACATTCAGAAAATAAGTGAGTTTTGAGTAGTGATTTGAATACAGAGATATTATTAACTCAACAGAGTGATCGGGGGAGAGAATTCTATAGTTTATGTGTAACAACGCTAAATGATCTGCCACCCAAGAAGAGTGACCTTAAGAAGAGTCAGAAGATCTTAGTGAGCGAGTTGGGGTGTAGGGGAGGAGCAGATTACAGAGATAGGGGGGAGTCAAGCCGTGCAAAGATTTAAAAGTGAGCAGGAGAATTTTGTATTGATTACGATAGGCTATTGGAAGCCAGTGAAGATCATACAAAATTGGAGTGATGTGGGCAGAGCGTTTGGTAGCGTAAGTATTCTAGCAGCAGAGTTTTGAATATATTGACGTCTGGAAGTGGAGCTGGCAGGTAAGCCAATGAAAAGGGCATTACAGTAATCAAGACGGGTTGAGACAAATGCATGGATGATATTTTCGGCATCTGATGAAGAACTGATGAAGTAACAGAGCTTTTATCAGTTTGGGTAGATAGAGCAGATGTAAAGATAGTGTATATTTGGATGTCATCAGCATAAAGGGATAATTAAAACCATGATGATGTAAGATCTGACCTAGAGGTAGTATGTAAATTATGAATAATAATGATTCCTGGGGGAAATCTTGCTTCAGGGGGACAGTGGCACCCAAATAATCCATTTGTAATAGGATTGACGGCTCAATCGGATTGAAAAACGTTCATGTAAACACCTTGGTCGATCCGATTGAGCTCAATCTGAATCAAATTCAGAAGTGTCTGGAGCACATGCGCAGTGCAATGTTGGCACGCATTATGCAGTGCGCAAGTTCACGTTCACGTCTTTAGTGTAAAGATGCCAACAGGCAGTGGCGTAGCTGTATTCATAATCATAATACTGGAAATCTTTCCGTTTTAAAACAAGAAGGGGAGCCAATGGATATCACACAAGAAGCAACGTGCAAACTTTGCGCAAGAGTTATGCCGGTTGAAAAGTCTCAACCTCGGTCAGTATTCACTACAGAAATTGCAAGTAAAAAGTGACGGAGCTGTCTGACGCTGCATTAACGGGGCATATTCTCTCAGAGACGAATTTCAACATAATATGCTGATAACGGTATATAACTGTCTTAATTTATTCCATTATTTCTCTTGTGGCCGTACATATAGGCTAGTGAAACAAATGAGAATAATAGTATTTCGTGTTAAACAGGTTGTTTTTTAATCGGAATGTATATAAAACACATATAAAAGGATAATTGAATCAGATTACAATGTTTAGAGTACATGTAAACAGATCTGCAATCGGATTCAATTCATTCGGATTGACGAAAATTGGTGCATGTAAACGTAGCCAGTGAGTGATCTAAAACCCTGTACTGAAATGTAGAATTGTCTGTCAGAGAGATAGAAAGACAACCAAGAAAGAGCAGCACCAGAAATACCCAGATCGGAGAGGCGAGAAATAAGGAAGTCATGGGAGATGGTATCGAAGTCAGAGCTGAGGTCAAGTAGCAGAAGTATAGACAGAGAACCAGAGTCACCAGAAAGTAGCAGATCATTCACTACCTTTCCAAGTGCAGTTTCATTAATATGAAGAGGGTGAAAACCAGATTGAAAAGGATCAAAGAGATTATTTTCCACTAGAAAAGATGCAAGCTGGGAGGCCACAGTACTTTCCAGTAATTTAACAATGAGGGGGAAATTTTGAAATAGGACAGTAATTAGATAGGACTTAGGGATCAAGGTTGGGTTTCTTGAGAACAGGGGTAATGTCGTGGCAAATTTGATGTCTCTGTGTCCCTTCAGTTCTGGTCTCGAAGAAAAACTCAGAGTCGAAGTTCCAGGTCTCAGAAGTATTTAACTTTATTGTCAAGCAACAAAGTGAGATGCCAGCTCCACATCTGAATCTCTCTTAGCTGGGGCACAGTTTTTATACATTTTTCTTATCTCTTAAAACACACCAACATAATATCATTGGCTGGTAATATTCACCCTTACATTTTCCCATATTCTCACTTACAGGTGCTCTCCCCCCACTCATCTTTCCCATGTACTCCCCGACCTTTCTACCATAGTCATTTCACTAATACAACTTCTAGCTACTGTACATCTTTTGACTTAATTTCTCATGGGCCTTCTGCCAATTTGATGGTCAACCCTTTTCCCATGGGCCAAATGAAACATTGTATCAAACCAGTCAATTCACCCAAGAGGCAAGAAGCCTTCATATGACGCACTTAACAATGGTCTTGTTCATTTCACAGCCACCTGTTGTCTGGTGGAAAATTACCAATAAAATATGCTCAGTGGCCAAGTAAACTTGTCTGACCTTTACAGTTACATAGGACAAGAGGCCTCAAAACACTTCTAGCTTTTATAGTAAGCAAACTAATTCTACAATTGTTTTCTATAGGATGGATAAAATACTCCATCAGTAACTGCAGCAGTTTTGAATGGCAGATGGAATGAAGCAGAGGCAAGAGATGCATTGATGAAGTGAGAAATAGGTGCAGAGATGACAGTTTCAAGAGAGAAGTAGGAGCAAGTCGACAGGATGATGAATTGAATCTCAAAATTAACTCAAAAACAGAAGATGGAGTAGTCAGAGAAAAGCAAGTCAGGGACTGACCAGATAGATTTGGCAAATAGCTAAACTTCGTGGCCTCATTAGAGAAACACCAGTGGACAGCATTTGTCTTTTCTAATATGTGTATGAGTAGGAAAATGAACATGCTGAGTCAAATTAAAACATTCAAAAACTGACAGTAATTGATTAGTGTTAGACCAAACAGCATCAACATGAATGTTAATATCAACAGTTCACTGTATTAAGAAAAAAAGTTAGATAAAGCCTTAGGACCAGTGTTGGGGGTAACGAGTTACAAAGTAACGGATTACAGTAACTATATTACTTTTTTGGGTAACGAAGTAAAGTAACGCATTACACTAATAATATTGGTAACTACACTACTTTACTAGACTATAGGAACGCGCTTTCCTGCGTTACCCAAGCCGTGTTTGCCTGTGTGTAAAGTTCTGTCTGTTTAAGTGGTGCGTGCATACATGTGCCTGTATGTGTGCCGTTGCCATAGAGATCGATTTGACGTAGCTGCTGGTGCGAAGGGCAGCGGGAAATGGAAATGGAGATGGAGACGGAGACAGGGGGTTTCGGCCACTGGCGATATTCACATTACTTTCAGTTTATTGCTCGAAAGGACAAAAATATTCGTGTGAAATGCACACTATGCCCAGGCGACAAGTGTCTTTCAACTGCTGCCAACTCGATGAGCAACCTGTCTAAGCATTTGTCAGCCCAGCATGGCAATACAAAACTTGTGGCGAAAGATCCTGCTCACCGGTCATTTGAAGGAGTCACTCATCATCAGCCGACCCCGCCTAAACAAGCTAAGCTTTTCTCAAGTCTTGGAGCGCAGCAGGTAACACAAAACTAAATGAACAGGCTAGTTGCAGGGTTCATTGTAGAAGACATGCTTCCCCTGTCGACCATTGAATCGCCCAGGTTTAGAAAAATACTAGATAAAATACCCGCGACTCGCAAGCCAACGTCCGACAGGAAAACATTTTCACATTACATGGATAAGTGTTATTCCGACATGGAATCGAAGCTTAAAAGAACGTTCGAGTCCCTGGATCATGTGTGTACCACCGCGGACATTTGGTCCGCCAACAACAAAAGTTATTTAGGAATGACGGTGCGCTGGATAGACAGCATTAGTTTTAAACGCGAGAAGGCTGCTCTTGCCTGCAAGAGAGTGAGAGGAAGACACACTTACGATGTCATAGCTAGCGAAATAGAACAGGTTCATTCATCCTTTGGACTATCACATAAAGTAACAGCATGTGTCACTGATAATGGCAGCAATTTTGTAAAAGCCTTTAGAATGTTTGAATCCCATCCTGATGATGGGTCTGACTCTGACGAGCCATCTGATGAGGAGGGAGAGGAGGAGTTCACTTTTACTGATGTTGCCGAAGCACTCTCCACAGAATCAGATGAGACATTTTCACTGCCGCCTCATCTGCGCTGTGCATCACATACACTAAACCTGATCGCAAAAAATGACCTGGAGAAATGGCTGACCAGTAACAATGACTGTAAAGCAGTTTACAGAAGTGCTCTTGCCAAGTGTGCAGCTCTCTGGACAAAAACTAGTCGCTCTACTGTGGCTTCAGACCAGGTTGAGGATGTGCTAAAAAGAAAGCTCATCATACCCACTGCTACACGCTGGAACTCAACTCATGACACCTTGTCTCTCATCACAGAAATCCCAATCAGAGATTTAAACACCATTTTTTCTAGACTGAGTGTAAAGAGCATCACTGAGCGAGAGTATCAGTTCCTGAAGGAATATTGTGCAGTGTTAAGTCCTCTTGCTGTTGCATTAGATATACTACAAGGAGAAGATGATTGCTACTACGGCACCCTCCTGCCAACCTTAGAGATTCTCACGTCAAAGTTGCTTGCGTTGAAGGATGGCCTTTCCCAGATGACAGCTGGCATGCCTGGTGCTGTTGTACAGGTAAACACATATTGAATAATAAAATGAATAGGCCCTACATGAAGAAAAAAAAAAACAATTCACTTCATTTTTATTTGGCAAGTTTTTGCACACGTTTTAAGTAAATTTCACATATGGAATTAAGTAAACTCTACTTAACTAAGTTAAATGTAAAAAGTAACAAAGAAAATAAGTAATTTTAACTTGGCTAGGAAAATGTTGAATATCTATTTAGTTGAAGTTTCCTTTTCAATACATTTCACTCAAACAATATAACATTGAATGAAGAATTTACTTAGTTTTTTTTATTCTTGCCTAACTAACTTTTTCATGTAAATTACATTGTTTTTTTCTGTAGTATTTACTTCACCACAAAATCATTTTTATCAGTGCTGCCTTAAATAATAGCTTGCAGTGTAGGCTATAGGCCTGCAGTTCAATATAGCTGATGTACTGTAGCCCAAATTTATGAGGCTGTAAAAGCTGTTAATTGAACTATATGTTTGTCTAATGTAGCCTACTATTTCATATCACAGGCAATCAAAGACAGATTTGCATCCGTCTTGGACAGCAAGGATGCTCTGATGGCTGCTGCCACAATGCCCAAATTAAAGGTCCGCTGGCTCAAATATGAGAAGAGAAGAGATGCTGTTAAAACCATGCAAATTTCTGAGTGTCGTGCCCGGATTCCTGAAGAGCCACTGATGAGACCAGCAGTTCAGAGCGCTGCCACCTCCAGTCACAATGACTTTTTTGAATTTGAAGAGGAGTTTTCCTACACTGCAGAGACTGAAGTCATGGAGTACTTAAAAATGCCTGGATCTGACTGGGAGGTTCTCTCCAGGTTCCACAGGATTAAGGAAATTGCAAAGCAGTACAACACTCCAATACCGTCAGGTGCACCGGTCGAAAGGCTTTTCAGCCTGGGCAGTAGTGTTCTGACCCCAAGCAGGAACAGGCTGTCAGATAAAAGATTTGAAAGACTTATGCGATACAATTGTTATTTCAAAGAATAGAGAGAAAAATTAATTGAATGGGATAAAGTTTATGAGATAAACTTTTTGTTGCACTTTCTGTTTTCACTGTTGCACTTTTGTTGCACTTTCTGTTTTGTGCATTGTAATAATTGCAGCAAACAATAATTCCTTAATAGGTTCAAGAGTTTGTGACTTGGTATGTTACCGCCTCTGGAAGCCACATCTCCAGGAGGCAGAGGAGAGCGAGCTAAGGGGAAAACGGGGTGAGGGTTTTTGGGATGACGTGAATTTTCTGTTTAATTAATTTCATTTTCTATTTCCTTTTTATGGGCTTAAGTGCATTTTAAATTAAGATTTATTTTTTATAGGATAAAGTGACCTTTATTTTTATATTTTTCATTGACCACTTCTTTTTTTGTTGCTGCCATGAATCTAATAAAAAGCTGGTTTTGTTCTCAGGAGAAGAGTTTTGTTCTCATGTTTACCAAAGCCTGCGTTTTGAAACTTTGGATTTCAAACCATTTTAAAATGACCCCACCATAGCCTTCTTTATCCTGTTGTTTCTGGATTTTATGGTGAGGCATATTTCTTTGTGCAGACGGGGATATTGTTCTTTCATATGGTTCAATATTTATACAATAAACTCTATGCAGAAAGTTTAAGTGATGATAGGGCTATGCTGTTTGTCCATGTATCTACACAGTAAATTAAGAAAAAGGAAAGTAAAGTAATAAGTAGTGAAGTTACTTTTCAAATGCAGTAACTAGTAAAGTAATCTCATTACAATTTACAGAAGTAACTAGTAACTAATTAGTAACTAATTAAATTTTTTAACTACCCCAACACTGTGTAATGAGGGATCGACAGAGTGGAAATCCATTTGCAGCTTTTATTAAGATAATCACCAATGCAGACAGGGGCAAGGGCAAAGACATGAAAAGGGACAGGCAAAGGTCGAGGCAAAGGTCGAGGCAGGCGGCAGACAAACGGAGTCGGGTCACAGGCAGAGATCAGGGCAGGCGGCAAGCAAACACAGTCCAGTACACAAGCAAAGATCAGGGCAGGCGGCAGAGAATCAGATGCTCCCTCCGGTGGTGCGGAGGATGCGGCGCGGGAGCCACATTCGTGACAGAGCCGCCCCCCTGCGAGCGGCTCCAGACGCGAGGAAGCGGACGCCGGAGTCTACCACGTGGTTGAGGGGCCAGTCTCTCCGGATGCGTCCGATGAAACTCTTCTATGAGTGATGGGTCCAGGATATCATCCGCATTGACCCAGGATCGCTCCTCCGGGCCGTACCCCTCCCAGTCGACTAGATACTGTAGTCTCCTACCCCGGCGCCTGGAATTGAGCAGCTCTCGAACCTGATAAGCTTCCTCGCCTTCGATCATCAAGGGTGGGGGGGTTGCGGGCTTCGGCTCCCTCCGACTCTCCTCTCGGACCACCAGAGGGTTTCAGCAACGACACATGGAAAGTGGGAGAAACACGGTAATTAGCAGGTAAATCTAAACGAAATGACACAGGTGTAATTTGCTTGAGAATTTGAAAAGGCCCTACAAACCTGGGACTGAGCTTTCTGCATGGAAGTCTTAGACGCAGGTCCCTTGTTGTGTATTCAGGATTGGGGCGACGATGTCGATTGGCCTGTATCTCTTGCCTTCTTACAGCGCGTTGTAGATGATGATGGGCCAGATCCCAGGTCTCCTCGCTTCGTTGCATCCACTCGGATACTGATGGCAGATTGGATGGTTCCCCGGACCAGGGAAAGAGTGGCGGTTGAAAACCCAGGACGCATTGGAAGGGCGTGACACCAGTGGCAGGTTTCTGTAGGGAATTTTGAGCATATTCGGCCCATAACAGGTAGCGGCTCCACTCCGATTGGTTTTGTTGACAGTATGTGCATAAGAATCTGGTGAGTTCTTGGTTCATGCGTTCGGTTTGTCCATTGGATTCGGGGTGGTACCCTGAGGTGAGGCTGATGTTGATGTTCAATTGTTTGAAGAAAGCTGTCCATACCCGGGATGTGAACTGTGGGCCCCTGTCAGACACAATGTCCTCCGGAAGACCATAGAAGCGAAACACATAGTTGCATAGAATCTCTGCTGTCTCAAACGCGGTGGGTAGCTTGGGAAGTGGTATGAGTCGGCATGACTTGGAAAAGCGGTCAATTACTGTGAGGATAGTGGTGTGACCACAGGATTCAGGGAGGTCAGTGACGAAGTCAATGGCTATATGAGACCAGGGACGTTGAGGAATGGGCAGCGGTTGTAATAGACCCGCTGGGGCTTGGTGTGATGTTTTGGAGGTTTGACAGGCTGTGCAATTGTTGATGAATTGGGTGGTGTCTGCTACCATGGTGTCCCACCAGAACCGGTTTTGTAGTAGGTGTATTGTGGCTGTGATACCTGGATGGCCAGAGCTGGGGAAATTGTGAACTTGGTGTTGCAATTTGTCACGGAGGTGTACGGGTACGAATGTGCGGTTTGGTGGGCAGTCTGGTGGTGGTGCTGTTTGTTCGTTTGTCTGAGTGATTTCGGTCATGACGTCCCACTGAACCGGAGCGAGCAGCAGTTTGACAGGAATAATGTTTTCTTCGTTCTCCGTCCGTTCCACCTTCTCTGTCTGAGAAGATAGTGCGTCTGCCTTGACATTTTTTGAACCGGGTCTATAGGTTACCGTGAACTGGAAACGGGTGAAGAACATGGCCCATCTAGCTTGCCGGGGATTCAAACGTTTAGCAGACCAGAGGTATTCCAGGTTCTTGTGATCCGTGAGCATGGTGAACGGGTGTTGCGCTCCTTCCAGCCAATGGCGCCACTCCTCCAACGCCGCCTTCATTGCCAGTAGCTTCCGATCGCCTACATCGTAGTTGCGCTCTGCTGCCGACAACTTTCTAGAGTAGAATGCACAAGGGAACATTTTTGCTAGATTACCATGGCGCTGTGAGAGTATGGCCCCGATGCCTGTACTGGAGGCGTCAAAGTTACCTGTAGAAGTTGGCGAACCCCAGAAATCGTTGTAGTTCTTTCAGCGTGCGTGGTTGAGGCCACTCAAGCACCGCCCTTACTTTACTGTCGTCTATCGCCACTCCCTCCTGACTGATGACATAGCCCAGAAATGATGTAGAAGTATGATGAAACTCACATTTCTCAGCTTTGGCATACAGTTTGTGTTGAGTCGTTGCAATACAGCCCGGACATGTTGGACGTGTTCCTCGAAGGTATTGGAATAGATGAGGATGTCGTCAATGTAGACTATGACCCAGCGATTGAGCATGTCGTTGATGAGTGATTGAAAGATGGAGGGACTGTTGGATAGCCCAAACGGCATAACAAGGGTCTCATAGTGGCCGGTAGCGGTGGAAAAGGCCGTCTTCCATTCATCTCCCTCTCTGATACGAATCAGATTGTATGCACAATGGAGATCCAGCTTGGTAAAGTACTTGGCTTGCCTTAGCTGCTTTAGGGCTGCGGGGACCAATGGCAGAGGGTAGCGGAATTTAACTAATGTCGTTCAGTCCACGATAGTCTATGCAGGGCCGAAGACTGCCGTCCTTCTTTTTGACGAAGAAGAAACCTGATGCCGCTGGGGATGTAGAAGGTCAGATAAATCCTTTGGCCAACTCTTCCTTGATGAATGCTTTCATAGCTGCTGACTCAGGCTGTGACAGGGGAAATATTCTGCCCTTGGGGGGCATGGTACCAGGTAGAAGATCTATAGCACAGTCACTGGAACGGTGAGGAGGTAATTCAGTTGACTTGCTTTTACTAAAAACAATTGCCAGATCAGCATACTCAGCAGGTATGTCGGGCTCGTCGATGTTGGACTCGTGAACTGAGACGGTTTGAACTGGTATGGGAGTGATCTGTTTCAGACAGTGTTCGTAACAGGTGGCATCCGACTGAACGATCTGGCCCTCCTTCCAGGAAATATGCGGGTTGTGAGTTCTGAGCCACGGGAGACCAAGGATGACTGGATTGTTGGGTGAATGGATAACATAAAATCGAATGCGCTCGTGATGAAGGACTCCCACTTGCAGAGCGAGTTCAGTGGTGATGTGCGCCACTCTTCCTCCTCCAATGGGTCTCCCATCTAGTGCCTCCACTGTCAATGGAGAGTTACAGTCCGTTAGCGTAATATTGTGTTCTCTGATGAATGTATCTGACACGAAATTACCCGCTGCCCCAGAGTCCAAGAGTGCGTGTGTGGATATGCATTGATCATTCACTGTTACTTGAATGGGAATCTTGAGGCAGTTAGAGGAATAATCGGTGGAAAGTGGAGAACTCACTGCTTTCGGGTTAGATGGGTTGGGTCGGATGGGGCAGTTGATCTTGATGTGGCCTGCTTGACCCCAGTATAAGCACAAATGACGTTGTCGTCTCCTTTCTCCTCTGGATGAAGCGGGGTGTACCCGAGCTGCATGGGTTCTGATGAGGGATTGGTCAGAGTGGACAGACGGACAGGGCGCCCTGATCGGAGGAGATTGTCAATGTGAATGGCTAGTTCAATGAATTCGTTAAGCGATCTTCCCTCGTCGCGGTATGCGAGCTCGGCTTGTAGCTCCAGAGATAGCCCCTTATGAAACAGTAGTTTCAGCGTGTCCTTGACCCAGTTCGTTTGAGCGGCGAGGGTTCGAAAGTTTAGAGCGTATTCGGCAGCTGTGGTTTTACCTTGACACAACGACAGCAATTGATCCCCTGCGCTTTTGCCTCCCTCCAGATGTTCGAAGACCTCTTTGAAGCTTTTCAGGAAGGCAGAAAAGGTGGGAAACACGGAACTATCCTCTCTTCATACAGCCGTGGCTCAATCCAGCACTTTACCAGTCAACAGGGAGCATACGAAGGAAATCCGACTGGACTCGGTGGAATAGAGAGATGGCTGCTGGTTGACGAAGAGAGAACATTGGAGAAGAAATCCCTTACATTTTGCGGGGGTACTGTCAAATTTCTCCGCGAGTGTGAGGCGTGGATTTATGGCGGGAGCGGCAGTGAAGGCCTGACTGGCGGGAGCAGCAGGCGGTGGCGTGGCGGCCTCGGCGGCGTTGAATCGAAGACTCTGCAGGGTCTTTACCAGCTCCTCGGTAAGAGAAGTCAATCGATTCAGTTGGTGTTGATGAACCGCGAGCTGGTTGGCCTGGGCGGTCAGCTCGGTGGAGATCTGCATGATTGCTGCTGGATCGCTGTTTGGCGAAGTCTTCTGTAATGAGGGATCGACAGAGTGGAGATCCATTTGCAGCTTTTATTAAGATAATCACCAATGCAGACAGGGGCAAGGGCAAAGACATAAACAGGGACAGGCAAAGGTCGAGGCAGGTGGCAGACAAACAGAGTCGGGTCACAGGCAGAGATCAGGGCAGGCGGCAAGCAAACACAGTCCAGTACACAAGCAAAGATCAGGCCAGGCGGCAGAGAATCACAGGGAATAAACAGTCCAAACGGCAACAGCGAAACAGTCCACAAGAAAACGCTCAGAAATGATCACTGGGGCAAATCAAGACTTCGCGATATGTGTGTGTGTGTGTGTGTGACTTAAATAGTGTGAGTGTGATGAGGTGCAGGTGTGTGCGCAATCAGTCCCAGGAATGAGGGCCTATGGGAAACGTAGTCCGAATGGAAAACAGTCAATATTCAGGTGACGGCTCCCTCGGTGGTGCGGAGGAGGCGGCGCGGGAGCCAATGTATTTGAATTCAAATGTATTGGTGTCGTGAAAATCAAGTTGTGTGAGTCGGAGGTTCTCTCGATAGATGACAACAAGAACACCCCCTTTACCATGCAGTCGTGGTCTGGACAGGTACTTATATTCATCCGGTGAGAGTAGGTTCAACTGCAGCAAAAAAAAAAAAAAGAAAAAAAAAAAAAAATCATCAGTGATAAGAAAAATACCAAGCTTATTTTTATTTTTATTTAACCAGGAAGTCTCATTGAGATTTAAAATCTCTTTTACAAGAGAGACCTGGCCAAGGTAAGTAAGGCAATTTTAAAATACAACTGGTACACATTACAATCACAATATTTAAACATATCTTCTCAACAAAAACAATCACAAGCTTCCAATACCACTCTCTTTATAATGCCTTTAAATTCACCAATAGACACAAATTTTCTTTTTGCAAATTATTCCATGCCCAGGGTGCAAAAAAGCAGTTTTCCCCAGTTCTGTACAAACTCGAGGTATGTTAAAAAGCAAACACTTGGAAGAGCTTAGCTGGTAATTGCCAGAACAAAGACAAAGAAGAGTACAGAGATAAGCTGGAAGTTTACCTAACATTGCTTTATAAATAAAAAACGTTCCAGTGCTGTTTTCTATGTATAACTAATGATGTCTAACCCACCATCTCATATAAAATGCAATGATGAGTATGGGATTTTGCATTTGTAATAAAACGTAGTGAAGCATGGTATACCGAATCAAGGCATAGATAGAAAAGGCCGCATACATGTATAATATATCACCATAATCAAGCACAGTTAGAAAGGTAGCTTCTACAAGTTTCTTTTTGGTCTTGAAAGTAAAATTTGATTTATTTCTAAAAATAAAAGCCAAGCTTTTTTTTATGTTTCCTGATTAGATTAGCAATATGTACATTAAACAAAAGCTTATCATCAATCCAAATGCCCAAGTACTTATAAAAAGGTACTCTTTCAATAACTTTACCATCAGATGTAAAAATACAAAAATTATCAAGTACTTGTGTCTGAGATTTTGAAAAAACCATAAACTTTGTTTTCTGTGAATGTAAAACTAATTTTAAACAAACCAGAGCATCTTCCAGTGACTGAAATGCAATCGGAAGCTCTTTCACCACCTGTGTTATAGATGGAGCAAGTGTATAAATAACAGTATCATCAGCATAAAAGTGTTTTTTGCTTGAATGTCCTTACCCAAATAATTTATATAAATAGAAAACAAAATAGGTCTCAAAATGGAACCCTGGGGGACCCCTTTTGATACATCAAGAAAATCAGATTTGAGATCCTCCACATGAACACACTGAGTCCGATCTACCAAATAATTTCCAAACAATTTCAATGTCCCTGGTCCAAAGCCAGCACTGCTAAGTTTGTTTATCAGTAAATCATGATTTACTGAATCAAACACCTTAGACAGATCCACAAATAAGGCTGCACAGTGCTGTTTTTTATCCAGGGCACCAATAATAATAATAATAATAATAATAATAATAATAATAATATCATTTAGCACTACCGTAGCAGCAGTAATGGTACTATGGCCAGTTCTAAAACCAGATTGAAAAGAGTTTAAAATATTATTATCAAATAAAAACTGTTTTAACTGTGAATTTACCTGAGATTCAAGAATCTTAGTCAAAATTGGAGATGGGACGATAATTGTTCATGTCTGAGGGATCACCGCCTTTAAATAATGGGAGAACATAAGCAGCTTTCCAAATTTTAGGTAAAGAGTTCAATACAAGACTTAGATTAAATATACGAGTAACTGGGTCAGCAATAACATCCGCTGCCACCTTCAAAAGATAAGGGTCTAAGTTATCTGGGCCCACAGATGTTTTATCATCAGTGCCTTTCAATGCTTTAAAAACAAAAACATCCAGATTTCCAGTCACTGGTGTAATCCCAGAATGTAGGATAGTTATATTTGCATTTAAACTGTCAAATACAGACCCAGCATGTATAAAGTGTTTATTTATCTGGCTAGTCATAGTAACTTTATTATTTATTTTACCTAGCCCAACCTGAATATACAGGTGCATCTCAATAAATTAGAATATCATGAAAAAAGTTTTTTTTGTTCTGTAATTTAAAAACTACACTAATTAAAAAAAAAAAAAAATCAGTATCTCAAATTATTAGAATATTTAATTTCAAGTTCTATTAAATTACCATTCTCAGGGTATAAATACTGGGTTTAGGTCAGTAATCCCAACAGCAGTCATGGGGAAGTCTGCTGACATGACAGTTGTCCAGAAGATGATCATCAAGACCCTCTACAATGAGGGTAAGCCACAGAGGGTCATTGCTGAAAGAGCTGGCTGTTCGCAGAGTGCTGTGCCAAAGCATATTCATGGAAAGTTGACTGGAAGGAAAAAGTATGTTAGGAAAGTTGTACAAGTGAAAGGAATGACCGCAGGCTTGAGAAGATTGTCAGGCGAAGCCGATTTAAGAACTTAGGAGAGCTTCAAAAGGAGTGGACTGAAGCTGGAGTCAGTGCATCAAGAGCCACCACACACAGACGTCTTCAGGAAATGGGCTACAACTGTCACATTCCACGTACCAAGCCACTTCTGAACCAAAGACAATGTCAGAAGCATCTTACCTGGGCTAAGGAGAAAAAGAACTGGACTGTTGCTCAGTGGAGCCTAGAGAACCAGCCTAGAGAACCAGTCAGTATCTTTTTCGTCTTCAGGGACTGTTTTGTTTGAAACGATATCAAACCGATATTAAGGTAAGACAATTTATGTCTGACAAATGTTTCAGGAAGTATGTGCATCCATGTCCCATAGAGTTGACATCTGATCACATACATAAATTATAACGTTGTCTTTTATGAGAACAAAGAGCATGTACAGGCAGTTCTTGTGGGATCTGTCTGTTTGTTATTGTGGGTGTGTTTTACTTGTAAAATGATCCACTCTCTTCTGGTCTTTTCCTCGAGAGGAGAAGGACTGGCAGCTGCACCTAATGGTTCGGGTCTTACTCTTGCTGAGGCAGAGTAGAGACTAGATCAAGGGGTTTTCAGCTGGAGCTTGTTGAAATGTTGAAGGGGTGAAATTCCCAGCGACCTTCGATGGCTGACAGGAGAGAGCTGTGTGATTATGATGATGTGTTATGACATCGTTAGATTCAGCAGCAGTGGCTCTTCTTGTTCTAAGCCAAACAAGAGAGCAGGAGATGGCTGATGAGGATGAGGATGAGGATGGTGAGCCTCCTGAATCCTCAAAGCCACCCTGCCCCCGCATATGTACAGCTGTGTGAGATTATGGACGCGCCTCTGGCAGACTGCGGCTGTCATTGGAGCAGGTTAAGAAAGAAACCGCTCATGGACGGTTCGTCGAACGGTTCCTTTTTTGCCATAATTCTCCAGCCACCGTAAGCTTTCCATTCCTTCTTGATCTTCATACTGAGATAGGGAAGGCATGGAAGGACCTGTATTCAGCTCGCATTCATCAACATCAGCAGGTTAATTAGCTGATGTTGATGGAGTGAGTATGGGTACGCTTAGACGCCTCATACTGACGAGAATAGTGCAACTATCTCATGATATAGGTAGGCTCCAACGCTCTGTACGCGGCAGCAGCTCAAGCGGGTGTTGCTTACACACAATGTCTGTTTGTAAGCATATCAGTTAGACCTGCTGAAATTGGCTTGGTTGGTTTCCTTATGTTTTTATTTATAATCAGTTTCCTGGATGCGGACTAAGGGCCCTGAAGTTCCATTAGGTTGGCTGTAACGATATATTATTAGGGTAGTACTGTGTTTGTTCCCTTTTTTGGATGTGTTGGCTTCAGATAATGAAGCTACCGTTCATATGTATTCAGATGTCGGCTTTATCTAAGCCGCACTGTTAGCCACCTTTTGGGTAATTAGCTTTCTCCTCTGGTAAATGCTAGAGATTTGAGATTAGCTTTCACTAACCTCAGATAGATCTATGTTTAGCGTCTGCCTTAAGGGTGCCTGACATTTTGTGCTTGGGTTGAGCTTTGCTCCTCTGAGCTTTACTTAGAAATTTAGTATTCTCAGAGTTTGCCTCCTCCTCAGTTGAGAGTCGTTGGTAGAGGCTGGTGTTTCTTAGCCCCAGGCAGATCTATGCTTATGTGTTGGCTCTATAGGCCCACAGCTATAGCTGGCCTAGGCTAGAACTAGGGTTTAGGTGCTGCTAGTAGCATTTTATGCCCTTTTTATACTACCCCTTATTATGTGAGTGTAGTTTTCCTAGTTCTGGCCTCCTCTTATCAGAGTTGTCAGGCCAAGGCCCATTGTCCCTTCGGTGTAGGTGCAAAATAGATAGCAGCTAAGGTAGCAGACTATTGCTAAGTCTCCCTGGTGCCGTTGTCTCAGGCGGTGTAGGCCCTTTTCACTATGTGAATAGAAACTTAGTTTTGGGAGAGCGGGGCCACAGCAACAATCTAGTGGTACTTTGACTTCAGTGTTTCCCCTGAACCCCTTGAACTATGTTCAAGCCTGAGTGATATGGTTTTAGCTTTTTATAAAGCTCCTGTTCCCTAGGGTTCAGTACAGATTGTATCTGTTTTTGGTGAGAATTTCTGATGTGAAATACCCACCCTGTATTTTCAGGGTTGGATTAATAGTACTCCCTTGTTGTTCAAGGTTATTGTACTTTAATATGTTAGTTCTGGTTCCTGCCCTACACTTTGTGAGTTCAGTAACTCTAATACTGCCACAGGCTAGCACCCGTGTGTTCTGGAGTAGTAGGCGTGACTTTGGCCTCCTTTAGAGTATGGTGGCGTAGTTTGTACTCCCCTTGCTGTAAGGGTAAAAAGTGTTTTTTTTCTGAGTACATTGCCTGTTGGAATGTATAAGCTTAGGTTGAGTTTAATAAGCTAACCTCACTACATAGTTTGGTTTCATATATGGCTCCCTTAGAGCTTGAACACTGCCACAAGCTGACACTTGTGTTGTGTGAAGTAGAAGGCTCCGTTTGGGCCTCCTTCAGAGCACAATAGCTTGTTGTATTAGAAGGCTTGTTGGTAGATGTTTCAGTTAGAGTTTGCTCACTTGGAAACTAGCACTGCCACAGGTTGAAACGCCTGTGTCATTCTGAAGTCGCAGGTCCTGTTTGGACCTCCCTCAGAGCATGATGGCGTAAGTTTGTACTCCTCTTGCTTAAAAAGAGTAAAAAGTGTTTTTACTGAGTACACTGCTTGTGGGTATGTGTGGAAGAAAATTAGCTCAGGTTGAGTTAAACTAGTTAACCTCACTGAATAGTTTGGTTCTAAGGTTTGGCTCCCTTAGAGTTTAGACTGCCACTAGCTGACGCCACGTGTCTTTCTGGAGTTGCAGGCCCTGTTTGGGGCCTCCTTCAGAGCATGATGGCATAAGTTTGTACTCCTCTTGCTTAAAGAGTAAAAAGTGTTTTTACTGAGTACATTGCCTGTTGGATTGTGTGCTCAGGTTGAGCTAAACTAGTCAACCTCACTGGAAAGTTTGGTTCTCAGATTTGGCTCCCTTAGAGCATAGACACTGCCTCTAGCTGACGCCCGTGTCACTCTGAAGTCGCAGGTCCTGGGTGTTCTTTAAGCAGTTTGAGCATGTAGTTTCACATGTTGGCCTTTTGCAAGGCTGCTGTGAGGTATTTCTACACAATGTAGAATTTGCGTCATGTTGCAGGCCCCTTCTGGGGCCTCCATGATTCCGTGCCTACAGTATGGTTTATCTCTTAGGTTGAGCTCTGTACTCCCCTCGTTTGAGGATTGTCCTGCATAGTACTTAGCTCCCTAAGCTGGCCAGTGGTTGAAGGCCTCTCTGAGGCCTCCCTATTAAGGATCAGCCCCCAGGCTGGTAAATGTGCAGCCTCCTCAGTGCAAATAATGGCACGCTGAGTAGATCCTAGGATTGAGCAGAGTGTTACAAATGAGGGGAGTAAGGGTAAAAAGAGCTAAGCTGAGTCCTGCTCTCCGGGATGCCCGTCTCTACGCTCTGGTCTGAGCTGGTTGCTGCCTCTTTGCAGTCACTCTTACTCGATATCTTCTCTGAAAAATGTGATTTGAGACTCTGTGATCAGACAGGTTGTTGGCCAAGACTAGGTTTTTGTAAAAGTAGACCAGGTCGGCCTCAGGGTCCAGTACGAGGAACGAGAACGAGGGAACGAGACTCTGCGTTTCCTAGCCATGCATCGGGGCTGCCTGCTGAACAGTCCCTTCAGACAAAAAGATACTGACTGGTTCTCTAGGCGCTCCTTATATACTTCCGGGTCGCGCTATGACGACGTCATAGGCTGTCGCCGGCCAATAGGATTGTCGTGAATTTATATTTTTTTCAGACACCGGTTCACGTGGAGGCGTTCCCCCATAGTATTTTCGAACTCAGAGTCTCATTCCCTGTTCTCAGGGAACCATGGTTACATTAGTAACCTGAGACGTTCATTTGGAAATCAAGGTCCCAGAGTCTGGAGGAAGAGTGGAGAGGCACAGAAACCATGTTGCTTAAAGTCCAGTTTGAAGTTTCCACAGTCAGTGATGATTTGGGCTGCCATGTCATCTGCTGGTGTTGGTCCACTGTGTTTTCTGAAGTCCACAGTCAACACAGCCATCTACCAGGAAATTTTAGAGCACTTCATGCTTCCTTCTGCTGACAAGCTTTATAGAGATGCTGATTTCATTTTCCAGCAGGATTTGGCACCTGCCCGCACTGCCAAAGGTACCAAAAGCTTGTTCAATGACCATGGTGTTACTGTGCTTGATTGGCCAGCAGACTCGCTATCTATGGGGTATTGTCAAGAGGAAGATGAGAGACACCAGACCCAACAATGCAGATGACCTGAAGGCTTCCATTACACCTGAGCAGTGCCACAGGCTGATTGCCTCCATGCCACACAGCATTGATGCAGCAATTCATGCAAAAGGAGGCCCAACCAAGTATTGAGTGCATAGAAATGAACATACTTTTCAATTAATTTGGAAATGGAAATTAACTTTTCCACGACATTCTAATTTATTGAGATGCACCTGTATTCAGGTACGCTAGAAGCTACATGAGTCCCTGACATGGATTTAATTAATTTCCAAAAATTTGAAGGGTTATTTAATTTCTCTGTAACTGACTTTAAATAAAACTCTGATTTAGACTTCCTAATCATCCATGTGCACTTATTCCTTAGTGTTTTAAATGTAGACCAATCAGCAGGATTGTTTGAAAATCTAGCTTGTGCCCATGATTTATTTCTTAAATGAATTAATTCTGAAAGACTATCTGAAAACCAAGGATTATCCCTACCACTGATCCTGAACTTCTTAATGGGAACATGTTTATTAGAAATGAACTGAAAAATTGATTGAAAATATTCCCATGCCAGTTCAACATCCTGTATTAGAGTTACTCTTCTAAGATCACTATGGTATAAATCATGCAAAAATGCTTGTTCCTCAATTTTTTAAATATCTTTTAAAAATAAAACGGGGTTTTACCTTAGGAATTTTTGTATCCTGAACACAAGCAATTACACAATGATTGGACAGGAAATTGGGTGTTAACGACATCCTGTAGTTAGTGCAGATGCATGGAAGAGCATCAGGCTTAGAATAAAAGGTACTCTTGAAGACGTGTGGTGAGCTGTGTATATCGTGGGCGATATAGAATGCCTTGCTTCTGACGGTATTCATCATAGAATTAAGACATGGGTGGCAGTTCAAGGCCCTTAGCTTAGACTTTAAAAAACCAATATCCATTATGGATTTGAGACAAAAAATGAGGCAGAAAAGAAAAAAGAAAAACTGTTGACCAAGGCATGTTAGTACTGAGCAAGTAGAGCCAATCAGAAGCGAAAACCATGTTAGCCAGACCCCATAGGTCACCATCAAAAACAGCAGCCTAAATGGGAGACAACACACACAGATAGCAAGCAGTAGACAAACAGCGCAATCGAAAGAGAGTGGTAACTCACCCATCAGATGAGGTAGAGAGCTTGCAACAGCCCAATGGCAAACTTACAGACAGCAAGGATTGCTATTGTAATGACGGGTCGGCAGAATGAGGATCCATTTGCAGCTTTATTAAGATAAACACCAAAGCAGACAGGGGCAAAGGCAGAGACATAAACAGGGGCAGGCAATGGTCGAGGCAGGCGGCAGACAAACAGAGTAGAGTCACAGGCGATGGTCGAGGCAGGCGGCAAACAAACACAGTCCAAACAGCAGGCAAGGATCAGGGCAGGCGGCAAACAAACACAGTCCAATAAACAGTCCAACGGCAACAGAAGTACAATCCACAAGAAAACGCTCAGTAGTGATCACTGGGGCAAATCAAGACTTCGCAACGGGTGAGTGTGTGTGTGTGTCTTAAATAGCGTGAGTGTAATGAGGTGCAGGTGTGTGCGCAATCAGTCCCAGGAATGAGGGCCTATGGGAAACGTAGTCCGAATGTAAACCAGTCAATATTCAGGTGACGGCTCCCTCCGGTGGTGCGGAGGAGGAGGCGCGAGAGCCACGTTCGTGACAGAGCCCCCCCCCCCGCGAGCGGCTCCAGACGCGAGGAAGCGGGCGCCGGGGTCTACCACGTGGTCGAGGGGCCGGTCTCTCCGGATGCGTCCGATGAAATTCCACTATGAGTGACGGGTCCAGGATATCATCCGAATTGACCCAGGATCGCTCCTCCGGGCCGTACCCCTCCCAGTCGACTAGGTACTGTAGTCTCCTACCCCGGCGCCTGGAATCGAGCAGTACTCGAACCTGATAGGCCTCCTCGCCTTCGATCATCAAGGGTGGGGGGTTGCGGGCCTCGGCTCCCTCCGCCTCTCCTCTCGGGCCACCAGAGGGTTTCAGCAACGACACATGGAAAGTGGGAGAAACACGGTAATTAGCAGGTAGATTCAAACGAAATGACACAGGAGTAATTTGCTTAGTAATTTGAAAAGGCCCTACAAACCTGGGACTGAGCTTTTTGCATGGAAGTCTCAAACGCAGGTCCCTGGTCGACAGCCAGACCCACTGCCCCACGGTGTATTCGGGATTGGGACGACGACGTCGATTGGCCTGTAGCTCCTGTCGTCTTACAGCTCGTTGGAGGTGATGGTGGGCCAGGTCCCAGGTTTCCTCGCTGCGTTGCATCCACTCGGTTACGGCGGGCAGGTTGGATGGTTCCCCGGACCAGGGGAAGAGTGGAGGCTGGAAACCCAGGACGCATTGGAAGGGCGTGATGCCAGTGGCAGGTTTTTGTAGCGAGTTCTGGGCGTATTCGGCCCACAGCAGATAGCGGCTCCACTCCGACTGGTTCTGCTGACAGTACGTGCGAAGGAACCTGGTGAGTTCTTGGTTCAGGCGTTCAGTTTGTCCATTGGACTCGGGGTGGTACCCGGAGGTGAGGCTGATATTGACATTTAAGTGTTTGAAGAAAGCTGCCCATACCCGGGATGTAAACTGTGGGCCCCTGTCAGATACAATGTCCTCTGGAAGGCCATAGAATCGGAACACGTAGTTGCATAAGATTTCGGCGGTTTCCAATGCGGTGGGTAACTTGGGGAGTGGTATGAGACGGCATGCTTTGGAGAACCGGTCAACTACAGTGAGGATGGTGGTGTGACCACGGGACTCAGGGAGGTCAGTGACAAAGTCCACGGCAATATGGGACCACGGACGTTGGGGAATGGGCAGTGGTTGCAACAGGCCCGCTGGGGCTTGATGAGATGCTTTAGAGGTTTGGCAAGCCGTGCACTGGTTGATGAATTGGGTGGTGTCTAGTAACATGGAGTCCCACCAGAACCGGTTCTGCAGTAGGTGTAGTGTGGCTGTGATACCAGGGTGGCCGGAGCTGGGGAGATCGTGAACGTGGTGTAACACTTTGTCGCGGAGGTGTGCAGGTACGAAGGTGCGATCCGGTGGGCAGTTTGGTGGTGGTGCTGTTAATTCATTCGCTTGGATGATTTCGGTCATGACGTCCCACTGAACCGGAGCGAGTAGCAGTTTGACCGGGATTATGTTTTCTTCGGTCTCTGACCGTTCCCTCTCCTCCGTCTGACGAGATAGAGCGTCTGCCTTGACGTTCTTTGACCCGGGTCTGTAGGTTACCGTGAATTGAAACCGGGTGAAGAACATGGCCCACCTAGCTTGTCGGGGGTTTAGACGTTTAGCAGACCGGAGGTATTCCAGGTTCTTGTGGTCGGTTAGTATGGTGAACGGGTGTTGTGCTCCCTCCAGCCAGTGGCGCCACTCCTCCAGCGCCGCCTTCATCGCCAAGAGCTCCCGATTGCCTACATCGTAATTGCGCTCTGCCGCTGACAATTTCCTGGAGTAGAATGCACAGGGGAACATCTTCGCGGGATTACCATGACGTTGTGAGAGTATGGCCCCAATGCCTGTGTTGGAGGCGTCGACCTCGACTATGAAGGGGAGTTCTGGGTTTGGGTGGCGCAGAATGGGTGCTGTGGTGAATCGTTCCTTTAATTCTTGAAAGGCGTGCACCGCCTCGTGGGACCAGGAAAGGCGTGTGGACTGTCGTTTGGTCATGGATGTTAACGGAGCGGCGATGCCACTGAAGTTCCGTATGAACCGCCTGTAGAAGTTGGTGAACCCCAGAAACCGCTGTAGTTCCTTTAGTGTGCGTGGTTGAGGCCACTCAAGCACCGCCCTCACCTTGTTGTCGTCCATCGCCACTCCCTCTTGACTGACGACGTATCCCAGGAATGAGGTGGAGGTGCAGTGGAATTCACATTTTTCGGCTTTGGCATACAGTTTGTGTTGAATGAGCCGCTGCAGTACGGACCGGACATGTTGGACGTGTTCCTCGAGGGTCTTGGAGTAGATGAGTATGTCGTCAATGTAGACGATGACCCAACGATTGAGCATGTCCCGGAAGACGTCATTGATAAAAGACTGAAAGACAGAGGGACTGTTGGCCAGCCCGAAGGGCATAACGAGGGTCTCATAGTGACCGGTGGTGGTGGAGAAGGCCGTCTTCCATTCATCCCCCTCTCGGATGCGAATCAAATTGTACGCACACCGGAGATCCAGCTTGGTAAAGTACCTGGCCTGTCTCAACTGCTCCAGGGCTGCGGGGACCAATGGCAAAGGATAGCGGAACTTCACGGTGATATCATTCAGACCTCGATAGTCGATGCAGGGCCGAAGACTGCCGTCCTTTTTCTTAACGAAGAAGAAGCCGGACGCCGCCGGGGAGGTAGAAGGTCGAATAAATCCTTTGGCCAGCTCCTCCTCTATGAATGCTTTCATGGCGGCAGACTCAGGCTGTGACAGGGGAAATATTCTGCCCTTGGGGGGTGTCGTACCAGGTAGGAGATCTATGGCACAGTCACTAGAGCGATGAGGTGGTAGTTCGGTGGACCTGCTTTTGCTAAACGCGACTGCTAGATCAGCATACTCAGCAGGTATGTCGGGCTCAGTGGTGTCGGACTCGTGAACGATGACGGTCTGCACAGGTAAGGGAGTGATCCGTTTCAGACAGCGATTGTGACAGGCGGCGTCCCACTGTACGATCTGACCCTCCTTCCAGGAGATTAGCGGGTTGTGGGTTCTGAGCCACGGGAGACCAAGGATGACTGGGTTGCTGGGTAAGTGGATGACGTAGAATTGGATGAGCTCGTGGTGAAGGGCTCCCACCTGTAGGGTCAATTCGGCAGTGATGTGCGCCACTCTTCCACCACCGACGGGTCTCCCATCTAGCGCCTCCACTGTCAATGGAGAGTTACAGTCTGTTAATGTGATGTTGTGTTCGTTGATGAAAGTATCAGACATGAAGTTGCCCGCAGCACCAGAGTCCAGAAGTGCGTGCGTAGTTATGCGTAGATCATTCAGAGTTTTTTGTATGGGAATTTTGAGGCAGTTAGTGGAATAAGCGGTGGGAGGTGGAGAACTCACCGCTTTTGGGTTAGACGGAGTGGGTCGAATGGGGCAGTTGATCTTGATGTGACCAGCTTGGCTGCAGTAGAGGCACAGATGAAGTTGTCGTCTCCTCTCGCGTTCCTCTGGGCGAAGCGGAGTGAATCCGAGCTGCATGGGTTCCGAGGGAGGCGTGGTCTGAGCGGACAGCTGAACAGGGCGTCGAGAGCGGAGAAGATTGTCAATGTGTATAGCGAGGTCGATGAATTCGTTGAGCGATCTTCCCTCGTCGCGGCATGCGAGCTCGGCTTGCAGTTCTAGAGACAGCCCCTTTCGAAACAGCAGTTTCAGCGTGTCCTCCACCCAGTTTGTCTGTGCGGCGAGGGTTCGGAAATTTAAAGCATAATCCGCGGCCGTGGTTTTCCCTTGACTCAGCGACAGCAGTAGATCCCCAGCGCTCTTGCCTCCCTCAGGATGTTCGAACACTTCCTTGAAGCTTCGTAGGAAGGCCGAGAAGGTGGGAAACACAGAACCATCCTCTCGCCATACCGCCGTGGCCCAATCCAGCGCTCGACCGGTCAACAGGGAGCATACAAAGGAGATTCGACTGGATTCAGTGGGATAGAGAGATGGCTGCTGGTTGACAAAGAGAGAACATTGGAGAAGAAATCCCTTACATTTAGCGGGGTTGCCGTCAAACTTCTCTGGGAGTGCGAGGCGTGGATTCACGGCGGGAGCGGTAGTGAAGGCTTGACTGACGGTGGCCGCAGACGGTGGCGTGGCGGCCTCGGTGGCGTTGAATCGAAGGCCCTGCAGAGTTTTCACCAGCTCCTCGGTAAGGGAAGTCAAACGATTCAATTGATGTTGGTGAACCGTGAGCTGGTTGGCTTGGGCAGACAGCTCGGAGGAAATTTGCATGATCGCTGCTGGATCGCTGTATGGCGAAGTCTTCTGTAATGACGGGTCGGCAGAATGAGGATCCATTTGCAGCTTTATTAAGATAAACACCAAAGCAGACAGGGGCAAAGGCAGAGACATAAACAGGGGCAGGCAATGGTCGAGGCAGGCGGCAGACAAACAGAGTAGAGTCACAGGCGATGGTCGAGGCAGGCGGCAAACAAACACAGTCCAAACAGCAGGCAAGGATCAGGGCAGGCGGCAAACAAACACAGTCCAATAAACAGTCCAACGGCAACAGAAGTACAATCCACAAGAAAACGCTCAGTAGTGATCACCGGGGCAAATCAAGACTTCGCAACGGGTGAGTGTGTGTGTGTGTCTTAAATAGCGTGAGTGTAATGAGGTGCAGGTGTGTGCGCAATCAGTCCCAGGAATGAGGGCCTATGGGAAACGTAGTCCGAATGTAAACCAGTCAATATTCAGGTGACGGCTCCCTCCGGTGGTGCGGAGGAGGAGGCGCGAGAGCCACGTTCGTGACAGCTATTATCAACAATCCAGTCAATCCTGAATTTACTTAAGCTGGACAATGACACCATTTTCTTTAAAAGAGCTGCAGTGCAGCCAAAATTATTTACCTGTTATCACTGTAAAGCTGCTTTGACACAATCTGCATTGTAAAAAGCGCTATATAAATAAAGGTGACTTGACTAGTCAGGTGAAATCACTCCATTCTGATTGGATTATAAGAGCAGACTGATTGCTATAAAAGGGGAAGAAGTGCTTCCAATCATTGTGTTCTTGTGACTCTGTGATTCTTAGCAACGGTTACCTCCAAAGAAAGATGTGCAGCCATCATGACTTTGCATCAAAATTGCCTCACCTGCAAGGAAATTGCTGCAAAGAATATTCCAATTGAAAGAACCATTTAAAGGATCATCAAAAACTTCAAGGAGAGAGGTTAAACTGCAGTGAAGAAGGCTTTCAGGACAACCCAGAGTGTCCAGCAAGCACCAGGACATCTCCTCCCGAGGAGTCCGTTATGGAATTGTGTCATCACCAGTGTAAAGCTTGCTCAATATTGGCAGCAGTTGGGTGTGAGTGCATCTGCACGCACAGTGAGGCAAAGACTTTTGGACAAAGGCCTGGTGTCATGTGTCCCGTGTTGTGCCAACAGCTTTTCATCCAAGGTAGTGGCTCTGCCCCAAAACACTGCCCTGAATAAAGAATGGAATCAAAACGTCCTGCAAGAGCAACTTCTCCCAAAAATCCAGGAGTAATTTGGTGATGATCTGTGCATTTTCCAGCATAATGGAGCACCATGACACAAGGCAAGAGTGATAATGAAGTGGCTCGGAGATCATAACATTAAAATTTTGGATACGTAGTCAGGTAAATCCCAGAATTTTAATCCCATAGAGAACCTGTGGTCAATCCTCAAAATGCGAGTGGACAAACAGAAGTCCACAAGTTCTGATAAACTCCAAGCACTAATAAAGCAAGAATAGACCACCATCACCAGAAGCTGATATCCAGCATGCCAGAGTGAATTGCAGAGGTTATGAAGAAGGGTCAACACTGTCAATACTGACTCCTTGCATATATTGAATATTTTTGTCATTAAAACCCTTTAAAACTTAAGAAATGCTTATCTTTGTTTTCCAGTATACCATAGAAACGTCACTGCCAATACTTTTAGTCATGGCTATAATAAGTGGTGATTAAACCCTTTCATCAAATTACTCTAGGGGGCAATAGAGTTAAAATGTCTGTGCAAGTTGTGGTATTAATCAGATTAATTTGCTTGATAACATATCAACTTTAACTAACCTGCAGGCAAGATTGCTCCACAAAGTTAAGAGAAAAAAAATCTTGACTGTAGAAGAAGACCATTTACACTATAGCCTGGCTTTGGTGTCCCTTGTGGCAGCATTGAGAATCTCTTACTGATAGTAACATTAGATTACCTTGCTTCTGAACTATTGACTTTTTTTGCTTTTTCAGGTTATCCTCTACACGCTCCAGAAGCGTACTTTTCCTACTTCCGGCAGCACAATGTGACAGATGTTGTGCGACTGAACAAGAAAATCTATGAAGGGCGGCGCTTCACAGATGCCGGGTTTGAACATCACGACTTGTTCTTCATAGACGGCACCACACCTAGTGATCTCCTCACAAGACGCTTTCTGCATATCTGTGAGAGCGCAAAGGGTGCCGTGGCTGTCCACTGCAAGGGTGAGACACTTTCTAGAGTCTAGATTTGTGATGGAACAGCATCTTGTTTTTGTTGCATCTGGAGTGAGTGTTTTTTTATATATATATATATATATATATATATATATATATATATATATATATATATATATATATATATATATATATATATATATATATATATATATATATATATATATATATATATACACACACTTTTATTTTATACTAAACCACAAAAATACCATAATATGTTTGTAGAGATGTAGGAAACATGAAAGTCCACATACTTGTTTCTCAGAAAAACAATGGTACAGCCAGTTATTCTACTTTGAAATGTGCGTTCCGTGTTGGAATGCCTGTTTTTGTTTTGGTCTGTGTGATCCCGCCCGTTGCCAATTTACCCAATAGCATTGCGACACCCCTGGTTGCCAATTGGCAAAAAGCACAGTGTATTGTAGCCATGGAAGCCAGGAACAAACTTAGGTCAGAGATTGCAGATTCTACCCAACCTAAAAAGCCTCAGCATCCATCGAAAAAGCTCTGTAACTAGAGGAATATTAAAACATGGATAAATCAACACATCAGTTTACAGTGTGAGGCTCTTCTCCTTCCAGTGTAAATTGCATGTCCTCAATCTGGCAACCAGTGCAAATATTACATACTGCACCTTTAATGGAAAGTAACAACATCACTCAGGAACAAAAGGAGACCGCAGGAGAACTGATAACCAAACCACATAAAGGTCTTTGCACACTGAGTCCAAAAATCTTCGTATGCGTTTTTTCGTATTCGTCATCCTAAAAATTTGTCACGCACAGAAGTTCTTGCACACTGAGTCCGGGGCGTATTTATTAATTTGTCGTGAAAAAATATGCAAAGCATACAAAAAGTCTTCAAACAGTGAGGATGATTTTGTTGTCCTCTCTCTTCTTAAAAAGAAAGAGGAAATATTGGGTCCATCCAATCCTGAGATTGCGTAGAGAGAAAGGAGAGTTCCACCTCCTTATCAAGGAGCTGCGGGATTATCCCGAGCGGTTCAAAGTTTGCTTCAGGATGTCAGTGACTCAGTTTGATGCTTTGCTTTTTTTTTTTTTATTTGCGATACACGCGTAAATTTCGTACGAAAATTTCAGTCTCAGTGTGCAAAGACCTTTGCCCGGTTGCATAAAGCACCTTAAGTTTTTCCCTTAAGTATGACACTTAAAGCGTGATTTCCCCTTAACTAAGGGAATGACTTAAGGGTGTTGCATATAATCTCTTAAACTGTTCTCTTAAGTAAGGGAAACCGTTAAGTGTTTCACGACAGCATCCCAGGTTTTGCCGTTATAAAATTCTACTGTTGCCATGGACACGTTATTTGTTAATACATATCGTGGTAATTTTTCACAGAACACAACATAAGATGGATAAGGAAAACAAAAAAGAAAACCAAATATGAAAGAGAAAGACCAGACGAGAAACTCAAATTGATAGTTTACTCAAAATTGAGATTTCTGCCGTCATTCACTCACCCTCATGTCGTTCCAAACCCATAAGACTTTCATTCATATTTGGATAACAAATAAAAATATTTTTAATATTCTCTCATCATTTATGTTCATTTATTGAAAGACATCCATATGATTACGGCTGTGTCGGAAGCTCAAACGTGCGCGCAAGATCCAATGAGGTTTGTTTTTGCGTGTGATGCACGCACGTTTGCGTTTCCGTTGACCATATAACATATGTGCTACATATGTGATTTCATCAATGTTTGTGAATAAACGGATAAAGTAGGCCTACAATTGTTTATCATATAAAGCAGTCGATTGTGTCTCGTTAGAAGACTTGGATTGAACCTGCTCACTCCGTAACACTTAAGGTGAAGTTTTCCGAACCTTATGTTATACTTAGGAAAATGACGGTTAAGGGGCTTTATGCAACACTTACGGTTTTTTAAGGGATTACTTAAGTGAAAAACATATACTTAAGGGAAATTCTTAGGGTTTACTACATTTCACCTAAAGAAACCCTTAAGTAACACTTAAACTTAAGGGTGTTGCAGAAAATAACCGTTAAGGGAAACATAAGGGCGATCTTAAGGGAAAATTACACTTATAGGTGTTTTATGCAACCGGGCACTTATCACTGATGAGAACAGATAAATATCTGATCCAAACTGGGGAATATAAATACACAAGACAATGAGGGGTAAAACAAGTATAATGAGGCAAAGGGGTGTTTTTTTCACTACTGCTCTTGACTACGCCACTCCAATTTTATTTGTGTAGGAAATCCCAGATCACCTGAGGCAGCTATAAAAGCCTGACTCACTGTGGGCTGCGGGGACTGTTTCTACCACACCCTTTGCAAGCAGAACCTGTACTTCGGCTCTGAGGACATGAGACCAAAGTATAAGTCACACCCCTGAAGCTGGGGGGTCTGCAAGCGAATGGCAAAATGAACCCCATTTTATTGTCTCTAAAACCCATTTTGACAGGCCGGAGATGGCTTTGACAGAAAAGCCTGGCTCTGGGTGGCGAGGGGTTGGAGAACTGTAGATGGCAGCCCGCTTCACTGCAGCGGGGGGCTGACACTTGCAGCAGCATGAAGTGGAGGAGGAATGCTCTTATTGTGAAGGTGTTTGATTTTTATTTGATTCGCTGTAACAGCTGAAAGGAGTCTGGGCGCCCAAAGTATTGGTGGGGGGGGGGATTATGGGTGGCAGTACTGGCAGCAAAAACTATGCCTCCCATGCCCAGAACTAAACAGGGGGTTGGGAGGTGAATACATGTCCGTTTTGGTGGCGGTCCGGCCTCTGCTCAGGGATCAGCTCTAGCTTAGGGCGGTGTCCCTGGCACCTGGGAAACTGGTAGCGCTTTACTGGACCGAAGCACTGCTTCACCTCAGGTTCCGTCTTTTGCTGGTACACTGCTGAGTCGACAATGACTTAGGCAGACTTAAAGCAGCAGAGGCGCTCGGTCGCTTCGGCAGAAAGTGGCGTGTCACTTGTTTCTTGTTGACCATACATGCCAGTTACAGACTTTCTGCTTTGTGATTTACCCACCTTGTCTAATCCTGTCCTGTCGTGTGTCTAGCGTGAGATCTGCCCAGTTATACTGCTGCCTGCCAGACTGCTTCTCTGTGTTGCTGAGTCTGTTTGCTGGAGTTTGCGTTTGTCTATCCCTGAGTGTGTACTGTTCTCTGAGCACCTGTGTCCTGAACTCCACCTGGTTGCTGTCAAGCCATTTTGAGTTTCTGTTTCCAGTTCTGTGTCCACCAAGACGCCTGGTGACCGGCAGACTGCCTTGTTTAATGTTTACTGCTGTTCAATATATCTCAGTAACCTCAGTAAGCCTTCACTTTTGGGTCCCTTTTCCCCAAAATACCTTTTGTTGCTTTTGGCTGATTACAAAAGCCAATAGAGAAGTAAAACAGCCAAGTACAACAGCCACTTCTTAAAACAAGAAAACTAAATATAATTCTCTACAAAGGACCCTTACGAAAAAGAAGTTTATTCAAGTGTGCTATTAGTATACTTCTTTTAAACTAAAAATAAGTATACTTTGTCTACTTTTTATATACTTCTCAGAAATATACTTTATGTACTACAAAAATGCAATTTTCTCAGCTTTTTGTTTAAAATGTTTCCTTTTTTTAAAATGAAACTTACCTATATTTAAATGTTGATAAAAAAAAAGTATTCATGAAGCTAGAATAAAATGTTTTTAAAATGGAAAGAGTTAAAGTATAGTTTAAGGTATTTCAAGTATATAAAATAATACCTAAATAGGAACATAGTTGTATACTTAAAGTGCAAAAATAATATATAAAAAGTAAACTATAAGTGTAATGTCATGTTCACTTAAAGAAAACTTACAAGTATACTTGCACTAAACTAGTAGTTTACTGAGAGTATATTTCAAAGTGTACTTTCATATACTAAAAATGTACTACTAGTATTAACTTATAAGTAACTAGTATACTAAGTTCACTTCTAGTACAGATGCAGTACAAATGAGAAACGTAGCTGTGAACTAGTTGTGTACTTAAAGTTTACTACTGTTACATTTATAGTACACTTAAATGTATACTTCATTTGGGCCAATTTAGTCCCAAGCGGTATTAAAATAATACACTTACAAGTAAATAAAT
This sequence comes from Ctenopharyngodon idella, assembly GCF_019924925.1. Taxonomy (NCBI): domain Eukaryota; kingdom Metazoa; phylum Chordata; class Actinopteri; order Cypriniformes; family Xenocyprididae; genus Ctenopharyngodon; species Ctenopharyngodon idella. The sequence goes on from NC_067221.1 coordinate 21,545,424, forward strand.
GTCATTGTCACTATAAAGCTGCTGGCTTTTGGCCAACACTACGTAGGCCAGAACAAATATGTTCATTTTTATCATTATAATCATCAAAATGATTAAAAAACATTATGACTGTGAGCACTAAAAACATTCTGCTCATAAAGCCATTTAAAAAAAGACCTATCAGAACTTGTTCTTCCAGTGCCCAACCACCACCTGCACGCCAAACAATTCAGGCACTGAAACTATTCTACTCATAGGAAGTGGCATATATAAAAGGCAAATCGCACCTTCTGCGGATACCCACAACAGCTCCCCCTATTGACTTGACTACTCAAGGCACAGGTGGGACTGATTAATAAACTAATAAGCACAGGAAAAAAAAGAACCAAAACGCAATATGAAGCACAGCTCACACAGAAGTCACTAAGCAGCTTTTTGTTGGTCAGGGTGATAAATTTACATGACCAGTTTGAAAATGAGCTGAATCTGTTTTTTCCCCTCACGTGTTACGAAAACAACAAATGAATTCATGCCAAAATACTGAGTTGAATTGGATGGATAGTCTTTGATGAGAAGTGTTTTCTCAAATAGATAGATTTATTATTGTTTTGTTTTCTCCACTAAATTATTTTCCCACTGTCTCTGCACAGCTGGCCTTGGCAGGACAGGCACACTGATAGGCTGCTACTTGATGAAGCATTATCGGTTTACAGCACCTGAGGCCATTGCCTGGATACGAATCTGCAGGCCAGGCTCCATCATTGGACCACAGCAGCACTTTCTCGAACAGTAAGTCTATACAGTCAGTAAGTCTATACAGTCAGTAAGTCAAAGAGTCTATAGACAAATTGAGGCACATAGGGACATAAAACACTTTAGAGGTCCTGTTCAGAAGTGCTTTCTCTGTTTCAAGGAAGCAGCATAGTATGTGGGTGCAAGGTGATCTCCATCACTCAAAGCTAAAGCAGCAGCAGCTGAGGCAAAGCCGACAGCAGGAGAGAAACATGTCCCATCTCATCTCCAGCGTGGACGACATGTCCATTAACAGCACCAATCTGAAGCCAGCAAGTGTGGATGAGGTACTGTAGGAACTGAATCCACCAATCACATCTGAGTGCACAATTCAGTAAAATTGTTGCTGACTCTGTGTTTTGTTATACTACAGAATGAGTTCAGAGAAGAGGACATGATTCCAACGCAAGGAGACAAACTACTAGCCTTAAAGGGCCAACGCCACCCTAGATATACCACCACAGTGCTTAGGTAGACCTTCAATTATACTAAATAAAGGCAATGAGTGTTCTTTCTGCCAGTGAAATCACTTTGGGGTCTAAGCTTCCTTCCTTCCATGGGGACATTTTTGGAGAACATTTCTACATAAATGATTACCTTTTAATAAACTGCTCTGATATTTGTCATTTTTTTGGCAGTGGGATAACCCCGGCTCCGGGCACCATTTCACCTCCCAAGTCTTCCAAAGCTCCTCTCTTCCTCTCCTCCTCTACTGCACCACAGAGACTGACACGAAGCCCTTCTTCCTCCGCTGACAATTTAAAAAGGTACATTGATTTGACTGCACAGCCGGGTGTTTTTCTTTTCTTTTCATTATAGATATCGTTAACCCCCCTTTATGTCCTGAATAGCTTCAGTCCCCGTTTAGCCCATTCCCTCAACAACCTCTATAATGACAACAACTTCAGTGATGATGACAACAGCACACCTCCTTCCTCCTTCGTGCCCTCCCCATCTCCTGCCCTAACCCAGTGTCCCCCTGCACCTCCATCCAGCTTCAGCTTTGGGTACACCTCTGCTGACCCCCGACTTCCTCCCTCCCATGTAAACTTCAATCAAGAGGCCAATGCTAACCTCAACAGCCTCACTGCAGCAAGCACTGTTAGCGCTAGTCGTACAGTCAGGCCTATGAACAGAACTGGCTATAGTCTGTTCTCCGGTGGTCGGCCAAGCCCCCGGAGAGGTCCGTTCCGCACTGGACTAAGCGGGTTTCCAGGACGCTACCTCAGCAGATCCATTCCAGTGAGTGACCGTCTGACAGACTGTGGCCGCCTTCGTCGTCTCTGTGGCCTTTGATTTTCACTCGCTACTTCTGCTAATTTTCCTTCTGCTACTAATTTTCCTTCACTTTAGGTTTTTCCTCATTTTTCTCAAGCCTTACTTCTGCACTACAGTATAATTGTTATCTTTATGTGAGATTTTTATAATCAATGTGATTTTATAATTTAAAGGAAGGGTTAATCTAAAAGTTTGGTAATCAGTTGAGCCCCATTTACACCACCAGTGACTTGTCTTTGTATTCCAAGATGTTCGTTGACATTCCTAGTGCTGTCGCTCTACTGTTATTGGTAGACCAAGTGTCTGGACATATCTTTAAAAAATGCAATTACAAATGGTATATATTGATGGAAAAACTAAGATATCATTCTAATTTGACTAGGAATTATTTTTTGTTGTTGCTGAAGAAGTCAAATTCTGCTGTTAGAGTTGTTATATAAACTACAGCAGTGCAAGTGCATTAAATCATTAACCATATGAAGGATCTATCAAAATACAATTTAAATTTGCTCATTCTGCCCAAAAATTCCTAAACGTCATTCATCAATAATCAGTTGTTTTCTTGTCCCTAATAATTAACATTATGCAGCAGAAATGTCTCAGGTTACGCATGTAACCATGGTTCCCTGACAACAGGGAATGAGACATTGCGTCCTAGAACGCTAATAGGGAACGCCTCCGCGGGAACTGGTGTCTGAACGCTATCAAATCACGGCAATCGTATTGGCCGGCGACAGCCTATGACGTCACTACTAGTGTGACCCGTATGCACATAAGGGGTGCCTAGAGAACAAGTCGACCACTTAGCGTCTGAAGGGACGGTTCAGCAGGCGGCCCCGAGGCATGGCAGGGAGACGCAATGTCTCGTTCCCTGTTCTCAGGGAACCATGGTTACATGCGTAACCTGAGACGTTCCCTTTCGAAAGGGAACTTGCATTGTGTCCTAGAATGCTAATGGGGAACGAAATACCCACGCCACCATGCTGAGGGGAGTGCATGCCAAAGAATGGCTGACAAAAAAAACAGATGGACAATTTCAACAGAAATGTCAAAATCACTCCTCCTATGGGTCTAATAGGCTGTCAGTGACAGCATTCCCTACGGCCAACGCCCAAGCTACAAGCCTCAAAGAGGCCCCTAGAAACATCCAGAGGCCTACCAAGGCCGTTTAAGGGCTTGGAACCAACAACTTCAAACAGAAGGGGTTCCTTTAAGGAGAGCCAAAAGGAGCCCTGGCCAGTCACTTCTCAGGGGAGAATAGTCTACCTCTAACGCCACCAGGGAGGCTGACCTGGTCCTAACTTAGTGACCTAGTCTGATCTACCAAGGGAGTTCTCACTAAAAGAATCTCTTAAACCTTAAGGACCAACTTAGGGAGCAAGGTCCTCTATATGACGACCCACACAAGAGAAGGGAATACTTACAGCCTAAAATACTGATCTACCAGGGAGGTCTCACAAAACTTTCCGAGCAGAACTCAGGAGCGCTGTACTCTGAGGAACGACCCTCAATGCGAGGGGAGTACAATCTAGACTCAACTGTAAGGAACCCCCAATCGGCCCAAAAACGGAATCCGACAGCCTGGGCGAAGGTTAACGCGTGTATGTCTTTTCAGCGCCCCTGTGAAGTTCATTTAATTTCACTCGTTTAATCTGACTCCAATTTCAAATGATTATTAGTCTTAGGTTGTGTTTCCAATTAGAAATTAATCATTGGTTATGTATTAATTTAGATATTTGGTTTTTCTGGGTATCCCATACTTTCAATTATTCGTTCATTACGGACCCATAGCACTTAGAAAAGTCACTTCGGCCGATTGAGTGCCCTTCACGATCACAAACTCGCTAGTTCTGATTCTTAGTCAGAGGGTGCAGAGTTTACTAATGCATTTGAGTCGAACCGCCACATGCTTGTTCATACAAAAACACAGTTTTCTTAGTCACGATACTGCAACTTGCTAAGCCAGTTAGATAAAAATCAAAAAGTCCCATGATGTGCTTACATGCTCCTTTCATGGGCCTTTAGTTTGAATCTATCCTGATGCAGATTTGCGGAAATATGGACTCCAATAATCTACTGGTCATAATGATTTCAGAAGAATCCAGAGTAAATCAAATATAACATTTTATTTGTCAAGTAAAAATGTATCATGCCAATTACATAGTTGGACAATTAGAAGCCAATTCGGAAATAATGAATGCATAACATCAATTGAAATGCACATGCACACAGTGGTGGATTAGTGTTTTAAGACACTTGCCCATCAGTGCGTGGGGGTCTCTGGCTACAGAAGATCCCACATGACTACTTTGCACTTTACCTTATATACTCAGACGAGAACAAAAGGATTGTAAATATTTACTACACCAACACCTGTTTTGGGGGGAGAGGAGTGGGTTTTCACAAAAGGCACCACCCAAAAAGAGGACAGAATTCTCCTTAGTTTTCAATCAAGCGTTGTCCTATGCTATTTCTTTGAGATCTTCTCTCCAGATGAGTTTTATTGCTTTATTGCAGGGCGCTTGATCTCAGTTTTTGTCTAGCAGGAAAATCAAGTCTTACAGTCCTCCCCTGGCCCCTTGGGGCAAATTCAAATCAGTCCTGAGGGGCCACTTTTGGACATTTCCTGCTTCCATATATTGGGTGTTGTTTTCAGAGTGTTCATAGGCTGGCACCTAGCAGCACCAGTCGATGGGTGCAGGAGTCAAATCGTCACCTGAAATAACAACATTAAGGCAGGTTGAACATTAAGATAGAAGTACTATAGAATGCATCTCTGTGACACACAGTCCCTTTTGGTGTGTACTATGCTGACTGGATGCTGTAGCAACTGGACATGACGTCTGTGATCCTTTTGGTCAGGTTTGCTTTCACCTGCACTTGGCTGTGGTGGTATTCTGTCTGTCGAATGACTGGTTGTACCAAGTCTGTTGTGTTGGTCAGCATGAGCAGAACGTGTCAGCAAAGTCTCATTACACTTTACGGAAACATTTGTGTCCGCCCCAGGTTTAATTGATCCTGTGAGAAGTCCTCAGTTACCTTCAAGTAGAAGGTTTGATTTGCCGGGCAGGTCAAATCTCCATGGGTGAACGATTCATTTCGCTGATGATGCTCCATTGCGTGCAGGACACCTGAATTACTTCTGACCGCTCAATACTTGAACACTGATGAATTTGGTGTTATTATAAGATGAGAAAAAGGGTTGTTGGAAAAACACAATAACACAAAATAACACATGATGAACAGGTCAAGAGTGCGAGTGGTAAACAAGGTCTCCTTTTCAGAGTCCTACCTTTAGTGAGCAGGTCTCATTCTAATCACCAGACTCTTCACTATCACTGTGATATGACAGTGGAATTTAGACTTGGTCTGGCTGAGTTAAAAGAATAATAGCAAAGAGTCAAAATAACTAGTATATTTACCAGTGGTATGCATAATTAAATATATCACATACTTAAACATAGAAATACACAATTTCATAATTACAATTATAAAACTGTCTATAATAGTTGTTTTAACTGCAAATCCTTAATGCAAAACTAAGGTTTCAATCAAGTCAATTAGAGAATGGAATTTACAGAAACAGAAATTTAAAATCTCGTTTAGCTTTTACAACCATCATCTGTGCATTTGATGTACAGGCTAAGTAACACTCAAGAATACAGGTCTGGGAATTGAGTAACTGATTTACAGAAATGTCTGCATTTCAGTTCTAAATTTTTTTTTTTTTGCATTTGTCATTAGTCATATTTTGGAAACTAGGGGGCCCTCCTAGTTTGCAACAATGCCAAGGACTGGACATAATAAACATTTTGTCCAAAGAGACCAGTTGCATTACTGAATAGGTCTCTAAATTCTAATTTAGATTTTGAATTTGGAATTTGAATGATCAGAAATTCTATTAATTGATGTGTGACTAAAGCCATGCACATGTCCTGCATATTACAGTGTTTCCATAACACCTCAAAATTGACAAAATTAAAACAGAAAAGAAATGATGGCAATGATTTCCCTTGTCCTATATGTATGAAGGTGAATGATGTATGCTAGATTTGCATTATGTGAATAATTTTAGCCTAGATAGTCTTATGATCTATGCCAGGTAGAGATGTTGTGAGTTTGTAGTGTGTGTGTTCTGTATGTTTGTGTAAAAGATGGGTGGTGTCTATCCTACCATAATTTGTGTTGCATAATTTAGTTCCAGTTCTACACTGGGAGGCCATGTATCTATGAGCGCAATGAGGTTTGTATGACCTCTTGAAGTTTCTACACATCCATCTTCTGCATGACAAGTTGTGTCCTGGCTCAATGCAGGTGGGACCAGACACCCTTGTGGCCCTGAAAATGGCAGCTGTTAGTCCTGAAAGGGAAACAGACAAACAGAAAAAACAGTTGATCTTGAACCTATAATGTTCTTGTGCAAGAGTTCTTGTATTTCTGCATCTACAAATTGTTGTTTGTCTATAGACAGTCTGTATGCCTTCTTTCTAACTGGTACCTCATCATTAGTTATGATGCAGTGTTTTATCTCCTTAGTATGTCCAATGCCTTGTGAACATACAGTGGGCCAGTTGAGTAAAAGGCTTTCCAACTCCTTCCTAAATGGTTGAGTAGTTTCTGCTTTCTGCGCCACCTGTTGAATGGAATGTAGAACTGATTCTGAAGCTGATACAGTTGGAACAGCCAGATAGAAATGGATGGAGGATGTAGAGTCTTGCCTCAGGAATGAAAACACAAGATCGGTCTGGTTATCAGTAGCTGAAAGCCTGTACTGTGCTTTTTTGAAATCAAGCACAACCCCAGCTTTCACCAAAAAATCCATACCAAGGATGACTGGCACAGTCAAATCTCTGTCTCTCAAAATAAATATTGTCAATGGCAAACTTTGACCTTGTATTTCACATTGCCACTGCACTCTTCCTATGGCTTTGTGTCTTTGGCCATTGGCCAGCATAAAAACTTGGCCTTCGATTGGTTCACAAGGCTCACCTTGGCTCAGTTGCTTCCAAAGTGATTCACGCATAAGCGTCAACGTACTTCCAGTATCCACCATTGCAGAATAAAATCTGCTATGAAGTATGATTGGAATGTTGACTATGTTAAATGAAGTTGGCTCATCTTTTGACACAGGCTGCACGACTCTTGTGTTTGCTGGCACATGTTTTGCTTGGGGCTTACGGGCATTGGAGAGGTTCTTCCTTTGCTCATCTGCATTCACTTGACTCCAATATCGCTTTGCTTCATCGAAATCTCACTCAATTTGTGTGCGTATTCTCACAAGCTCACTTACACTGCCAACTGTACCTCGTAACAAACTTGCTAGTCTGGGGTTACAATTTCGAAGAATGGCCTGGACTATATCTTTTTCTGACATCTCCAGTTTCCACCGTAGACACAGTGCAAGGTAGTGAAAAGCAAAGTCTCTTACGCCTTGCTTTCTCTCCAGCAGCTTCCGTGATGCCACATCCTCATAGTCCTCACTAAGGAATGAGCATAGAAAGATCTCCTTGAATTGTCTCCATCCATGCACATTTCTTTTCTCTCGCTTGCCACCAGTCCTTGGCAGTTCCCTTTAACACTGATGTAAGGGCAGCTACTATCTCACAGTCACTCAGTGGGCATACAGCAAAATATTCCTCGCAGCGTTCGATGAAGACAATGGGATCTTCGTCTTGTCCATCTCCAAAGCATGGAAAATCTAACTTAACTGGGGGATTATATGCTGAACTTGAGTTTCCTGGGAAGGTTACTAGGTGTTGTGGTACATCATAAGTTTGATCTTGAGTTTTAGACATTACAGCACTGGATCTGGATGATACAGGAGTAGATGTTAGTGGAACCATAGCTTTCAATTTATTTTCAAGCTGCACATCACGTCTCTTCAGACAGTCTATCACTGATTGACCCAGGTCTTGCATGGCCACTTCTATTTTTTTCTCCACTCGTTCACACTCGCGCCTTATGCGATACAGCATGCGATCTTCCATAGCCTGGCATCTAGTCTGAAACTCATTGTGTGTAACACATTCACCAAGCTTTTCCACACAGTCTTTAACTTGTCCTTCCAGTGTAGTTGCACGCTCAATCAAACTTGCAGTAGCTTCTGGTATTTCTTGAGATGTCTCTTCCACAGGTGGTGGAGGTGGAAGATTGATATCATCGAGGTTCCCTTGCTCACCAGCTTCATGATCTTCATCAGAATCGATGTACAAATCACTGAATGTTGTAATTAATTCTCTAAGAGGTTCTCTGTGGGTAGTGAAAGAATCAGAGGAAAAGTCCACTCTGGGCACGAACCCATCCTCATCCGGAGCAGCATGATTAGCCAACCTATGCTATAATATATATATACACAAAGAAAATTAAAATGAACAAACATACACGTCCCTGTTCGGGCGCCACTCTATAACCGCCGCTCTGTCATACAAAAGCTTTGGCTACACATCTATACTAGGGAGGACTCGCTGTTTGTTCATATTAAACCTCATAAAATGGCTTCCTGCTTTACTATGTGTGTAAAATAAACAACCCACAAAGCAGTTCAAAAATATGCAAAGAGATATGTTCATGTGAATTAATAGTTGAATGTCTCACAAAATAGAGGTGCATTAAATACCACCAAATATAAACACATGTGAACAATAGAGAAACAACAATTCTTATCTGGAAGAAGTTGGTGAGAAGTCCATACAGTCAATGTCCGAATCCCACAGGCAGAAAGTCAGACAGAAATCCAAACGATGAAGGTCTTGCAAAATCACAAAAAAAGTATAATCCACAGTTCGTGTTGAGTCCCCAAAGACAAAAAATATGTATGTAATCCTTGTGAAACGTTGTCCATAAACAGGAATTCACACAGGTTGAGGCATTTACTGCACATTAAAGGCTCCATGCTGCCATTCGAGCAGGCCGAACCATGCGGGACTAGCGTACCATGCTTACCCACTTAGCGGTAGTCACATACCATGAAGCCCCTTTACAATAGACAATATGTGTGCTTAGAAAACATCCACAACAAATACACCATACAAAAAAAAACAAAAAAAAAAAACATGAAAAAAAAACATTACTTATACTGGGTGATAAACTTGATCAACAAGAGTGAATTGTGAGTCAAAATCAGGTAGGCCATTCCTACCTCTCCATAACAGACTGACTCCTTCTCTGACTAAACAGCAATTATTCCTAACTGCATATAACTCACTAGCGCCCCCTTCATGGTGAGGAAGAAGAACTACAGGAAAACCATGATAACAGTTTCTTAAACTGTTACAACAATTGTAGCCCATTTCCTGAAGACGTCTGTGTGCGGTGGCTCTTGATGCACTGACTCCAGCTTCAGTCCACTCCTTTTGAAGCTCTCCTAAGTTCTTAAATCGGCTTCGCCTGCCAATCTTCTCAAGCCTGCGGTCATTCCTTTCACTTGTACACCTTTTCCTACCACACTTTTTCCTTCCAGTCAACTTTCCATGAATATGCTTTGGCACAGCACTCTGCGAATGTCGTGGCAAATTCGATGTCTCTGTGTCCCTTCAGTTCTAGTCAAAGTTCCAGGTCTCAGAAGTATTTAACTTTATTGTCAAGCAATAAAGTGAGATGCCAGCTCCACATCTGAATCTCTCTTAGCTGGGGCACAGTTTTTATACATTTTTCTTATCTCTTAAAACACACCAAAGTAATATCATTGAATGGTAATATTCACCCTTACATTTTCCCACATTCTCACTTACAGGTGCTCTCCCCCCACTCATCTTTCCCATGTACTCGCCGACCTTTCTACCATAGTCATTTCACTAACATGATTGCAGGTGTTGCTTATGTAAGAGACAATTTTCTTAGTAAGGGTGACCAACTTCTAGCTACTGTACATCTTTTGACTTAATTTCTCATGGGCCTTCTGCCAATTTGATGGTCAACCCTTTTCCCATGGGCCAAATGAAACATTGTATCAAACCAGTCAATTCACCCAAGAGGCAAGAAGCCTTCATATGACGCACTTAACAATGGTCTTATTCATTTCACAGCCCCCTGTTGTCTGGTGGAAAATTACCAACAAAATATGCTCAGTGGCCAAGTAAACTTGTCTGACCCTTACAGTTACATAGGCCAAGAGGCCTCAAAACACTTCTAGCTTTTATAGTAAGCAAACTAATTCTACAATTGTTTTCTATAGGATAGATAAAATACTCCATCATATCCCCCCTCTGGGAATATCTTAACTCCCACTTCCATTTCCCTTTACCTAGAGTGCAACCTCACAAGTCAGCCCTCTCATCTTCTGTCTCAGGACCAATAGTGGTCCTCCTTTTCACTACCAAATGGCTGCCTCATGTGACTGCACACCAGAAGAGGTCAGAGTCAAACATCACTGCCTACAGTTTTATTAGGGAAGTGTAAAAGGCTCTGCCTCTCTAACTAAACACTCTAGGAGGTCAACAAAATAAAAAATAAATCAACAATTTGTGTTAAAGCATGTGCGTGGAATGTCTTGGCCTTGCCCATGGTTGTCATGGTTATGTAGAATATATCAGTGATTAAACTCATTATGGTTAATATAAGATTATTAAAGATATTAATTTTGGTGCACTGGTTTTCCCATGGTGTCAGAGGAACTCTCAGGCGCTTCCGGTAGCCTGAAGCGCTATCTGGGCTGTTCCACCATTGCCAGAGGTGCCCTGGTTCTGCCTAGGGCACTATCTGGTGCTGGGGCTGACAGCGGGTTTTTAAACCACCAGTAGAGTCTGCCCAAGCTGCCAAGCACTGATGTGCTCGTCGATCCTTTCTTCTTTTGAGTTCCATGGGACTTTTCAGTCAATTAATAAGTACACATTACAACTTCAAAGTAATAATGAGTAAATGAATGAGTATAGCAATAAATGAAATTTAAGAAAACTCTTCAAATCTGGTTGCATTACCTCGTAACACGGATTATGACCTGCTTCAGACCCTCAGTCGTCCCCTCTCATTCATGTAGTGTAATATAAGTATAATAACTTGAACAAACATAATAATTGTAATGATTCATCACTCAGGCTGGGATCCATTTGCAGGCTTTTATTAAAGGAAAGCGTGGTACAACAGGCAAGGTCGGACAGGGGCAAACAGGAATGGCAAGGGACAGACAGAATCATAGTCAGGGTACAAGCAAATGGTCGGGGCAGGCAGATAACACTCACAGTCCAGATAACAGTCAAAAGGTTCCAAGGGCAGGCAGCAGAGAATCGTTAACAAGAGGCAAACAAGATCGATAACAGGCAGGCAGACAATACAAGAAAACGCTCAGAGATGTACACCGTGGCAATACAAGACTTCGCGACAATGAGAAGTGCAAGAGAGTCCTTTATAGTTCGGGTGATTGGCAACAGCTGAGAGGTGATTGGTCCAAGGTACGGGCTTCTGGGAAATGTAGTGTGTGGTGGGGTGTGTGTGTTAGTATTCGGGAGAGGGCTCCCTCCGATGGTCAGAGGAGGGAATTGCAGAGTTTGTTTCTGTGACAATAATAATAAAAGATAAAAACGAAAATAAAAACAGGAAGGGTGTTTTAAGCCAAAATAATAAACAAAACACCCACTTACTAACTGCCTACTCTAACCATGTTCTAAATTGCTTACTTTGTTTATTCCCCAAAGAAAATCCATGATGTGGCTAACTCCCTTTTTCAGCAAAAACATGATCAAACTTTGTGATAAAAGTAAAAAAGGCACCCCTTCCATCTCTTTATGTAGTCAGTCTTACAAAAACTCATGCAGTTCATCCAGCCCTGGGCCAGTTGGATACACTCCAGTGTTGGTGCATCCGATATCGACTCGAGTTCATCTTACAGATACATTGATCATCTGTTTGGCAGCTGCATTGGCCATCATTGATCTGAGAAAAGGCACAATACAACAGAACAACAAAACAAAAATAGCAATAGCCATTGCTATTATTATTCTCACTTTAGTAAACCATACACCATAATTCAAATATTTTGTCAAACTAGTTTCAAATATGCTTATCTCCTTCATTTTCAGAGATTTCTTCCCTTATTTTTCAGTTTCTTCATTGCCTCGTTGAATGATCCATCAGGAGCTGTGTTATTTGGAACATAAGTACAACAGTTAGCTTCATAATACTTCACAAACACCTCCTTTCTTCTGAGTATAACCAATTTAATGTTTGTCGGTTTTGCCATGTCATTTTGCTTATGGGTCCCCAACTGTTCTCCCAAGGCTCTCAATGCGTCTTCAGTGTGGTTAATAAGCTTCTGTTAATCACAATATTTTTTCATTAATTATACACACAAATATACTCAAATTCTGATTTGACTTCATCTCCGCCCTTAAATTCATTTGGTATTCCCCTTGGTTGACCATTCAAATCCATGTACACACCTTTTCTGACATTGTTTTGGACACAAATGTTGCATTTGGCTAAAAAATAAAAAATATCAATCATTTATCAAAAAAAAAAAAATCATCAAATCATCTGTCAGTGACTTTGATTTTCAATTTCCCCCCTTGCGCAATTGTTAAAAACCATGTGCATCTAAGAGTTGCTGGTGTGATCATGTGTCCTCTTATATCGTTTCTGTCACAAGTGAGGCTCCTGCACTTCCTCCCCCGCACCACCGGAGGGAGCCTTCACCGGAATATTGAGACCATCATTCAGACTACATTTCCCATAGGCCCTCATTCCTGGGACTGATTGCACACACACCTGCACCACATCACACTCACACTATTTAAGCAGCACGCACACACACACACACACACACACACTGCGAAGTCTTGATTTGCCCCGGTGATCATTTCTGAGCGTTTTCTGTGGATTGTTTATACTGTTGCCGATTGGACCGTTTACCTCTTGTGATTCTCTGCTGCCTGCCTTGATTCTTGCCTGTTTACTGGACTGTGTTTGTTTGCCGCCTGCCCTGATCTCTGCCTGCTTCCTGGTACCGTTTGTCTGCCGCCTGCCTCGACCATTGCCTGTCCCCGTTTACGTCTCTGCCTCTGCCCTTACCTGTGTATATACTATTCTTAATAAAAGCTGCAAATGGATCCCCATTCTGTTGACCCATCATTACAGAAGACTTCGCCAACTAGCGATCCAGCAGCTATCATGCAGCTCACCACTGAGCTATCCGCCCAGGCCAACCAGCTCGCGGTTCACCAACATCAGTTGAATCGACTAACTTCACTTACCGAGGAGCTGGTAAAGACTCTACAGGGCCTTCGGTTCAGGCCTCCCGAGGTCGCCGCCTCGCCGCCCGCGGCTCCCGACACCCAGGCCTTCACTCCCGCTCCTGCGGTGAACCCGCGACTCGCCTTCCCAGAGAAGTTTGATGGCAACCCAGCTAAATGTAAGGGATTTCTGCTTCAATGCTCACTCTTTGTTAACCAACAGCCTGCTCTGTATCCCTCCGATTCCAGTCGGATATCCTTCGTTTGCTCGCTGCTGTCTGGTAAAGCGCTGGATTGGGCCACGGCAGTGTGGGGAGAGGATGGCTCCGTGTTTCCCACATTCTCCGCATTTCTTCGAAAGTTCAAAGAGGTTTTCGAACATCCCGCGGGAGGTAAAAGCGCTGGTGATCAACTGCTGTCGCTGTGCCAGGGCAAAACCACCGCTGCTGAGTACGCTCTCACATTCCGAACTCTAGCAGCTCAAACAAACTGGGTCGACGATACATTGAAGTTGCTGTTTCGCAAAGGTCTGTCCCTAGAACTACAAGCCGAGCTAGCCTGCCGCGACGAGGGAAGAACGCTTAGCGAATTCATAGAACTGGCCATCCAAATTGACAATTTACTTCGCTCTCGACGTCCAATCCGAGGGGCCACTTCCCAAACCTTAACCAACCCCACTCCAGAACCCATGCAGCTCGGCTATACTCCGCTACACCCAGAAGAAAGAGAAAGAAGACAACTCCACCTGTGTCTGTACTGCGGCCAAGCCGGTCACATCAAAATCAATTGTCCCATCCGGCCAAGTCCCTCTAATCCGAAAGCGGTGAGTTCCCAGCAATCCACCAACTGTTCAGCTAGCAGTTTCAAAATACCAGTACATGTGACTGTTAACAACCAGCGCATCTCCACTCAGGCGCTCATTGACTCTGGGGCTGCAGGCAACTTTATGTCAAATACTTTCATTCGGGAGCACAACATCACTCTAACTGCTTGTGATTCTCAATTAACAGTGGAGGCGCTAGATGGTCGGCCCATCGGAGAGGGGAAAGTCGCGCACATTACTGCTGAGGTTGTTCTGCAAGTAGGAGTATTACACCATGAACCCATCAGATTTTACGTCATCCACTCACCCAACAACCCAGTCATCCTTGGTCTCCCGTGGCTCAGGACCCACAACCCACATATTTCCTGGAAGGAGGGACAGATTATTCAATGGGATCCATCCTGTCATGAACTTTGTCTGAATCAAGTCACCCCATTACCAGTTCAAGCTGTATCGGTCCACACAGTTAATTCCGACGAGTCCCACATCCCTGTCGAGTATGCTGACCTGGCAATCGCTTTCAGCAAGAGCAAAGCCACAGAGCTACCCCCACATCGATCCAGTGACTGTGCCATTGATCTACTACCAGGTACCACGCCCCCCAAGGGCAGAATATTCCCTTTATCCCAACCTGAATCTGCTGCTATGAAAAAATTCATTGAAGAGGAGCTAGCCAAAGGTTTCATCCGGCCCTCAACGTCACCAGCGGCATCAGGCTTCTTCTTTGTCAAGAAGAAGGACGGTAGCCTCAGACCCTGCATTGACTACCGCGGACTTAATGATATCACCGTTAAATTTCGTTACCCTTTGCCCCTGGTTCCAGCAGCTCTAGAGCAGTTACGGCAGGCTAAATACTTTACCAAGCTGGATCTTCGCTGTGCCTATAATCTGATACGCATCAGAGAGGGGGACGAATGGAAAACTGCCTTTTCCACCGCCACTGGCCACTACGAGACCCTTGTGATGCCGTTCGGCCTGGCCAACAGTCCCTCCGTGTTCCAGTCCTTCATCAACGATGTCTTCCGGGACATGCTCAACCGCTGGGTCGTAGTTTACATAGATGACATCCTCATCTATTCCAGCACGTTTGAGGAACACATCCAACACGTCCGGGCTGTTCTACAACGCCTCATTCAACACCAACTCTACGCCAAGGCCGAGAAATGTGAGTTTCACCGCACATCCACGTCATTCTTGGGGTATGTCATCAGTCACGAGGGAGTGGCTATGGACGACAGCAAGGTGAGAGCAGTTCTAGAATGGCCACGACCACGAACACTGAAAGAACTGCAACGATTCCTGGGGTTTGCTAATTTCTACAGGCGGTTTATAAGGAACTTCAGTGGCATTGCAGCACCTCTAACCTCCATGACCAAACGACAATCCACCCGTCTCACCTGGTCCAATGAGGCGATACAGGCTTTCCAGGAATTAAAGGAACGTTTCACCACTGCTCCCATTCTCCGTCACCCAGATCCAGAGCTCCCCTTCATCATAGAGGTTGACGCATCCAGCACAGGCATCGGGGCCGTACTCTCACAACGTCAAGGAAATCCAGCCAAAATGTTTCCATGTGCATTCTACTCGAGGAAGCTATCAGCAGCAGAACGAAACTACGATGTAGGCAACCGGGAGCTACTAGCCATGAAGGCAGCGTTGGAGGAGTGGCGGCACTGGCTGGAGGGAGCACAGCATCCATTCACCATACTCACCGACCACAAGAACCTTGAATATCTCCGTTCAGCCAAACGCTTAAACCCCAGACAAGCCAGGTGGGCCATGTTCTTCACCAGATTTCAGTTTACCGTGACATATCGACCAGGCTCAAGGAACCTCAAAGCCGACGCGCTGTCTCGCCAAATGGAGGAGGTAGAGAGAACAAAGAGCGAGGAGAACATCATCCCCGACAAACTTCTGGTCGCTCCCGTACAATGGGACATCATGACAGAAATCACCGAACTCAACGCACAGACGGTACCACCCCCGGAATGCCCACCAGATCGCACGTTCGTACCAGAAGCCCTCCGCGACAAGTTACTGCATCAAGTGCATGCTCTTCCCAGTTCTGGTCACCCGGGTATTACTGCCACATTCCATCTGTTACAGAACCGGTTCTGGTGGGAAACCATGCTAGCGGAGACCACTCAATTCGTAAAGAACTGCACAGCCTGTCAAACCTCAAAACCATCCCGTCAAGTACCCTCCGGGTTGTTACAGCCACTGCCCATTCCTCAACGCCCCTGGTCCCACATAGCAATTGACTTCGTCACCGACCTCCCTGTGTCCCGTGGCCACACCACCATTCTTACAGTTGTGGACCGATTCTCCAAAGCCTGTCGACTCATTCCACTACCCAAACTACCATCTGCTTTTGAAACAGCAGAGACCCTCTGCAACTATGTATTCCGTTTCTACGGCTTGCCAGAGGACATTGTATCGGACAGAGGGCCACAGTTCACGTCCCGGGTCTGGGCAGCCTTCTTTAAACACTTGAACGTCAATGTCAGTCTCACATCAGGATACCACCCCGAATCCAATGGCCAAACAGAACGCATGAACCAAGAGCTCACTAGATTCCTACGCACTTACTGCCAACAAAATCAAAATGACTGGAGTCGTTACCTGATGTGGGCGGAATACGCACAAAACTCTCTCCAGAAAACCGCCACCGGCGTGACTCCCTTCAAATGTGTACTTGGCTACCAGCCACCACTTTTCCCTTGGTCCGGCGAACCCACCAATCTACCATCCGTGACAGAGTGGCTGCAACGCAGTGAGGAAACCTGGGACCTCGCCCATCACCATCTGCAGCGCGCTGTGAGAAGGCAGGAGGTACAGGCCAATCGTCACCGGCGTCCCAGTCCAGAGTACACCGTGGGCCAATGGGTCTGGCTATCCACACGAGATCTCCGCCTCCGACTTCCATGCAGAAAGCTCAGTCCCAGGTTTGTAGGGCCTTTTCAAATTATTAAACAAATTACACCCGTGTCATTCCGATTAGACCTACCTGCTAACTACCGTGTTTCTCCCACTTTCCATGTGTCGTTGCTGAAACCCTCTGGTGGTCCGAGGGGGGAGTCGGAGGGAGCCGAGGCCCGCAACCCCCCACCCATGCTGATCGAAGGCGAGGAGGCTTACCAAGTTCGAGAACTACTCGATTCCAGGCGCCGGGGTGGGAGACTTCAGTACCTGGTCGACTGGGAGGGGTACGGCCCGGAGGAGCGATCCTGGGTCGATGTGGATGATATCCTGGACCCCTCACTCACAGAAGAGTTTCACAGGACGCATCCGGAGAGACCGGCCCCTCGACCACGTGGTAGACCCCGGCGTCGTCCGCCTCCTCGCGTCTGGAGCCGCTCGCAGGGGGGGGCTCTGTCACAAGTGAGGCTCCCGCACTTCCTCCCCCGCACCACCGGAGGGAGCCTTCACCGGAATATTGAGACCATCATTCAGACTACATTTCCCATAGGCCCTCATTCCTGGGACTGATTGCACACACACCTGCACCACATCACACTCACACTATTTAAGCAGCACGCACACACACACACACTGCGAAGTCTTGATTTGCCCCGGTGATCATTTCTGAGCGTTTTCTGTGGATTGTTTATACTGTTGCCGATTGGACCGTTTACCTCTTGTGATTCTCTGCTGCCTGCCTTGATTCTTGCCTGTTTACTGGACTGTGTTTGTTTGCCGCCTGCCCTGATCTCTGCCTGCTTCCTGGTACCGTTTGTCTGCCGCCTGCCTCGACCATTGCCTGTCCCCGTTTACGTCTCTGCCTCTGCCCTTACCTGTGTATATACTATTCTTAATAAAAGCTGCAAATGGATCCCCATTCTGTTGACCCATCATTACAGTTTCAGAGTATGCCTCCTAATTACCATCCTAAATATCAAGGTTTGAATACCACCAATTGTAAATTAGTAACAAAATTCTAATGACATGATCTACTGAACATAGGCCATGTGGCATTCCCCATTTGACAGTGTCTAAATGTTTCCAATAATACAGCTGATTGGTATTAGTTGCCATGTAGTTGTGTTAAACACCACAGTCATAAACCCCAAATGTTCCAATTATCTAATAAATCAAATGATCTGCTATGTCTGGGACGTATCGCGGTGTTAAAGAACCGATTTCAATTTCTCAAAGCTAATTTGTCATTCATCTGTTAATTTAATCTTTAGTCATAAGTTTTTTTTTTTTTTTTCCTGTTAGTCATAAGCTGCTCTTTGAATTGACTTTATATATCACCATTATTTTGAATTCATGACCAACAATACAGTATTAACATCATTCAATCCCTGGTAATGACAACCTTTGTAATATCATAAATTTGTAATTTTGAAGTTACTACTTTAGATCTAGCTCATAAATGAACTATGAATCAAGATGGAGTGACCAGTACCATAGCTTTATCATCCACATTTTTCTTGAACACATTATGTCCCCCTTTCCCCAGGTAGAGAGCTCAGTATCATACAGGCTCATCAGCTCTGTCTTAAAAGGCAAGTCTAAAATGTTTCTCTACATTGGACAACTTCATCAATGATCTAATTATGCATTTGCCCTTAGTTAGTTAATTGTTGAGTCAAGCAAACACTCAACCTCCCCTCCTTTTTTCTTTCTTTCTGATTTTTAATGCTTACAGCTGGACTGATGTCTATTGAAAGAAAGCAGATAGAGAGTGTTAGCTTAACAGAATGCAGAGAATTGCTGTTGGACCAGTGAATAATCAAAATACAATTAATATGGCCAATCAATACAATTTTAAAGAGGTCTCTGTAGTGATAATTGGAAATGTATCACCTGTGCCTTCCTAGGAAAGGATGAAGTCCTTCTGCTTAGGTTAGCAATCAGTTGAACTGGTTGGGCTGCTGTTTGAGTGTTTCCCTCCTCATCCGATGCTTTTGCTCTGTCAGTCTGTGATGGCATTCAAGGGCCTGGTGTCATGGTGACAGTGGTTTGACTCTGGATGCTGTTGTCTCTCTGCCTCTCCTCAGTCTGACTTTTGATCAAGCTGCGGAGAAGACCATTTGCATGATAACAGCATGTTTTCTCGGTCATTACCTCGTTGACTCTGTCTTTGTCCATATCAGCCCCTCAGAAGTTTTTACTTCCTCTTTCAGGAGGGATGAGGGCCCATCAACCAGTGCTTCTTCTCCTCTCTGCAGCCATGTCCTTATCTTTCTTGTTCTCACTTGTTGCACAGTCCAGTTGCTTTCAGTTATTATGTCAAGGCAGTCGTCCCAGAAGTCATCTGGGGTCTTCTGGAAATTGAACACTCAGAGAACCGCATTAATCAAATTTATCCTTTATAAATTCTACAAAGTCTCATCTGGTTGATAACAGCAGTTTCCCCATGCTATTTTAATAAAGCAAGTTCTTTTTTGCAGAAAACAGCAAGCATTTTTCTCTTCTTTGCAGAATGCAGAAAATAGCAGCATTTCAGTCTGTCTGAGTAGCCTTATTTTTATTCACATGTATACCATAGTATTTTTATCACTCATTATTTTTTATCCCTATTCTCTCAAACCTTTTAGGGTTAAATCAATGAGTCTCATTGTTGTAAAATCTGTATAAAATGTCTGTTAAAAATGTTTGTTTAGCTTGGTCACTCAATCTTGCTTATTCAACACAATGCACAAGTTATTTTAATTAACACAATCCAAAAGTCTTAGAATCTCTGCAATGGATCAAATTTCAAACTGTCTCCCAGGGATAACAAGATACAAATTTCAGGTGTCTTCATATGACAGGTCAGTAATACAGTTATAAAACCCACATCTAACATATATCTATCTCTCAGATATTTCTATAATCCTTTCTGACAGTTATTTGGATTTCCTCAGGGAACTGCACAAACCAATTATACTAAGGAGAAAACTCCAATGTTTTTGGTGGCCACCAGTTTGTGCAATCCTCCAGATCAATCCCTGTTAGCAGGCCTGCTTATTAATTTAATTCCCTATGGACCGGTCAACTAACATTTATGCAATATTATTATTTTCTTTCAGGGTTATTTCTCATTCATTTTTGTTGGATTTTTCTTGGTAATTGCTCAACTGGCCTACTTTTAATTATAACTAGTTTGGCTTTATTCTTCAATCCCACATATGTACTTGTTTTTCCATTTCTCTTAGTACTTCAGTTGTTTTTGAATACAGTTTTTGAGAGGTTTGTTTATGGCTTCCCATTTACTTTTTTTTTTTTTTTTAAATGCTCGTTTCATCATTGTACCTAAATATTTTAAATGGCAGCCTCTACATACAAAGTGTGGAATTGAATTTGGAATTCGAAACTTAACAATTTTTAACCTGCATTGCTGCCCCTTGTGGGCCTATTGTTATATTATTGAATTAACAGGACCTTCTGCCCCTTTTGTGTCATTTAGCTTCTCCTTTTCGAGTTCTGGGTCCATTCCTAAATTGTCACAGCTCAAGGTCCTTATCCAAAATCAAAAATTTACCCTCACCGAACACCTCCAACTGTTCACAGTCAATCCATCAAGCCGAAGTAAAAAATCAGTGTTGGCTAAACAATTCTAAAACTTAAAAGACTGACATTTTTCGCCTTTTGGACAGCAAGAAAGAAAAAATTTTCACCACTGTTCAAAACCTCCTACACGGCCTGGCAAACCAAACTTTTCCGTCAGCTCAACATACTACCTCTGAGAAGAGACCGCTGCCACATTTGGCAAAACTCAACTCACCAAAACTCAACCAAGCCAACTGAAAAACAGAAAACTCCTGACTTGGAGAGTTCCCAAACATTGTAAATTGAATGAAATTCAGTTTTTGTCATACAGGGCTCATGGAGTTACTCTTTTATGTACTGATTTGATAATTGTTTTCTCTACATCTTTTCCCTAAATTTCCTAACCAGTATACATTAGCTCACAATCATTTACTTAACTCTTTGGTGGTCTTGCATTGTATTTTAACCTTTGATTGTCTGTCTGCTGCTTTCTCTGAAATCCCAAATCCAGTTCTCCTTCACGCCCCTCACGCCCCTCTAACAGTCAAAATACCTGCCTCGTCAAGTATTCATATAAGCATATTAGGTTATGGCATTTTAGTTTTTAAATATATTTAAGGTTCAAATACATTTAGATGTCTACATCAATAGAGATTTACAATTTTATATGATTTTATATGCAGAGAAAGCAAATTAAATGCAAGTAAAATGTCTACTTCTAAGGTTTCAAATAAGTTTTGGAAGAATAAAATGTCAAAATGTGGGTGAAATAATGTTCCATTGTTCCATTGTTCCACTTTTATATGAAACAAAATACTCTGACCTGTACATACTAAAATTTATAAAAGAATAAGTGAGCATACTAAATTTTATTGTATTTTAAATGAGTAAAACATTCTTGCTGATAAATGGGTAAAATCTAAGATAGTGGCAATTTTTAAAATGTAAATTACAAGTAATTAGCATTTGGGGTAAAAGTAATTAGTCTTTAATGTGGCATAAATATATTTTTGTTTTAAATATCCCTGGCAAGATTGTTACACTGAATGACATTTTAGTGTGTCTTCTGTAAATCATGGTAAAAACTAATATTTAATTTTTGCTCAGAAGAAACAAACAAATTAACCCTCTATGGTTTGCATTATGTTTTAACTATAAATTAAACAGGACCCATTCTGATGTATTTAAAAACAACAACAACAATTCAAAGCTGTATTATACTTTTATAATCTAAATTATGACTTTATGTTTCACACCTTTTTAGTTAGCTATGCCTAACCCTACGCTAATCCCAGCTTGCGTCTATTCTTAACTAGTTATCACCACGATGATCAGACAATATTTAGATATTTGGTAAGTCTTTCTTAGGTATTTTAAACAGGCAGTTCCTCTATTTCAGGTCCACTGGTGGGAATAATGTTGTTCAATAATCAAAATGTTGTTCAAAGTCTATGTTGGAATTTGTTCCCCACTTTCTGGTTTAATAAAATAGTCAGAACTAGAAAGGGTGAACTTTTTCTCTCTGTCTTCCTCCCTCTACACACACACACACTTCTCTCCTCTTGCAGCCCCACCTTTACTGCACTCTCAGGTTTTCTCCTCCCTCTGTCAGAGACAGCCCCTCCATTATCTTCACTTTGTTTTTACAGTGCAGGCTCAATCACACACTCTTAAAACAATCACACACCCAGGTTTTCACTCACGCTGCACACATTAAAAATTACTATACAGTTTTGCAAAAAATGGAAAAACAGAGTTTTCTCTATTAACTTTTCCTTACTTGTTTTGACTTATTAAGGGCTGTGTTTCTCTGTCTGGATCACAGCCCTTACAGTCTGGAAAGTGTCCAAATAAAGGACAAAACCAATTTCTGGGAATGTTCTTCGTTCTTTCATCCGTTTTTATACATTAACTTTTACATTTTACATCACATTTATAATTTTGAATTTTAGTGTCCATTAGTGTCCAAGATTAGTGTCTTGTATTTCCATTTCACAAAACCTGCAGGAATATTCACAGCTTTTATGTACACAAAGCAACTTAACACAGCCTGATTTATTTTAAAGCAACATAAGCTATGCTTTCAGCAATTTTATTTCATCTGCATGTTATTTCAAGCTAATACTGCACTATATACAATATTATACATCATGTCCTCTAAAGTCGCTCTCCCTTCTCAAAGCTTTCCCTATTTTAAAACTAACAGTTTTTGTCTATCCGACAGCCAGCCAGGAACCCCCACTCAATGCCAGGTTCTCTTGTTTGCTCTGGCTATCACACGGACAAGCGTGATCACACACTTCAGCGCTTCTTACACATACAGATGAACGCACTTCACATACAGACAAATAACATTTATGTGCCCCACTCAGGCAGACAAAAAACGCACTTCTTGTGTATAAATAAATATTTTATGCCCCACACAGGCAAATTTATGTAAGCCCCACTCAGGCAGACATTTGAGCCCCACACAGGCTGATTTATGCCCTACACAGGCTGATTTATGCCCTACACAGGCAATTTTATGTAAGCCCCACTCAGGCAGACATTTGAGCCCCACAAAGGCTGACAAAAAAACGCACTTCTTGCGTATAAAGACAAACAACACTTAGACATGTGCTACCCCTGGGACCTGGAAGTTACTTCTCTTTTCATTTTAATCAATTCAATCAATTATTTTAAATTTTATTCATTTCAATTTAAATTTTATTCATTTCAATTTAAATTTAGTTAGTTTTGGTGAAGTCTTAGGCAGTCACCATGCAGGCATTAGCTCACAAGGGGCCACACAAAACAAATATAAGCAAAATTGCTTACCTTATTTGTATAGTGCCTTTGTTTTGTGAAGCCTCATGCCAGCACGCCCACCGCAGTTCCACCCCGACCTCTTCCTGGCTCCTAGCTCAGGGCTCGCCAATTATGTCGTGGCAAATTCGATGTCTCTGTGTCCCTTCGGTTCTGGTCTCGAAGAAAAACTCACAGAGTCGAAGTTCCAGGTCTCAGAAGTATTTAACTTTATTGTCAAGCAATAAAGTGAGATGCCAGCTCCACATCTGAATCTCTCTTAGTTTTTATACATTTTTCTTATCTCTTAAAACACACCAAAGTAATATCATTGGATGGTAATATCCACCCTTACATTTTCCCATATTCTCACTTACAGGTGCTCTCCCCCCACTCATCTTTCCCATGTACTCACCGACCTTTCTACCATAGTCATTTCACTAACATGATTGCAGGTGTTGCTTATGTAAGAGACAATTTTCTTAGTAAGGGTGACCAACTTCTAGCTACTGTACATCTTTTGACTTAATTTCTCATGGGCCTTCTGCCAATGAAACATTGTATCAAACCAGTCAATACACCCCAGAGGCAAGAAGCCTTCATATGACGCACTTAACAATGGTCTTGTTCATTTCACAGCCACCTGTTGTCTGGTGGAAAATTACCAACAAAATATGCTCAGTGGCCAAGTAAACTTGTCTGACCTTTACAGTTACATAGGCCAAGAGGCCTCAAAACACTTCTAGCTTTTATAGTAAGCAAACTAATTCTACAATTGTTTTCTATAGGATGGCAATGACCCTCTGTGGCTTACCCTCATTGTAGAGGGTCTTGATGATCGTCTTCTGGACAACTGTCATGTCAGCAGACTTCCCAATGACTGCTGTTGGGATTACTGACCTAAACCCAGTATTTATACCCTGAGAATGGTAATTTAATAGAACTTGAAATGAAATATTCTAATAATTTGAGATACTGATTTTTTGATTTTGATGAGCAGCAAGCTGTAATCATCAAAATGAAAACAAAAAAGTCTGGAAATATTTCACTTTATGTCTAATAAATCTAGAATATATTTAAGGTTTACTTTTTGAATTAAATCACAGAAAAAAAAAAAAAAAACTTTTTCATGATATTCTAATTTATTGAGATGTACCTGTAGTTAACAAGTTTGTGAATATTTTGAATAAAAAAGGAAAAACTAAATAAATAAATACCTGTCATAGTGTGGCTGCATGACGCGTCGCCAAGGAATTAATAGCCATTCTAAAATAATTTTCTAAAATAACGGTCGCCTTAAAAAACTCACGCTGGGGGCTTAGCTATAATACAGAGCCCCTAGAATATAATCCTGGCGCTGGTGTTGTGCTGAATTTCGACTCCCTGCCAAATTATTACCCCCCTCGTTGAAGTCGCTATTTGATTGCCTAATTCTAACCCCACCCCTAATCCTATCCCCTCTCCCACACCTAATCCTAAACCTACTAATACTAGGGGGGTAATAATTTGTCGGGGATAGGAAATTGGCACAACACCGGCTCTGGAATGTCGTGTCTGAAAGCTTTGCTGTCCCTTAGCGCGTTGCCACTGTCTGACATATTGTAGGGCAGGCGATAAATTATTGCATAGCGCTACTTATACAAATAGAAAATCAGAATAATGAGTCATTTTTTTATGTTAAAATCAGACTCGGACGCAACAACCCAAACTTGTAGAATAGAAAATTAAACTGAGTGACAATTATCCGTTTGTGAATTAATCTAAAGAAATGGGAAATAAAAGTTTGAGGCCAACTTTTCATTTGGTTCATTTTGATGGAGTGAATTGAACAAAAAACTGCAAAGCGTTACACGGACGGAGGTGTCTTTCTGTCATTTCTGTACATAGCTTCTATCCTTTATATTGAGGACTGCAATGCAAATAAGCCAATGGCTTTATTGTGTTTTTATCCTCAGCAGTTTTTAAAGTGTATGGGATAGGCTACTTGTTATTTTGTACAGTCTGTAAACTTGTCAAATAAATTTAAATTCAATTCATTCATCGAAGGTCAGCAGCAAAGACATTGGTTAAAAAAGTGAGATTAAATACATAAAGTGTAAAATTTGTGTAATTTAACTTAATTTAATTATTGCAGGTTTGTATAATATTCTGAGTTTGCATTTCACTGTTTTTATTCATTTTGAGGAATACTGAATTTGTTTTTGTGCAAGTGAGATGATTAAATGCATGTTCACATTTAGTCTAGAACTACAATAACCATCACGTTTCCACAGCGCTCACATGACATCTGCACCATTAATTGCGAATTCTTCTACCATGGGGGCAGGAGAGGTGTCAGTCAATAAATGAGAAAACAAAGTAACTTGTGTTACTTATTTGAAAGTGTAACAGATTTTTTTTTTTTTTTTTAAGTTGTATTTAGGAAAGCATTTGGCAGAGAGAGGGGGGCAGGATCGGCAAAGGACCTCGAGACGGGAATCGAACTCTGGTCGCTGTAAATGCATTTGCGCCATATGTCTGTGTGCTAACCACTAGGCTATCAATGCCGACAATAACAGATATGTTTTTGTAAATTTAAAAGTAATGCACTACTTTACTAGTTACTTGAAAAAGTAATCTGATTATGTAACTTGTGTTACTTGTAATGCATTACCCCTAACACTGTTAGCTTGTGTCACCGGAAATTGGCAGGTCTTCATTGAAATGAATAGGATCATGTTGCTATTTGTCACTGGTGGTGTGAACAGGGCAATGCACACCTTCATGTCATTCCAAACATGTATGTTCTTTCTTTCATGGAACGGTAAGAAAAGGTGATGTTAGACATAGTTCACAAAATTTAGGCAAAGATTTTCAGCAAATAACTACTAATATTGGGGTGTTCCTCATATTATATAAAGGTGTGTCACATATACTATTGTTTGGTGAATTTCATGAACAAAATCCAGTTGTTTAAATAGGAATCCAGGTGATCGGGTAACTGGTCATGCAAATTTGCCATATTGACCAATAGAAAGCTGCAAGGTTTAAAAGTGACTTCAGTGTGAGCTGTGCTTCACACATCGCTGCACTATTGACAACAGACAATGGACCTGAAATTTGTTAATGTGACTGCACCATTTTATCTTTTCTTATAACTTATAGTCTTAAATTGAATTTCTTAGTACTAAATACCTTTAGATAATTTTAACTTGACATAAAAGCCAAATTCAAGTGTGCTATTAAAGCCAATACCTTTTCCCTCTGTTTACAAGTTCATCCCATTAAGGCTAAAATACCAGATATTTTTATTGCCTTGATTTCCTGATTAGCATTCAGGAGGAGTCAGAGATCAGTCTGAAGATTGAGGACATTCTGATTTGTCAAATCTCACCGAGAAGTCACATTGTGTGTGATGGGCACAATGTTAATCTGTCCAGTATGAGAATATCATACTTTTTTCCCTGTATTTTGAGCTGATTTTAAAACGCATAGTTTTCATTTGCCCTGCATCTCCTAGCAATGAGGTGCTTGTTTCTGCACGTGTTTGTTGTGTTTGGAAAGTCTGGTAGTGTGTGATCGTCAGTCATTTAGTGTATGATGCATGTTTTTCTCTGTAACCATTTTCAAAGTCTGCAAGTGTATGATGCCTAGTATTTTAAAATCTGTTCACATTTTAATAGTTGTGGAGTGAATTTCAGCCTTTATTATGCTTTCCACATGTCCTTTCATACCAGTTTCTTAATGTCAATCTCTCTTTCCACAGTCCCTTCAGTCTGAATATGCTCAGTACTAAGGCTGTGATTATACACTGATGGCCACAGCTGACCTTCTAACCATGGACGAATCATTCTGTGGATGGACCTCTCATAAAAGCTGATAAAATGTTAAACACACACTGAAGCCCAAGTATTCATTAGTACATTTATACAGTGTTTCAGTTTAGAAAATAATATCTGTAAGTTTGATGTATTCACAAATGTATTTAGTAATTTATTTATTTTTTTCTACATCCAAAATCAAATATATTTGCTGGTAATTGTTTGTGACTAACATTACAGTAGCTCACAATTTTGTAGAAAGTCATAATTGTAATGAAAATCATAGCAGTGTGTCTGTGCATGAGTGCGTAAAAGTATGAATGTGTGTTTGAAGAAATATACATGTATGATCACTGATGTTACTGATTCAATTATGTTTAGTAATATGATTGTACAGAAATCATGATTTTTAAAACATTTTGTACAGATAACTGATAACTAGAAAATACCTTAATAACTGGAATAGCCTATACTATAGACGCATTAAACCTCTGTCATTACACAGATCTCTTCATTTGCAAAGGCTGTGAGGTGGTGATTCTTTGTGCTGTACAATATATATATATATATATATATATATATATATATATATATATATCTTGCTGTGCTGTATCACAACGTGCCTGCAACCCCTTCAGCTGTGACTTATTCACGATACAGCACTAGCCCCCAGTACCTTATTGCTTTTATAAAACAGTTACCACACAATACAAATATTAAAGCCAAAATATGTATCAATGCAACTTTCCTGAATTAAACTTTCACCAAAAGCCTTCCTTCCGCCCGAAAAAATAGTCCCTGACTGTGAACAGCAACAGAAGTTACATTATTACGCCATTAGATGGCGGCAAAGACTGTCTTTATGAGTGTGTCAGTCAGTAGCGAAGACTTTTACATCGAAAAGTCTGAACACGGAACAAGACGCAACTGACAAATGCTTTGACTAGCGCTGTCTGTCACGGGAAAACCCCTTAAATGTTAAAAGGACAGGATAATACATCGGACATTTAAACAGATGTTTTATTATGAACATAGGACTGACCTGAAGGAAAATGCTAAATCTGAATGCAGGTAATAAACACGCTCACTCGATCTCTTTCTCACAATACTCTTCTACATAATACAGTAAGCTTCAATGAACAATAACAATTGAGAACATACAGTTTACGTTGCTAAGTGTGGTTGCTAAGGGTGTTGTGTAGTGATACCAAAGACTATAGAATAACACATGATACACAGAACCGTTGGGTGAAGCGGTCATAGCCGTGTTTTATCGTGAATAAAATACAGCTATTGACCAATCAGAATCAAGGACAGGAACTCTTTCTTTCTCTCTCTCTCTCTCTCTCTCTATATATATATATATAACGGTTATATTGTTATTGGAGGTAAGATATTAAAGTATACCATTTGATTATATGCACAATTTGGAGAATATGAGGAAAATGTGAGCAGGTGTGGCTTGGAGTCTGGCTGGGAAGTGAGCCAAATGGTTTGTTTAAAGAAAATGCAAGTAAAAAGGAACAGGCGGAATGGTAGATCAGTATCTTGGTCAGAAACAGATCGCTCTGGGAATATCTAACATCATTCTGAAACCACGCTGAATTGATGCACAACGAAAGAAAGTTAAAATGTGTGGAGTGAAATGCATCACTTTTTCGCTGTGGATTAATATTCTCAGTGTAATAACAGGTAAGAAGACATAGCTTACACTCAATTTTCAATCAATTTTAACCTTCCACATTTCATAATTTTGACAGTAGACATTTTTTTTCCACAGAAATTCCCGCTTTTGAACTAGAATTAACGCCACAAAAATCAGTAATTCATATTGGTAAGGATTTGGAGCTGATCTGTCGCGTAAATGAATGTCCGGGTAATGTGACCTTTCAGTGGAATGCATTAATGGACAAATATCTCGTTGGAGCTTATAAATATGAGCATACTGTTTCCACCCTGCTGACCAGAACAGTTAATGATATTGGAATCGTGTGTATAGCTCTCTGTGATGGAAAACGAAAAGAGAAAACGTCACAAATACGCGTGTTCTGTAAGTAATGTTTCTCCTGTTCTCCCAATTAGACGTAATTTTGAGTTTATGGATATGGCAAGCTGTTTTAACATTTATAATTAGGCTAACAGTAGGTATACACATTACTAGGATTTATTTATCGACTAACCTACTTCTGTACTAACCTGCTATGCTGCTTGGAACCTAAATATTCCAGTAATCAGGGACATGCACAGACATTTTGGGGGGCAGAGGTTCAAGTGGAAAAAAGGGCACTTCTCATAATCATTTGTAACATTACAATAAGGTCTCATTTGTTAACATTAGTTAATGTATTATCTAACATGAACTAACAATGAGCAATACATTTGTTACAGTATTTATTAATCTTTGTTAATGTCAGTTAATAAAAATACAGTTGTTCAGTGTTTATGTTAGTTCACAGTGCATTAACTAATGTTAACAAATACAACTTTTGATTTTAATAATGTATTAGTAAATGTTGAAATTATTAATAAATGGTGTTGTTATATAAAGTGTTGTTTATTCTTAGTTCATGTGAACTAAAGTAGTTAACTAATGTTAACTAATATGGATGTAACGATATTATCAATATCGTGGTATCGCGATAGCAAAATTGACTGTATGAACGATACGTCTTCCAGGCAAAAATTGTAGTTTTTTTCAGCCTGGTTCCGAAAACAGTTCTGGTGTGATAGGTGGGCGAAGTGCGAGGAGCGTATCCTTTGATAGAGATGTCTCACCTCATGAATATTATAGCAATGAATGCACTGAAAAGCCCTCGCGGCTCGCGCTACTCACATCAGATATCGAGAGAGAGAGAGAGAGGTGCACAAAGGCGAGCTGCATGATAAATCTTTAAAAGATCGCGTTCTCGATTTCACCCACATGATCTAATTCATCAATTACAATGATTCACCCGTGTATATTAAACCTTTGACAAAAAATAAAATCGCGAAATTCAAATCTACGTTCGCGCTGCCGTTGATCTAGACTAGAGAGCAGTTGTCATGTGTAGATATAAACAGCTTCACAAACAGTCTTTTCAAACACAGTATCATTTCTGTTACAAATATTCTAATTATCACAGAAGTATACAAAAGTGTATTATTCAGATACGCCGATAAATCACTTTTTGAAAGCGCTTCTAATGACCACTGTATCGATTGCATTGTTATGCCACTAGGTGGCAACAAATTACTGTTAAAAATGTATTTATCACTGAATCATTCTTTTAGAAACAAGTCAAGTCTTCATTAATCTTACAAAAATAGTCTGTTTCACCTGTCACAATAAGGTTCATTTGTTAACATTAGTTAATGTATTAACATGAACTAACCACGAGCAACACATTTGTTACCGTATTTGTTAATCTTTGTTAGTTAATAAAAATACAGCTCTTTATAGTTTGTTCATTTTACTTCACAGTGCGTTAACTAATGTGAACAAATACAACTCTTGAGAATGTTAGAAAAAATAATAGATGTTACCTTTGTCAAGGTCCATCTGGTGCAATTATTTTATTTTATAAGAGGGAGTTTTAGGTCATTTGACCCATCTCATACTATACCTCAAACCTCTAAACAACATATGATTAGAGGATATGACATGGTTAATTTGTACATCACTGTAATGTTCAATCATTGTTTAAAGGGTTAGTTCACCCAAAAATGAAAATTCTGTCATTAATTACTCACCCTCATGTCGTTCCACACCCGTAAGACCTTCATTCATCTTCAGAACACAAATTAAGATATTTTTGATTAAATCCGATGGCTCAGTGAGGCCTGCATTCACACCAATGACATTTCCTCTCTCAAGATCCATTATATTATAATTTACAATAATGTAAATTACATTATTTTCATTTTTGGGTGAACTAACCCTTTAACACTCATGGAACTTTTTTCCAAGTCTTTATTTCTTTTCTTTTCTTTTTTTTTTTTTAAATATCGCAATAAATATTGTATCGTGGACTTTATATCAAAGTATTATCATATCGTGAGATTTTGATATCGTTACATCCCTATTAACTAATGAAACCTTATTGTAAAGTGTTACCATTATTTATTTTAATTTTTTTTTTTTTTTTTAATTTTAACACAACTCTGACTGGCAATAATGACTGGTTCTTGTTATTAATACCTACCTAGTTCAATTTTGCCAGTATTATTCATTTCAATTATTCATATCATTATTGTTAAGTTTAAGTGCAAATGATTGCATTCCTTACAAGTAGCAGTTTTATTGTTGTTCCAATTGCTGTTGTACTTTTCTTTGTAATGACTAAAGCTGCTTGTCTAAGTAATGATAACAATTTTAGCAGTAACAATTGGAATCGATTAGACTAGGCAGTAGCAAATTAACAGTAACAGTGTGTTTTATTTATGTTTAAAGCTATGATCTAATCAAGGAGTTGAAAGGGGAAAAAAAGTGTCAATTACTTGGATAACTTGGATGTATTGTTTGCAGCACTTCCACAAGATCCTGTACTGCCCGAAATAAAGAGTTTGATAGAAAACCAAACACAGATGCTCAGCTGTAGAGTCCACAACGTTTACCCTTTGGAGTGGTTAAAAATTGAGTGGCTTCGTGGAGATAAGACACTCTTTGTGGATGTACCTGATAACGTAAATTATGATATTGTTCAGAATTATACCTCTGGGTTCAATTACACACCTTCTGTTTTGGATCTGGGCAAGAATATCAGTTGCAAGGCAACAATGAGTTTCACTGAATATGGATTCAAAGAAACTCGTAATTCGAATGCTGAATGTAAGTTGTAGAGTAACACTTTGCTAACCTTAATTAGAGGAATATTCTGGGTTCAGTATACGTTTTTTTTTTTTTTTTTTTTTTTTTTTTTTAATCGAGGTTATGGTGAGGCATTTAAAATGAAAGCGAAAGTGGCCAATTTTTTGAGGATTTAAAAGCTGAAATGTTGATTTTACTTACAAAGCACTTCTGGGAAAAACCTATGTGTTATTTGAACTGTCATTAGGTGAGTTGTAAAATGTTGTAAATAAACAATATATATATATATGCTATATAAATTAAACATATTATTATCATTGTAAAATTGGATATAACTTTACACAGGAAATGTTAGTAAGATGTAAACACATATTATGTATGTCTTGTGTTATACTATTGAAACTGTAATTATTTTAATGTTTAAGGACCCATTCGCTTCTATTGTAAAGGGACGGTCACAGTCATTCATATGCATAGTCTCAGACCGTCATGGACCATAGGCTGAAGGTCTTATGCATAAGGCACACAAAATACAAAACACTTCAAGGGTTTCAGTGTCGTTTTCTGATTGGTTTGACAGGATTTCCAGGAGACATGTGCATGTGTCGTGCTCTTTAACAGTCCACCAGGAAACAAAGCTGTTGTAACCTAAATATTCAGAAGTTATTCGTGTATTCTGCTTATCATTTTAATAGGCCCCGTTTACACTAGTGTGTTTTTGTTTTAAAGCAGTGTTTTAAAATGAAAAAGATCCTCTTCTACACTGCGTTTCCACAGAGTTTCAGAAACGATCTCCGTCTACACTACACGACCAAAACGCATGTCACATGACCGTTCATGCGCGTTTAAGTGTAAACAGTTGCCTCTTGCTCATGTTTGTAGCTGCAATATTAAAAAAATGCAGAGTTTACTGCACAATGGCTGCTAAAAATTACAACAAAGCCAGCAAAGATTGCAGTTCAGTCTCCATGTTATTGTTTACACGGTTGTCAAGGATACGCAGAGTGAACGTGGGCAGCCGAGCCATCAGCCAAGTCTCCATTTTGGTCCGTTTACACTGAAATGCAACTCCGGCATTTTCAAACTTAAAGGATTAGTTCACTTTCCAATTAAAATTTCATGATAATGTACTCAGCCCCATGTCATCCAAGATATTTATGTATTTCTTTCTTCAGTCGAAAAGAAATGAAGGTTTTTGAGGAAAACATTCCAGGATTTTTCTCCATATAGTGGACTTCAAAGGTCTCCAAACGGTTAAAGGTAAAAATTACAGTTTCAGTGCAGCTTCAAAGGGCTTTAAACGACACCAGATGAGGAATAAGGGTCTTATCTAGCGAAACGATAGGCCATTTTCTAAAAATTTTTTAAATGTATGCGCTTTATATAAACAAATGATAGCCTTCAAGTGCCTCCGTCAAAACCGCACTTCCGTATTCTTCAAATGTCCTACACCTTCCCTGTTCAACTTACGGACGAATGCGGCGCCAGTTCCGTTTTTTCTGCAAGTAGAATAGGGAAGGCGTAGGACATACAGCGTAAGCTTTTTGAAGAATACGGAAGTGTGGTTGAAGGCCATCATTTGTTTATATAAAGCGCATACATTTAAAAAAATTTTTAGAAAATGACTGATCGTTTCGCTAGATAAGACCCTTATTCCTCGTCTGGTATCATTTAAAGCCCTTTGAAGCTGCACTGAAACTGTAATTTTTACCTTCAACCGGTTGGAGGCCATTGAAGTCCACTATATGGAGAAAAATCCTGGAATGTTTTCCTCAAAAACCTTCATTTCTGTTCGACTGAAGAAGGAAGGACATGGACATCTTAGATGACATGGGGGTGAGTAAATTATCAGGAAATTTTAATTTAAAAGTGGACTAATCCTTTAAACGGGCTCTGCAGCGTTTTTGAAAGAATCCATTTTCGAGGGTCGAAAATGCCGGAGTAGTGTAAACGACAAGCGTAACTGTAGCAAAAGTTATGCGTTTTAAAATGAAAACGCACTAGTGTAAGCAAGGCCTACAACAGTGCCCCCACTAAATAAATATAGCATTCTACCGGGCGGGCACCTGGAGGAGGCTTCTGCTGCTATGGAGGCAGCTGCACGGAGTAGCATCTGCCTGCACAACCGGAGGCTGCATTTTCAGGACCGCAGTCCTAGGACCGCATTTCTAGGACCCTAGATGTTTAGTGACAACGCCACCTACCGAATTACAGGACCAGTGACCGCATGTTTTTCTGGAAGATGGACGATATTCAGAGTGTGAGTATCAAATATGAATCAATTTTTATTTGTTTAATATTAAAAACAATTGTGATGCATTTAATTGCAAAGTGAAGTGATCGTGAGTTGCTAAATAGTATTGAATGCACTTTATAGCCATCATATATTAGCTTATAATGCTGTAAAACTAATTGTTAGCATATTCGTTTAACAAAACTATAGCACGACTAGCAAGCTTATTGATTATTAATCCTATCCAGTACTATAAACTGTAGCACTTCATTGTAAAATCTTGTCAGTTATGCATTGTTTTTCTATTTTAAGTAAGTTAAAATAATCTTAATGTTTTAAATGTCATGTGCGTGCTCAATGTCAGTCTGCCCAGGTCAGAAAATGCTATATTACTTTATGTTACCACAGCAACTATAGAATTACCACAACAAATTAATTCAAGTACTTTACTATAGTATGGTTTAAAAAAAAAAAACTATTGTATTTACTATAAATTACTTAGTATTTTTTCACATTGGCATGTTTACCCCACAATACATGTTATGAGCATGTCTCTTCATTTTGACATTGTTTTTATGTTGATTGAAGCATTTGACATTTTTAATAGACATAACAGAGAGACCATCATAATAATTGACTGTTAAAATACCACGTGTTAGATTGTGTCATGTACTGTGTACTAAGTGATTTCAGTGCAGGCAATATATGACAAAAGAATAATAAATAAATTGGTCAAGTTCTAGGCTTAGGCCTAATTTATGTCTATTTATTTATATGAAATTAACTTAAAATGTTTTATTTGACCAATTGGTCTCTCTCTTTTTCAAGAAACACATAACAATCCAAGAAGGAAGATCCTTTCCTGGACTAAAGAGATGCACTACATGCTGAAAGGAGTTCCTCTGCCCGTTCTGCAGTTCTGCTTTGTTTCACCCAACAAAGTGGAGCAAAGTGAAATCCCATTTGGAGAGCCATTTCAAACGCGCAGTTCTCTATGAAAGTAACATTTTCAAATGTTCTTTTGGGAAATGCAATGTTATGATTAATTTAAATTGACCTCAATTCCTAGATCTGTGTATATTTCAATGAACATTTTTCTTTTGATAGACCATCATATATGGCCTGGCTTTGCTGCAGAATTTCTCTGCGGGATGCTGAGAAGGCCTTCTTCTCTGGTCCGGATTATCATCACAGGTAAGAGTAGAAAATGTTTTTTTTTACACAGTGTCCAATGTATCATTTTTTTAAGCATTAACAGTATTTCTGTTAACCCAGCAGTGATCATGTTCTCCATTTACTATTTCAGTGAAGTGGAAGAATTTAATAGAGTGAGAGAGAAACAATTGAGAAAAGTGGGGAGAACATCCAATTGGTAGGTAGTGCTGCTGCATACAGATTGTGAATCTGTGCTTTAAATATTCAAAGATCAGGAAAAGTCATGTCAATAACATGTTATTTCTATTCAGATCTCTTGCATCTCTCTCTATTTTTTTTTTCTCAGTTCAGATGGGCTTTATTGACATGAAAGTTTTATTTTCTTGAGAACCTTTGTTCCCACAGCATCAAAATAAAATGTTTCCAAATCTTTGAACAGTATGCAATAACAGTAATATGAACATTAATTGGTATGAAGATTGATATAATTATTTTTGTATCATATATAATGTGTGTGCTCTGTGGTCACTAAGATCTTTTAAATATTGAACATGTTTAACTAAATGTTCCTTATTTCATTCACTCTCTCTCTCTCTCTCTCTCTCTCTTAGGAGTCAGTGAAGACGTTGTCACTGAAGTTCTTTCTGTGTGGTTCACGTCACGAACAAATTTGTTTTTGTGTGTTCAACTGTTGTAATATATTATTTTATAAAATATACACAATCTTAAATATACCCCCAGAGTCATCCTTGTGTCTTCCCTCTGTATTTGAAAATGTGGTTGATCTGACTGAAAAGGCTATACCATGATTCCTTGTTTATTTTACTTGATGACTTATATTATGCTATTTAGCAACCAGGTTTAATTGCAAGAATGAAAGTAGTATCTGGGTATTATAAACCTTTTAAAAACTCTAATTAGTTAGAATTGGGTGGAAATACTGCCTTGGTGGCACTTTTTTCGGTTATCCAATACTAGAGTCCTGGAAATGCGGTCCTGGCACTGCGGTTCTCCGATTCGGTAGGTGGCGCTGTCATAAAAAAACTAGGGTCCTAGGAATGCGGTCCTAGAACTGCGGTCCTGAAAGTGCAGCCTCCGGTATTGCAGACGGATAATATTGGGTGCTGCACGCACTAGAGAGTAGAGAGTTCAGACGGAATGCATTTTTGCTGTTAAAAACATGAGACGTAGGTCAGTGGAATGAAAAAAGAGCAAGGTCTCGAGACGTGTTTTTCAAAAGTTGAGCTTATTTTAACTTGAGCAGTGTTTTAATATGTGTTGTTTGTTGTTTGTGCGAAAAAAAAGGCGTGTCAAATACATGCCAATAAAACGTATTTAACGCATGAAATACGCGTTGACCCAATACGTTATTTGCGCGTATTTTACACAGTTTTTTCATGTGCAAAAAAACACGTATTTAATGCGTGAAATACCTGTTGAATACGCATGAAATATACATTTTATGTGTTGTTGACATGTTAAAATTCACGTTTTTGAACCCTTTAGCCTTCCATAGTAATGCACGTTCTTCTAGCGCGTTCACATAGAAAAACATTGGAAAGGTAGCGCAGTAGAATGGGAAAACCCACTCTGTGTTAACGGCCCCTGACTGTTGACGTGTATTGCACAACGGACGCGTCCTTCTGTATTCGCATTCTCAAATTCAAGGCAACAATCAAAAACTGTTAATCTGTTCACCATACATGCAAAAGTTCACTTCAAGAATGACCAACCTGCTGACGTGATCTTATCATTAACGGTCCTTGCAACCTTGCACATTTGAGTTATTGCAGGCGCATTTCAACATGTTATCATATTGGCAAGGCATATCGACATATTTTTTTTCATATCTGTCGATGCTGATTATTATATTTAAAAGCCTTTATTGGCCGATTCTGATCTTGTGCCGATAATATTGTGCATCCCTGGTTGCTTTATATGTCAGTGAAACTGTGTCTTGGGTGGTCCTTAGCCAATGAAAGCTGTTATTGAGTCCAGAACTTCTCTCGTCAGTCTGAAGGTCTGGCTACGCGAGACTAAAATGATGGAAACAGGAAATGCAGACCCGTACGAATTTCACTGTGTTGCAAAATTCAAGTTTGGTGAACTCTGCCCTGTGGATTCATCCCATGTGAAGACGTATGGCCAATAGAAGACAGATACATTACGTACAAACCTCCTAGTTCAATTAAAGGAATTGTACGTTGCAGTAAAGTGGAAAAGATTACATGTTTTTACATTTTGGATGTACATTGTATTTGTACATTGAATTATTTTAAAAAAAAAAGATGCTGCAGAGTGTGATGTCATATTACGACTATTGCAGTGTCCTTAGACATTTTGCTTCCTCAGATTCTAGCTTGACCACAGCGTTTATTTTTGAGATGTTTATTTATTTGTAAAGAAAAGGAAGGACAAATGGGAATTTGTTTTTTTTTTTTTTTTTTTTTTGTGGTAATCATCATGTCACAAGTAACTCAACTTGTACTGAACCCAGAATATTCAATAATACAAGTTATTACAAGAATTAAACCACTTTTTATTTGTCATCAATGAAAACTCTACATTTCTTTCCAAGATGGTCCAGGGACTATCACAACTTCCAGTAATAATCCCTCAGTAAAGCTTGGTGAACATTTGAAGATAACATGTCATGCAGATGGAAATCCCAAACCAACAATCTTATGGTTTAAAGAGGAGACTGAACCTGCACTTCAGAGCCAGAATGAAGAGCTAATAATAAATAATGCTTCCTGGTCTCAGGCAGGTTGGTACCGCTGTAATGCGAGCAATGCAGTGGGAAGCCTGCAAATGAGGATAAAAGTCACTGTTCTAGGTGGGTATATTAAATCAGGATGAAATTAGCTGTCTTGTCTAACCATTTTAAACCTGTCCATGATCTTTAATCATTTAAATGCAGGTCCTCCAAACATCCCCAAAATCCAGCTAAGCCATAGAGAAGACCCCAAAGAAGGAGAGAACATAACCATATTGTGTTCTTCAGATGATGGGTCAACAGAACTCACTCTGTATAGACAGTCTCAGAGTACTGAGTCAGAAGCTAAGAACAAATCAGCTGTGCTTTTAAAAATCCCATCAGTCAAAATAACA
Source organism: Ctenopharyngodon idella (assembly GCF_019924925.1). Classification (NCBI taxonomy): domain Eukaryota; kingdom Metazoa; phylum Chordata; class Actinopteri; order Cypriniformes; family Xenocyprididae; genus Ctenopharyngodon; species Ctenopharyngodon idella. The sequence continues at coordinate 21,583,807 of NC_067221.1, forward strand.
GACGCAGGGATTTATGTTTGTGAAGCAAAAAATGACTTTGGCAGTGAGAGAAGCACAATTAACATTACAGTCGCAGGTGAGTTTATAACATTCATGGAGATTTTGTTTAGTAAATGGGAAGTCACTTTGCACCAGTCTTATTTTAGTATTATTTATACACTATTATAGTTTGTATTATTATTATTATGAATTAGTATATTTTTGTTTAATTTTTTTAAATGTTTTTTGTATTAGTTTTTATTTAAATATTACTATTTATGTTTATTTTAGTTTTACTTCTAGTTCAGTTTTAGTTTTTATATATCTCCAGTTAGTAATTTTAACTTAATTCAACTTAAATTATTTTAGTGCCAAACTTATTTTTCATTTAGTTTAAGTTTTTTTTCTGCTATTTTTTTTTAAATTTATTTCAGATTTATTTCAATTAACATTTTTTTTTTTTTTTTGGTAACACTTTATAAGGTTAAATTTGTTAACATTGGGTAATGCATTAAGTAACATTAACTAGAACTAAGCAATAAGTTACAGTAAGTTATATATTAATCTTTGTTAACTTTAGTTAATAAAAACACTGCTCCTTGTTAGTTCACTGCCAACTTTCGTGGTACCTGCAACATCTATTTAGCTTGTAGTTCTCTGCCATTTTTTTTATTTTTCAACTTTTAAATTTGTTCATTTTAATTTTTAACCAAAAAGTTACATAATAAAAAAGTAAAATATTTATAATACCAATTAGCTATGACTATATACAATTTATGACACTAATCATAACTTCAATAAGAATGGAATCTTTCCGTTACGGTGATGTTTCTCTAATCTGATGATTCTTTACCCTTTAAATCTAGCACAGCACAATGTCATGAAAATGCCAGACCTGCCCGTAGTCATACTGCCCACTGCAGGGTCAGTGTCACTGCTGACTATCGCTGGGCTGCTGATCCGATACTGCAGAAAGAAAGCCAGAGGCAACTCCAGTAACATCATACTCAGCTAAACAGATGAAGAGCACACCAACTAAATGAAGCATTTTTCTGCTGAAAGGAACATTCACCTGGACATTATCTATACTGCAAATATCTCATGGACAGGTGAATACAAAGCTGGACTGTGTTTTCTGTATTTCTTTAGTAATTTTGTGACTACCAGTGTATTTCCTTATAAGATTGATATTTGATATTTGAATCTCTAAATGCAATGTATATAGAGGTCCCCAAAAAGTTTTTACACAAAACTTAAAAATGTCTTAAAGTCACTGCATTAGATACAAAACATCAAACCAATCGGCATCTGCAAACAAATGAAACAAATTTTGAAACCAAATTTTGCAGTAATGCTATATCTCTTTAAAATAAATGTAACTTACACCGGACACGGCAGTCGTCGCACCATGTTGCGAAACAGCGACAGTGACATGATCCCATTCATTTCAATAGAGAGCTGGCGGTTTTCGGTGACACAAGCGACAGTGACTGTTGGCGAAAGGATGTAGGAGTGTCCAATGACACAAGAAAATTGAAATGTTTAACTTTATGCAAATAAAGAGCGACTTTTGGAAGAGACAACCAATAGAAGTGAAGTCAGTGGAGCGCACGCGATCCGTCACAACATCTTGTAGTGGAGCTTGTCGAGGCAAGATGGCGAAGAAGTTATTTTAGCTGTCAGCAACTTTCCTATATTTTATTATATGTCTCTGTGTACATCTAGTGGTTAACTTGCCATGCTGACTCACAGCCTGCATGGTTTTGTTCATCTTTCATATTAAGCATTTTATGTATTTAGTCCGTTTATATTTAGTCTGTATGTTTATTTGTAGCGTCATGAAAACTGATTTGTTGTCTACAACATGGAATTACATGCATGAATGTCATTCACAAACATTACTAGGCAACTAGTAGTGGAAACACCCACTAGTGATCTCACCGCCAGCTACTGGCAATATGAAGCGACAAAGTCGCTAGCAGAGTGAACACAACTTGAGGCTTTCTACACTGGATGTGACAAAATGCCTGTTCTATTTGTTCTTTGTGTCAGAAGTACTGCGAGCACTTGGAGTGCGTCAGAAATGGAATGGGGCATGAGTTTGCTGTTGGGAATTTTTCGTGTCGTGTCGCATCCAGTGTAGACAGCATCACTGATTATAATGGGTTCTATTTGCTTTTGTCACGTCGCGCCATTCTTTTCTGGTGTAGGCATAGTATAATATAATATAAATACATTTGTAATGTGTCCTAAGCATCCAGATACTTTTTTTGGGCCACCGTATGACATTCTGCATTACAGTGTATTATTTACATGAGTAAGTTCTGAGTGATATTAATAAATAACATTTTTCTATCTTTATGTTATGTACAACAAGTATTCATTTTTGAGGTTATTATTGTAAATAATGGTATTAGTCTATTATGTGTTACTATATCCCATTATTCCATATGTATGTGTATTGTGTAAACAAGAGAACTCTGGGAAAAGTTTTCACTCAGAAGCAAAGAATCTCCAGCACAACCCTATTAGTCCATGGGCCCAGGCCACAAGTTTCACTAATTGGTACCACCCAAGGTGGCAAATTCTAGTTTGATTTTTTTTTTTCTGAAGTCCATATCTTTAAATCAGTGGTTCCCAAACCGGTCCTGGAGGACCCCCAGCCCTGCACATTTTGTATGTCTCCCTCATATATCACACCTGATTGAACTCATGTGCTCATTCGTAGAGACACCAGGACCTGAAATGTGTGTTAGAAATAGGGAGATATACAAAATGTGCTGGGCTGGGGGTCCTCCAGGACCGGTTTGGGAACCACTCTAGATGATATTACAACATGATAACCTTTTTAGTGGTAGCTTTGTCACAGAAATCAGCCTTCAATGACACCAACTGTTGAGCCGAAGAATGAAAAAAATCTTTATTTGAACAGAACATGTCATACAAAGAAAAACAAAATAATTCTACCTTGTTCATAAACTTATTTGGTCATTGCAAACTGTTTCTGTTTATTTATTTATCATCATCATCATCGTCGTCGTCATCATATTCAACCAGTTTCATGACATCGGTATGCTCCTCCTCCCTCTGATTGCTACAGGTTTGTAGCTTGCACATTTCTGTGCACTTTAATTTGTTGGCAAGACAGGAACAGTCAGGAAGCTTGCAAGTCCGTGAACACTTAAGCCATAAGCTCCAGAACAGCCATTGGTGGTGGGGGTCCCCGCATCCAATCTAACATCAGCATACCTGTACAAATAAGTGGAAGATATTTCTCATCCATTTCAGTGAGGTGTCCAAATGTCTAGAAATTACCTATACATATTTATGCTATTTTATTATTAGCTATTAGAAAATGTAATTATTGTATTTATTATAAGCATACCTTTGTCATCAGTTGTCCATCCATGTCCTTTTGGTTCAGGTATGTCTGGCTGTCCTTCCAGACAGTGCCTCCAGACAGCTGCCTGGCAATTGGCACGCTGTATATGCAGCTTTAAGCAGTCCCTGCAAGGGGGAAGTAGGCTGGAATCCACTTCACCCCTTTTGGTAAAGAATAGCAGGTAACGTAGATAATCACATACACTAGACAATGGTGCAAATTGATTCCATGATGATCTATAATTCCTCTGATACATCCCAGGATGTTCCCAGGGATTTGAAGGACTCTTGGAATGTCCTGTTTCCTAAACACAAGTTTGGGAGTGGTAAGTTATCAAGGCTGTTTTACTGTCTGTATTACTTACCAGCTTTCCCCACTGCACTACATTGTGTCCCGGGGCAATGTTCTTCCATTGAGTGCTACTTGCTGAACCACGATTGTATCTCTCAGCATTCTTGTTTGATGTTTTCCAGTACACATCAAACACCACATCTATTCGCTTACTGTTTCTTCCTTCATGCAACGTTAGGTTCAGCGCAGAACCAGCAATCTCTCCAAAAGACTTGCCATCACCTTTTAGTTTCTGAACAAGGCTCATTCCATCAATGATGCATGCAGAGTGTTCTCCAATATCTTCAACTGATGATGCTGATTTCTCTAACTCTCTTGCAAGAGCAGCATTATTAGTGTTCCGCAATGAGCCATCTGGATTTGAGAGTGCCCAAGGCAATGGACACCTTTTGTTCTTCTGTGCTTGTTTTACTCTAGCACTTGTCTTGATGCTTGAGAATGTCTTCAGATTCTGTTTTCTCATTTTGTCATGGAACTTGGTTGCAGGTGACTCTTTTTCTAAACGTTCACTTCTGAACGTCTGATATGCCTGCTCTCCAGTCTGGTGAGCTTGCAGCAGATCACTGGCTATGTCTGGTCACACAGCCATTCCTGTGGAGATGCTAATGATATCAGACTGATCTGGACCTAGGGGGTTTACCCAGCTTCTCTCCATAAGTTCTACAAAGGCATTTACATCTGCCATATCCTTCTCTATCCTGGCCTTCTGTAAATCTTGATGACTGAAATACTCTGTAGACTCATTCCCTGTCATGTTCCTGAGTTGCCTCAGATACTGACTTCTGTTTTCTGAAGTGAGATAGTATCTGGTGACTCCTCTAATTTTTAGGCTGAAACCCTTGGTTCCTTGGTTATATGGTAAAAACTGGCCTTACAGTTAAAAATTCTGGAGTTAACCAGCTAAATTCTGGATTTAACCCTTTGAGCGGCACCATTAAAACAATACATTTAGAGTTTATAAAATACACACTGATGTCAAACATCAGTGGAAGCAGTAATAACAATCCATTCAAATATAATTTGCCGACATTTATTCACATCAGACACACATAATGGGCCTAAGTAACTATAAAGTTTACTCTATTATTCTTCCAGTTCACCAGCCACTTGCATATATTTCGGGAGAAACTGATGAATTCACATGCTGTAAATCCGACTGACAGGACTCTGAACTGCAGCGCAAACTAAGATGGCGGCGCCCATCTCGCATTATAGATCAAGATAAAGATCGTTTATAAAGGTTTTTAAACGACAGAACACACTCACTTACACATATTTGAGAATCGGAATATCATATGGTTGATGACATGGTAAGCAAGTTTGCGAATATTTTAAATAAAAAAGGAAAAACAAAATAATAGCGATCCATCTGTCATACAGTGTTATTGTGGCTGTGTTCAGCGCTCGTGACACGCAAGACGCGTCGCCATGGAAACAATAAGGGCAAACGTTCTAAAATAACGGTCGCCTTAAAAAAACTCACTCTGGGGGGTCAGTTAGAATATTTTAAACTCACGCTTGAAAGGGTTAAATATGTGCAAACTGATGTTAATCCGATAAAAATGTCAGTCCAGGTTCATTTCCTGCAATTCCTGATTTCAGAGCAGTCTTAAAATATCTTGCTAGTAGTACAACAGGAAATATCTCCTTTTGTGTTCTGCAGAAGAAACAACATCCCTGCAAACACGTCCAGTTGGGGCCCACATGGGCCTCGCTTGGGCTAGTTGGGCTTCGGCTGGGCATGGGCTCAGAGTGGGCTTTGTTGTTGGGCCCCACATGGGCAGTAGATTGGCTAAAGGGCTCCATTCAAAATTGATTGTGTCAGACATGGATGCTATTTTTAACAATATAGGCTCTGGGCTAGGTCCACTTTTTATACAAATTTTATTAGATTAGCTGCTGTCTGTAACTTTTTTTGTGTTTTAAGATTTACAAAAATTATATAATGAGAATGTACAACATTCATTTTCTTTCCATCCATCCAACAATCCATTTTCCTAACCGTGTTTTTGTCTTACCCCGAATCATTATACATTTATAATAAGTGTTTATATTGGGACTATTTCAGGCCGGTCAAGTAGGAATCGCTGCGGAGGAGCAAAGTCCCTGCGTGACTCGTCATAGACAAACAGGAGAAGTAGCTCCGGCTGCAGTGTTCTTCCGCAAGACGAATTCTGTTTATTAACCGCTAGATCGCCAAATTGCAGACTGCAGCTAAACAGTTGTCTTAAGAACGTTGTACGAGTTTCAAAAGACAAGTTTGCTAACGGTTTCCCCACAAAATGTTCAAACCGTAAGCAGTGCGCACTCTGTGCAGCGCACATCTGGAAAGCTCCACCCCCATCGCCGAGCAAAAGAATCTGCCCAGCAACAACTTTGCCGCCTTTTCAGTAGTACTGTCTGCTGTCCGTTAAGGATCCTCGAGTTCAGCGGTGTCGTGTAAACAAAATAAGGCAGGTAAGAGTATAATAAACTTGGATGATTTTACCGCATGATGTTAACCAAAAGCTTTTTTGGAAAGTATTAGTTACGAGGATAGGAACACTAGCTTTTAGCAAATGTTTGTGCATTAGCAAATGTAGCTTAAACCTGGTTAAAGCGTTGACGACTTAATTTATTAAGTCAGTAGCGTTTGAGCTTGTTTTGAGTGGTTGACTTAAATATATTGTTTAAGTATTTGGTTGTAAACTTCTTAGCAAGGCAGTCGAACAGGTATTAGCAAGCTGTTAAAAAAGCGGTAAAATGCCAATTTCTCCGCTTTTACCAGCTGGTGGAATTTTAATGTTTGCACTTGTTGCATTTACAGTTAAAGCAAAAACACTGATGAAAGTCCATGTGAATGTCAGCAAAGTTTTATCGGCTAGGGTGTCGTGCCAATTAAGTCACATATCCCCGCCAGGATTTGCATCCCCTGGCCGCGGGAGCGCGCGTACACTCAGAAGCGGAGTTTAACTGCTGCACTTCGAATTCACCTTTTAAGGCGAGACACGGCAGGTGAAAACATCGGTTTTTTCATGCAGTGGTCAATTTTGAGATTTTGGGCCAGTTTGCTCCCTTAACATGTAAGCTTTCATGTCAAAATTGTCAACATTACACATTAAGGTGGTTATTTCATTACATTTTGTCAACTTGCGCCTTTAGATTTCTACCGTAAATCACCAAAAGTTAACATTCCAGGGTTTTTCCTGCGTTTATTTTTTTTTAGCGGCCGCCAAAACGAATTTTTGTCCCGTCAAAGCCTGGTTTGATCAGTTATTGTGATCTATGAGTGATGTAGATGACTTCTGTGCTTGTGATAGAGCACATGTTAACTGATTGACAGAGAGAACGAGCAGAGAGCCCCTCCTCCACCCCTCTTTGTCTTCAAAATAAGCACTGTCTTAACTCTCTCATATTTCGCATATTAATCAAAATCAAAAGGTCAGAAGACCCAATCCATGTTGCACGTGGCGCATTCGGACAATTTTGTGGGTGTGAATTGCACTCAAAAAATGTTGACTCTTCTCTGACAAGAGAAGTAGTTATCTTCTATTGCTATTAATAGTTTATTCATTTATTTCAATGTGTTTTAAATATTATACACTTACTGATATTAATTAATTTAATATATATTTTGATTGTAGGTTGTCGGTGTCATTAGAAATGTATGGAATTATGCAATATAAAACTTTAAAGGCTGTTTTCTCAAAATGAGTTTTTTTTCTCACACTCAGAGTCAGATATATCCACTTCAGTAGCACCTACAAGCACCAGCTTTTCCAGTCTTATACTGAACTATATTCTGAAGGCTTTTCCAGAGGGATTTGTTGATATATCATTCCTATCCTGAGTTATAGCTAATTTTACTTGGAAAAAAAAAAAAAAACATGGCAAAAATTGTCAGGCTATTGATAAAACATTGCAATTTTTTTTAAAGGGATCCCCTGGTGTTAAGACTTGTATGGCTTAATATAACATAAATGATGTCTCTTACTGAAATATGTAGTAGAATTTAAAAATTCTGCGTTATTTAAAAAATCCATTATATATTTGGACAATGGGCGGCGCCATTTTGTTTGCGTTCTAGGGCGATGACGTAGAATGGTTGCACTCGGTAATCAAATAGTGATATGTGATATTTCAGGTTTTCTTTTTTAATAAATCTGCAAAAATGTCAACAATTCTGTGTTTTTCTGTCAATATGGGGTGCTGTGTGTACATTGAGGAAAAAAAATGAACTTAAATGATTTTAGCAAATGGCTGCAATATAACAAAGAGTGAAAAATTTAAGGGGGTCTGAATACTTTCCGTACCCACTGTAGCACTTTTCTTTACATAGTTGTCTTTACAGTCCTGGCTGAGAGTTGTGTTGGCACGTATAAAGTAAGTGACCGTTATATTTGTTTCTTGCAGGAGGCTTAAAGAAAAACGCCATGACCTGCCAAATCACCCGTAAAGATGCAGAGAAGGCGGTTTCCAAGTGGCTCATTGGTGCTGGGGGGGGGGGGTTCATTTGAGGTGGAAAGTAGCTAATCCTGTCTATAACAGTGAGGGAACACTAAGCAAAAGTTTTCTTAATAAGAGTTTTCTTAATGTTTTTCTTAATTTTACTTAAATAAAAAGGTAATTAATTGTATTACTTGTCTTGTTGTTATTGTAGCTTGTTTAACCCAAGGTGTTTGGGTCTGTGGGACCCGTTTTAAAGGTTGCTAAAAGAAATAATATGCTATTTATTATTTCTTCTAACACAAACTCATTGGCCTTGGCTCATTTTCGGTGAAGAACATAAAAAATAACTTCTTTTCAATGACTGCACACGGTACACCCCCCCACACACACACACAACTATTATGTATGAGGTGTTCGGGTCTACTGGACCTGAGTGTAATAATTGTAGGTGCTATGAAACTTAACTGTGTCCTCCTCCTAACTGGGCCTGCTGTGTGTGTGTGTGTGTGTACCCAAATGTCTGTGCATCTCTGTGTGTGTCTGTGCGCGTGTATGTGTGCGTGTCTGAGCGTAGGTGTCTGTGTGCGGGAATGTTGTCTTTCTGCACCTGCTATTCCCACACAAAGTTACAAAATTGTTACATTTCAAGCACTTTCACCTATTCTGATTAAGTTCTAAGAAATAATCACTAATAATGATAGTCTTTTCTATTTTTTTTTTTTTTTTTTTTTTTTTTTTGAATTTCCTTGGTTTCTCACAAAAAACTAAAACGATCATAAATGCAATCTCACAGGGGTAAATGACGTATATGAACCATGATGTATATATCATTGGTAATTGAGCTAAAGTAAACATCTGCTAAGTATTTTTTTTACATGAATTGTTATGGCTGTATTGATTTAAAAGCCTAATAATGTGGTGGGTCCACCAGACCCGGTGATATTGGCTGTGTAAAAAAAATATGAACACGGGTTAAAGAACTGTATGGGCTGACTATAAAATAAGTCCCAAAAATGAATTTGTTAGCCCATAATAATAATGGTTATTACCCTTATGGGTAGAATAGCAGGGGCCCATGATCAGCCCACATGGGGCCCAGGTAGTGTGGGCCCCAGATGGGAGAAACCTGGGTTGCCCGTGTGGGTTTTAGCTAGGGCCCATGTGAAGCCCAACTTCAGCCCATCTGGGCTTGCCCACATGGGGCCACCATGGAACCCCTGGACAAAATTAACCAGCCCATATCCAACCCTTATGGGCCCCACATGGGTGTGTTGGCAGGGATGAGTGTGAGTAAATGATGACAGAATGTTCATTTTTGGGAGAACAATTTTCTACTTAACCTCATTTCCTTAGGTTATCTTGCATAATGTTCTTGACATCAAACTGATGATGAACTGTATCAGATATCCATCTGATAGTTGATGATAAACTCTATACTTAGCCAAATACTTTCTAATAAGTCTGCACATAACTGCACATAGGATATTCAGCAAATATCCTAAAACTGCAGAGAACATGCCTGGTTGTGCAGTTTTACATATTTATTGTTTTAGTGTATTGGTCCACTACCAAAAAAAAAAAAAAAAATCTTGGCATAGATTGGTGGAAATTCGTTTCCCTAAACTTTGCGCTGACTTTTACCTTTTCCTCCAAAAACAATGTAACTTGAGTTCATTTGACCTGATAATTATTGCAGGCATTGTTCTTTATATTTATGCTCTTATCAAAGTACACAGTCTCTTCAGTAATGTTCCATTATTCTTCCAACACTACAGGCGTTAAAATAGACTGCTGCAGTAAGTGCCGTCAGGGGTTTTATTGAGTGATTTTACTTGATTACTAAATTATTATTTTGTGGGATTCTAGTTTACTTGAGTGCATTTTAAACTGAACTGATACTTTTACTTAATTACATCACTTTTTACTTTTTACTCATTAAAATTTTATTTTAACTTAAAAGTATTCTTTACATTTTTTGCAGCAGTGTTTCAGGTTTTTTTTAATGGTTGTTAATGGAGTTTAGGCTTCACTTCGCTGAATAAACTGCTTTTGTGAGGAAATAGCTTATCATTTAATGGATCGAGAGCCCATTAGCTAATCTTCAACATGTTTGCTCTTAAAGGGTTAGTTCACCCAAAAATGAAAATTCTGTCATTAATTACTCACCCTCATATCGTTCCACACCCGTAATGGTGCGTTCACACCAGACGCGAATGAAGCGTTAAGCGTGAGTGATTTACATGCTAAGTCAATGCAAAGACGCGAATAGACATCCTGCGGCGCGATTCGCGCGAGTGAGGCGACGCGAATGACGCGATTCGCGCGAATGAGGCGACTCGAATGACGCGATTTGCGCGAATGAGGCGACGCGAATGACGCGATTCGCGCGAATGAGGTGACGCGAATGATGCGATTCGCGTGAATGTGGCGACGCGAAAAGAGCGTTTAGGGCGTTTGACGCGCGTAACGCGTGATTCGCGCGAGTTGAAAAATCTGAACTTTGGCGAAAATTCGCGCCGCGTTAACCAATCAGGAGCTTGCTCAAGTAGTGACGACGTAGCGTGAGGAGGCAGATATCCGAAACAACTACGCGCGACAACTACGTGGCATCTGGTGTGAACGCCCCATAAGACCTTCGTTCATCTTCAGAACACAAATTAAGATATTTTTTGATTAAATCCGATGGCTCAGTGAGGCCTCCATTGCCAGCAAGATAATTAACACTTTCAGATACCCAGAAAGCTACTAAAACAGTATTTAAAACAGTTCATGTGACTACAGTGGTTCAACCTTAATGTTATGAAGTGACAAGAATACTTTTTGTGCGGCAAAAAAAACAAAATAACGACTTTATTCAACATTAGTTATCTAGTGATGGGCAATTTCAAAACACTGCTTCATGGAGCTTCGAAGCTTTACGATTCTTTAGTTTCAAATCAGTGGTTCGGAGCGCGTATCAAACTACCAAAGTCACGTGATTTTAGTAAACAAGGCTTCATCATGTCATAAGAGTTTCGAAATGTCAATGGTTCACCACTGGGGGCATGACTTTGGCAGTTTGATACATGCTCCGAACCACTGATTCGAAACAAAAGATTCATAAAGCTTTGAAGCTTCATGAAGCAGTGTTTTGAAATCGCCCATCACTAGATATTGTTGAATAAAGTCGTTATTTAGTTTTTTTGGTGTACAAAAAGTATTCTCGTCGCTTCATAACACTAAGGTTGAACCACTGAAAGCACATGAACTGTTTTAAATACATCTTTAGTAGCTTTCTGGGCATCTGAAAGTGTTAATTATCTTGCTGGCAATGCAGGCCTCACTAAGCCATTGGATTTTATAAAAAATATCTTAATTTGTGCTCTGAAGATGAACGAAGGTCTTACAGGTGTGGAACGAAATGAGGGTGAGTAATTAATGACAGAATTTTCATTTGTGGGTGAACTAACCCTTTAAAAATAGTTAAATCCAAAACTAAAGTTTAGAGTCTACACTGAAAAAAAAGCTGTTTTATAAGAGAAGACACAGACAATTGCCGACAGGTATGATTCAGTTTATGGCACTTCTCATTCATTTCTATGGTATCCGCAAACAGCGATATATTGTCGCACATCTCTGAACGAAATTCAATAACGTCAAGGCTATAATGTGATTGGTTATCAAAGCACATGTGATCCAAGTTAGCGTTAAGCTTTTTCTAATGGTAGAGCCATGGACCCTCATATCTAACAATAATAAGACCATCTCTGATTGATGCTCCCTGGTTTTCACGGTGCATTGTGGGACTTTTTAGGGAGTGAACATTTCAGTGCACTGGTAGGATTTTGCAATTGAGACCGCCCTTAAAATGGCTGACTCTATTGAATCGTTGGTTCACACAATTGATTCGCTCAAAATGCGGATTCATTCAGAAAACAAAACTGCCGTGTGTTGCTTGCAGACAGCTAAATAGACAATAAATACCACTTTGGAAGGTCTAATAAACTGCCGTGTTCCCCCAGAATGCATGTTCACAGTAATCTACTGTATTATTAAAATACAGCCATCTTACTATAAAATCATGCTATAATTTTTATAGCAATTCATTAGTGGAAATATATCTCCCAGTTGATAAACCCAAAATTCTGAAACTGGACTAACTATATAGAATAGAAAAGAACAAAAGATCCAGTGATCTTTGAAGTTTTTATAACAATGTTTGTCCGTGTTGTTGTCTATGCACTTCATTCTATAATGACTGTATAGAATTAATTAAGTAGGTGTTGACCTCTAACATCCTGAGCTGTTTGAGGAAATCTTTCATGAGCCTTCCTAATGATTCCAATTTTCACCCCTTTTTGACAAGGATACAGACAGGGAGTCTGGCAGGAAAGCAAATTATGTTTTTGTTGAAATATTGTAGGTTTCTCAAGCTTCCACATCATTCCATAACACATCTATCAGCACAAATCCACTAACTTGCTAAAGTAAAGTTCGCACTTTACAATTTTGACCACAATTTTGCTGACGGAGACAAATTTTGGGCAAATGTCTTATTGTAGGCAAAATTCCCCACAACTGTAGTCAACAAAGCTATTAGTCTGAAGGGGAAAAAGTTAGAAGAGTTAGACAATCCAAAGTGGATCACACACAATATATAGAGTATTTTCTAAGTATTTTGAGATATTTTTACATATCATCAGAGACATTGCATGTCAAGTAATAATATCCTGGGTTTCCTTCAAGCCCTAAATTACACTTCCAGGAAAGCACAATGAACAGACTGTTTGTAATCTACTTTATCTGTATCCGAACACATGCTATCAAAAGTGAAAGTTAATTCATCAAACAGTTCAGTTTTCTTTTTAATTTCCAGATTTTTACAGGCTTTTTGTAACATAACGTGTATAGGCAGGCAGACACAGACGAAGACGAAGATGAGTAACTTTCCAATATAAGGTTTAATAACAGAATCCAAACTGGCAGGGATACACACATATAAACTGAAACGAGACCAGACCAAGAACAACAGAAAGGCAGGAACTTAAGTAAGTGTGGATAACGTGGTGATTAACAAGACACAGCTGATAAACATGAACTCATGATGATGACCTTAGAGACTGATGACTGCCAAGAACTAAGGACAAAGGAACACAGGAACCAATGAAAATCCAAAACAAACAGACATGATACACTTTTAAAGGGTGTAAACATTCTTTCACCAAAATAAAAAGGGAATTACCACACTTTTCCTTTCACTTTGAGCCTTTTTTGCCCATGTGAGATAAGACGTTATAATTACAGGATTCTGCTCAGAGGAATTCAGCTTGTTCTCAGGAAACATGGCATGGCAGTTATATTTTGGTTCCATTTTTAGCTCTACCATTGTTTATACTTATGGCATTGTTTTTCCATGTAGCCACTGTCAAATAAATGATTTTACATTGTTGGTTCTGTGTACTTTATATTGATATTCTCTCTCTCTCTCTCTTTGTTTTTACTTTCATAAACAATTTTGGTACTGTGTACCTGATGTCCAATGAAAATCTGGATCCTGAAGCAAAACCAGTGTGCAGTGCGAACATGTAAACCAATATGATACTGACGTTTTATCCATCCATCCATCCATCCATCAGCTTTGTAATTAGATTTACTGATAATAAATCCTATGAATCTTCAAATCTACAGCAGACCATCTACTATTATACTATGTTGGTAAAGGCACAAATTTTATACTGTATTGTTGGAGGCACTAATAGAAAAGTTTCTCTAAACTTTCTTTAAAAATCCATTAGTAATATAAGCACATGAATGTTGTTATTTGGTTTGTTTGCTGGTCTGTTTCTATGGCAGCTTGTTTCCTCCAGGGAACAAAAATGAAAAAAAGATAATTGCAACTTTTTAATTTTACAACTCTTACTTTTTTCCCTCTCAGATTTGCGAGTTTATATCTTGCAATTAATTAGGACTTCATAACTCAATTCTGAGAAAAAAAAATAAAAATCTGCATTGCGAGACAAAGTCATTCTGACTTTATAACTCACGATTGCAAGTTTATATCCTATGGAGCCCCTAAAGGGACATGGTGATGGAAAAAATATAAGATGGCATGAATAATATATTTTAATGCTTTTGCATTCCCTCGCAACACTTGCATTCCCTTGACAAACTTTGCATTCGCTCACAAAACTGTTGTGTTCTTTGCGAGTGAATGCAAAGCTTCTTGGGGGAACGCTAACACACAATTCTGACTTTTTTTCTCCGAATTTTGAGATATAAACTCGCAATTGCAAGTTATAAAGTCCAAATTAAAAGAGATAAAAAGTTAATTACGTTTTTTATTTTTTATTCTGTAAGCTTCCATAGTATCATAAGGACATGCATAAATTCTCAAAAAAAATTAAGTATCTAAGCCTAAATTTATAAATGTAAAAGCATCAAGGCCTGAGAATGTAGAAATGTTACCACTGCAAAATTCCATCAAACTTGGCAAAAGGTTTGCAAGTTGGACAAACTCATGTTTCAGGTGAGATGTGCACTTCCAAGGGTTTAAAATTGCCAGGCATGGCATATGTCTAAAAAGATGACCTAATATCTCATAATTGAGATTGCACCTGTTTCTCAAATGCACTGACTCATCTCTCATATCCTGCTCTTGTGATTAGCATAGCTGGGAAAGCCGAACTGTGAGATCATGATGTTGGAGTAGCGGAGCGGCATTTCCCCGTAGATCTGGGTCAGCTTGTTGAGGCAGTAAGAGCGCTGCAGCATGTGCTCCGCTCTGTGCCACATGCCCACATACCCGCTGCTGGCTTCCTTCTCCAAATTACGCATATCTACGGGCTTCACAAACACCCCAGAGGGGCGCTTCAGCCCGGACACCAGTGAGAGTTGATGTGCCACAGCAAAGTTCATGGCGATGTCGTCACAGTTCTGGGTTTCGTCCACAAGAGTGTGCACTTCACCGGGCTGATCTTGGAACAGCTTCAGAAAGCGCTGATGGAAGAAGGCCGCACCCACTAGGATCATTGAATAGCTAACGGATAGATAAAATGCCATTTATTCATTCGTTTTGCGTTATTGTGATTTTTGTGCTGAACAAAATTGCATTTTATTTCTGCTTTTTTATTCAGTTAACATCAAAAACCCATCTTAAAACACATGAACAAAGTTCTTAGAAATTTGTTCTTTGTATTCTTTCATATTGGTTTTAAATCGTTTTGTAAACATTTATACAATTTTCAAGAGAAGTTTCAATTGAAGGTCTTTTTTTCAAGGTAAAATATATTTCTGAATACATTATTTACTCATAAACATTAAGTTCTTGAGTACTTCTTAATGAATAATTTAACAGATAAGACAAAAATAAGCATGTCACTGATCCATATTTCTGAGTAGAACAACAAATAGGGATTTAAGAGTGTTTCTGCTTGTTTATCTGAGTGACAGCAGCCTGACTCGTGAGCATAGACTGTAAAAAAAAAAAACTTCCTTTCACTGTAAAAAAAAAAAAAAAATGAAGCCAAAATATCCCAGAAATGGCGGTAGACATTGTGAGCCAATTTCATAATTCACTTGTGATCCTTAGCCCATATTCCCGCCCATACAGTTATAGTTTATTGTATTGTTATCATTTTCGTTTGTTTTGTAACATTTTGTAATAATTTTTTCCAACAGCCCAAGCATACATACAGGCTTATAGAATGTTGCATAAATCAAATTTATAAGGGGAAAAAAACTATAAATAATAAATCAGCTCCATAGTGGATTCCAAGTGATCAAGGGTTTAGGATGTTCCATTTAAACCCATTGCAAGTGGTCTGCCAGTAGTGGGCTCTCGTGCATCGTAAGCAACGACGTAGATCCCAATGAACAAGATGAAGGGACGTTAGTGAGGGAAGGGAATAAAAAATTTAATTTAAATGCAGCCTCAAAGCACAGCTGTCAATCATGACGTTACACCCCGTTTTTTTAGCATTAAATAACTAAATAAAACCAAACTTAAAGGGATAGTTCACCCAAAAATGAAAATTCTGTCATCATTTACTCACCCTCAGGTTGTTCCAAACCTGTATAAAATTTCTTTGTTCTGTTGAACACAAAAGAAGATATTTTGAAGAAGTCCGGGGCACCATTGACTGCCATAGTATTTATTTTCCTACTATGGAAGTCAATGGTGCCCCAAAGCAGCCTGGTTACAAACTCTTTTTAAAATATCTTCCTTTGTGTTTAGCAGAAGAAAAATTTATACAGGTTTGGAACAACTTGAGGGCGAGTAAATGATGACAGAATTGTCATTTTTGGGTTAAAAATCTCTTTAATGGAAAACGAACATGAACATATGTCTGCGTGATAAGAACTACCTAAAATGACAGAAACCATCTTTGGAAAAAATGTATTTGAAGTGTAATTGAATTTTTTAGTTTGGCTCGTGTCCCATTCTAATACATGGAGAGGCCGGGGTTTTTTGACATATATTGCAGCCAGCCACCAGGGGACAATGCTTTGCCATGCTGGCAAAAGGAAAGTTTTTTTCAGAGCGAAGAAAGTTACACATTTTTTTCCCCCCTTTGGAATAATGTGCTCCAATGAATCATGCACAATAAGTCCAGAAACATAGGTCAGTTCTTGTTTCATAAAGACTTTTGCATTAACTTGGAAATGCAGCAATTTTCCCAGTCTCACCTGTCACCTCCACCTTTATCTGGATCCTGAAGCTCAAAGCTGCCATAGCTGTACACTCCAGATGCTGTGGTCACATGCTTCCGCGGAACAAATCCCACAATCTGATCCGGGAATTGCTACAACACAAATTGAAATGATAACAAGTTAGAGTATGTGTCCCAGATCAAGATGCAGATCAAGTTTCCTAGAATTGCTTTCAGAAAATATTCTCCACAATAACACAACACTTATGGAAAACATTACCTTCCAGACAGAAAATGCAAAGTTGATATCGGGAACACTGACCAATGTGTCATCGTCTAGCATCAAAACAGCTGCCCAGGTGAAAGAGAGTGTCGGTCAGTGCAATCTCACAGACAAGAGCACATTAAATTTCAGTCGTAATGAATCTAGTAGGATCATGCCTTAAAGGGGCAGTTCACCCAAAAATGATCATCATTTATTCACCAACCATCATGTTGTTTCAAACTTGTATGACTGACTGACTTATGGGAAAACAAGATATTTTGAGAATTTTTCAGTATTGTTATTTTGTCCATTCAATGTAAGTCAACGGTCACAAAAAACGGTTTGGTTACCAACATTCTTCAAAATATCTTATTTTGTGCTCTGCAGAAGGCACAGTCAGGTTTGGAGTGGAAAGTAAATAATGATAAAATTGTATCCCTTTATCCCTATCCCTTCAAAAGAACTTTTTCTTCATTTACTCTAATGTTGTTTTAAGCTTACATTAAATACAAAAATTAAATACGATTGTTCCAAACCTGTATAAAATTTCTTTGTTCTGTTGAACACAAAAGAAGATATTTTGAAGAAGTCTGGGGCACCATTGACTGCCATAGTATTTATTTTCCTACTATGGAAGTCAATGGCGCCCCAAAGCAGCCTGGTTACAAACTCTTTTTAAAATATCTTCCTTTGTGTTTAGCAGAAGAAAGAAATTTATACAGGTTTGGAACAACTTGAGGGTGAGTAAATGATGACAGAATTGTCATTTTTGGGTTAAAAATCCCTTTAATTGAAAAACGAACATGAACATATGTCTGCGTGATAAGAACTACCTAAAATGACAGAAACCATCTTTGGAAAAAATGTATTTGAAGTGTAATTGAATTTTTTATCTATTAATCTTTTATCTATCTATTAATTTAATAAAAACACTACATTAAAATCCAATTGAGCAAGTTTTTAATATTAAAAATATTTTAATAAATAATGTAATACATTATTTTTTTGAATGTTTATAACTTTTTTATTCAGGGTGACACTGTGTCCAGAGAATACAGATTAAAGAAGTCTGGTACATTTGCAGAAATGTTTATTAATCTGCATTGTCCCTGTTAAATAAACAAAATAATAATAATAATAATAATAATAAAAAAAAAATAATGTGTACACTCATGTGTGTTTTAATCTAGATTATAAAATACTTTTTCTTTTTTTATCATGGGCAGTCTTATGTCACTGACCCATGACCCTAAATGGGAAAAAAAAAAAAAAGTCATGGTTGTGTAACATTGTTGGGTCAACTATTTGGCAGGTCACCTCTCCTTCATGTGAGAACCACACACCTACCATCAGTCTTGATCTCAGGGTGCGGCTGCAGTCGATTGCGCATTCTGTTGATGCTCTGCTCTTTGAAGAAGACGGGCACAGGGTGTGGGCCGAGGGCATCCCATAGTTTCCTGGGCGGTGGCTCGCCAGGGTTATTCCACACTATGATGATGCACTGCAGGTGAGGCACAGCCTGATAATGATTGAGGAGTCTGAGGAGTATATCGGTGCGGTTGTACGTTTGCATGATTATAGTAAAAGTGTCCTCTGGGTCTGGGAGGGTAAATGAGGTATTGGATCTATGGCGGAGCTGTCGGAAAAAGCTGCCGTCTTCATTGTTAGGCAATAAAAAGGTGAGAGAGACTCCAGCCAGAAGCAGCAACACAATAGAGCTGATGATGAAGTGCGTCCGCACGCGGCCCAACGATCTGCAGCAACACCAATGAATCCTGATGACAGAAGAAGATAAGAGGTTTAATGAGAAAAGCTTTTATATTGCTGCAAACCTGTATGAGTTTATTTTTTGGTGGAACGCAAAAAGAGACATTTTGTAGAATGTCTAATTTGCTCTTTTCCATAAAACAACAGCATGACAATGCTGGCAAAATTGAGTTACTACTGGAATAGGGTGTCAGATTATGATTGATCATGTGTGTGCATATATTTCTTGAGTAGCAAACCAGCATATTAGAATGATTTCTGAAGGATCATGTGACACTGAAGACTGGAGTAATGATGCTGAAAATTCAGCTTTGCATCACAGGAATAAATTACATTTTAACATATATTAAAACAGAAAAAGGGTACTTTAAATTATAATAATATTTCACAATATTACCCGCTTTACTGTAGGCCTTTTTTTTTTTTTTTTTTTTTAGCCTTGATGAGTATAAGAGGTGGATGGACAAATGGACAAAATGTAATGGACAAAAACATAAAAAAAAATCTTACCCACTCACCCCAAATATACATGTGTTCCATAGAATAAAGAAATAAGTAAAGTCACTTAGTTTTGGAGTGAAGTAAATAAATGAATAGTGAAGTAAAGTAAATAAGTGACATATTTATTTAACTATCCCTTCAAACATGCTTTACACATTTCCACACTGACCATGGCAGTATTTACAGAACTATCAATGCCTGGGCATATTGGTGGAATTTAATAAAGAGGGAAACATTTATATTAAATGTAGATGGCACTGAGAGATAGTACTGATACAGTTTCACTGTTATATCAACTCTATGCAGGTTTTATTCTCAAAAGTTTCAGAGACATTAGCAGTAGCGTTTAAATTTCCTACACATAGGCTAAAGGTCCATATTGAGAAAACACACCAAACAGAATAGTTGCTAACTATATGATCATGTTAATTATAACTTCATGTGTGCCAACAGTTTTACTGAATTATAGTAAAATTATTGTGAGACTGTCTGTTAAATACTCTAAAACAACAGAAAACAGTGTAATTAATGAAAGATACTGCATGCGACGTATTATCACATGCCATGTTACAAATAAACATATCAGACCTGTCATGACAGACAGGAACACGAGTAGATTTGCATCTTGAAATGACACAAAGCAAAAAGTACCTCATTGCATTCCCATTATAAGTCAACACTCCAGAAGGAAGTTTACTTGCTCGCGCATGCGCACTGAGTTTCTTATAGTGAATTGGTATCCGATTCATTTCCGTGAATCGGTTCGTTAGAAAGAACCAAAAAATGATTCAGCGGTTCTTTATGTCACCATATGGTTTCTGTCACGCGTTGGCCACAAAAATTTAAGGGTGAAGATCAGTGTATATATTGCTTTTTATCACTTTACTATTTTTCGACGAGATTTTATTAATATGGGTGTTTATCATAATTCCATGTCTCCCTTTCATTACTATTATTTTTTTTTATTATTATTATCATTATTTATTTTAAATATTATTATTATATTATTACAAATACTCATCAGTTCTCGGCTAATTACGAACCTTTTCTTGGTTCACTGATTTAGCGAGTCGAACATGACCGAATCCGCTGGACCACTGATTCAGTCAAATGAATCATTTTCATTCGGTTCATTAAAAGATTCGACTCAACGGAACGATTTCGTTCACTGCACTAGTTTCTAGTAGAGATAAGTTTGATACTGGTACATACTTTGAGGTAGTTTACATGTTTTATGCTGTGTCCCCTTTTTATAGGCGTCGTCGCAAAGCAACTTTACAGAGACATTAGAGAAACGCTCGCGTTTTTACCTGCAGAGAGCGGTAGTGAGTGAGCTGCATTATTGAAACGGATTTTCTTCACTGATTACACATCGAATCGTTTTGTGTCCATAGGAGAGCACATGAGCTGCAGGCTAAAATATGATGACAATTCCCAGCAGCTGCACTACGCTGTCCTGCCCTACGGTTAAGTTGTCGAATGGACTGAACATTCCCATTCTGGGTTTAGGTGAGAACAAGAGCATTTATGACATCCGAATGCAACAATAAATGAAAAAGAGTGTTTCTACTCTGCTTGTTTATCTGACTGAGCGCGCGCCAGCTGACTCGGGTCATAATTTCGGTTTTCATATGTCAAGTCAAGACAAGTCACCTTTATTTATATAGCGCTTTATACAATACAGATTGTTTCAAAGCAGCCTTACAGTGATAAACAGGAAAATAACGATTCAATGATGCAAACAGAATTTAATTCTGCTGTAAATTCTGCAGCTGTAAAAAGAGAGAGAGAGAGAGAGAGAGAGAGAGAGAGAGAAAGCTATTTTTATGAGATGAAAAATTTAAATTTTGACATAAAAAGTCGAAATTATGACATATTATTATTATTATATTACGGTATATATGACATCCATAATTGTCATAATTATGACAGTCAGAATTTCGACTTTGTTTTGTTGAATTATTTTTCTTTATTCTTTTTATTATAATTATGACTTAGTATGTCATAGTTACGCCTTATTTTGCCAGTTATGACTATTAAGTTTTTCATAATTTAGACTTTATCTCATAATTTAAATTATGTCATGGCATAAACATTCATAATTGACATTCCTACAGTTTTTCCTGGATTTGATGTCCCCATGAAACAATTCTGCATATTTTACATAAAGTGTTAATCAACTTTCATGCCACATGGTTTTCAATGCATAAATGTTCCCTAATTAACACAAAATCATAATGATTAGTAAGAATAATTAAAAAAAAAAAAAAAAAAAACAAACAAAAAAAAAACCTTTTTGAAGGACTTGACAGGCAAATTCCCATGTCCCCAAATCATGTTTTCTCAACTTCACTTTGAAATAAAGGTTACAGATATTTTTCTAAATTATCAATTTTAAGAATTAGCATACACATTTACTTATTCTCTTTGGCATAAAATACAATTTATTATGATACATTTTGATACTCAAACTAAAGTCCACCCTGTTACACTGGTGCTATTTGCCCTAAATCACATGACTTGCTAGAAGTGACATCATTTCTTGGAGGGGAAAGCAACTCCAAGAACAAAGTAAGAATCAGTCATAAACTTTTCTCTCTTTTACTTATTTTTAAAAGATTTATATATTAGCATAAAATAGATGGGGACTTTCGGAGAACATCGGGGGTGCTGGAAGCAATATTTTCAAAAGGGCGGAGTTGATGTTTTTTTTTTTTTTCGGGAATGTTTGTGAGTTTATGTCAAAAATTTATTTTTGTTACTACTTTCAAAAGAAAATGGTTCGCAATATTCTGCAACACTGTGTCTACACCGGAGAATCCTTGGACACATCAAAGCGAGCATTTCAAATCCAGTTGTCCTGGTGTTGGTAGTGCATCCTAAGGGACCTAGATAATGGGTTGGGTGGCACTGGCCCAGAAAACACTGAGAAACACTGCCATAAAACATAACATGCCCACCCTGTTATTTCAATTTATACTGTGCATGAAAATGTTTCTTTATTTTTCAAAAAGAGATTTTATATCCCAGCTAGTAATAGCCTTTTTTTTTTTAGCTGAAAACATCCACCCTGTTACATACTGCATTGTAAATATGTCATGTAACAGGGTGGACAAACGCCATAGAATGTGAAATCTGAAATATTTGGTCAGCATTATGATGTTATACTAGCCTGAGCTTGACCAGTGTGTTTTTATGATAGTAAAGCTGCAAGATTAATCGTTATAAGATTGCATTTTCGTTTCAGTCACCCTCACAATCTTATTCCTAAATGACATTGATTCTCCTGTGTCTATTAAACCTTTGACAAAATCACACTGGAACATTCAAATCTGTGTTCGCGCTGTCGCTGACCCAGAGAAAGAAGTTGTCATGAATAAGTATGAAACAAATTCAAAAACAGTATTTTCAACATCACAGTATGGTTATTTCTGTTACAAATATTCAAAATATCACACAAGTACTGGGATTCAGTTTTAAAAACTGATGTCTACGGTAGCGATCAAAATGGAGCAAATCACCTTTTAAAAGTAACTTGCCGCAAATAATGATTGTATCATTTACATTGTTACACCAGTAGATGGTGATACATTAAAAAATGTAATTGTCAATGAAGCATTCATTCAAGAGATTCATTCAAAAACTGATTCATCCAGTAATGAAACAAGTATTTATGGGTGAGTCATTGAATCATACATTCAAACCAATTTAAAAAAAAAAAAAAAAACATTTTTAAATAAACTGCAGCAATTAACTTTTTGTCAGAACCTCTTAGTAAATTACTTTTAGTTGTTTTTTCAGAATTGTGGGGAAAATCGTGTTCTCTGTTTGAAACAAAAAAAAAATTGTGTTTCTCAATTTATCCAGAATCGGGCAGCTCTTATAGACCGACATTTTCTTACTCATAATTTTAAAAATGTTCTCGACAAAAATGCTCAGTCCAAAATTGTTTTGATAGTGTTTGGTTATATCTCGGTGGCTGTGGACACCAAAATTGGCAACATGTACTCTTTACCAGTAATGATTTGGGTGTATTTTAGCAGTGTAAAATGTCTTTATTTTCACTTCACATAGACAAGTTTTGATTTATTGTCGGCTCTCATTCATCAGGGACATCTCATGATGGAGGGTACAGTCATGAAGCGATGCTTTATGCTCTACAGGAGTGTGGCATAAGACATATAGACACAGCCAAGCGTTATGGCTGTGAAGAGGCTTTGGGGAAAGCTGTGGCTGATAGTGCTGTACCACGAGAGGAGCTCTGGCTCACCACCAAACTATGGCCTGGAGATTACGGCTACCAGAGCGCCAAACAAGCCTGCCGAGCCTCGTGTGCCAGGCTGGGGGTGGATTATTTAGGTAAAACAGTGACATGTTAAGTCAAAACTGTGTCACATGGACCTCAAATGTTAGATTTCTTTGTAAACAGCCATTGACTGTCTTGTAATGGCTTTTGAAACAACTTCTTTTACAGACCTGTATCTGATGCACTGGCCTGACTGCATGGTTCCAGGTCTCTCCAGTCGTGAGGTTCGAGCGGAGACGTGGAGAGCTCTGGAGGAGCTTTATGATGAAGGTTCATGCTCTTTTAGGCACATTCTACTCTTTAGAAATGCAGACATCCCACCCTGCAAAAACCCTTTTTCCTGTAGATGGCACAACACCCCATCCCCCCACCCCCCATTATATTAAAAAAAATTATATTATAGGCTACTATTATATTAATTCACGTAAGCTGCCTAACACAGGTTTGTTCATTCAGTAACATTTGTGCGCCGAAAGTGAAAGTGATGTAGTTGAGTGACGGAAAAAGAGCCGGGTCTCCACAAAATCAGAACGCAAGTGGTCACAAAAGACGCATTTGAATCGCGTGATAATACTAGCTGTAGCGGTAATGCGTCTTGGGTGATCACTTGTGATCGGTTCACTGACAAGTTGGAAACAGGCTTTCTCTCTTGCTCGCTCGATTTCCGGGATATTGCATATAATTTGCAGGAGTCAGGGAGTCGCTATATATGCAGGAGACACCCAGACCTTCCGGGAGAGGTGGTATGTCTTGAACTGACAGTAACTTTGTAGATAATGTCCCCTCTCCCTTGTTTCAGGTTTGTGTCGTTCCATTGGAGTGAGTAACTTTCTCATCCGTCACTTGAACGAGTTGAAGGATCATGGTGGAATTGTGCCTCATGTTAACCAGGTATGACTGAATGAAATGGTCGACACTTTTGACTCGACTCTTAAAATTTAAAAATGAGAACAGCATCAGCTGATGATGATAATAAACTTTGTTTAGAAAGCATGAAGTGCAAAAAAACCGACTGAGATTGTTACAAATAAAATAGGACATCTCAAAAACAACTGTACCTCTAAAAAACATTAAATTTGTTGGGACCTCTTTTAGCTTTATGTATAAAGAATTATGCAGTTTATAATATAATGATTATCTTTATTCTCAATGATAACACCAAACAATATATGTTTATTTTCTTAAGAGCTTTAATACACTCAGTAGCATCTTTCATAAACTTATTAATAAATATTTAAAATATTCTATTTTTTAATGCAATTACTACAAAGCAAAGAGTTAGTCATAAAGAGATTTTTTTTGTCAAAATTAAAATGTACTTGCAGAAAAGAAGGGTAGATATAATTTATAAAGCACTATATATGGGTCATTGACGAGTAAGGTTTTTAAAAGTGTAAAAAAAAAAAAACATAATGGAGATATAATTAATTTTGAAGTTTTAGTAAGTGTTAACAATGAGATTATGGGGTTATTCAATTAACACTATAATCAATTAACACTACTTTTGTCAATTTTTTATGAGATGGACAAAATTTGTCACAAAAAGTCATTCGGTTTAACCAAAATTTTACCGAATGACACTTTTGGTTACAAACAATGCTAACAGGCTAATATCTAGCTAGCTAGCAAAAGGACAATCAAACATTTTATGTTTTGTAAAAAAAAATAAAATATTACAAAATTGTCCATGTTTTATAGCGGTTGTACCGAATGACCTGATGTTTCGGGACATGCATATGAGCAAGTGAAAACATGAATTTTTCAAATAGTTAAGAGTTAGTTAATTTGCTTCATGACCATGTGGTCCTTTGCAGGTGTCTGAATGATGTCACATCCTGTTACATGATATTGACCGCATGACTTGATCCAAAATGTTCCCTTTATATTGGTTACTCCGAATGACATCAATTAAATAAATTTTTCCGGACATTCTTTCTCATAACAAAGCAACGACTTCTACACATAATTTTAATACCATTTTGCACTATGTTGATATATGATGTTATAAAATCATGCCAGAATAAAAAATATATACATTTATTACATTTTAAGATATTATAATCACAAATTGAATGGCTGTATTTGTCTTTGGACGGTTAAACCGAATGACCTTTTGAAAATGACCTTCAAAATCTTTAAAATACCTTTATATGTAGAAAAATATAA
Source organism: Ctenopharyngodon idella (assembly GCF_019924925.1). Classification (NCBI taxonomy): domain Eukaryota; kingdom Metazoa; phylum Chordata; class Actinopteri; order Cypriniformes; family Xenocyprididae; genus Ctenopharyngodon; species Ctenopharyngodon idella. The sequence goes on from NC_067221.1 coordinate 21,609,579, forward strand.
TTAAAACCTTTTGGATTCAATAAAAGAGATCTAGTTGTACTATCTTACATACTTTGGATGTCATAGCTTTGTTTTTTTATTATTATTAAGGCCTTTTGACAAAAAAATGACCCGTCATGTCATTGACCCATATATATATATTTATATATGCCTACATCATGATGATGATAAACTTTTTTTTATAAAGCATGACATGCTTTATATACAGTCAAACCAAAAATTATTCAGACACTAGATATAATTTATATTTTTTACTAGTGGGTGCAAGACACTATAGTTCGGTTATGTAAATGAGGATAGCAAAATAAAGTAAACTGTGACACATTATACCCAAAAATTCTTCATACAGTGGACTACCAGTAAAATTTATAAAAATTTGGAACCAACAATTATTCAGACACTTTGACCTGACCATGTTTTGCTTAAGTGTTATCTGACATAATTAAGATTATTTTTTTCTGACACAGTTTAACTCTAAAATCTTGTCATATTTTATTAACATTTTTTTTAAACTATAGTGAATAAACTGAGATAATGAATGAAATGTACAATACATTTTGGTTTGACTATATATATATATTTTTTTAAATTTCAAAACTTCCATATACTTCAATAAAGTTTATATAATAAAAAAAAACATTTTTAAACACTTTTTAATTACATAAAACACATAAAATTAAATGATTTAACGCATCATTTTTGGATTTATTGTGGTGAATCATGTCACTGGTTTACTTGCAGGTGGAGTTTCATCCCTTCCAGCAGCCCCTGGAGCTGGTTGAATATTGCCGGAAGGAGGATATCGTTTTTGAAGGCTACTGTCCTTTGGCCAAAGGTCAAGCACTCACTCACCCAGCAATCATGGAGCTCGCCCATAAATACGGCCGCAGCGCGTCACAAATATGCATCCGCTGGAGTATTCAGGTACAGTTTGCTTTTCAGTAGATCCCCAGGTGCAGGGATAGACCACCCACAATGTAGACAGTAAGATTGAGACAACATAGTTTCATAATATTTGTGAAACATCTGTCTGTTACAGTAATGCAATGATCACCTTCCAACTGTGAGTTATGATTGTGATTGTCATGCAAATATAATTCAGAAGCAGCTGCAATAATGTTATTCATTAATTTAGTTCTACATTTTTTTTTTTTTTTTTCAGAATGGAGTTGTCACAATTCCAAAGTCCACCAAACCAGACAGGATCCATGAAAACTGCCAAGTAAGTTTAAATCTGGATCTTAAAGCAGCAATTTTCATGCAAAAGAAGAAAAATAATTATATTAATGTTATACAAGAATGATATTAAACTTTAAAGTTATTAGCTGAAATAAGACATTTAATGCCTTGCAATATGCAATGCATCATAAATTGTTGCACAACTAACAATTAGATTTTTTTCACCATTTACTAACTGACAGATAAAGTAATACTAAAAATGTCTAATAATAACTATTTGTACCAATTAACATAGGCAGGCTACAGTCTACTAAGCTGTGAATTATGTATTATACATTCTCAGTTCTCTTTGAATACTTTTTGCCGGCTTGTACTGTATCATAATTGAAACATCAACAGTTTCTCTTTGAGATCATCCTTTTTAAACCACACTCATAATGTTGTGCTGCGCAGGTGTTTGGGTTCAGGTTGGACGATTCAGACATGGCAGCTCTGAGTTTGTTGCATGATGGGAGACATGTGAGCTGGGACCCAACTCATGTGGAATGACCAAATCTCCAAGAAAACCACCTTTTCAGGTGAGCTTGGAAAACAGTGAGGCTCAATCAGTCTAGTTTGTTTTACAAATAACAGTGACCAAAAATGGTATTATATCTGAAGTAATTACGTAAAGTATGAAGGATGATCTCAAAGACAGTTTCAGTGTTTAGGTTAAAGGGGTTGTTCACCCAAAAGTGAAAATTATGTCATCATTTACCCACCCTCAAGTAACAGATCTCGCCCCCATGGACTACCATAGTATTTATTTTTCCTACTATGGCAGTAAATGGGGGCGAGATCTGTATGGTTATTGACATTCTTCCAAATATCTTCCTTTGTGTTCAGCAGAACAAAGAAATTTATACAGATTTGGAACTACTTGAGGGTGAGTAAATGATGACAGAATTTTCATTTTTGGGTGAACTATCCCTTTAAGTTACAGGTTAGGATTTTTTTTTTTTTTTTTTAATTTACCTGATGTTCATTTTAGCTTCATAATTACTTCACAGGTATTTGGATTCACACTAACAGCAGAAGACATGGACCAAATTAGAGGTTTACACACCAATCAGAAGCTGATTCATCTCACTCATCCAATCTGGAAAGGATAACCTGGCAATCAAAATACAAGAGGTTTGTTTTTAGGACACTGTCAGGTCCTGATCTCAATGTGAAAGGAAAGGTCATTTGTGAAAGTGATGAATTCAACGCAGTCAGTGATTTGAATGCTGCTGCTGTAACATGTGCCTTTTAAAATGACAAAGCAAATGTGGTATTAATTCACGTTGAAGGACTATTATTTGTGCAATTGTCTAAATATTTATAGTAACATCAGTAGAGGGAGTACAGGGTACAGAATTTTTTGCCTCAAATATCTTTTGACATATTAACAGTCATTACCTGTGCCAAATAAATTTATAACCATTATATATATATATATTTATTTATATATATATATATAAATATAAATATAAGAATACTAGTTAGTACACTTCGTATCCTCAAACACTAGACATGGACAAACTTTTTTTTTTCCCTTAATGTAAAACTAGGTGAACAAGCAAGATTTGATGATATTGAAGTCTACTCATTCTCTATTTTAAACTCAAAGATTTATGAAATTGTTAAAAATAAGAATAAAGTGTTGATCTGTGTTTGAGTTTCTTTGAAGTTGCAGTGTTGGGACTGAAAGGAATCTTAAAAATACAAAAAAAAAAAAAAAACAAACAAGCACAGCCAACACACATCTTTATAGCAGTGTTACCAGTATTGTTTATTCCATCCCTCTCATTTAGAATCGTTGTACACAAGTTACATTTTCTCCATATCACAGGTTCTGTTAAATTATTATTTTTATTTTTTTTAAATCTTGTCCTCTAATATCCAGTTTCACCTTCTTTTAAACAAACAAAAAGCAGATTGTATTATACAAAAATGCAAACCAATTTTCACACAGTGAATTCTTTTACAAAGTCATAAAATGGCGTAATAATGGCTACATCCACATTGGAGTAAGATGGTTCTAAACATTCCTTAATGGAGTATAATATATATTTATATATAAAACCTTTCCTTGTTGAAATTGAGCCTGTACCTTAATTTAAGAGATTTTACAAGACAACTTGGAAGTAATCATAAAAAAGCCATTACATTTCCCAAAAAGTTAGGAATAAAACAAACAAAATGACAAAAAAAAGACAGCCATAACAGTGTTATAAGATTCAAAATGAGTTAATTTGCATTTCATTTAAATGAATTCAACAGGTCTGTTCAAAACAGACACAATCCAGGCAGAGAAATGAATATCATCCATTAGGAACAGACCCATTCTCAAAGAAAATCACATTATTCTGCAATTTCTTACTTGAGGAAAAATAACCTCATGCACAAAACTGTAAATGAGCCTTACTGAGTCGTTTCCCATAAGTTGCTATGTGTGGGTGGTTGACATTAATTTGTAAAACAAACAAAAAATATCCACACCGAAGTAATTCGCTCAGTGAGATCACTGATCATTAGAGGGAAAAAAAAAAAAAGTTCTACAGCACCCAAGCAAGTGCTAAATATTAAATACAAGATAGCACATTCCCATACAATCCAAAGATTCAAATAGAAGCAGCATCCTGGCAGTGCAGCACTCGAGAATGCTTACCGTCGTACAGCTTTGGGCACTCTGTGAAAGCCAAACGCAAAAAAATCTCAGCACACCTGCCAAACGCTGGCTAAAGGTTTGCCTGTCGTAGCAGCGGTTAGCAATGCTAAACAGAACGCTCGTCATGCTAGTGCTTGCGCCTAACAAAAACCAAAGACAACCCAATGCTAACCGGTGACAGGAGCGTGTTAGCGAAGCTCCTGAAAATTGTATGGAAAACAGCTGGGAGGAGGAAAATAAGCAGAAATCCTCACGTATGTATAAAAGCCTTGCCATTTAACTATTCTTAGTCACGTTCATACACCTCTATAGATGAGGCGTCAAGATAAGCTGCTCGATTTAAATGCCTCCTGTGCAATTGTTTTTTATTTTCCTTGTATAAATATAAATGGATTTCTCAGAGCATTTATCATATCCTCCTTCCTCAAAATTTGAGGTGGCACATATTGTGAGCAATATCTAGAAATTATAGTACACATATGGGTGAATCTCATGGAACCTGACAAGAACATTACCGGAACATATTTCATCTCAAAATAATAATAATAATAATAATAATAATAATATATAATAACGCATTCAAATCAAGTACAATTCACCATGTATTTTGAATTTAGGGAGGAAGATGTGCTTATTTGTCATGAAAATGTCAATACAAACAAAACAAAACAAAACACTAATAACCCTATACATTCTTTTCTTTATCTAAATTTTTTTTGTGAAATGTGAGCCGGACATGTTCTTATGAGTTTCACTTTGATTATTGGGCTACAAAAAAGGTGAAAAGATCTTGAAGGGCTAGCCAGAGATCAGATTCCCCAGAAAAGAAACAAGCGTCTCAGCTGAGAAATCATAAGCTAACCCTACGCAGCTCATTTCAGATCAGGCAAAGCCTTAACTAGTTTGTGAGATCTTCAACAGCATGAAATAGAAACACTACGAGAATTCAATTTACCGATTTAGCATGGAGAAAGACAACATTCTGGAGAATTTGCTCAGCGAGTGTGATGGACATCACGCGATAAGTTTAAACCTCGATAGTAAGGTTGATGTCATCTCTGCATTGTCGGCACAGCTCGATTTCAATCTCGACGACTGCTTGAAAAGGCTGCGTGTGCTCTTTCATTAACAAGAACATCAAATAATGACCGTGACTACGAGTCATCGTAATTAGAGAAATCAACTATATCACCACGGGTATAGCACAAAAACCACAAAAGATTACACGTTAAGAGGTTGCACCCAAAATTGGAGCTGTATATCATAGTCGGTCTCAAGAGACTAGAACAAAATGTCACACGTGAAGAATGTCATCACTATAGGAAGACTTCAGACTTCAAATAATCTTGTTCTCCTCGTTTTCGGGGCCTCATTTGGAAACAGTCGTTGTGTAAAAATGTTTAAGCCAAAGCAGGTTGATGGAGGGATAAACTTCAATTCATGAGCCTCAATTCATGAAACATTTGAGTAGCATTAAAAATTCTGCTTGTCCCATTGCATAAATTCATAATCGTCTTTGATGATTCCAAACTAATTTTAAGTTGTAAAGAGAAAGAGGAAACACAAAAGACATTAAATAGCTTGTCTATAATGAACATCTGTCTGGATTTTTATTTAAAGGGATAGTTGATCCAAAAATGAAATCAATTTACTCCCCCTTCATGGCTTTCAAAACCTGCATGACTGACTTTACTCTGTGGAACACAAAAGAAGATACTCTGAAGAATGTTTCAACTGTTTTTGTCTATTTATATTTAAAAAAAAAAAAAAAATGTTATACAGGTTTGGAATGGCATGAGGGTGAGTCAATGACAACAGAATTTATTATTGGTTGAACTCTCTCTAATTTCTCACCTAAGCAAATTTCGAAAACATTTACCAGAGTGTCAAAACTGTAATGCAATCGTTCAGCGCTACGGGACCTGGTGTTGTTGAAACTACGCACCCTGGTATATTTCTTTGCAGCAATAGTGGCGAGACCCGAATATGCAAACTCGACCAGGAGAGCCAAATATGCAACTTCACAGAAGTTAGGGAAAACTGATGAAATTATTTCCTAATAGGCTGTAATCTTACAAAGACTGTGGCACTGGGAGAAACAAAAATCACCACAGAGCTCTGAAGAACACAAGGGAAGTGAAGTGTTGCACTTCCTTGACTAAAAAGCACACACTCATGGAAAACATGGAAAAAAGTGCTCATTTTTAAAGACATCTGTTTGCATTCTATAAAACAGAACGCTTTAGACATGTGTCACCACACATTTACAAATTCCTTAACAGTTATATAGCCAAACCATAAATTAAACAAAACCTGACAACTGATATATATATATATATATATATATAATATATATATATAAAAATCTATCTCTCTTCCCCCTTGTGTCATCCAGAGCCCTATCTAACTGCCTTACAGTGATATACTGCCACGGTCGAGCGTCATGTGAGGAGACCCGTGATAACGGTCCATAGAAATGGATTCATAAAAGGTTCTCCATGCTACTTTAAACCTGGTGAGTCAGATCATATTCAAGGCTGCAGAGGATCCAGGGAGTTGAACGTTTCAACAGAGCCCCGACTACACCGTTGCAACTTGCCCCGATGCTAAAAATAGTGCGCTTGATTCTCGTTTTGATTCCACTAGTTTGTGTCGTCCTGTCTGTGCTAGCTTTGGGTTGACTGTTCTTTCTTAATATATTGGGAACACAACAAAGTAAGCATTATTCAGATGCCCTGGTTTCCAGGCGATGAGAAGTCATTAAAACAAAAAGCTCATTCACAGAACAAAAAGAAAGAAAATTTATGTCACGGCAGATACTGCTCATTTTTCTAAATAAAACAACAGAGAAGTTTGTGTCGTGCATGCATGTAGCAGCATGCAGGTGTGTGCGTGTTCGTGTATGTGAATTTGTGTCCCTCATATCAGCTCCGTCTGAATATTAAAAACACATCTTGCAAAAGCTCTTGAAACTGGTTGAATTGGTCAAGAGACAAATTTCAAAGCCCTCCGAGAAGGAATATTGACCTCTGGAGAGGTTGTCGGCGTATATGTGTGTGTGTGAAGGTGTGTGAATACACTCTTAAGAGCAAGAGTGAACGACACCGTTCTTTTGAAGGTCTGAGCTACTCGCCGCTTGGTCAGCGGAGCAGAGGGTGAGAGACGATGTCTTATTGGTCAGCGAGAGCATAGATCCACCCATACTACTGGCTGGCTTCATGCCACTGGATCCATTAGACACCTCACTGATGGACAGAAGAGAAACAGACAAAAGAGAGAATAAGTTTATTTGTGTAAACATTATTTAAACATGCGTACTGGCTAACAGAGCAATAGGAAAACAGACAACAAAAGAGGCTATTTTAGGTCTTTGCTGATGGTAGCCTAAGGGAAAAGACCGGTGAGCCTAACAAGACCAACAAGTACCAATGTCGCCGTGAACTGATGTAGAACCATTAAAGGATTAGAAACACTTAGTTAGATAATAAACTGCTCTTGAAAATACTATAAATATTGGCTTAAGACGGCATAAATCAGGAGTTGGCAAGTTCAATCCTAGAGAGCCGCTGTCCTGCAGAGTTTAGCTGCAACCCTGAAAAAAAAAAAAAAAAAAAAACAACAACTCACCTTCCTATAGCCTTAAGGCATTTCTCAATACCAAGTATGCAAAGTTCAGACTTGGCAAGTTCAACTCAGGAGAACGGACTCCCGAGGACGAGAGGACGCAAGTCCGGTGATTCTAGAAATGGAACAGCAGCGCTCTTGATAGCTCTGGCTACTCCGGTTGTATGTATATTTTACACAACAATTAAAAAAAAAAATGTTATATAACACCACTCTGCCTCTTTTCGTGTTCATTTAAAAAAATCGTAAAAATATAAATAGCCTCACAACCACAAATGTGGTTCAGACAACGCGTTCATTGATTATCTTAACTGCATGTATAGTATTTATAACAAAAAGAAATATAAAACACACCCAGCCTCTTTTCGTTTACATTTAAAAAATATTAAACATTAATATGTGGTTCAGGCAATATGTGCATACTCTGGTTATCTTCACTGTAATAAAATGAAATAAAACATAAAACAAAACCCTGTCTCTTTTTGATAAATGTCAGTTTTAATGATCAATAATAGCCATTATAAAAGTATAAGAAGCTATACAATAAGAAATAAAAGCAAACAATTCAGTGAAACGTACATATACAAAGTCAGCACTCTAGTAGGCAACAACGGTAAAGTTAAATAGAGGGAGTCCTTTAAATAAAAAAGTTATTAAACTTCACTTTGCCCTCAGCCAAAATGATTTGCCAGGGAACAAATTATAGATTCATCAGACCAAAGATTGCCCATTAGATATACACAAGACGAATTATGTCATGTTTAACCACTACAGAGACATCAGAGCCAGTGGCAAACGTCAAAACGACTTGCTGCTTTCAGCTGTGTACATGAGCGCCGAGCGCCCGGTGAAAGCCTGGATCTCACAACTCCGAAAACATCAGATCAAATTTTCAAATAGCCGCCATCTTTATCAATAAACCATACATTTGAGCTTTAAACTTGTACATTCTCACCTGAAAAACCACATTTCATTAAATAATAACTGAAGTAGGCCAATGTTTAAATTACGCGGGTTTTCTCCTTTACTATTGACGCCTGCTGGTTAGTGCGAGATGCATTCTGGGATCCGTTTCACAAGTCCACAAGAACACAAGTACAGACAAGAACACATATTGAGAAACTTCTTTAGTAATCCTGAAAAGCTTGATTAGCTTGTTCAGGTGTGTTTGAATAAGGTTGGAGCTGAACTCCGCAGGACAGTGGCTCTCTAAGACCGAACTTGCTTACCCCTGGCCTAAATAAAAGTCTTACGATCCAAGTAATTTGTGGCCCTTTACATTTTATGTGGTTTAAATGCGGCTCTCTTGGCCTCTGAACTGGAGTACCCCTGATGTAGACGAACTTAAATAAACACTGCAAAAGACGCAAACACAATGGCCATTTCACACCGCAAGCTTGAGCTTTGTGTCAGCTTCAGGTCAGCGTAACTACATTGTCACTGCAGCTGCAGACTCGCAAGAGTATTCAAAGTGGAAGTGTTTGTAGCGTCACAGCAGCGGTTGGTCATTTCTAAACTTTATAGTCTTTGAAAGTTTGTTAACATGGGGAGGTGTACAACATTGGGTAAATGGGTAAATCTTCTATAAACATTTTTGATTCTTCATTTTCTTTTCTGACATATTCCAATTCTTGTTAAAACACACTAGACATGCTTATCCTGTGCATTTTGAGCACTTTTTGTGTGGTGAAATATTTATTTTGTCCATCAAAAGTGTGCTTTCATTTTGAGCGCGAGCAGTGCAGCAAAAATAGATGATGCTGATGCAATGCTCCTGCTTGACACCCGCATGTTGCTCTTGCTCCCGGTGTGAATGCACTTATTTGCCAACATGCACGCAGAAAAAAATATGCGGTTAACGTGCCGCTCAAACTTGCGATGTGAAACGGCCGTAAGTCACACACATCTGTCTACTGCATGCTTGCACAGAAAAATAACAGAAAAGCAGTGCAATGGAATGCAGAAATGCATTGTGTGAACGGCCCCTTAAATAGCTAGTAAACAAAGTTTCCTCACTCACCCCAGTGCTAAAGAGAGCTCCTCCAGCTGGGCTTTATGGTCAGGCTGCCCATTTTCAGTGGCCTTCAGCTTGTACTCATGGGCCACCTGGTTCTCCTTCAATCATGGAAACAGGTTCAGTGAACTCAGAATGTTCTTATGAGAATAAATACTTCTATAAAAAAAAATAACCTCAAAAACATTCTCTCGTAACTGATACCGCAAGTTTCTCGTTTCACTAACAGTGGCTGTTTGACTTACCATGGCAATTTCACGGGTTCTCTTTCCGATCTCTCGCTCTACATGATGAAGCTCCAGGCTGAGCTGTTCACTGGACACAGTGCCACCTGAAGACCACTTCACCCCAGCCGTGGGCTGAGACGCCAGCGCACACGCCTCCCTCTGCAGGAGCATGGAGTTACTGGCAGCCTGAGTGCACATGCAAAATATTAATATTACTAAACATAAGACAAGTTATTAGTTTTAATTCATGAATTAAGACGGACATTTCAAACACACCTCCATCCCGCGTGTCTGCTGACTGATCTGTTGGTTGACTTGCTGGAGCTCAATCTTGAGCTGCTCACGGTCAGGGGCAGACATGGGCAGACTGGCAAAAACATGGGGAAAAAATGAATGCTCAAATGAAATCATACAATCAAACAAAAAACCCAATTATGCATCTTGATTAAGTGTAAGAGGCAAGGGTAAGTACCGCTCGTTGAAGTGTCCCTGAGAGTTGATGCTCTGGTGCTGAGGGTAGGACGATCCACCCCATCCGCTGTGGCTTCCATATGGATAGTCTGCTGAGAGAAAAACAAACTTTACCAAAAACAAAACTACAACTGCTGAACTGGAAAGTCTAAAGAAGCAGTCACATTATCAAAATTTCATCTGCACCGCTCACACAGAAGTCACTTTCAAAGAAAGCTACTTTCTGTTGGATGTCGCAGTGAATCTAGGTGACCAACTTAAACATTAAAGTTGTGAATTCTGTCAGGCAAAATTCCTGTCCATTTGGATTCCTACAAAAATGACTTGACTTCCCCCATGAAAATCGGTAAATATGACCACCTTAGATCAATAGTGTACACAGAAAGTCATCTCGGTTCTTGAACCAAATACACCAAAGAAATTCCTATAATTCAATCTTCAAATACTCTTTAAGTGATACTGAATCAAATTCTGATCTCTAATAATCATTCTTGAAGACTGGAAGAACATAAATCCTGCTAGAGATGTGCATGAGTACCCGAGTACTCGGACAGGAAAACATTGATGGACAATCATAAAATGCCCATCCCTAACTCTTGCTTTATAATTAGGGTTGGGAAATGACAATTGTTTTTGTATTCAAATCAATTCCTTTTTTTTTTTTTTACAAATGGCTTTTTCTGTTAACAGTGCTGGAACTTCTGCACTCTTTCACTAAGGCAGACCATACTAAAATACTTCATTAGTGTTCCATGAACAAATTATGAGCAGTTTTTAAATGAATCCATCAAAACAAATCACAAATGTACTGAAAAATTACTAAGAATGGTAATGGCACCTTTAAGGAACCAGAAAACTTTTCATCCACATCTATGATTATTATAAATATCTCCAATCACCTGTCATAGTCATGTGTTTGGAGCCCGAGGCCTGTGAGGACGCCATGGCCTGTACAGGCCCAGTGGTCTGGTAACCCGTTTTAGAGGTACGTGAAATGGCACCAAAAGGAGACACTGTGGGCAGAGGACCAAAGGGAATGATGGGATCGTCGTCTTTGGCTTCCGCAGAGCGCCGCTGGGTGTCCAGTGGAGGTTCACGCAGAACTTTTCCCTCTGCATTCTGTTGTAGAACAGTACAGGAAGGAAATGACAAATAAAACCTGTTACTTACAGTCTTAGCTGAAGTGTGGAAACACAAAGGGTGAGGTAGATCACTTGCCATCATCTCCACAGCACTACTGACATCTTTTGGTTTAGCATCCTTGGAGCCAATGTATGATCCTATGGTGTCACATGACCAGGGGGAATACTGCCCAGCATAGTCCGGCTCCCGACTTCCAAAGGCTTTAGAGCCATCCTCCAAATACTGCAGACATTTAGAATTCAAAAATTACAAAGAGCAATGTTGAGCATTATATTATGGAAGCTTGTTTCCACCACAGAATAAAAAAGTAAAAAAGTACATTTTGACTTTTTAATCTCACAATTTTTGTTCTCACTACTGCAAGTTTATATCTAGCAGTTCTGTTTTTTTGTTTCCATCATGTAATAAAAAAAATCTGTCTGTGAAACCAGGCCTTTATCTCAAAATTGTCAGATATAAACTCTCAAGTCAGAATTGCAAGGAAAAACATCAGAATTTTGAGTAACTCAGATGTGTTAAAAAAAAACAAAAATCAGAATTGTCCGATAAAAAGTTGCAATTATCAATTGCAGTTGCAATTTTGTTTTTTATACTGTGGTGAAAATAAGCTTCATTGTTATATTCATGATCCATGATAAAACTACAAGGATTGTGGGATCTCCTTCAGGACTCACCTCCTGAGGGTAGTCGTTGGGGAACGGGTGTGTAGGGAGAGTGGGGGAGGCAGCGAAAGGGGGAGGGGAGATGACTTTTCTCTCCTCCAGCTGGACAAGCAGCTCCTTGCGCCTGCGATGCAAGTCATCCAGACTGGGCTGAGAGCGGCTGTATGGGTCCTGCCGGGGGAGAACATATAAATAATGGTCAACAAGATAAATAACTGAACTGACTCGAGGTGCTTAAGGAAATCAGTGCAACTGACTATTAGAAAGCATATGTGACCGGTCATTAGGGTTGTGTCGGTGAGGAAATTTTCCCACTGGTTAATCGAAGTGTGACACCGGTAATACCGATATCACCGGGAGGGGTGTGTTCCCCTTTTTTGCACCTCGCTTTTAAATCACTAATTTGAAATAAAGCGAAAGTAAAATGTGCACGGCTGCACAGGGATTCATAATGGTGCGGAGCGAGCATTTTCAATTAAGTTGAGCTTCCATAGGAATGAACTGAAAACGCTCCGCCCCAATAGACTATGAATGCTGCGGATTTTACTTTTGCTTTCAAATTAGTGCCAATTCAAGGGCGGCAATTGCTTGTATGGTGGGTTATTATTCTTAATGAAAAACACAACAACTAATTCTTTGCAGGTTCCCCATTAGCACTGGGTTTAAATTCAAAATATTGCAAAAATCCAAAAATCTTATGCAATCATCCTGTCAGTCAGCTCCTCACTCTCGTAATAAATGAAATCTACTGCTGCCGATCTATGCTGCGACTCTCGTTCGGCTCATGCTGCATTGAGCAGATGCGTTCAGTTTTTAATTGTAGTGTCCGTTTTCTAACTGAACTAAATTACTTTTATTACTATAAAAAAAAAAAAAAAAATCAAAATGACGGTGGGAGGCGGTGCCGTGGTGGACAAGTGACATAACCGGTAACACAGGCTACACAGACTATCGAAGCAAGCCTACTGGTCATAAAATCAAGTGTGGGCTTGTTCACAATCATGTCAATCTCAAAGCAATCAAAAGTTATGGCATTTGAAACCAAGGTAACCTTTTTATCAAAAGTCCAAAAAAACCTTTCCAAATAAGTGATGTGTTTTACTGAACATAAGAACTAGTACTTACATGTGTAAACGCCACAATAAAAATAAAAAATACTTATTACATAGAATAATCAACAATAATTAAGTTCCTGGTTGATGATTGATCCTGGTTAACAATCTTCCAGCGCGCTTTCGGTTGTGCGCTCCTATTGACGCATGGTAAAGTAAGACCTGTCAATCTGAGTGATCAGTCCAATCCAAGCACGCTCCAGCTGTAAAACAGTGTCTGACTGGTCTTGACACAACTGTCTCTACCCACCATACCCAAGATCAAGTTTCCATTGGTTGAACTTTCAAATGACGTTGGAAAACACTGCATCATGATCGCGACGCGATCGGATCCAGGAAGTCCAATGGGTTTACTAGTCAAGCTGCTTATGTTTTTACATGGGATTTTCTCACAATCTACATATTGTGTTATGTTGTGTGTGGGATAATTTGAATTGAGACCACCTCCTCTAAATAAAGATATGTGATCTACTATGGTTTACTAATGTATCTCAAAGTTCTAAATCAAAACACGGCACAAAACTCTTTAGCGTGTATACTGTTTACATGTGCATTGCCAGTGATTTTTCAGACAAAAACTCTATATTTTGCTCTCTAACTAAAACAAATATGCTTTTTGTATTCTGCTTTGTATAGTTGAGACCTTCTCAACAATATGTCAAGACTATGCATGTATGATGCTTTTACAGATTACATTTTCAAGTAGAGTTATTTTTTCACGCTATGAAAATGGAGCACCTCCAATATTTCTAAAAATTTAAAAGCACCTTTTAAGAGTTGGTCATATTCCTTATATTCACTGTAAAGCCAAGCTTCTAAGCTTTAAAATTACACCTATTTTGTGTTGGTCAAGCAAGAGCATATGAAGTAAAGTGATGTTACCATCACTTTACTTCATATACTCTTGCTTGACCAACACAAAATATTGCAAAACATTGCAGCACCCCCCATTGGCATGGTACCAGGCCGCTTCGGGTTAAAGGGGTTAAATGATAAACCTCACATTTCAGCATAATAAACGATTATGTATGTTATTTAAGGAGTGCACACTGTTGACTAAAAGTAATAGATTTTCCCCCAATATTCAAATATTGAGTAATTATTTAAAATCATCATTTAACTATTTCTACAACCTTATTTGAAACGTTATAGGCATGCATAGCAAGCAAAGAAAACTACTGTTTAGCATACAAAAACCTTAAGAACAACAAAACTCACTCTTATGTGAGACCTCATCTGGCTGTGGTGCGGTCCAGCAGGATAGTAACCGTCCGATGGGTATCTGTCTCTGGATGATGTCTCCTGGGGGTGGTACAGAGAACCTGCAGCTCCTGCTGGAGGCGGAGGCATAGCAGTCGGGGGAACGTCCAAAGGAACCGGGCTCATCCTGACCAAGTCGTCTCTGGGAGGGGCAAACGGAGGTGGGGGTGTGGGATAGTGTCCATGCCTGCGACTGTAATGGGGGGGCGGTGCATAGGTGTGGGCTGAGAAAGGAGGACCAGGGTGGTGGCCCTGATATTGGCTTTCTGGGCCGTAACCTGGGTAGGGCTCTGTGTAAGGTGGCACTGCAGACTCGCCCGGGGGAGGTGGGTTACGGATGTAGCGGGGAGGAACATACTGAGGAGGTTGGTATGGGTAGGGGTTGCCTGAAAGAAAAAACAGGTTATGAGCATTATGACAAATCTAAATGCCTATTCACACCAAGACAAATATTCATTCACAAATTTCGTGCAATAAACATTTTAATTTGAATGAACAGCTGTTAATGCAATTGTTCAGACCAACACAAGCATTTGCATGCCATCAATGTCACAGAGAGGTATTCTAATCTCTTCCATCACACTGCGAAGAATACTGGCCAACCAATAAGATTTGCATTTGGTAACATGAACAGATCCACTGCCGTTACATAAAACTATGACTTGATGGCGCTCACAAACAGACTATTTTGCTGAATTTCTGAGTTAGTATCCTGAAGCAACTCTCTTGTCTCCGTATTCTTGAATTTAGTCATGTTTGACAAACACCACAGTAAATACAAAAAAACTGAACAGCTGTTTGAAAACATGTAAATACTTTGTGACTTTCTTTATTCTCCGTGACAAGCAGGTGTCAGAAATGGAGCACTTTGTGTACCGGGGTATTTCTGCCATTTTTTACGCACTGGTCTGCACAAGGCAAGGCAAGGCAAGGCAAGTTAATTTATATAGCACATTTCATACACAATGGTAATTCAAAGTGCTTTACACAAAAAGGATTTAAAAATAAATCATAAAATAATCACAACAAGTGCACAGACAAATTACATGCGAAATCGTACCAAATTTTCGTGCCGAACATTCGTGTTGGGCCTTAAGAAGAAATTAGATGCATTTCTAGTCACAATAAATTACACAATAAATTGGTACCATTTCAGTTATTAGCCAATATATCATATTCGCCGATGTTGGACATTTAATTGTTCATTGTCATTTCTGCTATTTTTTTTACATTTTTATCACCATCTAATGCTCACTTAAAAGTAAACTGTTAAAAACACTAATTTAATAACCTGTTAAATGTAATCTTTAACAAACCTTTAAATGAATATCAATTATGCATACTATACATTTTAAATGTTGTGATGTTTAAATTTACTTGTAGCATTTACAATTATTGATTGTAGTTATCTTTTCTTTGTTTTTTTTTTGTTTATACAAATAAATACAATTTGCAATTAAAGGGTTAGTTCACCCAAAAATGAAATTTGTGTCATTAAGTACTCACCGTCATGTCGTTCCTCAACCGTAAGACCTTCGTTCATCTTCGGAACACAAATTAAGACACTTTTGATGAAAATGAGGGTATCTGATCCACACATAGGCAGCAACGTCATTGCACCTTTTGATGTTAGTTGAAAACATGGTTAAAACAGTCGGCGTGACTGCAGTGGTTCAACCTTAATGTTATAAAGCGACGAGAATACTTTTTGTGCGCAAAAAACAAAACAATTTGAACCGTTGTCATACGTAGTGAACTCGGTGCAGGCTTCCTTTTTACGTCTGAACGCCAACTCTGTACTGTCCGAAGCGGAACACGTGAGCAGCACGACGCCTGCATGTGATGCTGACACAGGATCCGGCCAATAATGAGCTGGCATTCGGACGTAAACAAGTAAGCCTGCACTGAGTTAACTACGTATGACAACCGTTCAAATTGTTGAATAAAGTCATTATTTTTGTTTTGTTTTTGCGCACAAAAAGTATTCTCGTTGCTTCATAACATTAAGGTTGAACCACTGTAGTCACATGGACTATTTTTACCTTTCTGGACGTCAAAAGGTGCAATGACGTTGCTGCCTATGTGTGGATCAGATACCCTCGGATTTCATCAAAAATATCTTAATTTGTGTTCTGAAGATGAACGAAGGTCTTACAGGTCTTACGACATGAGGGTGAATAATTAATGACAGAAGTTTCATTTTGGGTGAACTAACCCTTTAAGCTGTAAATTAAAAATGGGCCTAATTTCGTCAAACATTTACAGCTATTCATTAAACTCCAAGCTAACACTGTCATCAACTCATCCTGTAAAAAATTATATATATATATATATATATATATATTCCAGTTAATTACACAGTGCAACATGCATCTTCTTCATGTTAACATAAATTAGCCTAGTTTATTTTGATTGGTTGGTTGGCAGTACCCAGAGTTCATCTGTTACGTAACTTCTTAACGATCAATTTTGTGTGAAACTCTAGGTAGCAATACTGGCATTAAAAAGCTTCAAGAATCTTGGGAGCCAATAAATGACAATATTCGTAATCTGTTCAGACAACCATCTATATTAACAAATCTATTCACCTGCTGGGTATGGAGTATCATACTGAGATCCTGAGGCAGGAGGTCTGGCTGGCTCTGGATAGAAGAGCTCGGTCTGCTGTTGCGAATACATCTGTGGTGCACCTCTGTGCACAACTGGCACCTGCTTGGGCATGGGTAAGTGCTCCGCCCTGGAGTGAGGCACAGGGTGGGGTGTCAGTGTCAAGCCAGATTTATCCAAACTGAAGAGAAACAAAAGGCAGAAATGAGTCAGTGATAACTTATGTTGTTCCTTCCTGTTAAAGCCAAACCTATTATAGGGCCTATTATTCAATGATGCAGAAAACATGGACAAAATTGCAGAATCTTTACATAAAAATGGAATTTACTGTACAACGTGGAATGTCACAGAATTTGGCAATTTTGGGATGAATAAAAAAAAAAAAAAAAAAAAAAAAAAAAAATGTACCTCTCAAAATAATGATGATAATAATAAACGGAAAGTTTGAACGACTATGTTGTCGGCATGACCCAAGGAATCTATTAAGACCAGTTTCATTACAAAGGCATGCTGCACCAAATCTAAACTAGTTTCGTGATTTATGGTTAAATTGTTCAGAAGTTATAAAAAAAAAAAAAAACCTTATATCTTGTAACCACTAGGTGGCTCTGTGCCGAAACTGTACAGGTACCATCAGGTCATGGTTGTCAAAACACACCAAATTTGGTCAGAATACGCTAAAGTATTGTGGAGATATAGCCTCATGTCTGTTTTGGTGTGCTCTTTGCCCAATTTGTTTGCACGTTATTCGAGAACCGTTTGACGAATTGACTTGAATTCCATGTTTTTTTTTTTTGTTTTTTGTTTTTTTTGTCTTCATGGCCTTAGGATGATCCAATTTAATTTGTGTGAAAACAAGAAGTCCGGAAGGAGTTCGAAAAAAATAGCAGCGCCTCATAGTAGTGTCTCATAGTAGCCACAGAGCAAACGCAGAGTAGCACCATAACAACTTTCAACACAAATGTATCTAATATGATAAAACAGCGCTGCTTTACCCCACATACGCATGACTGGAAGAAGCGGAAGCAGCAATTGTGGTATAATAAAAGTTCCACTGCTCTCGAAAGGTGTCGCGCTCATCTCCTCATTAGCAATCGCTCCAGCGGCCTCGTTTCTGCTCGCACAGCACTCGGCCCTGCTCTGCTTCATACTACAGTAACGTTAATAATCTTATCCATAAACATGATTTCTGCCTGAGTCCCATCCCAATTCTTTTCCACAAGCTGTAGACGTGAAGACAACAGCTCCCATGATTCCGAGAAATCAAGGTGTCATCAAGCTACACCTTTGTTTTGAACAAGCGACCTCCAGCGGCGAAAATGTACATATTGTGCCTTTAATTTTAATTTGATTACATTTTAAAAGGTTAATTAACTGCCTTCTTATTATGCCTTCATTTGATTGCCCCTGTTTTTGATCATTTTGTATTAAATCAACAAAACGAATTTCAATATACATTTTATAGGGCCCTATTACTGCAAAAAATATATATATAAATTAAGTTGTTAAAGTTTTAAAAAATTCAATTGATTAGACCTGCTTTTTGATTATTAAAATTTATTTAAAAGAAAAATTGAAACAGAGAAAAATGAATTTGCGAAAAATAAATGAATGTGTGTGTATTATATATATATATATACACACACACAGTATCTCACAGAAGTGAGTACACCCCTCACATTTTTGTAAATATTTTATTATATCTTTTTATGTGACAACACTGAAGAAATGACACTTTGCTTCAATGTAAAGTAGTGAGTGTACAGCTTGTATAACAGTGTAAATTTGCTGTCCCCTCAAAATAACTCAACACACAGCCATTAATGTCTAAACCGCTGGCCACAAAAGTGAGTACACCCCTAAGTGAAAATGTCCAAACTGGGCCCAAAGTGTCAATATTTTGTGTGGCCACCATTATTTCCCAGCACTGCCTTAACCCGCTTGGGCATGGAGTTCACCAGAGCTTCACAGGTTGCCACTGGAGTCCTCTTCCACTCCTCCATGACATCATCACGGAGCTGGTGGATGTTAGAGACCTTGCGCTCCTCCACCTTCTGTTTGAGGATGCCCCACAGATGCGCAATAAGGTTTAGGTCTGGAGATTTTTTAACAAGGCAGTGGTCATCTTGGAGGTGTGTTTGGGGTCGTTATCATGTTGGAATACTACCCTGCAGCCCAGTCTCCGAAGGGAGGGGATCATGCTCTGCTTCAGTATGTCACAGTACATGTTGACATACATGAACTGTAGCTCCCCAGTGCCGGCAGCACTCATGCAGCCCCAGACCATGACACTCCCACCACCATGTTTGACTGTAGGCAAGACACACTTGTCTTTGTACTCCTCACCTGGTTGCCGCCACACACGCTTGACACCATCTGAACCAAATAAGTTTATCTTGGTCTCATCAGACCACAGGACATGGTTCCAGTAATCCATGTCCTTAGTCTGCTTGTCTTCAGCAAACTGTTTGCGGGCTTTCTTGTGCATCATCTTTAGAAGAGGCTTCCTTCTGGGACGACAGCCATGCAGACCAATTTGATGCAGTGTGCGGCTTATGGTCTGAGCACTGACAGGCTGACCCCTCACCCCTTCAACCTCTGCAGCAATGCTGGCAGCACTCATACGTCTATTTCTCAAACACAACCTCTGGATATGACGCCGAGCACGTGCACTCAACTTCTTTGGTCGACCATGGCAAGGCCTGTTCTGAGTGCAACCTGTCCTGTTAAACCGCTGTATGGTCTTGGCCACCGTGCTGCAGCTCAGTTTCAGGGTCTTGGAAATCTTCTTATAGCCTACGCCATCTTTATGTAGAGCAACAATTCTTTTTTTCAGATCCTCAGAGAGTTCTTTGCCATGAGGTGCCATGTTGAACTTCCAGTGACCAGTATGAGAGAGTGAGAGCGATAATACCAAATTTAACACACCTGTTCCCCATTCACACCTGAGACCTTGTAACACTAACGAGTCACATGACACCAGGGAGAGAAAATGGCTAATTGGGCCCAATTCGGACATTTTCACTTAGGAGTGTACTCACTTTTGTGGCCAGCGGTTTAGACTTTAATGGGTGTGTGTTGAGTTATTTTGAGGGGACAGCAAATATACACTGTTATACAAGCTGTACACTCACTACTTTACATTGAAGCAAAGTGTCATTTCTTCAGTGTTGTCACATGAAAAGATAATAAAATATTTACAAAAATGTGAGGGGTGTACTCACTTCTGTGAGATACTGTATATATATTATTTCATTATTTTAACCCTTACAAAGCAGAGTTCAGAAAATAAGAAAAGAAAAAAGAAAGGAATCCAGAAAAATTTAAACTAGGAAAAAATGGAATTTGTAAAATAAATAAATAAATAAATAAATAAATTGGATTTGATTTGGGAAAAAATAAAACATTTTGCTGTTGCTGTTTGAGTCAAAAGAATTCAGATACTAAAGTCATGACAGAAAAGCAAAGAACTAGAAGTCAAACAAGGTTGACGAAATCAAGGGCTTACGAATCAGGTGGTGACCCAGGAGCACTAAGGCTAGTGGCATCCATCTTAGGCTTGAGTAAGAGGTCATATGTGGAGGGGTCTGTGCCTCTGGGGATGAGCTGGGGAAGAGGCGTCCCAGGACCAGCTACAATGCCGTTGGTAAGTGTAGAGGCCTTTCGCCCAGGCTCCAGAGGGACCACCTCCTCGGGCAGCAGGCCAGGGGTGCAGGGCACTCGCGCAGCAAGACGTTTGTTCATTTTACGGTACCTGCAACACGAACACCAAATGAGATTATGATTATAATGTAAGTTTTTTTTTTTTTTTTTTTTTTTACCTGACATGCAAGATGTTACAACGGCACTTACTTTTCCAGCTCCTCCTGAGAGTGGGCGAATGTGCAGCTAGCTCCTCTGGGACAGCCTCCTTTTTGCTTCATGTCTCTGCACATGTATGTCTTGTATTTGCTGTGCTGGGGTGGCTGCTGCGTGTCAGCACCCTTCTTGCTGTGGTTCTGGATGAAGTCCACTAGGCCGTGCACCACCGTCTTTACCGCCACCAGCCCCTTCTCTAGCTGCTCCCAGGTAGGAGGAGGAGCATCTGAATAAAGATGAATCAAAGCAAAACTAAATCATAGAACAGAACAAGCACGTCACACAGATGCTTAACAACAAATGCGATGTTAATAATTCATTCTAGGGGTGGGCAGTAAGACTTTAAACTTAAATTACAGGAGGAGTAATTTTATACTTTTTTCACAGTATATATCATTTTTAAATTCAACCTAAAACATGGCAAATATATATATACACTCAGCAAAAAAAGAAATGTCTTCTCACTTTAAACTGCTTTTTTTCCAACAAATTTCTTGCGTAAATATTTGAAGGAACATAAAAAGATTCAACAACTGAACAAATTTCAGACACTTGACGAATGACATTTGGAGTAATGAGTTCCTGATCAAAGGGGCTCAAAAGTAGCAGTGAGTATCTGGTGTGGCACCAGCTGCTTTAAATTCTGCAGTGCATCTCATCCTCATGGACTGCAGCAGATTTCCCAGTTTTTGCTGTGAGATGTTACTCCACTCTTCCACAAAGTTCTCGAACACATCTGGTGGGACAAATGGTCATACGTGGTTTCCCACTGCAAGGGCGATCATCTGTCTTTCCTGTCTCCCTGTAGCATTTACACCTGATATTAACATGCGTTTTGGTCGATCGGATCACGAGTGGATGACGCTAAACACAGGTGTAAACAGGGTCTAAAACGTTTTGAGCTTGTCCACTATGACCACTTCCAGAGGTAGTCGAAAACGCATTCTACTGGATTGGCGACACTTGAACACCAGTGGGAGATCCGCAGAAAAAAGAGAAAAAAAAAAACAGGGGTGGAAAAAGCAATTCTTCCAAATCTTTCTTCTTCAGACTGTTGACTTGGACAAGCCCGATATAGAAAACCCGCCATAGAAAACAGCACCTCTGCAGTGGACGGCATCACAAGCTGCTATCGTGAATGTGCTGTTCCGCTGCTGTGTTCCGGTGAGAAGACGTACAAGAAGCTAAACTTGTGAGGCGGCCATCAAAAGAGCTCACTGCATACAAATCAGCATCACTGAAATTTTTTACATAGTTTTTTTTATTTAAAAGTTCAGATCTATTATTCTCTCTTATTGTTATATTTTTAAATGTTTCAACAGCAACACAGAATTAAACAACTGCTGGTATTTTTCATTGCATGTTTTTCCATTAATAAAATCATGAATATTCATGAAATTTTCTGGTAATAAGAGGTGGGGGGGGCACGACCAAAAAAAGTTTGAACCGCTGGTATAACACAAATATGCTCAGTCCATCATAATGGGTTTGTCTGTCTTTTAACAAACCTGGACTGGGGTCGATGTTAGCGAGCAACTCGAGGTGAGGTCTTAGCCGGTTGAGATTGGCAGGGTCACCCGTCCTCTGCAGTGCGATGGTCAGCTCCTGCACGCTCTGAGCAAATGACGCTGGAGTCTGCAGCTGAAAGACAAAGAGTCATATTCCCTTTATCCATTATTCTGAGACAATACTATTTCAGGCATTTGAAAGGAAGCTGAGCAGCCAGATGGGCGTCATACCTTGTCAATGATGGACTGCATGTGTGATTTATGAGACTGATCTCCATACAGCAGAGAAGACCACTGATCAGGGGCGATGCGGAGCCCTCCCTCCATTGCGATTTGAACGATTTGAGAGTCGTGTTCCCTCCGAAGTGCCTCGTACGTGCGGAACTCCTCTTTCAACTGCATTAGCGATGAATCCTCATCTCTCTTAGTCACCTACGATACACAAGAGACTCAAATGAAAACTCTGAGCTACAGCTATTAATGTTATTGAAAAAAGCTGTTATGTTAATGAAAAAAATTATTTGCACATTAAGAGCAACAGAAACAAACTCAAATCAATAAACTCCCAAGAGATCTCAATTACAAAACAAAAATAAAATAAAACACTACAGACAAACGCGTAAGATGCATGTAAATAGTTTGAGTGAGATCAAGTGCACAATAAAGGACAACTACCTTGAAACAGGAGGCACGGTAGAGGAGCTGAACTACATGCCCAATACTGGTTTTGGAGGCCTGAGGAAATCTCGGTTCAAGTCTCTGGACCACAAAGAGGACCAGAACCTTCCTAGAAAGAGCGGATCCATCTTCCAAGGCCAACAGCACCAGCTTTAGTGCCTCCTCCTGCATGGCTGTTGATAAAAAAGGTCCAACATAAGAAACTAGAACTAGAACAATTAAGTTCAATGACCAATTAAGGCCTGTTCACACCAGGACAATTATTAACTGTGAAAATCTGTTGTAATAAACATTTTAATTTGAATGATTGATTGTTAATACATCTGTTCAGAATGACATGAACAATTTTTTGCAGAGGTGCTTTAATCTCTTTTCCAAAGCTGACCAACCAATGAGATTCATGCTTTTGATCATATTCCCAGATCCAGTGCGGTTACATAATTATATGACTTGATGGTGCTCATGAACTGTCTATTTCGTTAAGAGACAATCGATAGACCCTTTTCACATTTTCAATTGTTTTTTTTGTTTTTTTTTACCTAAATGTAAAAAAAAAAAAAAAAAAAAAAAAATGTAGAACTCTATACTTTGTGTTCCATTACCTTGGCATGGAATTACAGAAAACTAGTTAACGCTGCTTACACACACACAAATATATACACATACAGGAGTTATCAGAAAAGACTTCTCATTTTGGCTGTTGATATGCATGTTTGTTTGCATTGGTTATTTTGTATGTCACATGTAAAATAGTGCCACAATCTCTGTTTGCATTTAAAAAAAAAAAAAAAAAAAAAAAAAAAAAAAAAGTGTCATCCTACCGGGGCCCAGAAACTGGCAACCTCTGGCTCTCACGGCAGCCCACAGGTTGGAGGAGAGCTGCTGGGGGTTTTGGTGCTGCAGAATGAGCTCCGTAACAGTTCTTTCGCCCAACGAGCGGGCCGCCCGCATGGCTCTGACCCGTCCTTCCTCTTCCACCAGCTGACAGTGCACCAGAGTCACCAGCTTCCTCTGCATGGGGCGACTCAGCATGCTCTGAGCAGCATTACTCAACCCCACTCCTAGATAAAACCAAAAAATAAGATTAAAAAAATAATTTGGTCATGCCCATTATACTGGCTTAAAAGTTGGCATGAAATGAAACCAATTGATAGAACCAGATTTCGTTTTCAAAAGTGAAAGAATACATTTTTGGGTTTGGCCGAAATGGTTTCGGAGGGCCGAAATGGTTTCGGAGGGCCGAAATCATTGACCAAAACAGTGACATTTAATTAGCGCTTTTCTGATGGTGCTTTTTGAATGTGTCAGCATTTAAATCTTGCACACAACATGTATAAGCTACAACATGTAAACATGTCATTACTATGTTGAACCAATATTGATTCTTAAATCTCAAGATCGATCTTTTAGCCTATGCTGTTTACTGTTAATGTATGAACAAAACTTGTAGCGTGCCTTGTCATCCAATAATCGCAATAAGCAAAAATTCTGGCAATTTTATGGCAGCAATGTCATTGAACCTCTCAAGCTCCAGAAAGGTATGAAAGACATATTTAAAACAGTTAATGTGAGTACAGTGGTTCTACCTTAATATTATAAAGCGACAAGAATACTTTTTGTGCGAAAAAAAAAAAAAAAAAAAACGACTTTTCAACAATATCTAGTGATGGCCGATTTCAAAACACTGCTTCATGAAGCTTTAGGAATCTTTTGTTTTGAATCAGTGGTTAGGAGCCCCAAAGTCACGTGATTTCAGTAAACGAGGCTTTGTTTGTGCGATCCAAACCACTGATTTGAAACAAAAGATTCGTAAAGCTTCGAAGTAGTGTTTTGAAATCGGCCATCACTAGATATTGTTGAAAAGTCATTATTTTGTTTTATTGGCGCGCAAGAAGTATTCTCATCGCTTTATAATATTAAGGTAGAACCACTGTACTCACATGAACTGTTTTAAATATGTCTTTAGTACCTTTCTGGATCTTGAGAGGTTCAATGTCATTGCTGGCAATAGAGGCCTCACTGAGCCATCGGATTTCATCAAAAATATCTTAATTTGTGTTACGAAGATGGTCTTACGGGTGTAGAATGACATGAGGGTGAATAATAAATGACAATTTTCATTTTTGGGTGAACTAACCCTTTAAATAAACTTTATTTTAGATTTGAATTTTCAACTAAATGAAAATTTTAATTTTGGTGCATCACTACTTTAAAGAGCACATGAGAGCATGTCAGGTACCTCGTGCACTGCTGAGGGGTTTGAGGTAGAGGGCCAGCTCCTCAACGCACTGCCGAGCCTCATCATAATGCTTGGTGTCCTCTGGACACGTAATGAGTGCCACAGGTTGCTGTTTGGGCACCTGAGACAAAAAGACAAATTCAATGAAGCATACAGTGAGAGATCTGAAATACTGTGATTACACTGTTCGGTAAATGTGATTAAAATGCCTCACCTGACCCCCGACCAGCTGTAGCAGGGCCGAGTTGACGGGCAGCTGCTCGATGTCAGTGTTGATGGCCGTCTGATCAAAGGGACAGGCCTTGCGGTGCAGCTTGTTGAGGCACATCTTGCAAACAGTGTGGCCGCAACCCAGACTGATGGGCCGGCGCACCGTCTCCTCGAACGTCTGGGTGCATATGGGGCACAGTAAAAACTCTGTCCATTGTGGAGCTTGTACAGGCATTGTAGCAAGGTTGTTCTACATGTAAACAAGGGTGAGGGGAGTTCTCCTGGGTGTGCGTGTGGGTGTATGTGTGATTGGGTGTGTCATTTAACAAAAAGGAAATAATAGATGGAAAAAAAATGAAAGATTCCACTGGAATCAAAAAATCTTCTGAACACAGGAGTTCTTAAATAAGTTCACACGTCCCGGTTGATCATCACATGGTGTGAAACCTGAAACCTGGAACAAAAGAGATGCCATTGATGATTAATCTTATAAATATGGAATATTAGGAAACAATATTTGATACACTGTCATGATGATACACATTTACCAACACAATTATGCTGCAAAATACAGTAAATGACAGGCTTATTGAAGATTAACCACATCTGGCAGCTGTTGCTACTCAAACAAAGGAGAAAACTAAAAATAAGACAACTTGAAACATTTATTGCTATGTTGATTCCATAACTTGTCATCTATCAGATTAGTGGAAATAAACATCCAAAATACACATTTAAGCATTTATTACATTTTATTCAATTACATTTGTAGACTTTTAAATTACAATACCTATCTTTAAAAGCTGTTTACTCAAAATTAATTTTTTTCTCATGCACCTATAGTCAGAAATATACAATATATAATTTGCCAGATTTATATAACATTTTATTCCTAAAAACATGGTGGAAATGTACTTTTGTCAGTTTGTTGACAGTATTTTCTGACATACGGAGTAATAATGAAATCCAAAATTCCCTCTGTAAAAACATTTAAATATAATAAGAACAAAATGAAATAATTTTGAACCTGGCTTTATCATATGTTCAGATTTGTGTTCTGGAAATGTATGCAAATGAGTGAATAATTACATAACGCCGCATGTTTAAACAACATTTAAAAAAAATTGTAATACAAAAAAGTTATATTAAAGTACTGTGATTAATCGGTTGGGGAAGTATGGTGATATTTATTAGTTAAAATTGTTAAACTATTCATCTGTGGTGTCTTGCCTTAAGTACACAGGCTACCCTCAGCTAACTCGTTTGTCAATAAACTTAACTTCATATAGTTTAAGCAATTTTGAACGTATAAGCATTACATGAACTCGTTTGATAACCACGTATTAAAATTAACCCCATTTACCTGCCATAAATAAGCCAAATTGATAAACAGTTTAATTTTGTGTTCTCCATAGTCCATCTCCATTAGCTATCAAGCTAACACATTACACACTGGCTCCTGTGTCTATCTGGGCTGAATAGGCTAGCAGCAAACACACACTTTTAATTTCTAACCGGGATTGTGGGCATAGATTAAGAGTTAAACAGACTCAAAATTGTGCTTAGATAAGACGGAGACTGAGGATAAAGGCGAAATATACGATATGTTTATGCTAAACCACAAGAGACCCCGCGATTATGTAACACAGCACCCGCTGAACCTGACCAAAACACTCAATTATTACCCATCCCGCAGTCAAAACTGCAGCGGAAACATGACATTGTGGTAAGAATAGATGCAAATACACAATCACGTGGATTACTGTAAACAGCTATTTTTTGTCAACGGAGGCCCGTGTAAACACAGCATTCAGTTTAGCAACCTAAGCTAATAAGCTACTCTAGCTAACGAAATTGCTATTTCAATTTAATACACAACTGAAATCAAATTTACTAGCAAAGACAACGCCAAAAACCACATACTGCACGAGCTAACCACAAATTAAGCCCCCATGCTGACTGAAAAGACGAAAAATAGTTCAAGCAGAAGCCACACAAGGCTAGCCGGGCGGCTAAATGCTGCAAACGTGCTATCAGATTAGCCGTTAGCCAGCCGTGTGCGGTCCACACCCAGAAACCACCACATAATGCACGCAAAATGCGCTATTCTGCATCCCACAGGCGCAAGACAACAAATGCACACTCACTCGCTCATTCTTACTGAGTATCAGCTATCTTCATCTTTTCTTAAGAAAACGCTTGATTATTTCCTCGGTCGCCATATCGCCCGTTATAACGGGTTGCCGAAGTAGTTCGGGAGTTCCTCGCGCTAAACTACCGCCAGAGGCAGCGCTCGAGTTCAACGAGAAAGAGAAGAAACTGGTACGTGCCGGGGCGCCCCCTCCGGTTGAGCAGCGCTCTGCATCGAGCTCATTGTGAAAACACACGAAACTATAAAAGCACATTTTCGCCAGACACACAAAATGAAACCATGCATTGGTAAATCGTAACTATGGCATAAAAACATAAGCATTACATAAAAGTAGTAATTATAAGAAAAGTCACAATTATAACAAACTATTACGACATAAAAGGCATATTTATGAGGAAAAAGTCGGAATTATTTCATAAAAAGATGAACTTATGACAAATGACGAGATGGGCTAGATGAAAAGTCGAAATTCTAACATGGCTACCAAGTCATAATTATGACATAAAAGTGAAATTATGACATAAAAAGTCATTATGAGATGAAAGTTGAAATTATGACAAAGAGTACAAAATGATCACATAAACAGATGAAATTACGGCACACTAAGTCATAATTATAATAAAAGAAAGATGAAATTGCGACATAGCCTACTAAGTCATTTATAAGATGAAAAGTGGAAATTATGACATAAAAACTCGAAATTGTGACATATAGTTCACAATTATGAAATTACAACATGAAAGGTCAAAATAAAATTTTATGTATTATTAGCCTATGTCTTATGTTAACTTTTTATGTCTGAATTATGACTTTGTAATGGCTTTTAAAAAAATAAAAGTCAAAATTTTTACATAAAGAGCCCTAATTAGGACATAAAAATTGGAACTTGACAGACTAAGTCATAATTATGACAAAAACTATATGAGATGACAATAAAAGATTCTGACATAAAAAGTTAAAATTGGCATAAAAATCATATTTGTTTTACTTTTTAATGTCATCATTTTTACTTTTTTATCATATTTATGATTTACCAAAGCATGTATTTTTATCCCCTATGTGGCAGAAATGGGCTTCCATATGAATATGTACAGTAACAAAACATATAATTAAGATTCACTGTGAAATCCACACCAGGTATTGTGAAATTTTTCATTTTTTTATGTTTTTTTTTTTTTTTTTTTTTTTTTTTTTAAATCATCATGGTTTCACTTTCCACACGTTTCCACGTGGGTTCAGTTCAGACGTAACAGGATACAGTTACTGTAACACTGTTAGCATTTTCCTTCTCTCAAATGTCATTAGCTGAGAGAGGAGGAAATATTTTAGCAGAAAAAAAAATACACACTTCAGCTTTAAGTAATATGCACAGCTTCCCCTTTAAGTACGTGATTACATTATAATAAGTTCTAATCTTCTTTAACAAATTGTCTATAATCTTCTGTGATTAAAATATTTAAAATGCTCCACAGAATGCTACTTTTATATTGATAGATTCTTGATTCTTGTTTGTTATGGCATATGGCATATGTTTATATAAATGGGGTAAGAAGGCGAGAATATAGGCATATGCCTTCATAAGTGAATTGTGTGTCTGTGTGTACATAAATAAAGAAATAGATCCTCATGAATATTATGATCATAAAACAATCCTCTAGTATGTATTATTGTTGTTGTTATATTTTTCAACACTGCAAATTCTCAAGGTTCAGTTAGATTATCTTTTTGTACAACTGCAATCAATAGCATCTCTCAAAATACTTGTTCTGTCACACGTGACCTACTGAGAGCACTTTTTAAATACTGTTTCTGTGAATTGTACCAACTTATGCAATGAAATGCTACAGTTGACATCAAAGGAATTAAAGTACGCATTTATTTTCCATTTTTGTCTAATCCGTCTGATTTCTGCGGGGATTAACAGACCAATCATGAATATTGAGCGAGCGCTCATAGGTTAGAGATGGAATCTACCAGCAGCGGATGCGCAGTGATAGGTGCTGGTGACAGCTGAACGAAGAGGAGCATCATGGGAGTAATTCCTCATTTCAATTGGTGACATTTGTTCTTGTTTTTGGCCATTCAAGTATTAAAGGAGAGGCGAGATGATTCTGCATGTTTTGTGATTTATTCAACTGAACCTGTGAACTGTAACAGACTCAGATGGACCATCAGAGAAAGGATTAAGGTAAGATGTTATACAGTATATAATATTATATAATATCATCTAATAATGAAATGACATGTATAATATTAAATACTAATAAATATATTGATTTTTATTATTCTCTATCAAGTTTGTATTACTACAAATAAACAATGTTTCATAAATCTTATTTACCTGTATATTTATCTGTATCATGGTTTACCTAAGCCTATGCAGAAATGTCTTCATTTTAGGTACTAATACATACATTCCGTAGATCTGGCCATGTATAATTGCAATTCATAAAACAGATCACTTATCTATTAAGAACCGATAAATCTGTATCAATGAATTCACTATGCATCCACCGTGATTTTGTCATCTTTAAGAACCTTTTCATGGAATCATTTTAGACTGCTTGATGGGGTTAATCTAATGCAAACTCTTACGTAGTATGGTGTGTGTAAGAAGGATTCTAGAATATTTAATCTACTAACATAGAATCCCCGAAAAGCAGCTCTGCAAAACCTTCTGCTTTATCTTGTTTAAATTTGTGTGTCTGGCATTTTTCTCTTTGAAGTATCCCTTAACTGCAAAATGGAGGAGGACACAGAAGATCTCTCTGGGACACAACCACTAAAGAGTGTAGCAGAGCAAGGTGCAGAGATATCAGATGACCCTCAAAGTGGACCCTCCACTGACCTACTGAAATCCAAAGCATCTTTACCCTCCTGTTCCCCTCCTGCCGGTTCAGCAGTTTCTGCCCTGCAATCTAAAGTCAAAGCAGTGTCCCAGAGAAAGTTAAAGGGGGTGGAGAGAGATGATCTGTTACCAGAGGCTTCCACAGAAGAGTCAGTGAAGAAAACCCA
This sequence comes from Ctenopharyngodon idella, assembly GCF_019924925.1. NCBI lineage: Eukaryota > Metazoa > Chordata > Actinopteri > Cypriniformes > Xenocyprididae > Ctenopharyngodon > Ctenopharyngodon idella. The sequence goes on from NC_067221.1 coordinate 21,640,230, forward strand.
AGACGATGAAGTGCTGTCTCCTTGTCAAACAGAATACTCTGAGCAGAGCAATAAATCAAGCACTGGTGATGAAGAAGTACTGGAACCCAATTCTGGGATGCAAGGAGAAAAGGAAACTTGCGGCAAAAGTGGGAAAGATAGCCCATCTCAAGGTGTGCCAAAAATGTCCCGTGGGCTTTGTGAAGGGTCTAGCCTGGAGAACATTGCAGTTGGTGGTGCTGGTGAACCTCCAACGGACAAGTCAATGACGTCTTCTCCCAGGCACTGGGCTCCTCCCAAGGGCTTTTGGCGAGTGGCACGACCAGAGACGCTACTTCTTAACTCAGAGAGTTCCTCCACACTGGCAACTACAAAAGATGTATCACCCACAATTGAAGAGGGCCCAAAACGGAAGCCAAAACTAAAAACTGTGGGTGCAGTTGTTCACAAGGAGCTGCAAAGGTCTGACAGCTTGGAAAGTGCTTTTCATAGGTGTCTCCAGAAGGAGATTGGAACAGCAGATCCAGTTGGTGGGCTGTGGAAGGCAGACAGTTGGGAGACTGTGTGCTCCAGAGGAGGGTCTTTGTCTATTGCAGAGAAAGTCGAGATGAACAAGACATACCTGAACCAATACCAAGTTGAGGCCATTGAGATCACAACTTCCATGCGTCCAGAGGGACAGTATCAACCACCAAAAGAGCCACACAGAGGTAAGACCTTTGCTCAAAGGGGTAGTTCACCCAAAAATGAAAATTCTGTCATCATTCACTCGCCCTCATTTCGTAACTTTCTTATGTTGAACACAGTATGTCCAGTGCTGTTTGGATTCCAATAAAATATCTTCTTTTAGGTTCCGTTAATTGCCTTGTGCAGTTTTTCTCTGTATTTATGATTTAACCAACATTAGACACCCAAGGGTCACTGAGCCAAAACTCACAGCAGGGAGGTTAGTATGATCTCTCAGAACAGATGTGCCTGCCTGTCACCGTAATTACAGATGTGGGGGAAGGGTTTGGGAGAGAGTGGAGCAGTGGAGATAATAGTGTTTTAATACCGTACGATGTAGAGATAGGCTGAAATCTGCCAGCTTGGTTTTCCGGAGTGTTGTGTAACAGCAGACTGAGCTCTTCTGGCTCAGAAGGCTATACAGGATAATGGTTCAGTGTGTTTGTGCTATTCTTCCACTTGCACGTAGCGCCCTTATGTTGAAAGTGAGAAATGATGTGATATTGAGTCCGGTCTTGTAGCGGATGACCAAAATTATATTTGTTTGCAAAGTAATACTATTGAAATTATATCACATATCAGCTGGGTCTTTGAAACCTGCGTGATGGAGTTCATTATTTTACAGCATTATGTGTTTTTTTAAAACAGATTTACCTGCCTACAAAATAGATGATTGGGACTCAGAAATTATCACAAAGGAGCCTGTGTTTAACTATAGGTAAGATACATTGTCCTCAATCAAACACATCATTGTTCATTTGCACTTAGTTGTGATAGACCTCTGCCAGATCACAAATCCATGTGAAAGACACACATCTTGTCATTTTAAGATTAAGGCATGCACATAACATGCCCATGATCGAGATTATATAAGACAGATTTGTGCTTCTGACATTCTGTATGTTTATTTCTGATTGGTGAAAAGCATGGTGAAAAATAAACTATTTTGACATTCTAATGTTCAATATTGCACACGTACATGGAAATCACAGGTTGTAAACCTTTTGTAGGTTTTGTATGACCCTTGAGACATATCAACATTTGCTCAGGAGAGTGTAAAACTCCTTTTTTGTTTTGTACAGACCTCTGATCTCCACCACTGAAGTAACTCTCAGTCCACGTCATGAACAAGCAAAGCGTCTGTTAGAAAGAGCTCGATTCAAAGCACGTTCTCAAAACCCTAAGAGTGAAACCCCCACCTGTCTTGGTCAAAGAGAAGGCCTGTAAGTCACCTCAAGATGTTTAATTACCTTCTTGTTGTCACATCATTGTTGTCTTTTACAGTCATATATTCATTTTATTACTGTGAACAAATCAAAGCAATCCTTTCTAAAGTCGTGACCCATATCCTGTGATACAAAGAAACATTCATTTAAGCAATTCATTCAGAGTTGTGTTCTTGTGTTATATAATTAAATCTTCTGCATATAACACATATTTTATTAATCCTGTCATATTTGCTTGGAGCTCAAATAAAAGTTCAAAAGCCTTCATTCATGTTAATCTATTTAACTTCAAAATAAATAATGAATTTTCTGTTTGTTTTCATTCAGGTTTAAATGATAATTATGTAACATTATGCAGTGACGTAATAGAGATAATGATACAGATAGTGATTGCAGATGTCCAGGTGTTCTCTAAAAGCTCTTGTATCTGCTTTATAGGGAGCTTTTACCAATCAGTGTGTCCTCTACACTGCACAGTGCTGTTCTTGTCACAGCTCAAGAGGAAGTGACTTCACCTCTTCAGTCACCGGATGTCCGTGGAAGAAACCATGATCGTGGGGTGCGCTCCCGTAGGTATGGCCAGTCGCCCACAAGAGTACGTTTCGAAGACGAGTCAGAAAAGGAGGCTGAGCGACGATACCTGGAGCGGGTGCGTGAACGTGGGCCAGTGGTGGTTGAGAAATCCCACTCCACCCAACAGCTGAAGACAGATCCGGTATACAATATCCCAGAGGAAAGCAGGGGGAAGGCAATAAACTGGGTAAACGTTGGTATCCCTGTGGCCATATTAACCAAAGAGGGAGAGTGTTTGGCTGCCATGGTGCCAAAGGACGAAATGCTCAGGACATGTGAAACCTGTGGAAGCATCTTGGGACCTGCACAGACCAAAGATTGTCCTTCCAAGGCGACACAGAGTATCGTAGACTCTCGGGAGAAGGCAGTCCCTCGGTGGGTCAGCCCTAGCCAATCATGTCGCCGAACCATCCACCCGACCTTCATGGAAAGCTTAACTTTTACTGGAGGTGTCAGCCTGGCAGAAAGTGTAGGGCGGGGAGGTGTAGGAGGTGCAGGTGAGAGCATGTCAGCTTTTGGGAAGCTTCGAAGAAGGAGCAGGAAAGGGGAAAACAGAGTTGAAACCAGTAATGGTCCTTATGCTCGGAGTCAGGATCTATGGGCTCAGAGAAGGAACTCCAAAACCAGGTCAAGTCTGGAGGATAAAACTACTCGCTCTAAAGTTCTAAAGACGTCTGCTCAAGGCTCTACAGAAACCTCACCTGACCATGAGAATAAGGACCTATCTAGCAATGTCAGGGACTCTCCTCCACACCTCCCCATCAAATCAGCTCTAAAATCAGGTTCTAAAAGCCGTCCAACAGGGCAACGGGTGGTCAAGCTAATGCCCTCAGTTCAGTACCGTTTAATTCACCTTGACCACAAGCTGGATGGAGGCTCTCACCATGAAAACATACAACCTGAAGAGCACCTCAGTGTCACCCTCAGTGCCTCCCCTCAGGTTCATCCTGTCACATCTGGACTGACGTCTTGCAACAGACCATCCTCTCTCAGGTATTCCTCATCTATGCTGACAACAGACCTTCAGGGTCTAACAATTTGGGACTCTGCAGGCGACCCGGTCACTGGTAAGTTTACCTGAAATTAGATCTTAAATGATGAAATGTGGCATCCCTCTAGCCTTAAGTATACAACTGAAAATTGCCTGAAAAACAACTAGTGAGATGTAGCCTCTAGATGAACAACAGGTTTACACATAACCTGATTCAGAACTACTCCGATATGGTTTGCTCATTCATTTGTTGTGCATCAGGTCATTTGGTAAGTGAGGGTGTCTGTATGGATCCCAGAAGCACTTGCACAGCTCCTGTTTCCTCAGATTGCCGCCCAGCTTTGAGAGCTGTGGGTATGTCCAAGGCAGAGGACCTGAGGGCAGAACTTCTGAGAGCAGAGCACCGAAAAGCTGAAATACACTGGGATGACAGTTTAGCTGTGTCTAGGTAAGTTACATCATAAGAGATCCCTTACTTACTTATGTAATCTTATCTATGGGCTATAGATAATTGCATATTTTATGTTTACATTGAACACAAAGGCTCCTAAAGAGGTCAAACTCACCTGAAGGAGTTTCCTTACAGTTACCTGTATGCTTTATAAATGGATGGGTTGAAAATAACTGGTTGCTCACTATGTGGTGTGACCACACCCACAATGCAACCTTACCAAATCGCTTCTATTAGAATCAATGAAGTATCCACTGTCTACACTGCAAGTGTGCAACTGCAGTTTTGTTGATTAGTACTTTACATATACATATACATATTGATTAGTACTTTACTTTTATATGTCAGTAGTCGCTTTACTCCCCTGATGTGAGGTGAAACATTAATAGTATTGGTAGTAGTGGTAGCAATGCTCACTCTGTAGATACATTCGCTGTTGTGCACAGCCATCGACCCTAGCAGACATGAAATAAGTTAGTTTAACAGTGAAGATAAACAAATAATTTCACACTTGCAGTTTAGTTTGAAACAGGGAACAGTTTGAATGAAAACTTGGTAATGTGAAAGCTGTCGTGTGGAGGAGGGAGTAGGAGGTGGTCTAAGGATATGTTTACACGACAACAATGAACTAAAAACTGAAAAGTTTTTCCTTTGCGTTTTTCTCGTACAGACAACAATGTTGTTAAAACGATCCCCGTTCACATGGATCCGCGAAAACGACTAAAAACACTGTATTATTTATGCCAGCCCAGTAGTTGGCGATGTCACTTTGTATAAAAAAACCTATAAAGAAACCTACACACCTATAGACTGAACATATAATATGCATATGCATGGCGTCACCGTTTCCACAAATTCACATTTTTATAGTTTACACAGAGATGATAGTGGTATCGTTTTTAAAAACTTGCACAGGTGTTTTCTGTGAATGTGCGAGACTTCCGATTTATTAGCCTCTATAGGCAAATAACGAGAAGAATATCAAAGTGCAGTAAACTGTAAAACCGCTTGTGCTACAAGCCAGTGTTTATAATCAAGACAATACATTAAAATAATATGGTAAGAAATACCAGTTTGCAATATCAAGCAGCATAACGAGCTGTTTTGTACAGCTAAAAATAACTGAAAGCTAATGACACCGGAAGCCAGACACTTTAAAATGACAAATGACTGTACCTGCTACCTGTGCAAGTTTACTGCAACAATGGAGCCGCGAACTTCACATACTTTTGAAAATCCAGCATTTATTTGACCCTGATACGCGCTCGTTGTCACAGTTGTAAACATGACGGCATTCTTCTACTAGGCGGTTTGGTGTCACGGCATTTGTTTCCAAGTGGACCATTAAAGAACGCAACACACACGTCTCCCGGACATCCTGTAGAGTTCAACCAACCAGATGACGACTTCGATACTGCTGAAGTGTTTCCAGATAAGTGTGACGTCTCAGGCTGAGACTACATATAACCTAGTCTCAGCCTCAGACGTCACGCCCACGGACCGTTAGCTGAACGTCTGATGCATACGGTACACTTATAGTTTCAAAGTCGTCATCTGGTTGGTTGAATTATACAGGATGTCCAGGAGACGTGTGTGTCAAGTTCTTTAATGGTCCACCTGGAAACAAATGCTGTGACGCCAATCCCCCTCATGGAAGAAGAACGCCATCATGTTTACAAGCGGTTACCAGGATCAAGTAAACACTGGATTTTCAAAAGTATGTGAAGTTCTTGGCTCCACTGTTGCAGTAAACTTGCACAACACTTTTGAATTAATAATTTAGAGATGCATGCCGGTCTGTTATTGCAGGGACACTGACTTTACGTTTTCACGCCCCTAAACATGACGCGGAACAAAATGAACTGTGATTGGCTGCGTTACATGTCAGTCAAACGTCCACTTGGGTGGTCCTTGGCCAATGAAAGCTGTGATAGAGTCCAGACCTTCTGCCGTCAGTCTGAAGGTCTGGCTACGCGAGACTACGTATAACCCAGTAGATGTGTGATGAGGTGCATTTGTTTCTACTATTAATGAGGCTGACCTGCCACTTACCCAGAACCTAATTTGGGGTGACCATATGTGCCATTTTCCCAGGACGCATCCTGTCCAGGATTTCTAAATTGCCTAAAATGGCTTGAGCCCTTGCCTCTTTAATCATGAAAGTGGTCATATCGATGTGCCCCCGGAACGCGATTTAGGAACGCGATTTATACACGGAGGTCTGTGCAAGCCACTGTTCTTATTGACAGTCTTCATGCAATGCATTAAAATGTTGTCGTATTTGCAATGCTTTGACCGTTCACTGTAGATCCAGCCTTCTCGCAAGCCATGATTGGTCGATTATGCATAATGCACACTATTGGTCAAATTATTTTTCAGTCATTACCTTCTGCAAATATGAAAACAAAACCAAAACTGGGACATTTTATGCAACTTAGAAATCCTGGACAAGACGCGTCCTGGGAAAATGGCACATATGGTCACCCTACCTAATTACATAAAAACTACCAACACTGTGTAACTTACCAAACAAAATGGCCCAACAGGTTGAACCCAGTGTTTGGGTATTTAAAAAAAAAAATTGGGTGTGTTGGCACTTGTAGGCTAGTTTGGTTCTTTTGGTCAAGACCAAAAAAAGGAAATTATACATTCAGTACTGATTCACTTAACATTCACACTGTGACTTTTAAGACCGAACCTAAAGATACAAAAAAAAAAATGAAAAAAAAAGAGGCTTTTATGATGCTTATTTTGGGATGGAACTTACCGAACATCCAAAACAATGCTGTGTGCTGGGCTAAATGCTCTCATTGTATGTGCGTACATACAAAATTTTTACCTGCTGAGAACTTGTGAAGAGCTTATTAAATGTGATCTGCTGCAAGGAGCTGTGGTTCCAATGGCTGCTGAACTATGGGCAACGTAGCTTCTATGACAAGAAAAAACAGATATGCTTGAGCATTCTCTCCTTTTTAGGGTCGCATCTTGTGACATCATGTCCTGTTTGTGGTTCATTTAGATGTCTTTGGTCCATGTTGCATTCATATTTCAGTCGAACTCCACCAGAATTTGTTTAAAAGCGGACCAAGACCCCTGAAAAGGTTGGTCTCGGTCCGTTTGGTGGGCTTGTTTGGTGGGTATCAGGGTTCGGATGGCAGCATTCACACTTATTTAGATGAACCAAAGTAACAGAGCAATCGCACCAAAGTTGGTTTCGAACCAGACCTGCCAAGTGTGAATACACCTTTAGCTTTATGATGATAAATGCATTACTTCACAAGATAAACGTGTAGTACTTTTATACAGCACTCATGAATTTCTTCCACAACTTCTATGTGCAGGAGAACAGGGGAGCGAGAAGGGAGGCCTAAGTTATCCCTCCGTCGCTTTTTCTCAGCCATGGGACTGAACAGTATGGGTAAGCTGGTAAAGGGCAGCCGGTCCAACAGCATGGAGCACCTGTGTTCCCCCACTGCCCGCTACAGTTCTGCCACCCCAAGTCCTACACACAGAGGCCTTGTCCCTCTGAAGAGGACCCCCTCTCTCCAGTCTCTCCACACAGTGAGTTCTCTTCTTTGTTAAAGAGTTAATCCACATACAGTAGCACCCACCCTAGCAATATCATGAGAGATAATTTGGATTGTATCTCTGGCTTTGTTTAATGAAATTGAAAAGCATATCATGTAGTTTGCTGACCATAATACATCTGGAGAATTATGTAACAACACTGTTTGATCAGTCTGGTGGACTGAACGGAACAAACTAGAAGCAACTGCTTTTTATTTACGGAGACAAGTTGACATAAGATGCATGTTTACTGAATTTACTTAAGGGAATTTGATTATGGAAAATATAAATATAGAATACTTAAGGATAATTAACCCTGACAGACGCCAACCAAGGGCAAGAGACACGTTCATTGGGTTTTGTTGGCGTTGGTCGCTGCTTGTTTACAAAGACTGAACATGTTCAGTCGTTGTTTGTTGCATCGTTTGTCAGGTCGTGGTCATGGCAAGTGTAACATAATAGATTATTTATAAAAAATGTATATATTTATATATATTTATGCACCATGCTAGTATTTGTTGTATTCTGATATGATTAAAATACAGTCATTTTGAGAATACTTAAATTCAGCTGTGCCATTGCAGAAATAAAATGTTTTTTAAATATATATAAGTAGAAAAGTTATTTTAAATTGTAAAAAATATTTCACAATTTTACTGTTTTTTTTTTTTTTTTTTTTTTTTTTTTTTTTACTGTTCTTTTTTATCAAATAAATGCAGCATTTGTGAGCATAAGACACTTCTTCTTCTTTTTTTTTTTTTTTTTAAATGCCCAAACTTTTGAACAGTAGAGTATTTTTTTCACTCTGTAATAAAAAGTACTTAATAACACCAAAGAAGTTGTTTGGGTGTATTAACATTTTAAACTATAATGTCCATGTCAGAGTTTGAACATGTCAGTGAAATCCAAATTCATCAAATTAAAAAATAAATAAATAGTTGTGGCTATTTACATGTTTATTCACTAGAAAGACAGTGTTTCAAAGCTTCAGTGTTTTTCTCTGCCATCAGGAGTCTCCTTTGGCTCAGTTACGTAAAGCATCTTCTGTCCAGAGTCTACAGTCCCCGAAAAGGAAGTTTGAACGTTCCACTATATTAGGAGAGATACCACTGCCATTGAGTTTGGCACCAAGGTGTGTGATATTAAATGTGATAAAGTATCTATACATTTTTAGAATTAAAGTCGGCATGAAACGGAAGTTGCAGTAGTCTTTTCTTCCCTATTGTGACATACAGTCAAACCAAAATTTATTCAGACACCTTGAACATTTCATTCATTAATACAGTTTATTCACTATAGTTAAAAAAAAAAAAAAAAAGGTAATAAAATATGACAAGATCTTAGAGTTAAACTGTGTCAGAAAACAATAATTTTAATTATGTCAGATAACACTTAAGCAAAACATGGTCAGGTCAAACTGTCTGAATAATTTCTGGTCCTAAATTTTTATCAATTTTACTGGTAGTCCACTGTATGAAGAATTTTTGGGTATAATATGTCACAGTTTACTTTATTTTGCTCATTTTATCCTACTTTATTTTGCTTATTTTATCCTCACTTATATAAATGAACTAAAGTGTCCTGCACCTACTAGTAAAAATATATAAAAAATATCAAAAAAATTTGAATAATTTTTGGTTTGACTGTATATCCGAGTGAATGGGCAAATGTAACTTGATTTTGGGACTTGATTTTGTTCTACGGGAATTGATTGGGTCGTAGGAAGCTGGCATTGCTAATTAAACAGACACAGATCTGAATACCAGTTTGCTGTCATTGTGGAGGATATTTAGTCCCACACTACGCCAAGACATACACTATATTGCCAAAAGTTTTGGGACGCCTGCCTTTACATGCACATGAACTGTAATGACATCCCATTCTTAATCCATAGGGTTTAATATGAAGTTGCCCCACCCTTTGCAGCTATAGCAGCCTCAACTCTTCTGGGAAGGCTTTCCACAAGGTTTAGGAGTGTGTTTATGGGAATTTTTGACCATTCTTCTAGAAGTGCACTTGATGTTGGACGAGAAGGCCTGACTCGCAGTCTCCGCTCTAATTCATCCCAAAGGTGTTCGGGTTGAGGTCAGGACTCTGTGCAGGCCAGTCAAGTTCCTCCACACCAAACTCGCTCATCCATGTCTTTATGGGCCTTGCTTTGTGCACTGGTGCACAGTCATGTTGGAACAGGAAGGGACCATTTCAAACTGTTCCCACAAAGTTGGGAGCATGAAATTGTCCAAAATGTCTTGGTATGCTGAAGCATTAAGAGTTCCTTTCACTTGAAATAAGGGGCCAAGCCCAACCCCTGAAAAACAACCCCACACCATAATCCTTTACACCACCACATCCAACGCTTTGCATTGCACTTGGTGATGTAAGGCTGGATGGAGCTGCTCGGCCGTGGAAACCCATTCCATGAAGCTTTCTATGCACTGTTCTTGAGCTAATCTGAAGGCCACACGAAGTTTGGAGGTCTGTAGCTATTGACTCTGCAGAAAATTGGCGACTTCTGCGCACTGTGCGCCTCAGCATGCGCTGACCCCGCTCTGTGACTTTATGTGGCCTACCACTTCGTGGCTGAGTTGCTGTTGTTCCCAATTGCTTCCACTTTGTTATGATACCACTAACAGTTGACTGTGGAATATTTAGTAGTGAGGAAATTTCACGAATGGACTTACTGCACAGGTGGCAACCTATCACGGTACCACGCTTGAATTCACTGAGCTCCTGATAGTGACCCATTCTTTCTTGCAGTTTGCATGCCTAGGTGCTTGATTTTATACACCTGGAAGTGATTGGAACACCTGAATTCAATGATTTGGAGAGGTGTCCCAATACTTTTGGCAATATAGTGTACATCATGAAGAGAACAGACGTCGTTTCAATGGTTTGCACGAATTATGATGTGAATGAATCAGTTATTTATAATAAGTACAGCAACATTCTGTAAAAAAAAAAGAAAAAAAGAATTGTCAATTTTGATTTCATGGTGACTTTAAATACATAATTTATGCCACAAATATGCAAACTTTCTGATTCTGCTGTAAAATCATATCGGCTATGCCAAATTTCTGATTGGGCTGTTGATTTCTGTGTTTCAGGGAGCTTCAAAAGGAAGAAAGCATGGAGGAGGCACTAGAGGATTTTCGAGGTCCACTAGGGCGGCTGGTGCAGGCCTTTCCTGATGGGACTTTACTGATAGAGCTTATCAGACCTCCCAACAATGGACCCTTTGGCTTTGTCATCTCTAGGGGTAAAGGAAGACCTGACTCAGGTTAGCCTTAGTTTCCCTACATTTGCCTGCATGACACTGAAAAAAACCTCAAACCCTGTGCAATTTCTAAAATGATTTAAAGCATTTAAAGATCTTTTATCAAAATCACTTATGCTGGTCTTATAGGTATATATGTGGAACGGGTCGGAGACAGTGCCACAGAGAACATCTACACTGGACTCCTGGGTGTTGGAGATGAGATTCTAGAAGTCAATGGAGAAATCATTGCTGGACTGACCCTAGATCAAGTTACACGCCTCATGACCCGTGACAGCAAAGCCACGATCCGGATCCTTCCACGTTCCTGGATCAAGCACTGATGCAGTTGAGAGGCAAAATACAGAGCATGGAGTTATGCAGATAAGATCAAAATAAAGGAAAGTTTACAGAGCACTGATTGAGATGACTTTTACATAGTATTGTTCTCCAGTCATGGGTTAAGAAATCTAAAATGGCTTTTACAATACTTTGTAAACAGAGCAATAAAAAATAAAAACATTTAAAACTTGTATTTTTTTGTTTTGTTTTAAATACCTGCCTCTGGTCTTTTTTAAAGCTGCCGTCCGTAAGTTTTGCCTCTTTGTCGCCATCTCTGTTTGAAACCTGCAATTACAGTTATTTGCGGAATTATCATCTTTACGTGGGTTGTGCATCGGCATGGCTCCTCAGCGCGGATGAGTCTAATGTTTGTTGTCAGTCACGGTGTGGATACTGTACTTCAGAATCACAGATTCTACGTCTTGGAAGTATGACCAAAATAAGAATTTTCACTGGAAAATGTCATCTGAACAAGTAAGTAAAATGTCTGCCACTTTTGTTCTGATCAACTGAGAAAAAAAAGCATTACAATAAATCACGCTGCCAATGGTGATTAAATCTAATGATCGCTTAGCTCATATCATGTCGAACTAGAGCTGCACGATTCTGGATAAAATGAGAATCACGATTTTTTGGTTTCAAATAGAGATCACGATTCTCCCATGATTCTGAATATACAACCAAACAAAATAACATGTAAATTACTAGAGGTTCTGACAAAATATAAATTACTGACTCTAATTGCTGGAAAATGTTTGAATGAATTATTTAAAAAATGGTTTTGAATGAATTCAATGAGTCATTAATAAATACTTGTTTCATTGCTGGATGAATCAGTGTTTTTGAACGAATCTTTTGAATGAACGATTCAATGACAAATACATTTTTTAACAGTCAGTTGTCGCCACCTAGTGGAATTAGATGTAATTGATACAACCGTTATTTGACGTGCCAAGTTCGTTTCAAAAGGTAGTTTGCTCTATTTTGATCGCTATCGTAGACATCGGTGTTTAAATACTAACTTAAACCATGGAGATTTAAATACTAAATCTCAGTACTTCTGTGATAATGTGAATATTTGTAACACAGAAATAGAAATAACTGTGTGATTCAAAACGGCTCTCTCTGGCTCTGACAGCACGAACACAGATTTGAACTTTCCAGTATGATTTTGTCAAAGGTTTAATAGACGAGGGAAAATTGCTGTCATTAATAAATTAGGATCGCGTGGGTGCTTGAATCGAGATTGCGATCTTTTTACGATTAATCGTGCAGCTCTATGTCAAACCATGCAAATTATTATTATTGTTATACTTTGTTCTCAAATTGTTAATGTTAACAACATCAGCAATTGTGTGACTATGTGTATAGATTTCAATCTCTGTAGCCACTCCGCAGTCCGAAGTCTTTTGCTTTTTAATACGGGTGAATCCACCATCAAAATGATAGGCTAAGTTTAATTATTGCAGCTGCTGTGAGAAAAGGCTATAAATGATCTGCCGCCTGCAGCATCCTCCACATGCCATATAGCCTGCTAGCTGGGACTCGTTCTTTATGTAAACAGATGTGATGTAATGACGCAAAGACGAACGGCTGCATGCTCGAATTTCTCGCGGAAACCTACCAGTACCACCTGAATTAGAAAACATTATTACAAGCTTACCGTTGTGAATCAGACTAAGGTATGGAGATTGTTTTTAACGCTGGCTGGTTATGTGCTTGCTCAAAAATTGATTTTGGATCATTTTTAACCAAAAAAAAAAGTTATGGACTGCAGCTTTAATAATTGTAATGATTTTCGTTGTCAATGGATGGATGAATGAATGAATGGGGGGATTGCTACCTTGAAAATGGAAGCAATTTACAATAATAATAGGCTGTCAACACACATGTATGCTGATACAAAATACCACAGTTTCTGTAGATAGCTTTCAACAAATCATCTAGATATTTGTTCATATAATATTTTGTTAAATGGAATATTTAACAATATTTTGTTAAATTTACCCAAAAGTAAAAACACAAAAGAAGATATTTTGAAAAGAAGAAAGGAAGTAACTCTGGTTTGTGACAACATGAGGTGAGTTCAGTAAATGATGACAGAATTTTAATTTCTGAGTGAACTATCTCTTTAAATAAGCTAATTAGTAATTAATTACCTTAAATAACTGAATATGCTACAAGTCCAGCATACTAAACTGTATAGACATGACAAACAGTTTCATTCTTCACACTGAAAATGGAAGTTTAAATGCATTGTGTTGTGGGATACAGTCACGCAGTGTAATCTGTTTTCTGCACATTTTAGCAAACGAAGCATGTCATGTAGGTCTTCCATACATGAAGAAAATCTGAATAATTAAGACAGTATACATATGACTGACATTTTAAGATTAATGTTATTCCAGACAGAAGCATAATATTAAAGATATGTCACTTTCTCCATCTGCTGGTCAGATTTCATAAATGCAACTTTGAACTTTGCCATTGTCATATTATATGGGATCAAGTTGTCAGTTGGGGAAACTGCTATAGTAGACACTAAACTATAAAACAAAACACTTAATGAAACATGTATAAAAGGTAGCCTAATACAAAAACATACAAAAAATTAAAATATGTATTTTTTTTCCGAACAAAAATGATAATTTCTGCATCTTTTTGCACCAGTTGCCCATGTGGATAATCCAGCCCATGAAATACATATTTCTTCAAATAATTTTTATAACATTTTAGCTGGAGGGTTGAAGTTTTGCCTCATAAGAACACAATCTCATTGAATATAAGCACACTTTTTTAAAAAACATCCACTACAATACATTGGGGTGCACTACAATTTTTTTATTTGCTGTGTGGCTTTATTTATTCACTAATTTGCATCTAAGTGTATGCTATTCTTTTACAGTTCTTTCACTCAAATGACTTGCATATAGGGCAGAGCACACTCAAACCTCCCCCGTCAGTCTTCACATTCTCTGACTAGTATCCTATAGTATGGTATGCTTCTGCACATTCAGACACTATGACGGACCTAAGAGCATCTGAAAAGCTTCTGTTTGGGCTGTTACTGTTACAGACATGGCTCGGCTTTATTCATACACTCATTGACCTGGAGCCTGTTCTGCACGAGACATCTCTACTCAAACCCAAAGTAGTCATTGCCATTTTGGCCCGTAACGCTGAACACAGCCTTCCTTATTTTCTGGGATGTATTGAGAGACTGGATTATCCCAAGGACCGGATCTCTATATGGTAACTAATTTTTGTTTCATGTTAGTTACATATATCCTTTCAAATGCATGTTGAACTTTATTTCTATGTAAAATTTTAATAAAGTTTAATAGGAAGACATAATGGATTAGGACGTATAGGAATGTATGCATCATGGTAACACTTGCAATAATAGCATCCCTCATTATTATATTTAAAAAGAATAACAGATCATCACATAGCAATTAAAAAAAAAACTTCATGTATACTCACATTTGAATCTGCATACTGATCTATTTAGCGTTACATTACGAGTTACAGGTTTAATGTCTTATTGCTGAAGGTTACCATAATGTGTTAGTGCTATTATCACACAGTCTAAGATATATAATACATGTGTCAGTGGTTTTGTATTTGACCACATACTGAACTGAGCACAAGGCTTTTAATTACACCTTAGTCTGAAATATCCTGGAAAGCTTGAAAAGTAAATATGACAAGAATCACAGTGAAGTGAAAGAATGCAGATGGGTAAAAGGAGAAAAGAAGGAGAAAGTGCAGGCAGTTTGCACTTCAATAAATAGGAAAAATGTGACCAATAATAATGTCTTCTTATATGATTTATTTTTATATTATTATTAATAATAATGTATTTATTTATTTAAATAATTAATATTATTATTTTAAAACAAATAAAAATAAATAAAAGTACCTATTATTATTAGTAAGGCTGGGTAAAAAATATTGATTTCTCGATTTTAATCGATTCTCATTTTTACGAACCGATATCGATTCTTAAATCCCAAGAATCGATTAGTCTAGTCTGTTTTCAGTTGATGAATGAACAGAGCATGTAGCGCGTCTCCCATCCAATAAATAGCAATAATCTTTGTGCTTTGTTACTTTTAATATGAAGCAAAGTCTCAGATTTCAAATGACGTCCATCTTATTATGAGATTAAAAAAATAAATACCGTTTTGGCGCTGATTAGTATGACGTGACAGACCGCTTTCAACCTCGGAAAGATGTCAATAAAACAGCTTGTAAACAATGTCACGTAACGTCACATTTACCTCAGAAAAACATATTCAGTGACCATAAACTCGTTAGTCAGCTAGAAAAATTAACTCTAGAGAGCAGAATTCTGATAAATATAGCTATGCACCGTTACATATTCATTATAATGTTCTTCAATCAATATTTAATGCATGTTTGAATAAATCAGTTATGACAGCCACGATTTAAATGTTTATATTAAAAAAAAAATTAGTTAGCATTAGCATTAGTTGAGAGATTTTTTCCTCTAGAAAATTTGCCACGTACTGCAACTGATACAGTACATCCAAAATAATCAATATCAAATCAATTCAAATCGAAATCGAATCGAATCACAATCATGTGAATTGAAATCGAATCGAATCGTGAAAATTGTGTCAATACCCAGCCCTAATTATTAGTAGTAATATTATTTTATTAATTAATTTATTAGTTAATTGATTTTTAAAAAAAAAACTTTTTCTTTTTACTTCTGTGCACCCCCTTATAGCCCCTGTAGGTCCCTGTTCAAAAGAAAGGCATTTATTTGAAATGGAAATCTTCTGTAACATAATAAATGTTTTTAATGTGTTTTTTGATCAATTTAATGATCTTTGCTGAATGAAAATATTCATTTATGTTTTTTTTTTAAAAAATCTTACTGACTCCAACCTTTTGAAAATTAGTTTTGTATGACAAGATGATGATGTTAAAAAAATGCTAAATGCTAATTCTGGTCCTAACATGGACTTTCTGTTTATCAGGGCTGCTACCGATCACAATATTGACAACACCACTGCAATGCTGCATGAATGGCTCTCTGGAGTGGAGAGTTTGTATCATTTGGTACAACTGCAGACGATGGAGGAGGAGAAGAGGTGACAACACATGCACATTACATTCTATTAGAACTTACTTACCATAAGTAACATAAAAATTTTAATGTTGTACAAAATTAATATATTTATAAAGAAGGAAACATCTCATGTGTCTGTGTATACTGAAGCATTCAGTTCTCATTCAATAGTTATTATAATTATTTACAGTTATTATATAGATGAGCTGGGTCCTAAGCACTGGACGGAGTCTCGGTTTACCCATGTGATGAAATTGAGGCAGGCTGCGCTCACATCAGCCAGGGCACAGTGGGCAGACTACATTCTGGTGAGATGACATCTCCTATTGTACTGATCTTAGGTCAGCTGCTGGTGTACCTATATGTGTGTTACAACTGTCTGTATTATCATCATATTGTATTTAAAGGGTTAGTTCACCCAAAAATGAAATTTCTGTCATTAAGTACTCACCCTCATGTCGTCCCAAACCTGTAAGATCTTCGTTCATCTTCGGAAAAACAAACTGATATTTTTGATGAAATCACACATAGGCAGCAATGTCATTGCACCTTTCGAGGTCCAGAAAGGAAGTAAAGACATCATTAAAATAGTCCATGTGACTATGGTGGTTCAACCTTAATGTTATGAAGCGACGAGAATACTTTTGGTGCGCAAAAACAAAACAAAAATAACGCCTTTATTCAACAATTTCTCCTCTCCCCTGTCATTTTCCTATGCAGTTGTTGTAGTGAATGCAGTTCAGCGCTTCCGTGTTTACATCCGAACGCCTGCTCAGTATTGATTGAGGAGATATCCAAAATGTACACTGTTTGAGTACCACTACATTAAGGCCTCTAAATTACCAACGTAATCAAAACTTTGCTGAAAAAACTGTTGTATACAATCTACTACATTCTGATTGATAGTTTTTAGCAAGTAAAAAGCCTTTTAGTATACTTGTAAAAATGTCCCCCTTCACGTTATGGTATGTTTGTTTTTGCAGTGATATCTTTGCAGTGAAATGTAAACATAAAAAATATTTTGTTATTAATATTTCAAGGTGAACACTTACTGCTCAGCAATTGATTATCCATACGTAACTTTTTTGTATTGCATTGTATTATATGTTTTGCCCCCAAAATAATAATAATAAAAATCATAAAACAAAACTATAAGCATTTAAATATAAGAGATATTACTGGAAGATATTAAGAAAACATATGTAAGTACTTTCAGAATTTCATCTTACTTTCTAGCCATATAAACTAGACAGACAAACAAACTGCATATTTCTGCTCAGTTTGGGCCTCTGAATGAAATTGAGGTGTTTTTTCCCTCTCAAGTATGAGCTCCATATTCTCACTATATCATATGAGCCACAAAAGCCTGATGTATCAAATATGCTCAAAATATACTCAATAAAAAAACACATATGCCAACTTTCCCCCAGATTTTTGAAAGGGTTGTATGATTGTTTTTGTGATTTGTTCTCTAGTTTGCAGACAGCGATAACCTGCTGACAAACACACAAGTGCTGAATCATCTGATTGCCGAGAATCGGACGCTGGTTGCTCCAATGCTAGAGTCAAGGACACTCTATTCAAACTTTTGGTGTGGTATGACTTCACAGGTACAGGCTACTAAAGGTTTCATTACAATAACTTCCATGCAAATGCTGCACATGTAGGAGAACAGTGTGGTCAACAATCAGGTTCTATGGTCAATTTGCCATAATGCACTAGGGCAGGTTTAGGGGTGACTGTTCATGATTATAGCAGGTTGTGTACATTTAGGATATGGAGATGCATCATTCTGAAAGTTATTGTATAACAGAAACCCAACTGACCCAATTGTTCATGACACCAGAAACGCAAGCTAATGTGAAGAAGTTTTGCATTACGCCCTATTTGAAAGTACTAATTAATATTGAGTAACTTATATTTTCAACACAGTGTTGCCAGTTACATTGTCTATTTTTGCCAAAGCAGAATCAACTGTCCGTGCACCATGCAGGAGTGTATTGTATTATTCATTGATCAGTGTTTTTGAATGAATCATTTGAATGAACAATTCAATGAGTCACTTATCGCCACCTACTGGCCAATCGATGTAACCTGTAGAAAGTGAGGACCAGAACTAAAAATGCAATATGAATACCTGTTAAACAATACACTGCAAGTTACAAAATATTCCAGTGTTTTCGTAAAAGTTAGTTAGAATCAGATATTATTCATTGTTTCTCACTTTTTTTTTTTTTTTCAATGCTCTGATTCTTTTGTGAATCTTGAAAATGTTAAGCATCTCTTCCTTTCTGCAGGGGTATTATAAGCGAACACCACATTATGTACCCATTCGGAACTGGAAGCGTACTGGTTGCCACCCAGTTCCCATGATTCACTCCACAATGCTGATAGACCTGAGGCGCAGTGCTAGTGCAGCTCTGGCCTTTTACCCTGTGCACCATTACTATCTTTGGGCCCTGGATGATATCATGGCTTTTGCATTTTCTGCAAGACAAGCAGGTAACAATTTCATTATACCTGCACTTATGACAATACAGTACTATATTCTACTGTACTTTATTTTAAGTCTGATTAAAGAGGAGCCTATAAGTCATTGAGTCGCAACCTATGCTTGATATTTATTTGACGTTACTGGATGTTACTGGAAGAATGTTTGTTCATAACCTTGAGAACCTTGCCAATGTTCACTAAAGTTCCCTTTTAGTTGGGTCTGACCATTTCTGAAATATGTATGATATGAATATGACTTTTTAGATATTATTATCTTTACAGGTGTGCAGATGTTCTTATGTAACAAAGAGCATTATGGGTACCTGCCACTGCCTTTGAAGACAAAGCAAACTCAGGAGGAGGAGGTGGAGAGCTTCAGCCACACTGTCACCGAGGCTCTTAGTGTGTATCACTAAATCTGCTTAATCACAAAACAATATGAAGATCTGAAAAAGGTCTTTACAGGCATAAACAGCTTTTAAGCTGAGAGTCTTTCTGGTGATGAACAGTGAGGTGAAGTTAAATACAATAGCCTATTAGTACAATATCTTTGAGTGAATAAACTGTGAATCAGAGGTGTGGGCCATCTATTCACCACTATCCCTTCATGTTCTACCTCTAGCTTACACAAACACTTCACTGTATGCTTTTCCATATAGTTTTCACAGGAAAGAGTGAGTTTTCACTCCTATGTGACATCTCTGACACATTCTTTTTACTCTTTTCTGACCCTGTCTCCTTTCATTAGATTAGCTTCATTGTACCTTGTAGGGGTGGGCGATGTGAGCAAAATCTTATATCAAGATATAAGTAATTTTATTTCACAATAACGATATATCACGATAGTTATTTTTCTTTAAATAAAGGCTTTCTAGATACAAACATTTTTGATCCCGTTAAAATTTCATAATTCTCGTCACCAATTTTAATATTACAAAAAACTAATACTAGCCTGAGTAAAAACAACAACAACAACAACAAACAAAAAAACAAACAAGTCTCCAAAAAGAACTTAGTTCAGTACTCACACGCTGTATGAGCAGCGGCTTTATGTGCACACCTTTCAGGTGTGTATACCAAAATGAGTTCTCCATCACTGATTATTGTGCTTCAATGGTTCAAAATCA
The DNA here is from genome assembly GCF_019924925.1 of Ctenopharyngodon idella. NCBI lineage: Eukaryota > Metazoa > Chordata > Actinopteri > Cypriniformes > Xenocyprididae > Ctenopharyngodon > Ctenopharyngodon idella. The sequence goes on from NC_067221.1 coordinate 21,660,059, forward strand.
CTTTAAAATGCAAATGATAAGCTTTCGTGACAGTGCAGCATGGCAATGTCACATGAACATAACCGCGTATAGAGATGATAGTCTGAAATCTCTACTGGTTGACAAATTTTTACCAGTTTATCGTGTATGCTGGTCTGTCGCTCACCCCTAGTACTATGAAAACATAGTGTAACTTTCAGAGCTCAAAATTTCATCCCCAATCCAAAACATTTATTGAACTAAACACACTCCAAGAACTAAGCATAAGAGTGAACTTTAAAATCTTGTGCTGTTCCAAGTTTGTGTAGCACCTACAGCTCTGCATATCCTTCTCAAGAATCCCAAAGTTACAACCAAGCTCAAAATGACTGAAATGTATTTATCACAAAATGTGCCTAATTGTTTCAGCCTTATCTACTGATCTTAATATTTTAGCACAGGTTGTTTGTGGTCATATCACAATTCAATACAGTTTTTTTTTTTTTTCCCCAAAGTGGCTGTTATTAAAGGACCTGGCAGATAAAAAACTAATTTCAAACACGCAAACCAGTTTGTGATCAGAGCCAGTGAAAGTGTTAAGCGCTGATACTTGTTTCACATTGGAATGGGAAGGTTCTTAAATGCACAGCAGCAAAAAATTTGTCAGTTAGGTAAACTCACATTGAGCTGTATGTAGCCTACTATATAGCAAATCTCAACTGTGTGATTATTATATTACTGCAAAATATAAACTATATTTATCGCCCAGCGATATATATTTAAAAGTTGGCTAGTACATCCTACTATACCACCTGCATACATACAGTATACTTACCTACAGCAATATACACTATTTATCAAATCTCAGGTGTGTGATTGTTTATATCATCACAAGATGTAAACTGTATTATTGTACAGCTCTCTATATAAAGTTGAATATATATATTATATCCAACTTTATCTGCATACATACAGTACACTCACAAAAAGGGATACAAATGATAGCAAATCTCTGCTGGATCTGCTTAAATTAAATTAATAAAAGAATAAACCATTAATTAACTTAAACACCTTTAAATTATCATTCAAAATGTGTCATCCAATCAGCAAGCAGCAATTTTTATAAATCACTAATTCATTTAATTTCTATGACCTTCTTTCTACCAGAAAATGTTTACTTGTGCTTGAAAGACTAACTAAAGTTTATCTTCCTCAGTCGACTTCAAAATGGAAACTTCGCATTATCTGCACATTGCTTTCAAACTCAAAGACACCATGGCATTCAATCAGGTATAGATACGGACAACTGAAATACTAATGCAGAATATTGCAAAAAGCTGCCTCTACAATCTGTGTCCATGTGCAACACTCATTATAGGAATCAGAATGTAACTGTTAGGGCATTATCTTCTCCTCTTTTTAGGTCTACTTGATTAATCTAAAGCGCCGGGAAGATCGCAGAGATCGTATGCTGCGCTCGTTGGAGGCACTGGGCATAGATGTCACCCTCACCGATGCAGTGGATGGCAAGTATGATATTATAACCCACACTTTTGCACCAGTTACACAATGTCAACGTTCACACTACTGTTTGTACTGTATGTCCTTCATCTCTGCTTCTCTGCAAATTGTATTTTTCTGTTAAACCACATGCCACTGTCAAATACGACATCTTGTTTCTCCTTTCCTAGAACCCTGAATTCTTCTCAGCTAAGGGCTTTAGGAATTGAGATGCTCCCTGGATATAAAGATCCTTACTCTGATCGTGTGCTAACTAAGGGTGAAATTGGGTGCTTCCTTAGTCATTACAGCATCTGGAAAAAGGTATACAGCAAAACATGCCCTACATTAAGCTGATACATTAACATGTGTAATCGGTCCTACTCAACCCGCTCCAAGCGGGATTTAAACCAGCTTCTCCGGCATGGGAGGCAGGTGTGCTAACAAGGATGCTACAGACCACAGTCTCTAGCATCAGTCGCCAGCGCACCTCTTGAGGCCAGGGGAGTGAGGATTACAGTCACAGCTCTTACTAACATGGCTCCGTTACACTCATCCCCCCAAACCTCACTCCCATCCGGGTCACGGCACCAAATGTAACCGATCCTACTCGACCCCTCTCCAAGCGGGATTCGAACTCACTGGGAGGCAGGAGTGATAATAAGTATGCTAAAGACCACAGTCTCTAGCGTCAGTCGCCAGTGTGCCTCTTGAGGCCAGGGGAGTGAGGATTATAGTCACAGCTCTTACTAACATGGCTCCGTTACACTCATTCCCCTAAACCTCACTCCCATCCGGGTCACAGCACGAAATGTAACTGGTCCTACTCAAGCCGCTCTAAGCGGGATTCAAACTCACTGGGAGGCAGGAGTGATAATAAGTACGCTAAGGACCACAGTCTCTAGAATCAGTCACCAGTACGCCTCTTGAGGCCAAGGGAGTGAGGATTATAGTCACAGCTCTTACTAACATGGCTCTGTTACACTCACCCCCCTAAAGCTCACTCCCATCTGGATCACAGTATCAAATGTAACTGGTCCTACTCGACCCCTCTCCAAGCGGGATTCGAACCCACTGGGAGGCAGGAGTGATAATAAGTACGCTAAAGACCACAGTCTCTAGAATCAGTCACCAGTACGCCTCTTGAGGCCAAGGGAGTGAGGATTATAGTCACAGCTCTTACTAACATGGCTCCGTTACACTCATTCCCCTAAACCTCACGCCCATCCGGGTCACAGCACCAAATGTAACCGGTCCTACTCAAGCCGCTCTAAGCGGGATTCAAACTCACTGGGAGGCAGGAGTGATAATAAGTACGCTAAAGACCACAGTCTCTAGCGTCAGTCGCCAGTATGTCTCTTGAGGCCAGGGGAGTGAGGATTATAGTCACAGCTCTTACTAACATGGCTTCCTTACACTCACCCCCCTACACCTCATTCCCATACAGGGACACGGCACCAAATGTAACTGGTCCTACTCGACCCGTTCCGAGCGGGATTCGAACCAGTGTCTCCGGCTTGGGAGGTGGGCACGCTAACAAGGACGTTAAAGACTGCAGTCTCTAGCGTCAGTTGCCAGCACGCCTCTTGAAGCCAGAGGAGTGAGGATTACAGTCACAGCTCTTACTAACATGGCTCTGTTACACTCACCCCCCTAAAGCTCACTCCCATCTGGATCACAGTATCAAATGTAACCGGTCCTACTCGACCCCTCTCCAAGCGGGATTCGAACCCACTGGGAGGCAGGAGTGATAATAAGTACGCTAAAGACCACAGTCTCTAGAATCAGCCACCAGTACGCCTCTTGAGGCCAAGGGAGTGAGGATTATAGTCACAGCTCTTACTAACATGGCTCCGTTACACTCACCCCCCTAAAGCTCACTCCCATCCGGGTCATGGCACCAAATGTAACCGGTCCTACTCAACCCCTCTCCAAGCGGGATTCGAACCCACTGGGAGACAGGAGTCATAATAAGTACGCTAAAGACCACAGTCTCTAGCGTCAGTCGCCAGTACGCCTCTTGTGGCCAGGGGAGTGAGGAATATAGTCACAGCTCTTACTAACATGGCTCCGTTACACTCATCCCCCTAAACCTCATTCCCATCCAGGGACACGGCACCAAATGTAACTGGTCCTACTCCGAGTTGGATTCGAACCAGTGTCTCCAGCTTGGGAGGTGGGCGCACTAACAAGGACGTTAAAGACTGCAGTCTTTAGTGTCAGTCGCCAGCACGCCTCTTGAAGCCAGAGGAGTGAGGATTACAGTCACAGCTCTTGCGAGCTTGCCACCGTTCCACATGGACTCTTGTGTATGATAGTGTTAAATGCAAACTGCATTCTTAAAAATAAAGGTTCTTTATTGCCATTTATGGTTCTATGAAGAACCTTTAACATCCATGAGGGCTTTCCACTGCACAAAAGTTTCCTCAAAGTGGAAAATGAGTCACATTTCATGTGCATGACTTCTTTTTGTTGTGTGTCGCCCTCAGGTGGTGGAGCTCCAGCAACAGCAGGTGCTCGTACTGGAGGATGATGTCAGGTTTGAACCCAACTTCAAGAGCCGCCTTGACACCATCATGGAGGATGTAAAACAATCAGGCCTCCAGTGGGACTTAATGTGAGTTGTGGTTTTATTATGATAACTTCATAGTTCCCTATTCTGCTTTCCATCATCATAGCTTCCTCAAAGTGGTCCTGGTCTTCTTGAGATCCACAAATGAACATTTCATTAACAAAATATATTAAATTTCCATTGATAATTATAAATTTGCACGTGTTCCCTTTCTCTGTTCCATCTTTCCTCTTCTCTTTAAGTTATGTGGGGCGTAAACGATTGCAAATTAAGCATCCAGAGCGCTGGGTGGAGGGAGTGAAGAACCTGGTGAGCCCAGATTACTCTTATTGGACACTAGGCTATGCCCTTTCACTGCAGGGGGCAAAGACACTTCTGGAGGCCCAGCCCCTCAGCAAGATGCTGCCCGTGGATGAGTTTCTGCCCATTATGTTTAACAAGCACCCCAAGTAAGTGTCGGTAGATGTTGATAACTAACATTTCTTAAAAGGATAGTTCACCCAAAAATGAAAATTCTGTCATCATTTACTCACCCTCATGTCGTTCCAAACCAATAACACTTTAGTTCATCTTTGAAACAAGATATTTTTAATAAAACCTGAGATTTCTCTCTCCATTGAAAGTACATTCCACTCAAACATTGATGCTTCAAAAAGTCATAAAGAGATCGCAAAAGTAATCCATATAAATAAAGCGGTTTAATCCATGTCTTCTAAAGAGCTTAATATGATAAGCGCATTTAATTTAGGCTTTTATTTACATATAAACTTTGATCAATGCACATACATAAAGCACATCAAATATGATAAATGGCAGCTCAACCGTACTTGCTTGATATGAGAACAAACCTCATTGCTTCTTGCAGAAGCTCAAAGCGCTTGCAAAGCACACGAAAACAAAGCGTATTGATTCTTGTGCATCAAACATGCAAGTCTGAGCTTCCATTTACCATATTTGATGTGCTTTATGTATGCACATTGATCAATGTTTACATGTAAATAAAAGACTAAATTAAATTTATTCATCATATAAAGCGCAAATCGTATCTCGTGAGAACACATTCGGATTAAACCGCTTGATTCGATATCTTCAATATCAATTTTGGAGGAATGGACTTTCAATGGAAAACAGAAATCTCTTAATTAAAAATATTTTCATTATGGGTTTGGAATGACTTGAGGGTGAGTAAGTGATGACAAAATTTTCATTTTTGTGTGAACCATCCATTTAAGCAGTCGTTGTTGTTGTTTTTATAAACTGAGGGATGTCAAAATGATTGTCTGTGGCAATTGGCAGCATTGTGTCCTGACAAAGGAACATTTAAGCAATAATAATGTAGCAAGTTACACTTAAATGTAATCACTATTATCTGCATTATCATTAAGATATATTTTATGAAATTTATGTAGAGTTGCACTTATAATAATGACTTTTATAAAGGCATTTTAGTGTAAATTTCTTTCTGTGGACTAACTGTAGTGTTCCCTCTGTCTGTAGGGAGGAATACATGTCTCATTTTAAACCGAGAGACTTGAAGGCTTTCTCTGTAGAACCCCTGCTGCTCTTTCCCACACACTACACTGGGGAGTCGGGGTATTTCAGTGACACCGAGACCTCCACCATCTGGAATGATGAGACGGTGGCCACTGACTGGGACCGCCATCACGTCCGTGGAGACCGCAGTCGTGGAGATAAGACCCCCATGCCCATCTCTGAGAGCAGCCCGAGAGATGAACTATGATTAAGCTCTTACAGAATCTGGTTATACTTTATTTCAAAGTGTCCTTGTTACAGTGTAATTATACATTTAAGTACTGAGTAATATTAATTAACAACATTTACTTATTATAGGGTCCAGGTTAGGGTTTGGTTTCATTTAGTGTTAGTTGCATGTAATTATGCATAATTTATAGTTATTACTATTGTAAGTACATGTAACATATGTAATAAGGACACTGTAAAATAAAGTGTTAATCAGAATACTTAAGGAACATGTCAAATGTCAGATTACAGCACAAAGAAAAAAAAAAACATGGATCTCAATAAATAATGGGGATTAAGTGTGAAATTATATATCCGGATTGTGGGAATGATATACTGAGACAGCTAAACATGTGTAACAGTTATAAGCACACTAATGAGATGTGTGAGAAATATTGAACAGGTACAACAAGACCAGATTCAATACAAAATACAGGTAAAAGTGGTGATAAAATAAACGTGAAAATTATTCATAAAAATCTGGATTCTTTAATGAACGTGCTTCTAAAAATGTTTAAGTTTACTCACAATGTGTGTGTTATGACTATGCTCAAAATGGTTTTCTTGACTATGCTAAACTTTAATAATACAGTCACACTTTTTTCACACACACAAATATATACAGTGCCGTTCAAAAGTTTGGGATTGGTATAGATTTTTAATGTTTTTGAAAGAAGCCTCTTATGCTCACCAAGGCTGCTTTTATTTAATTTAAAAAAGTAATATTGTGAAATATTACAATTTAAAGTAACTTTTCTATTTGAATATATTTTAAAACGTACAGTAATTTATTCTTGTGATGGTAAAGCTGAATTTTCAGCATCATTACTCCAGTCTTCAGTGTCACATGATCCTTCAGAAATAATTCTAATATGATGATTTGCTGCTCAAGAAACACTTATTATTACACTGTAAAAAAAAATATTTTCATGATTTGTTAACATTTTTTTATTTTTTATTTTGTCAAATCAACTTCAATAATTAATGTGGTTCAGATAACATAATATTTTGAGTTTCTGTTGGTTAAACCAATCGCCTTCATTGTATTAACTCCAATTTTTAATTTCAGTGAACTCAAAATTTTAAGGCAACCAAGTAACTTACTTTTAAACCAAAAATTCTTTTTTACAGTGTATCAGCAATGTTGAAAACAGTTGTGTACAATTTTTTTTTTCAGGATTCTTTGATGAATAGAAAGTTCAAAAGAACAGCATTTATTTGAAATAGAATCTTTTGTAACATAATATTTTGTATAAATGTCTCTACTGTCACTTTTGGTCAGTTTAATGCATCCTTGCTGAATAAAAGTTTTAATTTATTCAGTTCCTTTTAAAAAAAAATCTTACTGACCCCAAATTTTTGAATTTCTGAAGGATCATGTGACACTGAAGACTGGACTAATGATGCTGAAAATTAAGCTTTGCATCACAGGAATAAATTACATTTTAAAATATTTTTAATATAAAATAACATTTTAATACATTTAAAATATATTTAAAATAGAAAACAGTTAAATTGTAATAATATTTTAGATTTTTTTTTTTTTTTTTTAAATCAAATAAATGCAGCCTTGCTGACCATAAGAGACTTCTTTATATTAAAAAAAAAAAAAAAAAAAAACTTACCGATCCCAAATTTTTGTATGGAAGTGCATATACACATACAGTGTCCAATATGGAATGTTATTATATTTTTTTTTTTATTGTTAATATAAAAAGAAAGTGTACTTGAATATAAGTACTTGATGACATATGAGCTAAAGAAAACTATATTACAAACAAATAATCATATCTCAGTACTCCCATATAAATGCAATAAACACCAAAACACAAAATAATTCTTAATCCGTTTATTTATTATTTAAAAAGCACTGGAGGGTTTTTTTTGTTTGTTTTTGTTGGAGGCAAACAATGAATCATTTAATCAAATCAAATAATTAGTCAAGTCTCATACCATAAAATAAGTACTGAAAGTACTGTAAAAAATTATATTTTAAAGCACACCAAAACAAAAGCATGTAATAAATAAAAATTGCAGAATATTGCAAAACAAAGCAACTGAAAAGAATGTTTAACATTAGGTCCCACTCAAGAAGGACAGAGGTTTTCAGCATTATGTTTTATCACCTGAGGAGATACATGGAGGCTTTTGTATTGACAAAACCCATTGGTTCACTGATATGAGACATGACTGTAGACTGAGACATTAGTAGATCTCATCAGACATCCTTTTAGTGTGATCACTACAGACAATCTGCCAATCAGTGCATAATCATTTTAGTGTGTCAAAACTGATGGACAAGATCTAGATTGTACGCCAAGCAACAAAGCAGTCCTAAAACAAAGTCGTCAATCTACATATTCTCAATCTAGCATTGTGATTAAAAGCAGCCGCGCTCACACACATCTTAGTTCGCTTGAGTTTGACACGCAGAGATCGGATGCCTCGACACAGCAAATGATGCAGCATTTTTCCCGAAGGAACTACAGAATACGTGTTTTCGCTCCTATACGATTGCTAAGCTATCTGGGTTCAGTCCTAAACCATCTAGAAAGCTATGTTCTGCATACTACAGACATCTACAGTACATAAACCAATACAAAGCATAAGAAACAAAACTTTCCAGTATATTCAAACCAAATACAAAAGATAATAACTGAAATTAAAGACCACAAAGACACACACACGCACAAAAAAAATAAAAATCTGATTTGATCCAGTGGTTTGTGATGGCTGTCCAGAGTACTAGCTGCAAATGTGTCGAGTATAATGGGAGGGATATCAAATGCAAAGTTGAATCCGGACTGCTAAAAGAGGGCATTGTGAGTAAAAGTCAAAAGACGTGATCACAATGGTCTCAGTCTGTCGAGAATCACATACAAAGCCCACCACAGCCCAACACAGTGAACCATTGATGCCGTCAATGGTCAACAGGTCCACAGACGACTCACTACAGGAAAACTACTACTAAAAGACAACACAAAAAAAAAAAAAAAAAAAAGAAAAAACCCGGCCAAACATACAAGCATTGTGACGAACACATCCTTTAATTAGCTACAGAACAAACACAGAGTCTTAGATGCTATTCTGGTTTGGTTTGTTAATGTGATTGAGAACTTATCAGTTGTCATCATGCTTCAAGTTACTGCCAGCAGTTACTTAAAGCACTCTGAATATTGCATGATTAGAAAACGGTATGATGAACCATTACAAAAAGCTGTAGTTTTGATACCAGACCAACTGCGTTCAGAGCTTTCATGTTGCAATCCAAATGTAAAGCAAACTACAAATGAAAGTGAAAAGTCCACATAAATCAAGTCCATTTTTCCCCTCACACTGGTTTAAGCACTCAGACGAAGGTGCACATTTAGACAAATGTATCGATTTATTGTGACAGGTCTTTATCCCCTTCCACAGTGTTCGTTTAGTTGAGCACTATGCAGTAGCATCTATGCAATGAAACCCATCACACTAGCAGACGACTAGCATTGTTGACAATACCAGTAAGAAAAAAGTGCAATATTGCATGTGTATTTCTTTAGTCGAGAAGACCGACGCCTGACGGCATACCTGTAGAAAATATCCGACAGTAAACAATGGTGCAAAACAAGTCAAAGAATTTTAAGGCTTTCTGAGTTTCCTGATGGTTTTTTTTTTTTTTTTTTGTTCTCTGAGATAGTTGTAAGAGGTCCACAGATGGGACAGTTTTGGAGAGAGATCATTTTCCAGGCTCTCCCACGTGAATATACACACACACACACACACACGCACACACACACACGCACAAACATGACGCGCAAACATTCGCACACAAGCAGCACTATTCTATTCAAGCGTGTACTGTCACCCCTAATATAAGGTGTATTACTTCTAGTAATTCATATAATAACATCTTTACCATTGAAGCTGCAAGCATAGATATTTATCTACACGTATCCACATTACTATTAAACACACTGCTACATGTATCGACATTACATGGCCAAACAAAAGAATTCCTCCAAGCGGAAAATAATAATAATTATAATAATTGCATGGTCTAATAATATTAAAAATTAAAAAAACCCTACTATTTCAGTTGCCATGCTTATACTACTAATAGAAAACAAAAGGAAATAAGCACAAAAGTAAATTAAGATGACAATAACTTATTACAATTTCAGTAGGGAAAGCTATGTGGAAATGCGGCATTGCAGGCAGTGTTTCTACCCAGAAGAAACTCACTGGCCGTTTCAGTTTCAATCTTTAACGTTGTTTGGTTTCAAAGGTTGTCAAGAATAGTATTAATTTAAGGAATGGATAAACTTAACATCACAACTTAAAGGTTTAGCAAAGCCAAGGAGGTTTAAGAATGCATAAAGTCAGCGCAAGTGTTATGCGCGACTAATTAGTGAGTAACACACAAATACTCCTGCAACTAAACCTGGTTACTGTATTGCACAGCATGTGTGGACAACAAAAACCAGTGAGGGTTTACCAAAAGGTAATATACAAAAAGTATATTGGCTATACAAAAAGACATGATAAACTAGGTTGTGCGAAATTTTGACGATAGATGAAAAGACTGTAAAAAGACCAAACAAGTAAACTTTCCCTAAAACTGTGACCTTTAGGAAGGTTATAAAACATGGCTGACAAGTGAAACAACAAAGATGGCCGATGGAAAACATTGTGCTACTAGTAGCAATTTTGTCTGCATGCATCCAAAAAAAAGTCCTTTCCGGCATTTCAGATGAATCTATAACACTTAAAGCAAGCAATTTATGACCAATGTTTTGTTCGGCGTCACTTGTCGGTCATGTGAAAATTTAATCACGTGACTTGGGAATGTGCTTGAGCGTTTGTGTCTCCTTCGCTTATTTTGGTTGTCACTCGTTGGGCGAAGGAGTTCGGAGGAAGACGTGGTGAAGTTCTTCATTTTTGGCCAGTGGAAGTGAGGACTGAGCTTAAAAGGATCCCAGCATGCACGGCAATCGAGTAAGCTGCAGTGTCTTACAGAAACGGTGATCACAGTGCAGAAGGCAGGGGGTCCCAGCGAGGGTCTACATGGCAGTGTTGGCGTACTCTGAGGCGGCGGCGGCAGGCTGGGTTGAAGCAGATCCCTGAGCCGAACCTTTGCGGTTGATCATGGAGGGGTGGAAGTTGGGGTGCCGGCGGGCGTGCTTGATGAGGTGGTCGCTGCGCATAAAGCGCTTGTCGCAGAGTGGGCACATGAAGCGTTTCTCGCCTGTGTGGGTACGCAGGTGTCGGGCCAACTCATCGGAACGGGCGAACTTCTTTTCGCAGTCGGGCCAGGTGCAAGGAAAGGGCCTCTCACCTAGACAGAGCACATGGACGACCCACAACTTATTAGACGACACTAATGCCGTATAAAATACACAAGTGCACTATAAAGTAAGCAATAGGTTGGCACCTCCTGTTCTAGATATAAAGCATACTGACTGATGAACTTCACACAGCTACTATACTATTTTTTAGCTACTTACTAGAGCTGCATGATATATTGAAATTTAAAAATATTGCAATTGTATATATGCATATTGCAGCGGCTTGTGATAACGATTTTAATACTTCAAAAAGTTACAAAATGTCAACGTTTTAGGGTAACGCAGTAAAGGTGTGAAATGCTGAATATTATTAAGCGCAATAAGCTGTGGAAAAAACTCAGTGCGGTACTCGCATGCACAGAAAGCTGCCTCTTGGACAGTGTGCAATCCAGAATTCAGTTCTCTTAAACATTAAGTGTTAACAGTCTTAAAGTGACAGTAGCCTATAAATACCTGCTGCTGTTTATGTCATTAATGTTAATCAAACCACAAAACACAGCTTTTGTAGTTTGCAAAGATAAATCTATATTTAATTTATATAGTGATTATACTAATTATTACATTTCTGTACTTGAATACTTCAGTTAGACATGTCTTTATTTGCAACCTCGTTATATTGTATTATCTATGCTTGAAATAAGTGTTTTTTTTTACTGACCCCCCCAACTGTGAGTTTTGATTTATTGAACCACTACTCATAATCAGACTACAGTTACATTTTTATTGATTACATGATTACATATTCACAGTGTTAGTAAATTATTCATAATTTATTGATTCTACACAATTTTTTTTTTTTTTAATCTTCCTTTCTAAAAGCCTATCACTTATATACGATGTGTTATAAAGTCTTTTAGATTTGTGGAATTGCACACAACAGCCACTAGTCAAGTGGCTATAATTACATGGAAAAAGGAGAAGCAACATGACAACCGACCACTGAATTTACAGAAATCATTTCACTTTTAAAGAGTGTTTTCAGTGAGTCATTTAATCATGCATTACTATGTCCTTGGAATTTTTTTGACATTCAAACACATTAAAATGCACAAATTCATGTAATTTCATATTTACATATAATGCAGGTTTTCCCAAACTTTTTGTCAACCACACCTCTTTTGACCTATATATTAATAATCACGTCAATAATTTAATAACACATTCAGATATTCATGGTTTTTCCGATTTCAAATAATAGTCACATGACATGCAGGTAAATAAAGTATTCCATCTTTTAAGGATTTGTTGATTTGTTTTTATTTATTTATTTACTTTTTTTATTTATTATATTATTAGATTTTCATTATACTCACTACCCCTCTGCAGTTCCTTCCCAAACCCCAGTTTGGGAAACCCTGATGTAATGTAATGTTTAATGCCCTTCATGTTGTGGATAAGGAATTGAATACATTTTTTTTCTCTTTATATTTTTAAATCGATATGGTACAGAACTGTCCTATTCAAATCAATATGATAAACAAGTTAGGTCAAAAGTAATCTAAAAGTAGTCAAAATACATTACATAAAATGTGTAATGTAATATATTACGCTACTAACGACAACTTTGTGTTTTCATGTCTTGTCAGTTTAAGCATTCAAGCGATTTTAAACCAACGCGAAAGAGAATCCAAAATGCCCATTTTGATGAGTAACAATGTTTGAGCATTATATTAGGCTAGTTTTTTTGTTGTGGTATAAAAATTGGCATAGAGAAATGTGAAAATGTTGGCGTCATAACAACCTTATTTATTAAATACTAGGTTACATGGGTCAAAAACAACGAAAACGATCACTTTTTTTGCGGGCAGTGAAAATATTGGCAGGGCAAAAAAATCTGAACAAAAAAAAATCCTTGGCATTGACCCTGTGTACTAATGATTTCTTAGCGTAGTAGTATTTGTATTTTCTTGGTGTACTAGTAACTGTACTAGATTCTCATACCATAAGCTCCTGAACTTATGTTCCATTAAAAACTATCACCTTGTATACTTCAATTTATGAACAAAATCAAGTGGTAAAGATCATTTGTGAACGGCTCATGAAGAGAGGCCAGGTGTGGTCTTTTAGCTTTAGTCAAATAACAGAAAGTGCATTAAAATGGGAACCTGCGCGTAAGCGGGCGCGCACACGCGCGTTCTGTACTCGAGTTCTGTTCATATGCAAATACCGGGTTCGTCACTATACTAGTATACTCGGTCCTCCCTCACGCGCTCCTTCCTTTGTTCATAAACTTTCTTTGTTCGGAGGCCACAGTTGGGAGTTTTCACTCTTTTGTTCAACTAACGAGCAGTGAATTACATTATTATCCACAAATTCACATTTAATATTTCTATTCATAGCTGTTGGTAAGAGCTGACAGAGGGAGCCCCTGACAACAGTCAACAAACAAATGGCCGACAATTAAAAGTTACTCTAACCGAGAACTCCAATAAAACACAACCCATAATAAAGTTAAAACCTCCCATTATATGTTTATCCAAGAGTGAATTTTAAAGCTACAATATGAGCAGTTTATAAAACTATATAAATTTCATACGATACAAGTTAATGGCAAGGCAAGTAATTATAAATGCGTATATACATTATAAGTACATACATATAGGTTACACACAAATATACGTGTAAAAGTTTAAATGATGTCTGCAGCGTTAGCGTCCATTCGCTCCCATGTGCTTCAGCTTACCTGTGTGGGTCCTGATGTGCGCTTTCAGGTGGGATGATTTGCCATACACCCTATCACACCCGTCGAAAGTACAGGGGTGACGCTTGGTGGGGGACCGGGGTGCGCCGCCTCCTGCCCAAAACTGCTGAGGGGTGCTATTGTACTGTCCCGGGACAGGGGTGGCAGAGGGGGTCATGGTCGGCGTTGGGGTGGTGGAGTCAGACAACGTGGTGTAGCCGCTCTCTCCGCATGACGAGTTGCTGCTTTCGGAGTAGGCCGACATTGGACGAAACTTGCCATGCAGGTCGGTGAGGATCTCCGCCACCGTCATCATATTGGCCCCCTCTAACCGGAGCGTCTCCCGCACCTCCCTGTCCTCGCTCGACCCGTCTGGCTCCCCGGCAGGAAGGCCCTGAGGAGGGGCCTGAGCCGCACCAGACACCGGGGTCGGTCGATGGAGGACAGGACCGCTGGATATCGACACCAGACACTCGGCGGCCAGATAATCCGAATAGGCGAACGACATTTTATCGCGACTGCGTTTAACGACAAAACAAAAGTTATGATGGAGTGCCTCGTTTCCTGAGCCCGTTCGGTTCTTCTCCAAAGACTTTCAACTCGTTGTTTTTTCTCATCAGCAGCGACCTTTGCTATTTATCTATAATGAATACAAAACAAATGAAATAAACCATAAAAAATATCCAAAATAAGTAAAAAATAATACGCTACCGGCGTGTCTGCGTTTCAAGCCCCAACGTGGTGTCCTACATTGCCCCTCGTTTCATTGTGTCTGCTGCTAGAACCGGCAAAGCCCACGCCACGCCCCCGGTAGCGAATTTAGTAATCCTACTACGGAGAGGGCTTGGCTCATGAATATTAATTACGTAATGAAACGTTCGCCCAGTAGACTTAATCGATTGGCTGAAAAGTAAACGTCGGCAAGTAGGCGATGCTTAGCAGGCGAACTCATAAATATTAATTGTAATGCGTGACAGGACGCTCCAGGATGGTTACCAAGCAACTTCAGCGTGACTTTATTAATATTCATACACAAACCTTCGCCGTAGTAGGATTCGTAATCTTCCAGTCGCCAGCATGCAAAGAGAAACACGCACCAAGTGACGTGGTGAACTGACGCGAACTACGGGCGTGGAGCAAAGAGAGACCATTTAATAGTGTCAAATGACACTGTACAAAAAAAAAAAAAAAAAAAAAAAAATCTAGTCACAGCGCAGTTTGCTTCGAATAATGGCCTTGGAGTAATGCATATTAATAATAATAACTACTCAAATTAATTCTTATCAGTTGGTGACGTCGTAGTATACATGAAGACGTGGAAGGCGATGTCCTCTTCATTTTATTAGGCCTACATGTTTATAGGAACCTAATCTACAAGACAAACAGCTCTCATGGAAAACAGTACTATTTAGTGCATGGAATTAAAATTTTTGGTGTGTTTTTATTTATTTTATTTTTTTTAATTTTCTCAGTTTACGCCTAAGATAGGGGCTGGTCACGACATGCCCTGCTTACACTCACTCATCTCTCATGGAGTTACACTCTAATCCTAAAATATAAGTCCTCAACTTTTTGAAGTCTTTTTCTATGGTTTCTAAACAACACCCTCCTGACATAAACTGGTGTCATCAGAGTGCACGGTGAGCACCCCGGCAAATTAGACAGAGTTCATCAATACAGGCCTTCAGCCGTTCCTCCGAAGACCAGGTGGAGTCTGGTGTCAGAGTATTACAGTGAGCAACAAGCCATGAAAAACCATGAGATATAGAGAGTCACTGTGGATAAAGTAGGGCAACCTGAAAGCCCCAACAGATGCTGTGAATCATGCATGATGGCCTCCTCCCTTTTTTATCCAACATCTCATACAGTGAAACGTGCAGGGGAAAATAGGTAGCGCTTTGGAAAAATAAAAGGAATAATGGAATACTGTTAGTAGGTCAGTGAAAATAAAGGCTGCATAGATAGTTTATGTGTGTGTTTTATGTGTGGTGTTCATGTAAGGTTTGGGGCCATACACACACACACACACTGGATTTTCATGTTTTATGGGGACTTTCCATAGACATAATGATTTTATGTCTGTACAAACTGTATATTCTATCCCCTACTCCTAAACCTACCCATCACAGAAAACTGTCTGCATTTTAAATTTTCTAAAAACATTTTCTAAAAACACTCAGTATGATTTACAAGCTGTTTTCCTCATGGAGACCACACTCTAAAAATTAACTAAAAAAACAAAACAAATTTACACAGTAAAATATAGTTTTCCATTGAAACAGTATACTGTAAATACAATGCATTCTGGGTAATATTATCTGTCGTTTTCGAGAAAGTAGCCTATAGGCCTCGTTTCTTAAAATGACAAATATTAACCAGAATGCATTGTTTTAATGGTATATTACTGTTTCACTGGAAAACGGTAATTTACTGTGTAAATTTGTTTTGTTTTTTTAGTTATTTTTTAGAGTGAAAAAATGTCCCCACAAGGACAAGGATTTCGGATATTGCCATCTTTGTGGGGATTTTGTCCCCATAACCTAGGGTTTATCTGAACCACACATACACACACACACACACACACACACACACACACACACACACACACACACACACACACAAAATATTTTCTAAGGAAAAAACAAGTCTCAATTTTGCTTTTCGTACATTTTTTCTGTTTTAAGAATGTTTAGAGATTTTGGTAACACTTTAACACTTTGGTAACACTAACCCTAAACCCAAACCTAGCCCTAACTATAACTCTATAGTACATGTAGTTAATTAATATTACTCAGTACTTATTTGAGTAAGTACAATGTAACTATGCCACCTTAAAATAAAGTGTAACTGATATTTTTACTGCAAAACAAAAAGAAGCTTTTGTTTGTTGTTGTGCACAGCTAGCCCAGCAGATGGCGCCATACTTGAGGTACAAGCCTTATATCATAGCCTATACAATATGGTGCAGTTGCTGATATTTATATGGATAAAAACATGAAATTCTGTATCTTGTAAATATAAATTAGTGAGATCTTTATAACTGTATGGAAGATAAAATACATATATCAGTTGTCAATCTGTATCTTCCAATAATGTCTTTGTAAGGTTATAATATAATTAAAAACACTCCGGTTTTTTTTTTGTAGGCGACAAAACATATAATGCCTGAGAGACGTACAAATAAACATTTCTCAAAAGCCTGATCATATTTGGTAATTACATTTTAACATGATTTTTCAAAAAAATGATGTATGAATAATCAAGTAAACCTAAGTTTTTTCAAAGTTATGCTTACGTTTACTTTATGAAAATCAGTAAAGATTTCACAGCAAAAAGACACATGAACCACGACCTGAAGGAGGAAGTAAGAAAAGTATAAGAAAGTATAAACTACCAATCAGATGGCGTAAAGGTGTGCTTATTTTCTTTAAAAAATAAGGTAAAAAATGGACACTTACAATGGAAGTTAATTAGGCAAATTTTTGGAGGATTTTAAAGCACAAATGTGATGCAATACATTTTCTAAAGGCAATTACATTAGTTTATCTGTTAAAACTGTTTTAGTCATATTTAAGGCTTTAGAGCTTTCAGCATTAACTTACAGCATGGTTGTTTTACAAGGTTGTAAAATTATATAATTGTACACAGAAAAGCTATGATTTTTAATGCTATGCTTACAGATTGGCCACATTCATTTTCTTTTTTAAGGAGAGACAAGTCTGGAAAAAATGTGGTAATCAACATTATGCCACGCAAGCTGTCTATTGTATTTTTTTTTTTTTTATATATATATATTTTTAATATTTATCACAGCACAAGTCACATGATATTCTAAAATAGAAATTAAATAAAACAAATTGCTCTTTAAACACAAAATATTTAACAAGCATTGTAATTAAAATAATAAAATGATGATAATTAAGCTTTGCAATGAGCAAAGATTTTGAAGCACCCCACCAGCAGACACAGGGAAACTTGGAAGAATAAAATGCTCAAGCCATGTCAAATTCATGAACATGTTATGAGAAGGCAGAGGCTCAGTTCAAGATGTCCGTCGGTATGCTGCGAGATTATGTTAGCTGGATGGTCCCCTGGTGGGCATCTGTCTTCTGATTGGTGTCTGAATGTCCTGTGGGTTTTTACAAAGGCTTAACTCAACATCTATCCATTCACTTATGTGGTTATGCTTTTCTAGTAATGGTCTGTCCTATGAAGGGCTGGTGCAGGACATTACTTTAAATCCAATCACTTATGGCTATGTCTCCATTCTGTCTATCGTTCCGAAATCTCTGTTTAATTATGTTGCTTATCTTCTTCAGTGGTAAGTGTTTAATATCCTATTCTTTAATATCATCTTTTGAATATTTTGATAAATGTAAAATAGCCAAGTAAATGTTTGTTTCTCTACAAAGTTTAGTGTAAGTGTTAGTACTTCTGCATTCAATGATGGTTTTTAACTATTCAATGAATGTTTTTACAAGCTGACTGCCACAAACTGCACCAAGGTCAACTTTGCAAGTCTGCTTGCCCTGGTAAGAGAACATACATGTTGAATAAATAGATTTTTGCTATTCATCCATACATAATTATGGATATTCCACATACTTGTCTATCTAATTGGCCACATACCATAGACATCTATAGTTTTCATATACAGGTCATTTTAAATACTACTGACTAACCCTATAAAAAACCTTTTGCATGTTTAAGAATGAAAAAAATGCAACAACAATATTATTTACTTTATCATTTATATAATTGAGGATTTCACCAAATGGAGGTTTTGTCCGATGTAGCTCACTTCTGGGGACAAATTTGTTCCTAAAGTATAAATAAATACACACACACGCACGCACGCACACACGCACACACACACACGCACAGAAAGAGAGAGAGAAAGAGAAAGAGAGAGAGAGAGAGAGATGATTTGTATATGTGTGTGTATACTGTATCTATACATGTGTGTATATACATATGTGGCTTGTGTGTACAGATGTGCAGAAAGGACAAAGACACACCTTTAGATACAGTACAACGATAACCAGTGCCTGGAAAGGTCCTTCATCAGGAAGCAGTCAGTTAGCTTTGGACTGTGTTGTTGACATTGATGTCCGACCAGGATGTCCAGAAATGATATTAAAGGTATGTTCTATTATATCAGTCTTTTTATACATGCAATTTTTTCATCTAAACTCTGAATTTAAACTCCAAATTTAAACTATGATGTAATAAAAATTTTGGGGTGAAACATTTTTACATTTATGCTTTAAAATATTGAGTAAAAGCTGAGAAATCGATGAAATATACCTTATGAATTTAGTAAATACAAGTAAATTTAAGTTGATCAGAATAACTACATTTGGTACCATGACAAATAAAACGGAGTAAGGCACAAGTTAAGCAACTCAAATATTTGGGTAGCACTTTATTTTACAGTCCTGTTCCCCATGTACATGTACTTATTATAGTAATGGGTAATAACTAGGTGCTAACTCCGAACCTACCCCTAAACCTAATCTTAACCCATGTAGTTACCTTATATTACCCAGAACTTTCTTAAGTAAGTACACTGTAAGTACATAAGTGCACATACTGTAAAATAAAGTGCAACCAATAGAAACCCTTATAAACAGCAGCTAACTACTATTCTTTTCATGAAATAAACTTAAATAATATTTGTACATTTTATACAAAATTAACTGTTTTTGCATGCGGAATGTCCAATCTCAAACAATCAATTGAGTGATATTCAGAGATTTTATTCAGAGAGTTTATTCAGAGGTTTTTTTTTTTTTTTTTATTATTATGATACTTACAAAGCAACTGAAGTATATATTTTCAGAGTGCATATTGATATATTTTCTTGACAATGCAACATGTTTTATAACAATTATAATCACCCATGAGATTCATGAACACATGGGGCTTTTGATTCAATAATAATAATTAAATTATTATTCACATACCAATATCTATTCAATATTTGTTTTATAGCTGAGGAACATACAAATAAAGCAAAGCTCATCGAAAAGAGACAATTCGGTGCTACGTTTGAAAAACATAAGGTAATTTCAAAGTTTCTGTTGGTACTATTTTCTCATGCTCACTCACCATGAAAACAAAACCTTTTCTGTATTTGCATCCAATTATTCCAAACAAATTGTATAGTCACTGTTATGTTATATCTGGTTCAAGTTTCAGAATTAATCACATTAATATCAACATTTTAAATAACAGTACTTTAGTTGAGGGTCACATCATTGACTAATCATTGACACACTATTGCTGCTGTTGAGAGTTAGTCTGTGTTCATCATGGATGGGACGAGTGTTGAGAGGTTGAAGGTCCATCTGGTGTTTTGATTTCGAAGAGAGTCATTGGAGAAGAACCCCCTGTGGTTCTCGCTCGAGGGGGGAAAGGTCACAAAGCTTTGCCCACAGGAGGCTGAGCAGGTGTGGACCCTCAACATCAAGAGATCCATTCTGAGCATGTTCCAGACCTCTCACTCGGGACGAGTCAGGGAGACGCTGAGAGAGGTGAGAGGAATTGTAACTGCACAGTTTCATACAATGCCCACTTTATATGAAAAAAAATATGCTGATTTTTGAAAATATATTTGAGAAATATGCAAATGTAGAGTAGTAAATAATAATGCAGTATGTACACTGTTATTCAAAAGATTAGGATCAAGTACAATTTTTAAAAAAGAAATTAAAGGGTTAGTTCACCAAAAATGCAAATTCTGTCATTATTTACTCACCCTTATGTCGTTCCACATCTGTAAGACTTTCGTTCATCTTTGGAACACAAATGAAGATCTTTTTGATGATATCTGATGAGCTTTCTGTCCTTCCATAGACAGCTGTGCAATTGAAACTTTGATACTTCATAAAGAGATTGTAAAGGTAATCCATTTGAATTGAGCGGTTTAGTCCAAATTTTCTGAAGAGACACGATCGCTTTATATGATGAACAGATTGATTTTAGGTTTTTATTCACATATAAACATTCATCAACTCACACATCAGTTGTGGTAAACAGAAGCTGCGAGAACATCTTGGTTACAAAGGTTACAAAGGTTACAAAGGTAACCCTCGTTCCCTGAAGGAGGGAAAGGAGAGGTATGTCAGACAGACCGACGAATAGGAATCTCGCTAGAGAGGCCAATCTACTTCGAGTGTAACCAAGACAAGCCAATGCACATTGGCGTGCAATCATTTGCAGCGGCTGCTTTGCCACGCAGCGCGGGTATATAATGAGCAGCAGGTGCAATGCATTCCTTAGCTTTTCGCTGAGGAGCCGAGCAGATGACCCGGCATGCAGCAGGGTACAGCGACTGTGGCGATTGGGACGTATGTCTCCGTTCCCTCCTTCAGAAAACGAGGGTTACCTTTGTAACCGAGACGTTCCCATTCAATCGGTCAGGTTTGATGTACGTCGGACAGGCCGATGAATAAGAATCCCCACCAAAGCGCCACAGTCACTGCCCCCTTCCAATGCCCTGTGCAAGCCTCCATTCCCTCTTGCCTAATAGGACGATGGGACAGGGCTTACACAGAGAGTGACCATCACTGCTGTTCTGTGATAACCCACACAGTGAGAATATTGGATAACACTGGGAAAGTGTGCCCACCCACTGGGAAGGGAACGCTGCAGAAACCTCATTCTTCCCCGAAGGAGTTATGTGGAGAAGTATACATGGACTAACCCCATAGGGCTGTAATACATATGGAAGTACTGGGGTGACTCCAACCTGATAAGAGGTGGGTTTTCCCAAAGGGAAAGACACAGGCTTCCTTTAGGAGCAGCCGTGGAATTTACACATATGGTACCCAACGTAAATCCGGTTCTCAAGGACTCACAGGGTCTGCCTTGTTGGGACTCTCTGGAGAAAAAAGTGCACGTAATGAGCAGCAAGCTGACACTAAGCCAGGGCCTCTCTGTGTCTCTGATCGTCTGAGGTGAGAACACAGGAGGAGACCGGCTCCACACATAGGCTATAGAATCTAGCGAACGTGTTGAGTGTCACCCAGCCCGCAGCTCTACAAATATCTGTCAACGAGGCACCATGAACCAGCACCCAGGAGGAAGCAATACCTCTTGTAGAGTGAGCACTCAACCTGAGCAGGCAGGGCACGCCTTGAGCTTGGTAAGCCAAGGCGATGGTGTCCACTATTCAGTGGGCCATTCTCCGCTTGGAGACAGGCTTTACCTTCTGCTGGCCTACATAACAGACAAAGAGCTGGTCTGAGGTCCTAAAGCTTTGAGTTCTGTCTATGTACAGTCGCAGAGCACGAACAGGACAGAGCAAAGCCAGGGCTGGGTCTGCCTCCTTGCAGGTTCACTACCTGGTCCCTGAAGGGAGTGGTAGGAACCTTGGGCACATAGCCAGGCCAGGGTCTCAGTACCATGTGGCCGTCACCTGCCCCAAACTCCAGGCACGATTCGTTGACCGAAAATGCCTGCAGGTCCCCTACCCTCCTGATGGAGGCCAACGCAATCAACAGCAAAGTCTTCATAGACAGAATATTTAATTCTGCTAAGTGCAAAGGGTCAAAAGGAGCATTCTGAAGTGCTCGAAGCACTAGAGCAAGGTCCCAAGAGGGTATGGAGGGAGGTCGAGGAGGATCTGTCTCGCCCCCTTAAGGAACCTGACGACCAGGTTGTGCTTCCCAACAGACTTGCCATCTAATTGGCCGTGATACGCAGATATTGCAGCAGCATGAACTTTAAGGGTGGAGGGAAACAGTATGCTGCAGGAAGGAAAGCACGGCTCTGATCGAACATCTTCGGGGGTCCTTCATCGAATGGTAAGAACACCATTCGATGAACAGGTTCGACTTCAAGGCGTAAGCCTGTCTCGTAGACAGTGCTCATGCCGGAGTGATGGTGTTAAGTACCTCAGGGGGTAAGTCACCTAGAACCTCCGTGTCCCGTCCAGGGACCAGACATGGAGTTTCCAGAGTTCTGGACGCTGGTGCCATAAGGTGCCCCGTCTCTGAGAAAGAAGGTCCTTCCTCAGTGGGATGCGCCAGGGAGGTCTGGTTGGGCCAATAGGGCACAACTAACAAGACCTGCTCCTCATCCTCCATGACTTTGCACAGGGTCTGTGCAAGTAGGCTCACTAGGGGAAACGCATATTTGCGTAGCCCCCATGGCCAACTGGGTGCCAGTGTGTCTGTGCCGAGTGTTCGCTCTGACAGGGAGTAAAACAACTGGCAGTGAGAGGTTTCTGGAGAGGCAAACAGGTCTACCTAAGCCTCCCTGAACTCTCTCCAAATCAGCTGGACTGCCTGGGGGTGGAGCTCGTGAAAGCTCGTCAGCCACACGGTTGAGCACACTGGTGACATGAATGGCCTGAAGCGACCTCAGATGCTTCTGATTCCAAAAGGAGGAGATGGAAGGTGAGTTGTGACATGCAACCTTGATGGTTGATGTACGCAATGGTTGCAGTGTTGTCCGTACGAATCAGCACGACTGAGCATGTTCTTCTGTGAGACGTGCTGTCTGTTCAACTGTGCTAGTATAAGCCAGTCGTCGAGATAGTTGAGGATGCGAACACCAGGTTCTCTCATGGGAACAAGGGCTCCCCCCATGGTCTGTCCTGACCCTCGAATGCAAATTGCAGGAACGGCCTGTGTCAAGGGAGAATCGAGACATAAAAGTACACATCCTTCAGGCTGATCGCTGCAAACCAATCTTGGGGACAGATGCACTCGAAATGAAGTAGGGGCTCTAGAATTCTGACCTCATATCGGCTGGAGGGACCAGCTCTATTGCGTCCTTTGCCAGTAGGACCGCAATCTCTGCATGCAAGACATGGGCATCGACTGCTTTCACTGAAGTGGATGCCCCTGAAGTTGGGAGGACGCCGGGCAAACTGAATCACATAGCCAAGCCTGATGTTCCAAAAGAGCCAGGCTCGCAGAGACCTACAAGTGGGACCAAAGGGATCATAGGCAGACCCGCAGTGGGGAAGCGAGGTGGAACACAGGGACGCAGCTCGGGGGGCTTTCTTTGTGAGGCGGCCCGTAGCGGGGTCTGAGTGTGCTGTGCAACACTTACCTGGCAACACTTAACTGGCGTCGCGTCAGTTACACTTTTTCCGTAAGTTGAACAGGGAAGGCGTAGGACGTAGTGCAAGCTTTGTGAACTGCAAGAGTACTTTCTTCGTACGTTTAAATATATTTTACTTCATAACTTGTTTAAATATGGATATTTTTTACACAAATGCATCGCTTCGATTCAGAAGGCCTTAATTAATCCCCCGGAGCCGTGTGGAGTACACATTTATGATGGATGGATGTGGATGGAAGCACATTCTTCAGCTCATTCACTGCCATTATAAAGCTTGGATGCGTCAGGATATTTATTATTAATATTTGTCGATTATGGTCATCAGAAAGAAGAAAGTCATATACACCTAGGATGGCTTGAGAGTGAGTAGAGCTTGGGCTAATTTTAATTTGAAAGTGAACTAATCCTTTAAGTTCACTTGTAGACCTTATCTAGCCCCGCCCCTTTTCAGCGCTGCGCTCGTTGTCTTTTAACTTCCGGTTTGTATTTCCACAGTGATCTTACGTATTTATGAACGAACTGCTCGTTTTAAAATCTTCCTGGTTTACTGACATTTGTTAAGACATGTGCTTTAAACATTACAGTGCTCATGATAACATTTGTTAACTCTACAATAAGTAAATCCACTTCACCAGCTAATTATTCTTTGACAGCGATGCCATAGATATATAAAGGACTACCACAAAAACGGAAGTTCAACGATAAAATTCTAAATGGCTGCGTGCACGTTTCTCTGGTGCATAAGGTTGCAGTACAAACGAAAAACGTATTTGTAAACTAGTTGTGTACTAGATCTAGAGATCTAGAGATTACTACTGTTACACTAAAAGTATACTTAAACTTATACTTTTATACACTAAAAAGTATGCCAATTTAGTCCCAAGTAGTATTGAACAGTACACTTACAAGTATACTTCTATCTAGTACATTGAAATTAGCATACTTACTACAGAAAGTATACTTAAAAATAAACTTGAACTTTACCTAAGTATACTTAAAATGAACTTGAAGTATACTCATTTTTTGTAAGGGTAAGTATGAGCAATATAATATTAATGATGTTGGATTATGTTTTCTCTTCAGATTGATGTGTATGGGACATGTATGAGTTCTTATGAACAGAGAGGACCATCACTGATGAAGATCCGAAACCTCCAGCATTGCCTCAGTGACAGAATCAATCAATTTTGGAGGCACTCTGTCCCCCTGAAAGAGGGCATGGTAGGCCCTAGTTTTAGTATACCACACTTAACATTTAAT
The DNA here is from genome assembly GCF_019924925.1 of Ctenopharyngodon idella. Classification (NCBI taxonomy): domain Eukaryota; kingdom Metazoa; phylum Chordata; class Actinopteri; order Cypriniformes; family Xenocyprididae; genus Ctenopharyngodon; species Ctenopharyngodon idella. The sequence continues at coordinate 21,685,194 of NC_067221.1, forward strand.
CCAATGTGAACTTGTCTTCAGTTTGAGTTTCTCTTTATTTTGATTAGACAGTGAGTGCCGGGCTCACGTGCATCCAGTTCTATGATGGAACAATGCTGAAGAAGGTCAACTGTACAGAAACAGTGTCACTGATTCCCCTGCCAGACCTGTTAGAAGCAACAGAAACTAAAACCGTTTCAAGCTTAACTCTACTCAGAACCCTTGAAGTGATTCCAATGAACTTGGGTAAGACAAGGATGGCTTTTGATCAAATATGATCACATTACTATTTTTCAGGGGTGTTTAGTAATGCCATATAATTAATACTTCTCTGATATATTTCTCTCAACCCTTTTGAGGAACAAATTTACTACATTTTTCAAACCACGAAATAGCTACATACCGGTCGGTGATAGCGACATCCAATTGATGAACGAATCACTTAATAAGAATCACATTTCTTTAGACCATTTCATATTTTAACTGTGAATCGCAACTTAATTTCTGTGTGTTTGTTCAACATGTTAACGGGTAAATGAAAAATTGCTCTGTGTTAGGGTTTTTCCTATTTACCAGCCAATATGTGACTTTTTTATGACCACTTAGACTATCGAATGAAGTCCAGTTTTGTTTGTTTGTTTTTTGTTTGTACATGGCATAAAAAATCTACCAGACCGAAGAAACAATTTTTTAGAAAAAGGGTTAAAAAACAAGGGTTAAAGATTTTAATAGTAAGTTTGGCTGCCCCTGAATGGGGTTTATCATTGACATTACCTGAGCAGTTGAAGTAAATTATTTCAGAATCAACATTGGCCAAGAAAAAAAATCTGTCGCATTTTATTTATAATGATGTCATGCAAAGGTGCGTTATAAAATGTTTGGTATAAACAAATAATGCACAGATTCTTTTAACTGAGTTTTTACTATTCAGTGATGAAAAGTTAGTGTGTTAGTTTGGAAAGTGCATGATATTCTAGGGTAGTCTATCCATGGAACCATTGTTCTGAATGATTTATTCAGTGTAGGTAACACTGCTATAAGGTTGCATACATTAACATTACACAATACAGCAGTTAACAGAACTAAGATTGCACAATAAAAGCATTTATAAATCTTTGTTTTTACCACATGTAAAGTGCAATTAATTATCTTCTCTGTCATTTCAGGGCAGATTGCGGGCTACTTGACCAGTATTATGTTTGAGGCTGAAAGCCACACCTCAGGCAGACATGGTGGACCATCAGTTCAAGAGGTTTCCAACACAGTGAGGAGGTTGTGTGCTCATCTTGCAGATCAACAACAGGTCAGCAATTAACAGCATTAATGCGTTTCTTTCATTTGCGATGGCAGGTTTCTCTCACCTTTCTTTCTTTATCATTCTTAGCAATCAGAGCTTCTGCTGAATCTGGTGCTTCAGTTGAGAACCTTGTCATCCCATCAGTTGAGAGACTTGTGGCATGAGGCCTCCTTCAAATGTCGAGATGACTGGTTGGTCCTTCAACAATTATTATATAGTTTTGAAGTTAAATGTAAAAAGTTTTTTTATTTATTTATTTTTTTTTAAATTTTGTTATGCTAAAAATCTTATTATCAATAATTTAATGTTGTGACCTGATCTCATAATAATATTTTTTTAAAGAATTAAATTAAAAATAAATTAAACAAAGTCTGCATGCAAACAAATTCATATGCGTATGCACATGTTGTGAATTAGGCAGAGATTTTTCGTATTCTCCTGTGCATATAAATATGAAATATTCCACAACCCAATGTCTTTTCATAAATGCATATAATTTCTGCATATTATTTTGGGGGAGAAATTAGATTTTTTTTGCAGATTTTGTGAGATTTTACTTTTCTTTTAGTAGCAGTAATAGACATACGGAGCCCCTAAAGGGACATGGTGATGGTAAAAAAAAAAAAAAAAAAAAAAAAAAAAATGAGATGGGAGGAAAAAAAATTATTTCAATGCTTTTGCATTCTCCCGAGAAACTCATAAAACTTTTGTGAATGGAAATACTATGTTTCAGTGCTTTTGTGACCAAACACAAAGGGGAACGCAGTAGATTTGAGAGAGAACACAAATATTTTGCGGGAGAATGCAAAGTTTATTGGGAAATGCAATACATTTGAGTGACAAATGCGAATGTTTTATTAGCAAATGCAAAGTGTCTCGAGGGAACAGAAATGTATTGCGAGAGAATGTAAAGTTATTGGGGAATGCAATACCTTTGCAAGACAATGCAATACAAAGATGAGCAATTGCAAAGTTTCTCAAGAAAACGCAAATGTTTTGTGAGAGAACGGAAAAGTTTTGCAATAGAATGCAAGGTTTACTTGGGAACCCAATACTTTTGCGAGAGAATACAAATGTTTTGCGAGAGAACGTAAAAGAATTTAAATATAATTTTTCCTTCCATCTCATATTTCTTTTCATCACCATGTCCCTTTAGGGGTTTCGTATTGACAAGCTTGTTATGATTGTATATATTAGTTATATATATATATACAGTGGGTACGGAAAGTATTCAGACCCCCTTAAATTTTTCACTCTTTGTTATATTGCAGCCATTTGCTAAAATCATTTAAGTTAATGTTTTTTCCTCATTAATGTACACACAGCACCCCATATTGACAGAAAAACACAGAATTGTTGACATTTTTGCAGATTTATTAAAAAAGAAAAACTGAAATATCACATGGTCCTAAGTATTCAGACCCTTTGCTGTGACACTCATATATTTAACTCAGGTGCTGTCCATTTCTTCTGATCATCCTTGAGATGGTTCTACACCTTCATTTGAGTCCAGCTGTGTTTGATTATACTGATTGGACTTGATTAGGAAAGCCACACACCTGTCTATATAAGACCTTACAGCTCACAGTGCATGTAAGAACAAATGAGAATCATGAGGTCAAAGGAACTGCCTGAAGAGCTCAGAGACAGAATTGTGGCAAGGCACAGATCTGGCCAAGGTTACAAAAAAATTTCTGCTGCACTTAAGGTTCCTAAGAGCACAGTGGCCTCCATAATCCTTAAATGGAAGATGTTTGGGACGACCAGAACCCTTCCTAGAGCTGGCCGTCTGGCCAAACTGAGCTATCGGGGGAGAAGAGCCTTGGTGAGAGAGGTAAAGAAGACCCCAAAGATCACTGTGGCTAAGCTCCAGAGATGCAGTCGGGAGATGGGAGAAAGTTATAGAAAGTCAACCATCACTGCAGCCCTCCACCAATCGGGGCTTTATGGCAGAGTGGCCTGACGGAAGCCTCTCCTCAGTGCAAGACACATGAAAGCCCGTATGGAGTTTGCTAAGATGGTGAGAAATAAGATTCTCTGGTCTGATGAGACCAAGATAGAACTTTTTGGCCTTAATTCTAAGCAGTATGTGTGGAGAAAACCAGGCACTGCTCATCACCTGTCCAATACAGTCCCAACAGTGAAGCATGGTGGTGGCAGCATCAGGCTGTGGGGGTGTTTTTCAGCTGCAGGGACAGGACGACTGGTTGCAATCGAGGGAAAGATGAATGCGGCCAAGTACAGGGATATCCTGGACAAAAAACCTTCTCCAGTGTGCTCAGGACCTCAGACTGGGCCGGAGGTTTACCTTCCAACAAGACAATGACCCTAAGCACACAGCTAAAATAACGGAGGAGTGGCTTCACAACAACTCCGTGACTGTTTTTGAATGGCCCAGCCAGAGCCCTGACTTAAACCCAATTGAGCATCTCTGGAGAGACCTAAAAATGGTTGTCCACCAACGTTTACCATCCAACCTGACAGAACTGGAGAGGATCTGCAAGGAGGAATGGCAGAGGATCCCCAAATCCAGGTGTGAAAAAATTGTTGCATCTTTCCCAAAAAGACTCATGGCTGTATTAGATCAAAAGGGTGCTTCTACTAAATACTGAGCAAAGGGTCTGAATACTTAGGACCATGTGATATTTCAGTTTTTCTTTTTTAATAAATCTGCAAAAATGTCAACAATTCTGTGTTTTTCTGTCAATATGGGGTGCTGTGTGTACATTAATGAGGAAAAAAAAAAAAGAACTTAAATGATTTTAGCAAATGGCTGCAATATAACAAAGAGTGAGAAATTTAAGGGAGTCTGAATACTTTCCGTACCCACTGTAATATATAATTTTTTTTTTTAATGTTGATTCTGGTGTCATGGCAGGCTACCTCTTGTAGATATGCTGTCAGCCTGTGGAACTGAAGACTGCATCCATGTCACAACAGACCTCATACTGAATAAGGAAGTTGACCAGGAACATATCTTACCCCTCCTCAATACTATCAGTTTTGCTTCCCACCCTACTTCATCCATGATTAGCCACCTCAGTGTATGGTTTTGAGTTGTTCAATGAATTAATTTGAATTAGTTATAATACAAAACTAAAAGCTGTCTCTAAAACAGAGGGGATTTGCTGGACTTTTCTCCTCCAGGCTTTGCTGCAGATACCTCTTATTCGTCCAAAAGCACTCTTGGTTGTGTCTTCGCTGGTCCACAGCCTTTGTCAACAGGAACAGAGTCCATGCAATGAGATCTCTGAAGTTCAGCAGTTTGTCCATATTCTGAAGCAGAGTCTTGAGGCAGGATGTGAAGCAGATGATCATTTTCAGATCACTGAGGTAAAGTAGAAAGATGACAATAACCATTAGGTAGCAGAGATGTTATCCTGCAAGAACTAAAGAATTCGATACAGGTGAAACTTAACAAACTTAACATTTTTTTTCTGGCATAATGTTGATTACCACTCACCCCCCATTTTGTGACATAATGTTCATTTTTTAAGTTACCTCTCCTTTTCGTTAAAAAAAAAAAAAGAAGCAAAAATCGAAGTTACATATTTTCACTTACAATGGAAGTGAATGGTGCCAATTTTTGGAGGATTTAAAGGAAATGTGAAACACTTACATAATTCTTCTGTTAAAACTTGTGTTGTATCTAAAGTTGTTTAAATCACCATTTTAACAGTCATTTTAGGGTTTTGTCATGGGTAGCAGGCAAAGGGCGAGGACATGTGGATCTATTTGCAGCATTCATGCATTAAACAACCAAAAACAAAGGATAATCCAGAACCGAGAGAAAAATAAATGTGACAGCTTCACATAAACATAAAGACAATAACCGACAAGGAACAGAACTAAATGCAGTGTAAATACACACGACTAAATGAATAAATTAATATGGAACAGGTGGACACAATGGGTAACTATGGGAATGTATGAGCACACACTACGAAACTAGGGAACCAAGGCAAACAGGAACTAAATGCAAGAACAAGGAAGACAGAGACACTAGAAAGAAATGAAAGTCAAAATGAGAGTACTAGAACTAAAACAAAATGTGACAGGTTTATAGTAGGGGTGTAACGGTACACAAACATGACGGTTTGATACGTACCTCGAAATTGAAGTCATGGTTCGGTACAGCAGGGGGGAGAAAACTAAACATAAAATTGCTTCTTTTTTCTTCGTTTTTTTTATTAAACAGTGGTTTATTGAACACATTTTGTCTCTCTTTTTAAATAAATTCAATTATTATTAACATTTTCTTAAATGGTTATTTCACCCAAAAATGAAAATTCTGTCATTAATTACTCACCCTCACGTAGTTCTACCCGTAAGACTTTCATGTGTAAAAGCCTAAATTAAATCTGTTCATCATAAAAAGTGATCAAGTCTCCTCAGAAAATTGAGATGAACGAAAGTATTACGGGTTTGGAACGACATGAGGGTGAGTAATTAATGACAGAATTTTCATTTTTGGGTGAACTAACCCTTTAAGGAAAAAAAACTATCTCAGCTAATGCTGTAAACTATATACAGGGAGTCCTTTCTTGCACATTACTATAATATTAAAGGTTACAATAAACAACAGAGCCCAAACTATTAAATTCAGTTGTTGTTTATTTAGATATAATAATCAACACTCCAATAAATAAAAAAGAAAAACATGTAAATTACACATAAGGCAGGTTTTGCATTAACTTCTAAATCTAATTATATATATTTTTTTCTGTTATTTTTCTGCTCCAATTGATTTTTTGAAATATAATCATTTACACAATTACTGTCATAACTTTTTTCATGACAAATTTATTTAAACATATATTAAATATTTATTTATATTTAAATAATTAGAATATATTAAAGACATTACTAACAGGTAGAGTAAATATGATGAATATATAAGCTAATAGTGCATATATTCAGTGAAATGCTCCCCTCTATCATTAAAGGCACAATATGTAAGATTTTTGGATTAAAATATCCAAAATCCACTAGAATGATGTTATATATTCTGTTGACTTGTGTACTTACATTATTCAAAATGTTTCCAAGAATGTTTAAATTCAGAGAAATAAGTATTTTTAACCAGGTCAAGGACAGGGTCTGTGACATCATACCTGTGTTACCCTCGATTTCTGGTTTTATTTTTGAGAAACCATGAAAACACCAAAGATGCTTTAATATATTATGTGTTTTATCAGTGTGCAACTGTTTGGATACATTCATCAACAGAAATATAATCATTGCTATATAGATCAACACAGTAAGTCTTATTGTTTAAATCTTGTTTTCTTGATTTACCATGAGTACCATGTTTTACAATGCCTAATATCGATCTAGCTTACTGCAGTGTGCAACAAGTGTCTCATAACAGCCGCCGATCAAACGCACAGAGTAGCACAACTTTCAACATACAAATGTATCTAATATGATGAAACAGCACTGCATTACCCCACATACGCATGACCGGAAGAAGCAGAAGTCCTTGTCTGCGACATAATAAAAGCTCCACTGCCTTCGTTCAGCTCCAATGGCTTTCAGCCACATCCTGCTTCATACTACAGTAATGTTAATAAATCTTTAATACATTAGCTCATCGATGAATATGATTTCTGCCTGAGCCCTGTCAGATTCTTTTCCACAGGCTGTAGACATGAAGACAACACCTCCCATGATTTTGCAAAATCAAGGCGTCATCGAGCTACGCCTTTGTTTTGAATAAGCGACCTCTAGTGGTGAAAAACTACATATTGCGGTTTTAATTTCTCTAGTGAACTAACATGATGTCGACACTAAATGACTTGGCTGAGGTAAATGTAATGTTTCCTGATATATTATTGTCAAGCTGTTTTATTGATGTCTTTCTGCGTTGGAAGATTACACGTAAACATATCTATGCATAGATTGTCTGTTCTTCTTCTTCTGCGTTTTTTTCCTGTTGTGGCGGATAACAAACAATGTTGCATTACCACACACGGCCCCTTCTGGATTAGAGTGTGGATCGCCTGTGGCCGACTGTATTCGTCGTCTGACCGTGACGGTTCAGGACGAATACATGTTACACTCCTAGTTTACAGTGTTTCGATTTCATGACGACAGAGTTGTAAAACTGGTTATAATTTTCACTCACTTCCATTGTAAGTGCCTCAGGCTAACCCAGATTTTTGCTTTTAATGTAGAAAAGGTAATGTACCAAAAATGTATTTGGTGGTAATCAACATTATTCCACAAATTATGTCAATTTATCTTAACTTCTACTGAACCTGGAATATTCCTAAACAGTTCTCCATCTCTTGTGCAGCTGCTGCATGTGTTGAAAGCAGTGGAGACTGCAGGTGCGGCTGTATCAGATATCATCTCCACACTGAACCGCTGTGTGCAGAATCATTCTGTGCCACTGGAGCTGCGGCTGGCCGCTATACGAGCGTTCAGGAGAATCCCTTGCAATCATGACGTCAGTATCACCAAACAACGATGACACGGTTACATTGATGTTACGTATATTATGGCATAACTTACATCCTTGCATTATGTTCTTTCTTATGTTATCAGAGGAGAGCCCTTGCTCAGGCATTTCAAAGACAGCAAGAGAATGTGGAGGTCAGAATCGCAGCATATCAGCAGCTCATGCACTGTCCAAACCAGGAGATTTTCACAATTGTGAAGACAACATTAAGCAATGAGAAGTCCAGTCAAGGTATTAAAAAGTATAAATTATTAGTAACTCAAATGTGCTACATTAAATCAACACTGTCACAAAAAGTATGAAATTCTAATAATTATAATATGAATCGATAAATCAAGTAACATTTTTTAATAAGGTCCCATTAGTTAACATTATCTAACAAGTAACGTTATATAATAAAAATACAACTGTCCATAGAGTACCTCAGGGATGACGTGTTTTTGTAGGCAAAACCCGGAAGCGAGCATTTTAGGACTTCCGGTTCCATCGCCCTAAAGTCTATGGGTTTTTTGAATGGGTTTTTGCTAAATCGCCTGAAATAAGGTCTGTGGTTAACAAAGCCTCTAAATATTTTCACGTTTTGATCTATGAGATAAAACACACCAGTTTTAACCTGCTTGTGATTTTTTAAACCTTTATTGTGTCTTAAAAATGGCAGTTGCTAACAAGTTGCTAAAAGCGACTACTTCCTTTGGCAGGGACTTTAGACGTCATCATGAGAAACAGGACATTTGGACAGCATTTCTCATGAAAAAGTGGATAAGTATTCATACACAGCGCAGATCATAATCAGCGAGCATGTTTTTAAATAAAGTTGTTTTTTAAATAAAGTTTGAGGAAGCTTGGTGGTGGTGATGTTGATCTGCGACCATGGTGTGCCTGTAGTCCGTTTATAGCCTACTGTTAGCTTTTTATATCTGACAACTTTATTTAGGCTTCAAAATGTATAAATGTTGTGTTAACTTGTAAAGATTATCTTGACAGACAAAACATGTAAGTGTCATAACCCTTTGTTAAACACAGAGCTTATTTTTTTTGCGATTTTCCAAAAGTCTATGGGAAAAATGCATAGGCTTTCGATCGAGGGAACCCGTGCGCCGCTAACTTCCGGGTTGGCCTACAAAAACACGTCATTCCTGAGGTACTCTATTGGGGTTGCAGGGTTAAAGGTCAATGCAAAAATGTGTAATAAAATATGGCTTTAAAAAAGTCAATATAACTTATATAAGTGTAAAAATCATTAAACAAAAAAGTGTCCAAAAAAGCTCTAGAAAAAACCTCCATATACAGAGAAAGCATTTTTATTTTCAATAAAATCAAAATTGAGATAGAATGAAATTTTTAACAACATTATTAAAAATTTCTATTTTTCCAAATAACCTGTTAATTTTTAATAAATTAAATATAAATATCTAACTACATCAGTAATAAGTCACACATGGCACAAAAGTGGCATATTTTCATACGTTCTCTATGATATCTCCTCAGTTGGGTCGTTTGTTTGGAGTCACCTTTTTAATATCCAGAAAACAGAAGACCCTCTGAAGAAAGATCTGATGGAGTCACTGCCGGATGATATTATAAGTAAAGACTTTGAAACTGAACCATGGAAATATTCTTCACATATGGACTATACAGTGGACACAGGTACTAGACATAATGCAACTTTTCCAGCTGTTTCTAATAGTTTTTTTATTTATAACACTTCAATTTATAATGTCTGGGTTGTATGTCTGCTCCAGGAGTGGCTGCTGCTAACATCGAGGGAGCTGTAGTTTTCTCCCCTGAATCTTTTCTTCCACGTTATGCTATGGCGAATCTGACAGTTCACATCCTAGGCAGAGCATTCAATCTTCTGGAGGTGAATCTGTTTGACATCTGTTTGTATTTTCCACAAAACATGAAAAAAAAAAAAAAAAAAAAAAAAAAATTTGACCCTGTTAACTATTTAGTGTACTGTTCCTGGTCTTATTGTGTAGTTATTCATCAGTGAACACTTCAGTTTGTCTTCATAATCTTCTAATCCAATCACTTATTTCACACCTAAAATGACTTCTATGTCTGAGTGTAACATGGAGAGCAAGGAAGGCAGAGATGAGGAACTAAGTGCATATAGGTCCCTTATCTGTCTGGCACTGCGCATGAACAGAGACACCAAAGGGGGGCTCCCAACAGAAGTGCCTTCTAAGGGTATGTGGCTAACAGAAATAGCGGCCTCATAAGCTCTTAGAAAAAAGCAGCCACATAAAAGTAGCAGGGGCCAACCCTGCTGAAAGATGTATCAGCAACCTCAGTCGAGAGACAAGAATCTATAATCTATAAGTTGATGCGCATCAGGGGCCAGACCCAAAGTTTCCAGATCACTGGTCAGGGATGAAATATCATCCCCTGAACTTGAGATAGAAGATCTCTTCGGACTGGGATCTCCAAGGGGATGCCATCCAGGAGAGACACAAGGTCTGTAAACCAAACTTGGGCTGGGCCACAGCAGAGCCACTAGAAGAACTCAGCTGTGGTGAGCCCTTGCTAGAACTTCCAGGAGCAGAGATATCTGAGGAGAGATATCTGAGGTGTACAGATGTAGCCGTGGCCACATTTGCACCATGGCGGAGATGGGGAGCTGGGGGTGTGAGGGCAAACCATAGGGGACAGTGGGTTGACTCCTCGGAGGTGAACAAAATCCACTTCCGTTTGGCTGTAACTCTGCCACCAATTGAGGATGGAGTCACAATTCCCCCAGGCCTCAGCCCCTGCCTCGATAGGATATCTGCTCCCACATTCTTTCATCCCAGAATGTAAATCGCCCTTAAAGAAAGCAGCCTGCCTTCTAGAGCAGGATCTGCTTTGCCTACCTGAAAAGGGGGCGCAAACAAAAGGGGGCCTTGGTGTGATTGATGTAAGAGACTACCATAGTGTTGTCTGTGCAGACTAGTGTTAATTTTGTCATATTTAATTTAATCAGTTATGACAAACATATTTAATCAACCTTGTCTTGTTTTTGTTTAGTCAAGTTGTCATATCAAAGTAGAAATGTCTGGGCCTTTTGGTCTAGTTTTAGTCAAAATTTTTGTCATGGTGCATAGTGGTTAAACTGGTAATAATGATTATTTTGCTAAAAATTATAATCGCAATGCTTGTTGTCATTTGAGAAATTCATTTTTTTTTTTACATTTCATCAGAATGAATGCACTTTCACCTATGAGCACAAACTTATAAGCATCTATAAGTGCAGGAGACAGATGTGCCTGCATCATGGTCGAATCCCATACTACCCCCTAGAAAAGTGGTTCTCTTTTTTGAGGTTTAACCTGAGTCCCAGACACTTTATATAGGCGAGCACAACATCTCGATGCCGTGCCGCTAACTCTTCTGACTGGGCTAATATCAACAAGTCATCAATGTAGTTGAGTACTCGAATGCCCTGGAGTTGCAGAAAGCCAGAGCATGGTATGCTTTGCCCCCGAAAGCAAACCTGAGGAACTTCCTGTGTTCTGGCAATATCTCGATGTGGAAATTTGCATCTTTTAGATCAATCATTACAAACAAATCCTCAGATCGGGTCTATGAGTTTGACGGTTAGCATCTTGAACCTGTATGTCTGAAGAGAACGGTTCAGGCCCCGCAGATCTAAAATCTAAAATCCTTATGTGGTACTAAGAAGTACTGACTATAAAACCCTGCATCTCTCTCTGGGAGGGGTACGCTTTCTATGGCCCCTTTCGGCAGAAGACAGCGCATCTCCTGTTCGATAAACTCTTTCTCCATTTCCTGACACACCATAGTTGTTACTGAAAAGAGGCAGACAGTGATCCAACACCATGATCCAACTCTTTTAGCAGGTCAACCTGGTACGCCTGCAGAACCACCATGGTGTGCAGGGACGCACCAGCCTGACTTGCTGCCGCATATGCCTTACCAACCAGATTAGATCTGACTCTGCATGGCTTCGCGGGTAAGGCTGGTTTCCTCCACAATGAATCACTTGAAGGGGGGAGATAGCCCGCAAACATCTCTTACACCTTAGGCATCGCCTCATACCCATGCTCGCGCATCCCGATCACTGTAGAACATGTCGAGGTGGCCTGGGTATGTACGCGGGCTGAATATGGGTTCTTGAAATCCCTCAACACCTCAATGTGGAGGTCAGGGAAGAACTGGAGATGGTGGTAGGGAGGTTTCACTCTAGCTGAGGTGAGGAAGCGATTATCATGCTTGTAACGGATGCCCACTTGCTTCTCATTTGGCCAATTGATCTTTAACTTGGCCACCGCTCGAGTAACAACCTCGAGCAGCTCCTCAGATTAAGCTCCAGATTAAGGAAGCTGCTCTGCCGAAGCAGTGGTCTGCTTGTCTACATCCAACCCCTCAGAGTCAGATGCAGACAGCATGAGATCCTCATTTTGGTCTGAAGAATTTGCAGAGCAAGTTTCGAAATCCAAAACGCAGTCCTCCGAGCCAACATGACCTGAGCCATAAGGTGCAGGCACTTGGCTCTAATCCCTCAGGAAGTTATCGTCTCCATGTAAACTACAAAAACATGAATTTGTGAAAACAGTGATGCCATGCGGATGGATATTACATGTTCAGTCTATAGGCACATAGTGTTTCTTTACAAAGTGACATCGCCAACTACTGGCCTGGCATACATATTAATAGTCTGTATGTGAAAACGCAAAGGAAAAGCTTTTCTGTTTTTCCTTATATTGTTGTTGTGTAAATGTACACCAAGTGATGTCTTAATTTCTTCAGCTTCATACTGTTAGAGGCTAATATTTTGATGCACATAACACACTGGTCTTTTTTCATTACCCACCATTATACTGGTGAATCCAATGGCAAGATATGCCTTGTCACGTTTTCTTGTCTTTAAAACACTGTACGTGATGGCTGTTGTGTCACACCGTAGTGTCTACACTAGATGCTAGAAGTGATAGTTGCAAATCCATTTGTGCTTTGTGTCAGAAGTTACACGAGTGCTTAAAGTACTTCAGAAATAGAACGGTTTACTGTCAGGAATTAATTGTGTTGTGTTGCGCTGCCCAGTTTGGGAAAAACTGGTCTAGGCCATGTAGAGAATTGGTTTATGTTAGCCAGAAAATAAATATTTTAGTAGTTTTGCAGTAGCAAATAGATATGTTCAGTGATAGTATTTTTATTTACTTTTTTAGATTAGCCTAAGAATGGAAAACCTAGAGCATTTTCTGAAGACAATCTTTGAGGAGCATCCTCTAGCATCTGCTGATCACTCTAGACCTAAGGCTCAAACAGACTCTATGAAGCATGGACAGAATGGAAGAAACCGTGACAGTGATGGCTGTCAATCCACAGGGTTAAGTTCCATCAAGACAAAGGTGAGAGTCTTGCGGATGGTGGTTTTGTGTCTGTTATTTGGCTCTACATCAGGCATGACTGACTTTTCTGTTTAAGTTCACAGAGCAGAGGAAAAGAGACGATACCTTCCGATGTTGGATAAATGTGAAGATGTTCGGTAATGACCTTACCTTTATGACCTGTGATGACCTCCAAGCGTATCAGAGAAAGCTGTCACTTAGTACAGCTGGTGTTGTTGTAAAGTTATTAAAAGTAAGAAATTCTTTCTCAAATTGTTACTTAAATGAATATTCTAAGTTCTGTATTCACTGTTTCAGTAGTTTTAGTGTGAAAATATCACTTACTAACCTTGTCTGTGTAAAGTTATATTCAATTTTACATTTTCATCATTATGATAACATAACACAACACCTAAAACCCTAAAGTGACTGTAAAATACAAAACACTCAAATTCAACACAAGTTTTGACAGAAGAATGAATATAAGTGCTTTTATAAAATTATAAGCTTCACATTTATGCTTTTAAATCGATAAACCTCAATGTTTCTTTTTTTTTTTTTTTTAAAGTGCCCCTTTTATTATGCTGTTGTAAAGGTTCCTAATTTTGTTTTGGAGGTCTCATGCAATAAGTTTACATGCATCCAAGGTCAAAAAATGCTTTAATTTTCTAATAATATACACTGCAGCATCACCTCTTTTCTCAGTGTCTAAAACGGTTCGATCAAAGATTCGGTCTCTCTGAACCCCTCCTTTCCGAGAGCCTACTCTGTTCTGATTGGACAGAAGGCCCATTCTGTTGTGATTGGTCTACCGCTTACAGCTTGTATCAGAAACGAAACGCCCATTACCATATCTGAATTTTAGCTCCGAAGCTTCCTCAGCACTTTATACACAGTGATTAGAACAGTAATGATGACGTCGGTGGATTTGCTTTTGGAGCTCAGAAAACACTGACTTCTCGAAATGTTGACAACACAAACTCTTTCAGTCTCAGCTACAACTACAGTGTTTAGGGTGGGTCAAAGTAGACGTTGTTCATGAGCAGCCAATGAAGATCACAAGTGAGCATTATGCAAATTTGTTACAAACCTATGTAGATTTGTGGAAGAAGTAAGACTGGAGTTACTGACGAGTCATTTCAGGCAGTTCAGACTCGGTTCTTTCTTTTAGGATTCAATAACTCCATTTATTGTGCACTTTAATTTTTGAAACTTTGCATAGTTTTTACATTCACAAACAACTATATTACACACTGCATTGAAAGTTAATATCCAAAAAAGCATAATTGGGGCACTTTAAAGAAAATGAGGTAAACATCATCATGCCAATAATGCTGTCGATTGATCTTAACTTGAATGAATCCCTGAATATTCCTTTAAAGCAGATTTAATAATCGTCATCTTATCATAACAGACATAATTTTAATATCAGTGCATCTTTATATTTTTCACTTTTTATGTCATAATAATGAGACTAAACCTGATCCTTGATTAAATTTCTTCTCTTTTCTCAGGGTCAAGAGATTAAAATCAGTCAAAGGCCAATTGTTCTGTCAGAGGAGCTGGTTTTACCATCTCTCTCTGGGTTACCAATGAGGCTAAGCATCAACATGTCCACTCTGTTCTCCCTCAGACTTAAAGGCATTGCTAACTATAAGAATTGGTCACATTTTTCGCTGGCTGGCTACGTCAAACCAAAGTATGTCTGGTGTAGTTTTAATAATGGCAGTGTGCTGTCAGGTTGAAGTCGTCATGTTAAGTCATCTCCTGTTTGTCCTCTTACACAGCGCACTGGTTGATGTCTCTGTGAGAGCTGGAGTGGATGGAGCATTTGGTCGTGTGGGATTAGAGTGGGTCACTCAACTCAAAACCTTCACCAGCTTGGATGGAGCTGTATACCTGCACCATGGGCAGAGCCTGAAGGTGGTACTCAATACTCCAGAAGAAGTCATGGATGTACTGACCTTCAAGTATGAACAATATTTACATGTTCTTTCAAATATATAAATTCACTTTGATATATTATTTGGGGGAAATAAAGACCAAAATGTCAGGATAGTACAACTGTACTGATATCATAATGAAGAAACGAAAGCATCATTAAAAGAATGAAATTACTGACGAGAAGACATTAAGTAGTTTGGCATTATCTTTTATTAGTATTTCTTAGAGAAAAAAAAAATAAAAATAAAAAAATCAACAAACCTGCTTCAGTGCTTAACTTAAAGCTTATTAAAGTCATGTGGTACAAACATCATTCAGAAGCACGCAGAAAAAAACAAGACGAAAGCCTGAAAACAAGATGAAATCATAGTGAAGACAATTGCAGACCCTCATGACTGTGTATCAAGGTCAAAAAATCTCTTAAAATATCACATAATTTCATCTTTTTATGACAAGGCAAAACTGGTTCAGGCTGTAAAATGTAATGTGGTGCCATTCCCCAAAAATTCATGAAAATACTTGTATTCAAAGTGTAAAGACAATATGCTATTACAGTACGTCTGTGGTGGTTGCACCACGTAACATTAAACTTTATTCTTGAAATAGATATAAAAGTTGGTAACACTTTCAATTTCGATAGTCCACTTTAGACATTATTCTAACTTTAAATAATTTTGCAGCAACATGAAACCTACCAATCATTAGAGTATTAGTAGACTGTCTGCTTAACATCTGCTAACACTTTGTTTTGATGGTCCGCCAACAGACATTCTACTGACTACAAGTAACTTTTGCAATACATGTCAACTTATTCTACTAGCCTTAACCCTAACCTCTACTAATGCTCTAATGAGAGTTCGCCATGTAGTTGCAAATTAATGAGAGTTAATTGACATGTAGTTGCAAAGTTACTTAGTAGAATGTCTAAAGCGGACTATCGAAATAAACTGTAACCTAAAAGTCATGAATTTAAAGAGTACATTTTTAAAAACCTGACACGTGTTCTAAACTATATAGATTTTTCCTTTTCTTAACTGTAGTCCCTTTTATTTGTCAGAAGCAATGTTTACGTGCACTTTAATCAGACCGATGACTCAATCAGACTGAAAAGCCTTCATGTAAGCATCTCAATTGATCTGACTCAGCTTGATCTGAATAAAATTTTAATCGGATTGGAAGGGGTGGTGTAGATCTGAAATAATCAGTCAAAAAACTAAGCACGTAAATGCTTAAATATGAAGTCTTCACAATCGGATTCTATAAAACCTTGTGTACATACCCAGAACCATGATGCACGTGTTTACCGGAGCCCCCTACATAATAAGATCTCTCTTTTACATACAATTTACGTCGTATAGGCTGGTCAGTGGGAATATTTAAAAAATATTTGCTATAAAAAAGCTCTTATTTGTCAGCTTTCCCTTTAGGTATCTGTGGTGACATTATCTTTTCTCCAGTTATTAGTTTGAAATGCACATGCAAAAGAAAATGCGAATCAGATTGCAAATTTTAGAGGTCATATAAACTTTTTAGAATATGAAATCTGATTGGATTCATTTGGATTGATGAAAATTAATGCATGTAAACATACCTACTGACCAAAACAGTTATTTTATCTTGACTCTAAAATTGTTGCTGATTGTGCTCATGAGACAGCTCTAGAATGTTTCGTGTGAGCGGGGACAGTAAAGAGGAGCTGATAGCTACAAGAAATCTCAAGGAGAAGAACACTTGCACTCCTAAAACATGTGAGTTTGTTTAAAACAATATTAGCTACACACTTTTTTACATTTTTGTTGTCGACATAGTTGGATGGTTATTTTTGCAGGGTCTAAGATGGTTGGATGGCAGTTATGCTCTGATGTCACTTATCCTTTGACATTGAAGGAAAAAGGCTTCCCACCACTGGGCCCAGTTCTTTTTACTCTCAGACTCCAAAAACTGGACAAAGGTCTCAACCAGTACCTCTTGGAGGCGGCCTATACTTTTGTAACCCAGGTAGGCAAGATCAGGGTGAACGTGATTTCACCAAGTCCAACATGTTCCTAGGTCAACATCTTTATTGATCCTGAAACATTCCAATCAACCAGTCAGATTTGAGGGACAAGTCTAGAGTTTATGTCAAGTTTAGGCTTACAACCAGGGTTAGATGTAATTCACCATTTCATCATTTCCCTCTGATCTAAGGGTTAGGTTTAGGGGTAGGGATAGGTTTGGGACTAAATTTGGACTTGAATGTTGTTCCAGGATAGAAAAATATGTTGGAACCATAGACTGTAAAGAGATGGATGACGCACCTTCACTCTCTTCCATTGTAGTAGGTGAAGCCACCAATGTGCCAATATGGTGCTGACATCTTGAGTCTCGATTCTGCGCATAGTGAACTTGGAGCCAGAGTCTGCGCAGTAGTGAGCGCAAAGTGGAGCCGTGATATCAAGGTCCCGTCCACGCTCCCAGAATCGGTTAATACTGCAGAACAACTCATTATGTCGGTGTGAAAAAAAAAACAGTTCTGGAAATTTAGAAATGAAAGTTAAAGCTCCAATCTCCTTCCGAAGATCCAGAAAAAAGTCTTCAGTGCTTCAGTGACTACTTTTCTTAGAGAAGCTGTCGATCGTGACGTCAAAACCCACATTTTTATAGCATCAAATAACTCACTAAAAGCAAACTTATTTAAAGGGGGGGGTATCACACACAGTTTCTGCCAATCTCATTTTAATCTTGAGTACATATAGAGTAACAATGCATCTTTCATATCTCCGAAAAGTCTTTAGTTTTATCATATTTATAAAAGATAGATACGCTAAACCGAGTCTTTCCGAAAAAAGCCGAGCTTCCTGGAGGCGTGCCTGCCGTCAGTGCCGTGGGCGGAGCTAAAGAGTCATGAGCGCACGCAGCTTTTGTGTAGAGATCGTCTGCTAGCTGCGACATCATTATAAATAAAAAGGGAACAAAAACGTTCGTGTTGTTCACATTATATGCACTTGCGCGCCGATTGTCAACAAAACACAGACATCTGATGCAGCTTTGACAGATATTCATTGTGAGGTGTAAAATACTGTAATTTCTTTCTTAAGTTGCAATCTAATGGTTATTTTTCTTAAATGAGACTGCCTCGATGATATGCAGCCTTCAAAGGGTGCAGCCCCTGAATTGGGACACAGCCATTGTTGAAAAATCTCTCGGCTTCCATATCCCGAACGAAGCGCGTTGATGGGCTTGCTCTTGCTCTTGTTCTGGGTGATATGTGTGCGCACGCTTATCAGGGAGAAGTGCCTATACAAGGAATTCCACTCTCTTTTGACGTCATACAGGCCATACTCGAAAAAAACCCCTCAGAAACTGGAAGTTGTGTATTTGGCACAGAAATACTCCGTCATACGTCCAACTCGTGTTTTGAAACTCTGGCAATGTTTAGCATGAGAATGCAACTCTTTAACAGTGTAAATAAGTCAGAATGCATGAAATAGCATTTAAAGAATGAACTTTAAAGAACGAACACTTTAACTAACATCAGCGTGATAAAAAAAAACTGCTTAAAATGACAGAAACCATCTTTGGGAAAAAAAAAAAATCAAGAAGCTTTAGCTTCACTTTTCAGGACTCGTGTGGCACACTGGGTTGGAACATGTCTTACTTGGCAAAATCACTGTGATCCTGACATCTGTCCATTCAGGTTAAGAAGGTCAAAATAACGCTGTCATTAAATTGCTGCTTTCTGTGGATCTTTGACAGCGGAATTCCTGGATGCCGCTGGAAGCCACTCTGCTTCTCTTTCTTGGTACACCACAATCTACTATCCCCAGAGATGTGTCCCTGGATGTCAATCTCAGTCCGAAAAGGCTGATTCTGAAAATAACACATCCACTGAAAAACATTCTCATTCAAGGTTTAAACTCACTTCAAAAGTGGATTTCCTTATGGATATTTAAAAGCTGCTTTCACACAAGAACATGATAATTGTATCAACACAGTATTTACCATATGAAATTGTTTCTGTGAATGTTTTCTCATCTTTTTTCTCACAGCACAGCTTGAAGAATTAAACAACCAACATTCAGGCAGAATCGAATTATTAATTGACAACATCCACCATTATTTTATCAAGGTAAGTGAGAAGAACATTTGCTTTGCAAAGTCCCAAGAAAAGCTGTTGTGCTATATTATTCAGGAATCTTTTATTATTCAAGAACATTGTTCATTAAATCATTCACCATTGTGCCTAAGGGACTACTGGAGACGGTGAATCTTGCTTCAGAAACGAAAGCCCACTTTCATCTCGATGCCAAAGTAGTAGCAGATGGACATCCATTCTCTTTCTCGGTCAACACCACGCATGCTCACAGCAGGAAGTTCATAATACAGACTTTGCTTAAAAATGTCTTCAATAAGGATGCATCACTCTCAGGCAAGAATCTGATCACCTTTTTAATAGTCCCAGAAGGTTTTTTTTCTTCCATTCACTTTCTCATTTTTTATTCATAAAAGATCTGTCAATGTAGAATTCTAAACTATGAACCAAACCAACCTGCTCTGAGTTAAATCACAACAATGACAAACTATAAACTTCGAAGTAATAAAGTATATGATCATCTGTCTGAACTACTCATCTTATGAAGCATTGTGAATGACGTAATGATATATAAAATGACAGATTTTTATTAATAGATTATAAGTATGAAAACAAACTAGATAAAAATACTACAAAATTAATAGGATTTTTATTTCCAGAACCATACAGTTCCATACTGGAACATAATTTCCAGTGATATGATGATTTGTGGCCGGCTCTTTATGTTTTGCTTCACTCTACAGTGCAGCTGGAGAGAAGTCTGGAAGATGGCCAGAGACATTATTCTATAGATGCCGGGTTTCGTTTGCCTAGCGCTGTCAGCATTCGAGCTCTTGGGTTACTAAAGCAAAGGGGCCCAGAGTGGAGCTCTGCTGTGAGGGTTAGGTATGGTTTACAAGGTAAGTGATTTCTACAAATAACGCAACACTTCAAGACAACAACACAACAGACTCTTCATTCACTTATATATTTTTCAGAGGATTCACAGAACATGCAGGAGTGTCACATGACCCAGAACCTTCACAGCGAGTCAGACACAGTCCAGACGTACCATATAGCAGCAACACATGAACTCCACTGTTCTCACTTCATCAACTTAAACCACAAGGTAATATCTTTTATGTGGTTTAAATTTTTTTTTTTTTTTTTTACCATTTTCAGAAAAATTGAAAGACTGTAAAATGCCATGTGGTGTAACCATCAAGCAAAAAAAAAAAAAAAACTTCAAAGTTTGAAGTTTCAAAAGAAATTAATACTTTTATTCAGCAAGGATGCAATAAAAAGATCAAAAGTGACAGTAAAGTCTGAAAAAAAAAAGTATTTCAAATAAATGCTTTTTATCTGAACTTTTTTATAAAGTAAATGTAAAATGAACATTTACTGGACTGAAGCAACTTTTACTTGATTATTCATACATCATTTTTTAACGTTAAAAATTAAAAAATCTTTTTACATTTTTTCATGTTAATGTAATTGTCAAATATGATACAACAGGCTTTATTGGACATTAGTTGCATTCATATTAAGTGTTCCTTAAAATGTATACAGATGCATTAAGCGCAGACACACACACACATACATATTGGCACGGGTGACATTTGACTCTTGAGTATTTACTCATTTACTTAGTAATTTTCTTAATTTTATTATCATGGGAAATGACGCACACAAAACACACACACGCATTCACAACAAACACCCTTTCAGCATGAAACCAAAAAATGAGAACGAGAAAATGAGACTTAATTTTATTATCATGGGAAATGATGCACACAAAATGTGAATCATTGTCCATCATTTTGTGAGCATCTGGTGATGCCACGTCGCAATATTGAAAATATTTTCCCAGTATTTTCCCAGTCTTGGCCTTGTCAGATATATATAGCCCAACCAACATACCCCAATCAACCCCAAACTTTTGAACAGTAGTATATATTTCAAGGGATAAAGAATAATTTATAAATATTATGAATTACTAATTTACTAATACTAATATATATATATATTTGAATAAGTTAATAGATCTGGACAAAAAAAAAAAAAATGTAATGTAATTAATTGTACTGGCTTCCACCTGGTTTCTTTCACACATTCTATGCTTGTTTATTACAACAAATATGGAAACCTGCTGATTGTTTCAACCAACAGATTCACCTTAGACATGAACGGAGCCCAATCCATGTTCAGTCATCACTTGATATAAGCTATGGAAAGCAGTGGAACCAGAGCAGCAATAAACACAGGATCCTCTTCAATCAGTCGCTCAGAAACCAGACTGGACCAGGCCTCACCAGTTATGCTGTGGAGGTTCAACTTAACTAAAATATTCCAATTGAAACTAGAATGTGTACATCAAATGTACTATTACATATTATTACATCTTTAGACTTTGGTCTTGTATGATTGTGTCCAATAATAACATTTACTGCCTCTTCCAGCTCAGCCTGCGACTTCTAGACAGAGGACTGAATTACAGAACTCAGCTTCTGCACTCTTATTTCAAGAAACAAAAATCTGAGAGCAGCACCCACCTGAAAATCAATTACAACAATCAAATTCCTTTGGTAGCTGGTGTCTACTGGAAGGATGTGTCAAAGACCTCCCTTCATAAGTGGGAAGGTGTGTATATTTTGTATATTTTCCCTTGATAGTCACAAAAGAATCAGTCTCTCATTTGCGAAGTTGTAGATTTTAGAGATACACAATACCATATCTTATCTGCCAATATTAGTGATTTTTCTTCTTATTATTATTTATCATATCAGTTGACATTGGATATTTGTGGATTATTTAACTGCATGTTCCTTTCCACCGACAACCCCCCCCCACATTTGTACTCTGCCTTGATGTCATGAAGCACTGCAAGTTGTCGTAGGAGATTTCATCACTTAGCCCTCCTTTTTGCTCTTTCAATCTCATAACTTAAACGTCTACATTCCATGTCCGTTATCACGAAACCCACAAAAACACAGCTCCAACCACAGTGTCCTCCATCCTCCAGTTGTTGACATTGTTGAATGCCGTGCTTAAAGGAACACTTCACTTTTTTTTGAAAATAGGCTCATTTTCCAACTCCCCTAGAGTTAAACAGTTGAGTTTTACCATTTTCGAATCCATTCAGCCGATCTCTGGGTCTGGCGGTAACACTTTTAGCATAGCTTAGCATAGTTCATTGAATCTGATTAGACTGTTAGCATCTCCTTAAAAAATGACCAAAGAGTTTCAATATTTTTCCTATTTAAAACTTGACTCTTCTGTAGTTACATCGTATACTAAGACCGGCGGAAAATGAAAAGTTGCGATTTTCTAGGCCGATATGGCTAGGAACTATACTCTCATTCTGGCGTAATAATCAAGGAGCTTTGCTGCTATACCATGGGTGCAGCGTCTCTCACAAATGTCTCCATGGTTGCAAGGCATGCTCCCTGTGCAAGCAGGGGGTCACAGGTGCTGCGTAATATCATTACGCCTGCTGCACCCACCTAACGATCTAATCAGATTCAATGAACTATGCTAAGCTATGCTAAAAGTAGTACCGCCAGACCCGGAGATCGGCTGAATGGATTCGAAAACTGTTTAACTCTAGGGGAGTTGGAAAATGAGCCTATTTTCAAAAAAAGTGGAGTGTTCCTTTAAATGACATCGCTGTTGGCCTGCTTACATCACTCCAGAGTTCCTACTGACTGTGCGAATGCAATCAGAAAAATAGACCTAAGGGAAAATTTAGTCCTCAGGGAACCGCCTGAGGTGCGTATCCCAAAAGTCATGTTTCCAGAAACAATAGTTCAAACAAACATTCACAAACTACATCGCAAACTTGTGTGGTTAGAACGACAGCTGTGATTAGAAGCATAGTTTCTTGTTTTTATGACATGTGGACTTAATAAATTGTTATCTTTAGCAAAATAAGCAAGCTGACATTAAGTACAATGTATATCTTTTATTTTGAATATATACAAATGTCATTTACATATTTTAGTTTGTCAAGAGATTTTAAATGTGGTGGCTAGTTCCTATAACTGAGTTCCTATAACTACCAGGTGCAAAAACCCCTATTTACTTCTAGTATGTAAAGTGATTGAATGTAGTTTTTAAGTGTTTTAGTTTTACTTTATTTAGACCATTTATTATTTATATTTAGACCCACTAGAGGGCCGCAGTATGACTTTCAAATTAATAGATTATTAATATATTAAAATAATCTAACTTTAAACCCCACCCACACACAGTCAATCAAGAATGAAACTGAAATCGCATTTCTTTTTCCACCTAAATAACTCTTGTTTTTATTGAAGAACATGAAACACCTGGAATGACAAAAATGAATTGTGGTTATTTAATATATATATTCTATGTTAATTAATATATATAACTATGTGAAAGTGTGCTTGTCATTCATTGTCCACAGGTTCATTCAACATGGATTCACCATGGCTTTATGTGTACATTGCTCAAAAACTAACTCAGCCCCAGCGTGGCATCACACAGTTCAGTTCTGAGGTCACCACACGGAAACTGGTGAACATCCGAAGTGTTACACTGGAAGGTTTCTTCAAGGATAGGGGTAAAGAACACCAAGGCCAGCTACAAATTTTCACGCCGACTGTCAGTTATATCAAGGTGAGTGTACCTTCTGTTCAACACCTGATTAAATCACTCAGTTTTTGAGTATTTCTGTCTAGCTACCTCATTAGAAATGTTTGGATGGTCCCCCTGGAGCAACTTCAGGATAAGTGCACGATCTTAATTGTACTGTTGTCGTTCCAGGTTGGTGGATGGAGCATGCTGGGTAAGCGTGGAGTTAAAGCTTCATACTCCATCAGCACAGCCTGGACACCAGCCTTGCACGGGCAAATCTCTGTAGGCAATGGTAAGCAAGTGAAGACTCTGGATATAAGTGCAGGCTATGGCAAGCAGGACCTCAATATTTCCGCAGTTCTCAGTACTCTGGATAAGGTACCAGAAAAAAGTTTTCATGCTTTTGAGGTTTATATATGTGTCCAAAATATGCACTAATCCAAACCTGAATTTGCATAAATGTTCTGGACTTTATTTTCTTTTTTATGGGCAGAAGCTAAAGAAGAGGCTTTTGATGACAACAATGACCCTGTCAGATCTCAAAAATCCTTATGCAGAGCTACAGATGGAGGGTGCCATAGAGGAGATACGGAAGGACAGGAGGGTTTATCAGAAAAGATGGAAGCTAAATTTCAGGTCTGTCTGGAATATGAAAGCGACTAAGAATAGTGATGATAGTGGCGACTGCAGTAGGAACAAATCACTGACTTTATCCACAGTACTGTATTACGTTATATCTATAAGTGTGTTTAGTTATGTTTTTGCTTCTTCCAACAGACAACCATTCAAATTTCTCCCTCAGAGTCTCATCCTCCAGGAGACATTCACAAGTGATCTTCATCAGAAGGTTTACACTTTGGAGTCAAAGGTTCTAGTCCATGGAAACAAAAAAGCCATTCACATCCTTACTCTGGGTTTCCAACCACAACAGCCATATGTGAGTCTGAACTTTTTCAACACACTGTGTTATAATTAGGCTGTATTACAGTACATAGCCTGTTATGGTAAAGTCACACAAGTCATTTACCCAAGAATTAAACAAACAAGTCCTTGCAGTAAGTCAGGTATGTGAGCTTACTCACTAGCTTTGTTAATTGACAATTAATCTAAATACTAAGGCCACATATGTTTTTATACAACCGTTCAATAATCAAGACGTTATAAGATTCACTTACATTTTAGACACAATATGACCAATTGCTTTGTCTATTTTTGCTGCAGCAATGAAAATAATAAAAAAAAAAAAAAAAAAGCTGAATAAATGGTTGCACTTCCCAAGTAAAACACAGCAGCTGTGTTCCTGAATGACTCAGTGGTTTGTACAAATGAGCTGAATGAATGATTCAATGACTTACTTATAAATATGATCTTTTTTTCTTTTCTGAAGAAATTGGTATTTGATATTTTGATGTGTTTGAACACATCAGTTGATTGGATGATTCAATGACTCACTCATAAAGATGAATACTTGTTTTGTTACTGAATAAATTAATGTAGTTTAAACAAATCGGTCGAGTGCATTATTCAGGGCCACACTTACAAAGACAGTGGATGCTTCTTAATGGGAATTAAGGCTGAGAGAGAGACGCATACCACGTCATCAAGTGCCGTTGATGGACTTCTCAATTTGATAGATCCTTGGAAGGCAATCTTTTTTGTTTTGTGTCCTTTGTTCAGTGTGTTTTGAAGGATGAATCAAGTGTATCCTTCGCATCCTCCAATCACCCACAATCCTTTGCACACAATCCAATTTTGATATTGAAAAGGACATTCTGATAGTAAATCATTTATTGAATCTGTGTTCACCTTCAACATTGTGTCCTGGTTCAACTTTCTCTCTCTGTTAAAAATAAAAACAGACTCTTAAGGATTATACATTTAGCTAGTAAAATAATTGGGAGGAAAACAAGTATCTTTACACGGTGGCAGTAAAAAAGAAAGCCTCTGTTATTGTGAGAGATTCTTCCCATCCCCTGTACAGTGCATTTCAGTTACTTCCTTCTGGCAGATGTTAAGTACCTTTGGAGAAAACACCAAGTATAAGAAGACTTTTATTCCAACTGCTAACGGTATTTTAAATGGGATCTTAAGATGAATCTTTTTTTTTTTTCATAAGAGTTGTGTAGGTCTTAATGTAGTAGATTTTAAAACTGATGTGGTTGTCTTTTGTATTATTTGTTGAGCCTTTGTCTCAATACAGTTTTCTACCCCTGTGGGGACAGACAACAAAGCTTTAAGAATTAGTGGAAAATGTATCTGCACTGAGCTCAACCAAATATATTGTGTAATGCAAGAAAAAAATGAAAGCGTTTTTTTTTTTTTTTTTTGTCGATTAATCACATAATTCTAAACTGTCCATAATGTAAACCACAGTTGTCATTCACTTTATAGCATTCATAGAAAGTCTGTAAATAAAAAAGTATTTTTACAAATTTACAAACCGACGGAAAATGAAAAGTTGTGATTTTGTAGGCCGATATGGCTAGGAACTATACTCTCATTCCGGCGTAATAATCAAGGAACTTTGCTGCCATACCATGATCGCCTGCTTGCACAGGGAGCGTGCCTTGCAACCATGGAGACATTTGTGAGAGACGCTGCGTAATATCATTGCACCTGCTGCACCCATGGTACGGCAGCAAAGTTCCTTGATTATTACGCCGGAATGAGAGTATAGTTCCTAGCCATATCGGCCTACAAAATCACAACTTTTCATTTTCCGTCGGTCTTAGTACACAATGTAACTACAGAAGAGTCAAGTTTTAAATAGGAAAAATATCGAAACTCTTTGATCATTTTTGAGCGAGATGCTAACGGTCTAATCAGATTCAATGAACTATGCTAAGCTATGCTAAAAGTGGTACCGCCAGATCCGGAGATCAGCTGAATAGATTCGAAAACGGTAAAACTCAACTGTTTAACTCTAGGGGAGTTGGAAAATGAGCCTATTTTCAAAAAAAGTGGAGTGTTTCTTTAATAGTATTTGTGTAGCCAAATATAGTCTCAGTGCTATCAGATTGTTATATCAGCACTCTTGGAACACAGCTCAGCCAATCAGATTTGAGGAATGAAACTAACTGTTGTATAATATGGTTTATTTGTTAGGTGTGCTCCTCAATAGTCCAGTCTTTCAGCACTGAGAGAATTCCTCAAGACTCAAAGATCTGCATCACAGTCCAAAACAAACAGGTGAACTAGCAGATATATTTTATGTATCTTGGAACAGTGCCAAATTACACCTAAATAATGTACGGCTAGTGTCATTTTAATTCTTATATAGGATCATAGTTTTAAAATTTTAAATTACATTTTGTCTTTGTTCATGGGAATTTGCTAACTTCGAATCTCTTTAAAGAATCTGCATAACATTCAGGGCAGGTTGTGGACTGGAAAGGAGGAAGTATTTGCAGCCTTTGGTCAAGTACAACTTCATGACCTAACTACATCTCAGCAAGGTATCACAATGAAAGCCAACCTGTCCCAGCTGTTTCAGGTAAACAATAACACATTCTTTTTACTTTGACTTGACTCTAATAATAATCTTTGTAATCAAGTTAGCAAGTCTTAAAGGGTGAGTTCACCCAAAAATGAAAATTCTGTCA
The DNA here is from genome assembly GCF_019924925.1 of Ctenopharyngodon idella. Taxonomy (NCBI): domain Eukaryota; kingdom Metazoa; phylum Chordata; class Actinopteri; order Cypriniformes; family Xenocyprididae; genus Ctenopharyngodon; species Ctenopharyngodon idella. Next base: position 21,712,459 of record NC_067221.1, read on the forward strand.
TTTATTACTTACCCTCATGCCGTTCCACACCCGTAAGTCCATCATTCAACTTCGGAACGCAAATTGAGATATTTTTGTTGAAATCTGATGGCTCAGTGAGGCCTGCATAGCCAGCAATGACATTTCGTCTCTAAAGATCCATAAAGGTACTAAAAACATATTTAAATCAGTTCATGTGAGTACAGTGGTTCAATATTAATATTATAAAGCGACGAGAATATTTTTGGTGCGCCAAAAAAAACAAAATAACGACCTATATAGTGATGGCCGATTTCAAAACACTGCTTCAGGCAGCTTCGGAGCATAATGAATCAGCGTGTCGAATCAGCGGTTCGGAGCGCCAAAGTCACGTGATTTCAGCAGTTTGGTGGTTTGACACGCGATCCGAATCATGATTCGACACGCTGATTCATAACGCTTCGAATCTTCCTGAAGCAGTGTTTTGAAATCGGCCATCACTAAATAAGTCGTTATTTTGTTTTTTTGGTGCACCAAAAATATTCTTGTCGCTTTATAATATTAATATTGAACCACTGAACTCACATGAACTGGTTTAAATATGTTTTTATTACCTTTATGGATCTTGAGAGAGGAAATGTCATTGCTCCCTATGCAGGCCTCACTGAGCCATCGGATTTCAACAAAAATATCTCAATTTGTGTTCCAAAGATGAATGAAGGCCTTACAGGTGTGGAATGGCATGAGGGTGAGTAATAAATGACATTATTTTCATTTTTGGTTGAACTAACCCTTTAAGTTGATTAAATTCTGTTCTAGTTTACCTTCACTTCACCTTAACTTCAAAGTTTGCCTTCACAATATACAGTACAATGCTGTGAAAAAGTGTTTGCCCAATTTTGATTTTCTGTATTGTTGCATATTTTTGCTCCGAACATCATTAGATCTTCAACTAAAAAAACATGAATCCACAGAAGTGACCCTTCATGAACAAAAACACAACAGTAAGACCTAGCGACCCAGTGTCGCTCTTTTAAAAAGTAATTGCTCTATTAGGGAGTTTTCACCCCTGACTTGTTTAGAGCACTTGTTTTGGAACCTGGTGCAGTTTCTTCCTTAGTTCGGTTCATTTATGATATGAAAACGGCAAATACTCTGATTCGCTCCAAAAAATTGGTCAGAGATTTCCTGAATGAGGTGGTCTCAGCCTGCTTGAAATCTCTGGAGAGCTTCGCTTGTGGTGAGAAAGTAATCTGACCCAATGGACCAACCAACCAGGATGTATGATGGGTAATTACATACATTGCGTGAAAAGCAGCAGGGTTTGTTTTGCTAATGCTTCTCAAAATGAATCATGGGTTAACCTGTTGCAAAGACAAAGTGAAATACTTAATTGATATTTGGTCTGATGAACCTGTCTAAAAAACATAATAATACCAACAAAGCCTTGATTCTTGCTCAAAACGACAACAACTCTGTGGGCTTATCGTGGCTTTTTTGTAGCTGTCGTTATATATCTTTATCTATCCATCCTGATGGATGATTGCTATGATCGGAATCCTGAAAAATAAAGTTGCACTATGACCAATGAAAGGACAGTTTACTTGCGTGTGACTTGCATTAAACATTTTTGGTCTGTTTAGAAATGTTGCCTTGTGAAAACAAACCAAACCAAGAAGAAATTGCAACATTGTAACAATTTTGATCCCCATTTCAGAACAAAGCCAATGATGTACAGGCAAATGGGAGGCAAATATTTTTTCTCAGCAGTATTGTATTGCACCTTTACAATTTTTAGGTGAAATTAAGTTAAGAGTGTTTTTCAGCTGGATTTCCCGAACTCTGTCAGCCTAGATATTGAAGTGCTCAGGAGTCACAAGAACACCAGCGAATTTGAGTATCACTCTGAAGGGAAAATAGCCGTTGACGACAAGAATTATCATGTAAATACCTTCAAAAGTGGCCTTTTGCGAGTAATTTATTACATATTTCTTAACTGAGTTCTGTTGATGAATGCATGAACTAATATTGAGTGCTTTGCTTATTTTTCATGACATTCCAGGCACATGCAACAATAGCAGTATCTCCTTTTGGAAACATTGGCAGTTCTATCAGCCTGAAGGCAGATGAAAAAAATGTAACGCTTCACTTTTCTCAAGAAAATAAGGTGACAAAGGGCATTAGTGCTGTGTGCATCCATGCTGGCTTTCATCAGACTTTATTCCCAGGGGTCACTTCTGATGGTCATATTCATTTAGCTGCTAATTCATCTTCAGAAAGGTAAACTGATAACAGCAGTTATGTCTTACTGTGGGATGAGACATACTGTATTCACTGTGCAACATATTTATTTTTTATTATCCATCATTTGTTTTCAGCTTCTATCTTTTTTCTTTCTCTCTAGTGTTTTCTTGCATTGTACAGTAAAAAAGGAAGAGGAGACGTTTATTGCTCATTTGAGTGGATTTCTACCACATGATCAGTTGCGACTGTCTCTTTCAGGGGATCTTGTCAATTCAATACGAGATCTCGCTGCTTTACCTAATTCAGCTAGTTTGGTTGGAGTACTAACCCAGTCAAAGGGTCTAACCGAAGGTAAATCCAAGATCAATGTGCCAATGCATTTACTGTAATACACTAGCACATAGATTCATTAATAGTGTGCAAATTCATATTTCAGTGAAAAAAGTTCAGTTTCAGAAAGTTCAATGACCTTTAGGGAGGTTGTCTTATGACTAATAGCCTTATGTACAGTCATTTTCAGAAAATAATCTGCCTTATTTGCACAACCAAATAGTCTTTGGGGCAGCCCCTACATAGTTACCTAACATTTGACATTTTGAACAAAACACTAAAGTTTTTTTTTTTTTTTTTTTTTTTTTTTGTGATTGTATTTGTCATATGTAAATCTATAATAAAGGAATGATGTCCATTCTTATCCTGGTCTAAATGGAAAGCACTCGATCAGTAACTTATGTGGTTATTGAAAGATATATAATATGTAGTAATATGTACATGTTAGTGCTTTATACTCTCATGTTGTTGTGTGTTTGTGGTGCAGGAGAGCTGACTCTAGTAGTGGATGATTCTGTATATGGGCTGGAAGTGACTCGTCAGCATAAAAGGAGCTCTGGAGAAGAACTTAGTGCCTTACTATGTGTAGTTGCTATGGAAGAGTCAGTGTGTGTGAACATCAGCAGCAATATGACACAGCATGGGTGCAGAAGTCTTCATACCCAGCTGTCTGACTCTTTCCCTTGGCTACATTCTGCAGGTACAGTATGCTCAGAAGCATTAGCAGACACTTGTTATGGCTGTGTTGTGGAGTGTAATATGTTTCTTTCTCTGTCTATTGGAGCAGGGCTTCTATTTAACAGCAGTGCAGGTGTGAATGTGAAATGGAATGACAGCAGAGTCTGTGCCCAAATGGAGCTGCATGCAGGGGTCAGCGGCCTAAGAGCCACACTGGAGCAGAGTTTACACCACACCACACAAATGACCGAACACTCTCAGGTTAGAGAATCACAGTCATTAAGTAATTGTGAATCGCTGAAAGTCTCCCAGAGTCTCAAATCTTATTCACACCTACTGACACGCAAGAACAAAAATGAAGTATGTGTGCACTTTCTATTCTTCCTTGTTCTTCTATACAAATGAATTGGCTGCACTTCCTGGCTGTATGCAAACCAAGAAATTGCTGTGTGTTGAATGAATGCATCAGATTTGAACGGACAAAAATAATATTTTCAGTGAATGATGGGTAATGAGTCACATAAACTACTTTATGGGGCTTTTATTGTACATTTTTGTCCTTTTTTTAGCTTGACAGCCATAGACTTTTATTCTGCTTAACAACTTTTTCTCTTATTAAAGAGATTAAAGGGATTTTGATTCCATTGACCCCCAAATATGATGCTCACCTTGTTAGGGTCTCCTTTCCTTAAAGGCAGCTAAATATTTTTAAGCATAAAACCTGTCTGGGTTATGTAAGAAACCTGGTTCCCTGAGAAGGGGAACAAGATGCTGCATCATGGAGTTGACGCTGTGGGGAATGCCATCAACCTGAAGCACAACGTCACAAGGGGAGCGCCCGTGGGTATAAAAGGATGCATGTAATACACCTCATCAACTCTTTTGTCTGAGGGAGATGTGCAGGCAAGTCCTACGCATGGCAATGAGATGCAGAGTCTTATTCCCTTTCTCAGGGAAATGGGGTTACATAAGTAACCCAGACATTCCCTTTCAAAGTGGAACTACAACTCTCATGGAGTTGATGCTATGGAGAACCAATACCGACAACGCCATGCTAAGGGAATGCCTGCCTCACTAAGCTGTGAATATGCACAAACATAATGGGCATAGCAAGAATTGACTCTATGGATTACTTAGCTGGAGTCAGAGTGCGTCAACCCTAAGGGCACATCCAAAATGACTCATATAGACTGTATAGTGGCGTCACTCCCTAAGCCAGTATCTTCCAAAAGTAGGAGAAGATACCTTAGCCTCTATGCTATATAACAAGGGAAGTTCCAGCCTTTACAACCTTCCTCCCTCCCTTGCGGGACAGGCATCAGCCTTATAAGGCCCCATGAGGAGAGCTCTTAGGAAAAATGGCTCAGCTATGTCAGCACCTTGACAAAGACCTTAGGGAGTAGTCTACCAAAGGGAGTATATGAGTATCAGCTATGATCTTCGTTATTACTACTTCTTTCAGGGGGAGAATGCAACCCTCATCTTCATCAGAAGGGATGCAAACACGAGAGTGGCATAAAATAATTGCTAAAGACTTTCGCCATCAAAACTCAATCCCTAGGGAAACTGTGGGGGAGCTTAAGCTCTACTTAAATACCCTAGAGGAATTAGGGGAGAGCGCTCACATGGAGCAGGGTATAACGTAGTGTGCCCACTAACTCTCATCACCCTAACTCCAAACCCCAAGGAAGCCACAGAGGAGCTTAAGCCCTACTTAAAGACCCCAGAACACTGGGGGAGAGCAGCTCATACCCTGGCTTAAGTAAAGGCACTCTACCTAGTAAGACCCACTTTCTTTTGAGCACTAGACCATAGTATGCAACAGATAACAAGGAGGGATTCCTTGTAGGCGAACTTCCTCTGCTTATTAGCATTGTCAGGCCAGGCCATAGTAGAGCACCCATCAAAGGGGAGTGCCATCCCTACTTGAAGACCCAACAATAGTTGGGGAGGGAGTTAAATGAATTAGAGGGAATTTATATGACTCTACATAACTCCATTCCCCTAGCATCAACCCTTAAGGCCACCCAAAGGGGAGCAAATCCCTATTGCAAGACCCAACCATTTGGGGAGGTAGGTAACGAAAAGGAGGGAGTCTTGTGAGTTGCCCATTGTAGTTCCTTTCACCCTATTGAACCCTGAGAGCAGGGTGCTTACAGCTTACCAAAGGGATCATGCAAGGCGCTAAAAACCCAAAGTAACTAGCACTTCAGACTACAACGTTCGGTGTTACCACTCCTCCAAGGGGAAGTCTATATCCTTACTCATGAAACGGAAGCAACCAAGAGAAGGACATAATGCAGTTTGTCTTGTAACTCTCATCACCCAGGCTCTGAAATATCAAGGGTACTGCAGGGGAGATTAGGCCCTTCTTAAAGACCCCAATGTAACTGGGGGAGAGCGGCTCAACCCTGCCTTGAGAAAAGGCACTCTGCCTAAGCCCTGCTATAGCTAGAACTTCAACTTTTTCTTTTAGCACCAGACCAAAGTATGTGACAAATAACAAGGAGAGACACCTGCAGGCAAACTTCTTCTACCTGTTAGCAGGGCCGTAGTAGAGCACCCTTCCAAAGGGGAGCTATATCCCTACTTTCTCATCTTCAAGAGAGTCAAGCATGGGTGGAGCTTCTCACTGCGAATGCAACACAATGAAAACATTCAGCTCCTATAAGAGTCAAACATGATCTGTGTATATGCTAGATTCTTATCACTCAAGAAAATCAAGCAATAATAGAGCATCCTACCTTGAATGCATCACAATGAGTTCCTCCCATTTCCTCGAGAGCTGAATGTGCTCCATGCAAATGCTAGAATCTCATCCCTCGGGAGAGAATAGAGCAAGGACAGCTTACCACAAATGCAATGCAATGAGTGCACTCAGCTTTTATCTTACACGTGAATACAATTCTTTTGTCTTTGCTCCGCTTGTGACGTCAAGGACTGTCATTGACCAGTGAAATTGGCATGTTTGGTACACGCTCTTCAGACACTGGTCACACTGATGGCGTTCCCCATAGCACCAACTCCATGATGCAATGTCAAAGTTCCACTTCGAAAGGGAACTATTTATACCACATGAGAGTAATTTTAAAGGGATAGTTCACCCAAAAATGGAAGTTCTGTCATCATTTAGTCATCCTCATGTTGTTCCAAACCTGTATGACTTCGTTTCTTCTGCATAACAAAAAAAAAAAAAAAAAGATATTTTGATAGTTTTGTTGACCATTAACTGTCATTGAATGGAACAAAAAATCTATTTTTGTCAAAATGTCTTTTTTTATGTTACACAGAAGAAAGGAAGTCATACAGGTTTGGAACAACATAAGGATGAGCAAATAATGACAGAACTTACTGTAAATCTTTGGGTGAACTATCCCTTGAATATTTTTCTAAGATGTTTTTAATATTTTTTAAGCTTACAAATATTTAGCTGCCTTTATGTTTTAGGAAAGGAGACCCAAACAAGGGATCATTATTTTTGGGGGTCCATGATTGGTCTCAAAAAGTTTGACAACTCTTGATCTAGAATGAGTGAATATGCTGGTCCTGAAACCTTTCTAACATCAATTTAGGATAAATGTGAACACATTTTTTTCGACTTATATCTGTGTTTGTTTTGAAACCACCTGTAATACCTGCCTTAATCAAACACACAGTAACAATCACTTGTTGGAGAATAAGCAAGCATCAGTTAGTGTGCATTGGTATCCATATGGATGACCCAGAAACCCCTTGTACATTCTGGGTCATTTCTCATGTTGTTGAAGGGAAATGCTTCTGATTCCACACTCCTCTCCTACAAGTAAAGCAAACTGAAGGCACAGAGGCTTGTTTTTACAGGTGAAATGCACAGAGGAGATTGGCCACCTGCTGGGCGTCTGCTCTAGGCAGGACGAGGAAGACTCATTGAAGGTACGTGGGTGAGAACATTTAAGACTGTTTCCTTCTTTTGAAGAATGGTTCAGTGATCACTGTGAACATTTGACTGTTTTTGTATCATATTGCAAGGGACATCGGAACTCATCCTGATATTTGTGTAGGTTGGAATCAGAGCCAGTATTTCTAACTCTCAGAGTTCAACGTTCTCATTTGATCTTCAAGGTCAACACAATACCTCCAGGTAGTTTTATCTGTAGGAAATATATATTACAATAATGAGATACATATGTAATGTATTTTAGACTGTCCAGAAGAATAATTTTTGATGTTTTTTTTTTTTTTTTTTTAGCATTGGGCTAATGGTGAACATTTCCCACAACATATCAGCTTTACATCAATACCTGCCATTTGAGTTTTACTCAAAATCACAGGTATGACAATCAGGTTTATAGTTTTCAAATAAGCAATGTTAATATGTTTTTTTTTTTCTTTTGTTAATGGAATACTGCACAGTGTACAACTATTGCATACTACATTTTGTGTGTGAATGCATGATAAACGTTTTAAAGGGGCATTCAGTAGTTCTCTAGCTAGCATTAGCATCTCTATTCTTCGTACCAATTCCACACTGGTGTTTAGGCACTGCACTGCCATCCATTTGGTCTCTGAGATTTATGTAAATCACAATGATACTAGTAAGTTTTAGACAGCGGTCTAGACAATAATTAACTCACTTACCTGTTGATAATAAGTGTGTTTCATTGTCTAATTTTCACACTTTGCATCACCAAACAACACTACGCTACTAGCGTATCTATCTACAGAGAAAGCAGCCAAAGAGTGTAATAAATTATTTTTGACACAGTGGGCCACTTGGGTCTTGTCATTTCAGCATGGAGAAATACACTGAGTGGCATGACCCACACCAATTAAAATACCTTTTATAGAAAACTGTTATGAGTACAGTCTTTATCTCGTATAATTGTACACCATTCAAATGACTCTTCACAAAATACTGCTGAATGCACCTTTATGTATGCTAGATTGTTGTCACATGGCCTATTTACTTTCCAAAGTTGTTACCCAGCTTACAGTGAATGTTCTCTGAACTTTGGCAAACGTTCTGGCAAGGTTCTCTCAAAGTTATAAACAAATGTTCTTCTAGTAACATTATTAGAATGTTCGTTCGGCGTTATCTGGTCTTTAATATTGTTCTCAATGTTAGCATTATTAGCAAAAACATTTATGCATTGTTCATGGAATATTTTTTTGTTAAAATGTTTTAGTTGGATGTTTATAAAAAAGGTTTCAGAATTTTCAAAGAACATTCAAAAGCAATGTTCCCAAAATGATAAAGTGGAATTTTCGTGTTCCTTTAACATTTGCATAACTAATAATTAAAAAAAAAAAAGAATATTTAAAAATGGATGTTTTGAGTGTTTAGAAAACATTCAGAAATAAGGTTTTCATAACTTAATTGGAACGTTAGCTAAATGTTCTTAGAACATTTTTAGCTGGGTATTATCTGCCTTTTTAATCCTTTTTTATATATATAATAAATGCCTTACATGTTGTTCCCTTACAGTTGAGCCACTCCCACTCTTCATTTAAGGGTACTGCAGAACTTATGGTTGGCATGAGCGTTTTGACTTTTGAAGCGGAGATCTCGAGTACAAACTCTGGCTTTAAGCAAGTGCTGGTGTTCAACCACTCTATACCTCAGGTAGTGAAATTATCATTCAGCCATAATATAACACCTTCTGTAAAGGTGCTGTCACATTTACCGCTGTTCAGTGAAATCAAGTCATTTCAATAGAAATCCACATGATCTTCGAGTGAGGGTGAAAAGGTTTCCCAATGGATATTTCACATGGGGTTCAAGTTGATCACTCAAATTTTCTGCGTTGGCCAACAAAAAGCTGCTTGGTTTGAAAGTGACTTCTGTATGAGTGAGTGGTACTTCAAACATCATTATTAGCGATGGACCTTTTTTTGCCCATGAAAATTTTGCAGAAATTTTGCTAATTTGACCAGTTTGTTCTGCAGGCGAAATGCAGTCATCTTAATAGGAATATGGAATTTTATGTGGATTTTAAATCAGCTGATTAGTTTGGAAGTAACATCAGAGTAAGTGATGCTTAATGGATAATGGACGATTTCACCTAAGTTAAGCTAATGTGACCGTGCCTTAACACTACATGAAATTTGTTACATTGTTATGTTACATTACATTTTGATTTATGTGTTATTTCTATACCATTAGCTACACTTGTTGCCCAGGAATCTGACAGTAAAGACACGCTATGGTGGAAAGAGAGGGTCACATACTCTCATGCACCGAGCACAGTGGGAGAATCAGGATTTAACACAGTTTGACTCCTCAGATGGTGACACACAGTTACAGCAAAGTTATCCAGAACTGACAGGTGGATATACCAAATTGCTATTAAGGAGAAAGTTGCTGATCTGATCACACATGGCATTAGTTATTATCATGAACATGCTGATATGTCTCTCTAATTGTAGGAAAGGCTCAGGGTTGGGGTTTGGATCTTAAGGTAGAGAATGACACTCAGAGAAAACTAGGTGATCTGAGTGTCAACTGGACTCTGTTTGGAAGCCATGATCAGGTGAGGCCAGACTTTTTAGGGGGGTTTGATGTGGTTTGGGCATCTTTTATTACATCTTTTATTACACATACAAGTCTCTTGTGTGTTGTGTTCAGGTCAGAATTAAAGGCTCTTGGACTTTGGTAAGCAGACAAATGGATCCATTAGAGCAGAAACATCCCTTTATCTCAACACTGGCTCAGTTTCACATACATGCCCTATCACATGGACCCAACCACATGCACGACAGCAACAATCAGGTACACAGCTGCCATTCTCAAACACTCTCTATAACAGAGTTATTCAAATCCAGCCCTTTAGCTCAAACCCTGGCTGTGTCCGAAATCGCCCACTATACCCTTAAATAGGGAACAGCCATTTGTAGTGGTGTCTCAAACCATAGTGGACGTTATCGAGTGTACTCATTAAATCCCACAATGCACCGCAATAACGAGTGTACAACTAATGTTTTCAACAGCTAGAGAATACCCATAATGCACTGTGAGAGTTGCGTGCCAAATTAATTCCTGCATCTGACCAGAAGATGTCTCCTGCAGCTGAATCATCCGTCCATTTTTCAAACCGCTGATTCAATGTGGCTACAGCGTAATATCATAAATTTCTTATTAATTGATTATTAAATTGTTTCATTCAGGTTTATACATAGTTTCCGGGACAGAGTTCAAGATAAATCTTTTCATCTAATTACTGAAGCTGCCAGTTTGCTAAGCTTCAAATAATTATTAAACAACAAGCACAAGCCATGTGAAAGCGACAGCCCTTCTGGCACACCTAGTGTTTCGCTCAATTGTTTCCATTCGCTCCTTTGAGTGAACTATATTGGTGGACTAATGTAGGGAATAGTGAATGAGGGTATAGGGGGCGGTTTCAGACACAAGCCCTAGGGTACATATCAATCTGCTCCCTAGCTCCTGAGCTTGTGAATCAGTATCGCGTTCACAAATTAGGGCATTGGTAAGGACAGTAAAGGACACTAGCTCACTACACACTGGGACACTGATAACTGTATTTCCAGCAACATGACAACTTCTTCATTGTACATTATGATAAATACTTTGCTTGTTACATATACGTGCAACATTTCAGCCGTAAATAAATTATAGATGTTAGCTAGATTATGTTCATTACCTGTCCAGCGATGTATGTTTATGCTGAAATATAATAAAATAATGGTTTGTTTTTAAAAAACATCTATCGCGTGTTGTTATATGTAGTGAGTTGGCAAACGTGATTTATGTTTCTCGCTTCAGAACTTCTGTTAAGGGAACATAGCGAGCATCGATGCTCCCTGGTTTTTACGGTGCAGTGATTTTTTATGGAGCGAATGTTTCAGTGCCCTGGAAGGATTCTGGGACTGAGACAGCCCTTAAAATGGCTTACTCCCTGATCAGTGCCCTGACTACTGAACTAGGGAGCTGATTGGGACACACCCCTGGTTTCTCTGAAGACCTTGATTAGCTTGCTCATGTGTCTTTGATTAGGGTTGGAGCTAAAATGTGAAGGACAGTGGCCCTCCAAGGCTGGATTTGAGGAACCCTGCTCTAAAATCTTAATCTCTGCTCATTCAAAGCCTCCTCATATTCCCTATACTCTCAAATTCTCTCAATGCTGTTTATATTTTCAAATATGTTCACTTGACATTTTCAAATACTCTTCAGATGCAAACAATCTCTTAATTTCTCATACTTTTTAAGATCTAATAAGTAAAATCTATGTAATATGAATGAGTGTTGTGTTTCTATAGGCCCGTCTTTCAAGGGACCACGGAAAGCCTATAAATGTTTCTATAACTGTGAGTGAGCACTGGCATGACGACTCCAGCAGAAGCCAGGCCTGTATCTTTCTCTCACCAGGCCAGGTACACCACAGCATTCAACTTCTGCAGTTTCACTAAACTTTCATTTTACAATCATTGTTATTACCTGTAATGACTTACATGGCTCTCTGGAGTACTTATTCTTATTGGTAAAAAGAGAAGTTTCTGTGGGCAAATATTTTTGTATAATGGCCATTAAACTGTTTAATTTCCTACACAGCTGCAGTCTTTTTCTTCTGACATTTGAGTAAATTCTTCTAAAATCCAATGTTGTAATTGTTTTTTGTTTTTTTTTGTTTTTGCTAAAACAACTAAGTAATCATTGGAATGATGTACAGTCAGCTGGTCATTATACCAAAATATACCTCTTCAGGTCCATATAAGGTCTCTAGCTGACTGTACAGTTGACTTACAAAGATGTTCAAACATTTATTTGATCAAAAATACATTAAAACAGAAATATTTGTGTAATATTATTACAATTTAAAATAACTACTTTTATTATTTTAATATATTTTAAAATGTAATTTATTCTTGTGGTGGCAAAGCTTAATTTTCAGCATCATTACACCAGTCTTAAGTTTTAAATGTTTTTGTGGAAATCATATTTTTTTTTTTTTCAAGATTCTTTGATGAATAGAAAGTTCATAACAACAGCATTTATTTGAGGGAAAAAAAAAAAAAAAAAAAGTGATCAATTTAATGCATCTTTGCTAAATAAACATATTATCTTACTGACCCCAAACAGGTGAACAGTAGCGTATATCAAAAATTAACTACTGTGTATGCTGTGCCCCAGACAGTATGTCTCTGCTTCAAAGTTTGCTGGTACTCATGAATTGTCTTAGATCCAGTCAGTGCTCCCCCTTGTGGAGATGGAGGGATGTTTTGCCGTAGCTCAGGAGGGGAAGGCCTACTCCCAAAACACTGAGATCAAATGGAAGGACAAGAGGATAACGCAAAGCATGAAATACCAGGTCTGGAAAATATAAGAAATTGAAAACTTGCTTGTTGTACTGCCTTTATTTATTTTAGATCTTAAGATATAGGATCTTCTTACTTTTTGTTGTCTGTTATTTAGGGAGGAGTAAAAGGAATGCACACACTCCTCGTGGAGCTGAGGGCCCAGAATGTCTCTCCATTTCCCTGTCCATCTCACTCTCTTCTGACCCAGATACACACCAACCTGAGGGACCGTCTTGAACACCATGTTCAGATCGGCCTCTGTCCTCCACAGCCTGTGAGATCACAATCTCTGTCAATTAAATTACACTAAAATATGCATATAGCAGCTTAACATATGTATCACCTTAGAGGGATAGTTCACCCCGATATTAAAATTTATGGTGCATCCTCATGTCATTATATTTTTTGAGGAGTTGCACCACATGACATTTTACAACCTGAACTAAACTTGCTTTGTCAAAACCAACAAAGTCATGTGGTGCCACTATAATATATATATATATATATACCTTGTTGGTTGCACCACATGACTTGACATGATTTGGCCGACTAAAGCTGTAGTTTTTTTAAATGTTCAGATCAGGGGTCGGCAACCTTTTTGTCATGAGTTCCATTTTGAAGTTTTTTAGGATTGCTGAAGAGATGCTTATGTTCAGTTTTTACCATTTTATGAGGAGTAAAATTTACATATGTGGCTTCAACAACCAGATGCATTTTGTCCAGTTTCATCTGGAATGCGAAAAATTGCCCTCTTTTGCCGGCCTTTTAGATTGGATAGCTATCCGATCAGAGAAAAACACATGAAGTGACCAGGTATGCATGAACAAGTTTCTACATGCATTTTGATGTGTGTGGAATGTTTAATAGGACTCAATATACTTGGTTGAAAATCAGAGGAACAAGCTGTAAGCTGTCAGTGTGTGCGTGTGATGCACAATGGTCATGCTAATGGTTTGTCAGAGCTGCGCACTTGACTTGTGCAGTTCAATTCTCACACTTTAATAGTATTTATAACTCTTAACTTAATAAAACAAGCTGTGTTACTATGAGAGGAATGATTACCTCAAAATGTAGATCTGTATGCAGGTACAAGGTACTTTATCTAAATGAAATACATACACCTCTCTCGCTTTTGCTCACGTGCCTCTGATTGCCATAGGTTGCCGACCCCTGGTTTAGATTATTTGGTAACACTTTACAATAAGGTTCATTAGTTAACTACATTAGTTAACATGAACTAATAATGAACTGCACTTATACAGCATTTATTAATCTTAATTAATGTTAATTTCAACATATACTAATACATTATTAAAATCTTGTTAACATTAGTTATTGCACTGTGAACTAACATGAACAAACAATGAACAGCTGTATTTTCATTAACTAACGTTAACAAAGATTAGTAAATGCAGTAACAAATGTATTGCTCATGGTTAGTTCATGTTAGTTAATACATCAACTAATGTTTAACTAATGAACCTTATTGTAAAGTGTTACCGATTATTTTAACAAAACTTCAGTTTATAAGACTTAATGATAAAATATTCCAAATTACTCAATAAGGTTTTCTTTTCAAGATATTCATCCATATACATTCATTTTTTTTTATGATATGTGGACAGTTGTACCACCCAGATATCAAAATGAAACATGTTTATGATAAGACATGTCATAAAAGTAACCCCCATATTGCACTTTTATTGTACTTTCCATTGATGTTTTAGTATTATTTACATACTTTATAGTTTTTATTAATATTTTTAGTATAAAACTTTTTTTTTAGATTTTCAGTTTTAATTTTAATTTTGTTATTTGATTTTGTCTTTAAAAAAAAAAATCTATTTAGCTTTATTTTTTTTATTTTTTTTTTCAATTCTAGTTTTTAGTACGTTTGGTACTTAAAACTTGTTTTAAGCTTTTAAGTTTAAGTTTTTCATCTATTTTTTTTTTTTCTAATTTTTTTTTTAACTCGAGTCATCTGGACCACACATGTTGGAGCGCTGCCCATAAGCCTATCAGCTCTGACATCATCTAATATATTCGTATTTTATTTTATTTCAGCTTTATTTCAATCAACAAAACATTTTAATAGTTTTAGTTTCAGTTTTAGTTAACAATAACAGCTTTTTATGGAGCTTGACAGACTTTGGTCATTGTATACTTTATTGTATTAAAATGAACAGCCTGCACATTTTACTTAATATTGCCTTTTCTGTTTCATGGAAGTTTTTTTTTTTTTTTAAATGAAATGAAATGAAGGTCAATAAATGATGAGTCAGGTTTTATTTTCAAGATTAACTATTTATTTAAGACCTCAAAAAATAGGAAAATGTGCTACCATTTATTTTGCATGGATATTGTAACAATGTTCAAGCTCAGGGAAGAAGGTGTGAACCGACAAACAATGTAAAAATTAATCCGAAAATGAACAAACAACAAACCGAAAGTAAGCGTCAGCCCCTCAGGGACGACTGCCACACATGCACACACAACACAGTTCAAATGTCCCAGGTCTGGTCCCCTCTCGCTGATTACTAATGTCACTTGTCATTTTATCCTTCCGGAGCTCCTCCGTGGGACATGAGATGTGTGTGTTCTCATTAATATTCGCTCCACTGGCCTCGCTGCGCTCCCAAGGCTCTCGGCCCCGCCCTTCTTCACGCCACAACCATTATTATGAATTAAAATTGAGCTACATAACCACAATTACAACAAAAGTCAAAACAAGAAGACTTAATTCAGTTCTGTTGTAACATTTATCTTTTTTTCACAGGCTTTAATTTGGTCTGGATCTCACAGAGTGAACTCAGGCAAGGAGATGTTGTACACTCACACCCGTGTGTCTGTGTCTGGACACACTCAGCACAACACCTTCACACTGTCGCTCAGAAACATCAGCAGCAGTCAGCGCTCCAACTACTCACTGCTCACAGAGGTACACTCACCCTGAACGTGTTGAGGTTCAGTATGAGAAATTTCAGTATGTACAACCAAATCATAACATTAAGATGTTTAGAGAGAAAATATAAAGAAGTGTAACATTTTCAAGTTTGGTAGTTATTTCTAGTGTGTAGAAAGGTATTAGCATAATATAAAACAATAAAATGCCAATGGAATTTCCTCACCACGATAGCAAACAAATGTGTGTGATTTACAGTGGCAGGTAGGAAACTGGAGTGTGGAGTTGGCCTGCAGTTCCCTGTTTTCAGGCAGGAATGTGGGGATCCAGGTTCATGCGAAACTAGACCGCAGTGAGATGCTCTGGCTGCAGGGGATGCTGGGAAAAAACTGCCTACGAACTGCTGCTGGATATGACACTGGTGATGATGCTAGCTAACCCCTATAAAGCCTACTCTATCATATTTGATACAAAAATGTCTAAGGCCTCTAAATTATCAGCGTGATCAAACCCTTGCTTAAAAAACTGTTGTACACAATCTACTACATGCCCTCTGTCGTCTGATTGATAGTTTATATTTTTTTAGTAAGTAAAAGGCCTTTTATTTATTTATTTTTATTTTATTTAAAAATGTCCACCTTCAGGTCATGGTTCATGTGTCTTTTGGCTGTGAAATCTGTACTGATTTTTATGAAATAAACATAAGAATAACTTTTATATTGTCAGTAGGCTACTATGATAAAAATGAAGGTTTACTGGACTGAAGCTTGATTATTCATACATCATTTTTTAGAAAAATCACATTAAGATGTATCAAATATGACACATCAGTCTATTGAGCAACGTTTATTTGTGACTCAGTTATCATTGTATTGCATTGCATTATATGTTTTTAAATGTAAAATATACAGATCTTTGATAATAAAACTAAGCATTTAAATATCATCTTACTAAGACATTATTGGGAGATATAGAGTGATAACTGATATTTATATGCATTTAATGTATGTCAGTAGTCTGCTGTAATGTTATAAAGATGTCATTGATACAAGTTATCAGAATTTAATCATACTTTTTAGCCATATAAATATCAGAAACTGCACCAAATTGCATTATTTTTTTTAAATACAATTTTTTCGGTAACACTTTATTTTAGTGCCGTAGTTACATATTACTACATGTATTTACTATAGTAATAACAGTAAATTATGCATAATTACAAGTATCTAACCCTAAACCTAACCCTATCTGTAACTCTATAGTAAGTACATGTAGTTAATTAATAGTAATAGTACTTATTTGAGTAATTACAATGTAACTACAGCACTAAAATAAAGTGTAACCGTTTTTTCCTAAAAATCTAAAATCTAATCACATTTTTTATTTTTTTTATTTATTCATTATTTTTTTTTGTATAAAGGTTCAATAAACTCTTCCATTTAAAAAAAAAAAAAAAAAAAAGATTTTTTCTGACTATTATTTAATGTGTCAGGTTTTACTAAGTTAATAACAAATGATCGTTTATCATGTTATATTCTTATGAATGAGATTTGTGTGTTTCTACTTGCCGTCAGAAACGTCTGATGATATCCGAGTGGCGTTCTGTTTTGAGGGGCATCACTGGTTCACCCTGGAGGCTCAGAGAGGTGGTCGTGGTATTGAGAATGAGACCCTTGCCCTTATTTCTGTAGGCGCAGCCAATCAGAGTCTGCTATTTCAAGCTAAGGGATGCAGGGAATGCCTGTGGGCTGCAGAGGTGAGGACGGCAAGGAGTTATGATGTTACTCACATAATATAAATCTGCCAGATACCTTGTAAAACATTGTTTTTCACGTCTGTTTTTTGATACCGTACCTCTACAGGCACGGCTCCAGCAGCTGGGGTATCGGATAAGGAGTAAACTTTTGGACAGAGTTCAGAGACTTCAGTATCTTCTGTTAACATTCAGGAAACAGGTTTGTTATATCTCACAGGCTTTTTTTTTTTTTTTTGGTCCATCTGTACAATGTTAATCAGTGGGGTCCAGTATTGTTTTGGACACTATTGACTTTTATTGTATGGACAGTTGAGACATTCTTCAAAATATGTTCTTTCCATAGAAGACATTATTTTTTACTGAACTATCCTTTTAAGTGCTGTGCAAAGATTCATTTAGAAATTAATAATTTGTAATGTGAATTTTTTGTAATAAAATATATAGTGTTCAAAAGTTTAGGGCCTGTATTTTTTTTTTAATTAATACTTTTATCCAGCAAGGGCACATTAAATTGATCAAAAGTTACAGTAAAGATTTCTATTTCAAATAAACACTGTCCTTCTTAACTTTCTATTCATCAAAATAGAATAGTTTCCACAAAGATTTTAAGCAGCACAGCTGTTTTCCACATTAGTAATAATAAAAAAAAATATTTCTTGAGGAGCAAATCAGCATATTAGAATGATTTCTAAGGATCATGTGACACTGAAGACTGGAGTAATGATGCTGAAAGCTCATATACTATATCAATATATTCAATATATATACTAAAGTATATATAATAGTGTATATATAATAAATCTCTCATTCAACTTCATTAAAATGCATCCTGGGATGCTTTTGATGGAGTTTCCATGTATGCTGGACTATTTGTCCCAATAAAATTGTAGTTTAAAATTGTATTTCAAAAATAATTAAAGCATACATCTTTCAGTCAGAAAGTTTAAAACTTAAATTCAGTTGAGTGTAAGCAGTTATTTAGGCTTCAGACAAACTTTCTTCTAAAATGTTTGCTGTATTAAATATCATGTTGATCAAAGTGAAAGTGACGTGACATGTAGCCAAGTATGGTGTTCCATACGAATTTGTGCTCTCATCCAAGTGCACACACAAAGCTTGGAGTATTGAACACACGCACACCTGGAGCAGTGGGCAGGCATTTTTGCTGCGGCGCCCAGGAGCGATTTGGGTTTAGGTCCACCTCAGTCGTGGGTAATGAGGGTGGAAAAGAACACTGTTCATTCACCTACATTTTCTGCAGGTACTAACACTTGTTCCTGCAACCTTCGGGTTACAAGTCCGACTCTCTAACCATTAGGCCACTACATTATCATGTGTCATTATTTATGAGTAATAAGTGTCATTATTTATCATCTAGGCAGGGGACAGCATGTTCCTGCTGGAGCTGAGTGAGGGCCCACTGTCTCTGACCCAGCGAGCCGAAACCCTGCTGCTGCAGAGAGCAGGAGCGCTGTGGAAAGCATGGATCACTGGCCCGCTCCGACACTCGCTCACACACAGCCTACCGCACATGCTCCAGATTCTGCATCTCATGTCTCAACAGGTCCAACAAGAGCTCAGGAGTGAGTTTGCCCTATCAAGTTCTGTCTGTCACTATTCATTAATTCAGGTTACCGCTGATTTATTTTACAATTGCGAGCACAGTTCCCTTTGATCTGCGCTGGGTGATTGACAGGAAACACATTTTTCTAAAACACTGAGCACATTTTTAAATGATTTTCTTTGGCAATTAAGGTCACATTATCTGTAATTGATTTTGACAGCGTTCTAGTCACATCATTGCATAAGCATCTGTAAACCAGTCGCAATTATGCACCAGCACAACTGTGGTTTCGTGTCATCACCTTTCATTTGAAAATGCCTGTCAGTGTGTATTAGTGTTATTGTAGGTTTAATTTCTCGCAGAGCCCCTGGCTACTCTAGCTGGAGCATACCACGACGTGACAGGGGTGCGTTTGGACACCGCGTGGCAGCAAGGAGTGCAGATGTGGACCAGAGAGCTGACTGAGCTCTTGCCTGCGATACTTTACGATCCTCACCTGAGGGCGCCGTCTCTGACCGCTTTGCACGTTGCCATCTTTGCAGTAGACATGGCAAGAAAGACGCATTTATCTGTTTTTCTGAAGTCTTAGGCTGTTGATCAAGCGGGATAGACATAATAGATGATGTATGTCATGTTTTTCAGGTGAGCCAGCAGACTTTTCAGTGGATGGAGGCCCGAATGGCTGCCATGCTAGTGGGTGTCAGAAGACAGCTTTTACTAATGTACAAGTTCTCCAAAAGGTATGCTGCAAATCTGCCAGAAACATGGCCCACCGCCGTTTGTTCTATCGTATCACAACAGGTGTTCTCACTGAACTTGGCTTTGTTCCAATGTTGCATTTTCTTCTAAAGATTATTAAAACAAAATAATTTAAACTACTTCAAAAAAAGACTTTTAATTTGACATTAATATAAAGTGAACTTTTTAAAAGTGTACTTAAGTGTGTTGAGAAACAGTCATGAGAGTGTACTCTCTTTAGTGGGCTTTTATTTCATTAATGTTATATTATCTGCAAGTACAGTTTTTAAAAAATACACTTTGAAGTACACCACTGCACAGTCAATACAATACAATATAATGTCACGTGATAAGGGACCATCAGAAATTCACCCTCCACTGATCATAACAACCACAGCACTCCAAAACAACACGCTTTCCTATTTCAAGTTTGTTAAAGACCACCTGGAGGCTGCGAGCACTACTGGAGTAATGTTCTGTGGGCAAGTGAGACAAAGTTTATCTGTTTGCTAATTATACACAGCGGGATGTTTTTTTTTAAAACAAAGCATACCAACAACAAAACCTCATCCCCAACTGTGAGGCATATGTCTGCAGAGGGATGTGGCGCTGCTCTGATGCCTGAGGGTCTTGACTGCCTAAATCATTGAGGGACCAATGAATTTTAGGTTGTATAGTGGATTGTCAAGACATGATCTAAAACTCATGCGATATGACCACAATCCAAAACACAGAAGTAAATCAACAACAGAATTCTCAAATTGCATAAATTAAAATGGCCAAGTGGTCAAAGCTCTGGGCTCAATTTGATTTAAATGATGTGGTGTGATCTGGAACAGAAAGTTCAAGAAGCATCCCAACAATAAACATCAGCCGAAACAATTTTGTAGAGTTGAATGTGCCAGATAACATCACTTCACCACAAAAAAATGAGAAGTTGTTGCCGTTATCACTAATAAAGGTGGTTTTATACAACAAATCTTAACTTAAAGGGATGGTTCACCCTCAAATTAAAATTCTGTCATCATTTACTCACCCCCAAGTCATTTCAAACCTGTTTGACTTTCGTTCTTCTGTGGAACATAAAAGAAGATATTTTAAAAAATGTCTGTTTGTTTGTTTGCTTTTTACCCCCTTCATATAATGGAAGTCAGTGGTGGAAGTCAATATGGTTACCACCATTCTTCAAAATATCTTTTTTGTCTTGCCCCAACACCAGAGTTTGATAAATATCATAATCTGATTAATATCAATAACCCAGTAGTTCACATAAATCATGCTGCTATAAGGCTCCCAGCACACGTACGCCACAATAGTGTCATTTAGAAGTTTTATATTCCAAAACAGGTAATTTTTTTCACATCAGTTTTTCAAATCCAATTTAAACATACTAATATTCAGTAAATAAATATGTATTTGTAAATTTGGGGCAATTTCGTTTGTGATAAAACTTGTATGTTGTATGTACATTATTGATGTGATGCCAATGAATCCAATGTGTCAGTCAAAAACGAACCACTCTTTAAGCTCACCTACAAGAAAATCAAGCTCACAGACATTAATGTCAGCAGCGTGGCTATGATAAAGCGCACAACGAAAGGAGTAGAGAACAAGAACAGTCTTTAATAAATCCAACAAGGTAACACTCAGGAGATAACCAAGAGAAATACACAGAACCACATAAACTAAAGATGACACAGAACAAGAGGAAACAGAGGAAACTCAGGGTTTAAATTTACAGAGATAACAAGGTGACTAAATGTACAACAGGTGAAAGCAATCCAATCAGAAACCATAGAAACTAACTAGCAAACAGAACTCAGGCAAAGCAGAACAGGGAACAGAAAGAAAACGAAACCAAAACAGAACGAGACCGTTACAGTAGCTCTCCCTCCCGGAAGGTGCGTCCTTGCGCCATAACGAGTCCAACTGAGGAGGGAGGAAGCGATGATGGTGGGAGGAGTCAAAGAGGAGATGAGAGCATGAGGAGCCAGGTGAGGACCCAAACCTGGGAGTAGCCATGGTGAAGACTTGGCCGGTAGACCCAGGGGGACGACAGACTGAGATGGAGCCGATGGAGGTGGAAACCCAGGCGAAGCCGAAGAGTTGATGAGTCCAAGTGACACACTGGATCTGGAGAGAACGAGGCAGAGCTGCAGCAACAAGCGTCCAAGGTAGAGCCAGGGTGCCAGAGGACTTAGGCGGAGCCAGAGGGAAGGCGGAGCCAGAGGGAAGGCGGAGCCCGAAGGAGCCAAAGGGGTGGAGGGACAAAGAGCAGCTGAAGGCCCATAAGTCCGTGGCGCAGGCAGAGCGATATCAGAATCAGAATCAGAATGAGCTTTTTTCGCCAGGTGTGCACAAACACACAAGGAATTTGTTGTGCAGTCTTCTTATATCTTCTTATAAAACTGTGTCAGCAGCACCTGTGGCAGGTTGAACTTCCTCAGTTGGCGAAGGAAGTACAGTCTCTGCTGAGCCTTTTTCGCAGTGGAGTCAATGTGATTGTCCCACTTCAGGTCCTGAGATGATGGTGCCCAGGAACCTGAATGACTCCACTGCCTCCACAGTGCTGTTCATGATGCTGTGTGGGGGGGTGCAGGTGTAGGGGGGTTTCTCCTAAAGTCCACTATCATTTCCACTGTTTTGAGCGTGTTCAGCTCCAGGTTATTGTGACTGCACCAAACAGCCAGCTGTTCAACCTCCAGTCTGTAAGCAGACTCGTCTCTGTCCCAGATAAGGCCGATGACTGTGGTGTCGTCTGCGAACTTCAGGAGCTTGACAGAGGGGTCTTTAGAGGTGCAGTCATTTGTGTAGAGGGAGAAGAGCAGTGGGGAGAGAACACAACCCTGAGGAGCTCCAGTGCTGATGGTGAGGGTCCTGGATTGAGTTTTCCCAGCCTCACTAGCTGCTGCCTGTCTGTCAGGAAGCTGGGTCAGTTTATTCAGGAGGGTATCCGGGATTATGGTGTTGAAAGCCGAACTGAAGTCCACAAACAGGATCCTTGCATAAGTTCCTGGTTTCTCCAGATGTTGTAGGATATAATGCAGTCCCATATTGACTACATCATCCACAGACCTGTTTGCTCGATAAGGAAACTGCAGGGGGTCCAGTGATGTCCTTCAGGTAGGCCAGCACCAGTCTCTCAAATGACTTCATGACCACAGACGTCAAAGCAACAGGTCTGTAGTCATTTAGTCCTGTGATTTTTGTTTTTTTGTGTACAGGGATGATGGAGCATTTGAAGCAGGAGGGGACTTGATCTGTTGAAGATCAGTGTGAAGATGGATGGCAGCTGGACAGCACAGGCTTTGAGACAGGCTGGTGAAACACCGTCTGGGCCTTTGGCTTTCCTTATCTTCTGTTTCCTGAAGACTCTGCATACATCCCTCTCACTGATCTGAAGTGCAGGTTGAGAAGCAGGAGGGGGGAGGGAGAGGGGTGAGGGTGTTGATAGCTGTGTGGTGAGCCGGTCAGAGCGGGTGTGGGGTGTGAGACCAGGCTTTTCAAACCTGCAGTAAAATGTATTAAGCTCGTTGGCCAAATGTTGGTTCTCCACAGTGCTGGGGGATGGGGTCTTGTAGCTGGTGATGGTTTTCAGGCCCTTCCACACTGATGCTGGGGCAGTAGCCGAAAGCTGGTGTTCTAGCTTTTTAGCATAACTTCTCTTTGCCACACTGATCTCCTTATTCAGTGTGTATTTGGCCTGTTTGTGCAAGACTTTGTCCCCGCTCCTGTAGGCATCCTCTTTGGCCTGGCGAAGCTGTCTGAGTTTTGCAGTAAACCAAGGTTTGTCGTTGTTATATGTTAAATAAGTCCTGGTGGGAACACACATGTCCTCACAGAAATGGATGTAGGATGTCACGGTGTCAGTGAGCTCATCCAGATCAGTGGCTGCAGCCTCAGAAACACTCCAATTAGTGCAGTCGAAACAGGCTTGTAGAGCCCGCTCTGTTTCGCTGGTCCATTTCTTTACAGTTCTTACCACAGGCTTAGCAGATTTCAGTTTCTGCTTGTAGGCTGGTAGAAGATGAACCAAACAATGATCAGAGAGTCCCAAAGCCGCTCTGGGGACAGAGTGGTATGCATCCTTTAAAGCAGTGTAGCAATGGTCCAGTATGTTACTGTCCCTGGTGGGGCATGTGATGTGCCGTCTGTATTTAGGCAGTTCACGGGCGAGATTAGCTTTATTGAAATCAGGAGGAATGTAAACACTCACCAAAATAAAAGAAGAAATCTCCCGCGGTGAATAAAAAGGCTTACAGTTAATGAAGAGAGTCTCCAAATTAGGGCAGCACATCTCCTTTAACACTGTCACGTCTGCACACCAGCCTTCGTTGATATAAAAACATAATCCACCGCCTTTCGTTTTCCCTGACGACTCGGTGACACGATCCACTCTGAACAGCTGGAAGCCCGGCAGATGAAGTGCGCTGTTCGGGATGGCTCCTTTCAGCCAGGTTTCCGTGAAGCAAAGTGCAGCAGAGTTTGAAAAGTCCTTGTTCGTGCGGGTGAGGAGAAGCAGTTCGTCTGTTTTATTTGCTAGGGAGCGGAGATTCAGATGAATACTCGGCAGCAAAGTCTTAAACCCGCGCTGTTGGAATTTCACGAGCGCGCCGGCACGCTTCCCTCGTTTGCGTTGTTTAGAGCGCTTGTATACGATTGCAGCTCCTCCAACTAGAATGTCCAGTAAAAAGTCTGAATGTTCAAAAGTCGGCAAAAAGTATCTGACCAAGAAGGAGCCGGAGGGAAGAGGGAGCCCAGTAGAGCCATAAGAATGATGGTCCCAGATGAGCTGAGGGAAGGAGGAGCCAAGGTGGAGACAACTGGTCATTGAGCTGAGGTCCAGTGACTGGCTCAGAGCCTGGAGGAGGAGCCAGGGGATCCTCTTGCCAAGGCAGAGCTGGAGACCGCAGTTTTAGAGGAGGAACCGAGGGACAATGGAGGCGGGGCTGAGGAACTGGCTGTTATAGGCAGAGGAGGTGTAAGGGGAATGCTGGGTGGGATCTTTGGAGACACAGGAGACTTGGAGCTGGGTGGGACCATCAGAGACACAGGAGACTTGGAGCTGGGCGGGACCAGTGGAGAAACAGGATATTTGGAGCTGAGCAGGACCAGTGGGGATACAGGAGACTTGAAGCTGGGTTGGACCAGCGGTGACAGGAGATTAAAGGGAATTTCCTCTTTCCTCTTTCTTCATTGTGTATTTCAGAGGCTGCAGTTCACCCTCAGAGACTAGAGTGTGGGCATAGCTCTACTCCATGTCCTTGAACTCCAAAAGCACACTTATTGGCAGGGACAATGTTGCAGGCTCACACACCTGGTCAGACTCTCTGTGGGACTCTGGGACGATGATTGGCTCAGGTGTTTACTCTGGCGTTGGCATCGCGGCAGGCTCAGGCTCTGTGTCTGCGGTGGGCTATGGCACCTTCACTGTGGTTTGTGTGTTAAAGCATAAGCGTAATTTGAGGGTGGAACGGGTGGGACATGTCCCTACCACTTTTTGTCAGCGTTGATTTTGTCCCCACCTTTTTTTGAACCATCTCGCGGTACAGATGTATCTAATATAAGAGAAACATCTCCATTTGATTAGCAATTCACTCATTTGTGTTAAATAAGAGGTGATCTGGCATTGGAATGTGTTGTTTTTGAAATCATGCTGAGTGATCGTTGCTGTTGTTATCAGTGGCAGAAGGCAACAGTGTTCTCTTGGCGCTCGTGCACAGTCTTCACACAAACAAGCGCTTCAATCTATTGCTTAAGGCTGTTATAGAGACTCTCTATTTGTTCCGATGGAATCACAAAACAAAATGCACACTAATGTGTTCCTGCTCTTGATATACAATCAATGATGAACATCTTTGGTTTTAATGAGAAAAAAAAAATACTCTTCAAAGGTGGATTACAACCCAGAACCTCTGGCACGCTTAACAAAAATTCTACCACCAGTTCATTACGACTCACCAATGTTTAATGCGGATGTATTTATCACTAATGTAAATGTATTTTTAACTTAAAAAAAATAAAAAATCAGGTGGACATCACGGCAAATAAATACGTAAATAAATAAATAAAATTATGAAAAAACAATCCTTTAAGATTTCTATTTAAATTCTCTCTTGTAAAATAAGTGTCAGGACAGCGTTATCGTTAATTTTATACATTTTGATTTCGACTTACAGTAGCGATGAGTCATACAGAAATGTACAGTACTGTATATAATTCCAAACTTTTTCTGCACAACTGTCTGTTACTCCAGTGAGGGTGAGCTGATCTTTAGGGTGCCACTTCCTGTGGGCCCATGGCTGAAGGTGAAGGAAGCAGGTGTGGCTGAAGTTCTTCTGGAGGAATTTGTCTTGAAGCCTCTACTGGCCTTGAATTCTGTGAGTCCTACAGCAGAGCTCTACCGGCTGAAGAGGAAGATAATGGACAGTCCTGTCAACTGTGAGTTATTTCACAGTTTCAGAGTGTTTCAGAGTCTTTAGCTCTCATGGGCCTCCATGTTGAACACATGTTTTCCAGCTCTAGACCACTAACTGAGTTAATCTAAACCTCTGGGATTTTCAAACTTTCATAAGATTCATGAAATTACTATTTAGAGATAGTTCTCTGAAAAATAAAGTTCTGACATCTTTTACTCACCACCATATAATTCTAAACCTGTATGATAAAATTAGATATTTTGATTTTTTTTTTTCTCCATACAATGAAAGTCATTGGAGACTTAAGTTGTTTGGTCCCCAACATAACCCGGAAGTCATAGAGGTTTGAAACATGAGTAAATGATGACAGAAACAAATGACTAATTTTTAAAGGTGATTATTCTCTATTTTCTCAGACTGTCTTTGTACTTTATTTCCTCTGTCCAGATCAGGCATTTCTAGTGGCAGATGTCTATTTGGTGTCATTTGATGGACATCTGTTCAAACTCCCTGCTTCCTGTGACTTCATCCTAGCCGCTGATGTCATCAAGCACACCTTCAGCATTGCACTCAAATCTGTCAGGTTCAAACGTCGCTCACTTGAGGTGCAAATGCAAAATACAGTGATTGCAATTCACCCAAATGGAGAGGTACATCATATTGTTATTTTGATGTCCAATATTGGTTTCATAGCTAATTTAGAAACTTTATCTGAAAAATGAAATATGATCTAATTAAAAATTTAGGTGGAGGTTAATTGCCACGTAATGAACATACCATACACTAACCATGAAGTGGCTATCAGAAAGGATGGGAACATCATTGAGGTGTCCAATGAGAGAGGACTTCGGGTCTCGTGTGACCCTCATTTAGAAGTTTGCAGTGTGATCCTAGATGGATGGCTTCATGGTAAGATCATTAGCAATAAAATGTTGCTAAAACTCTCAAGACAGTTCTACCATGTGCTCAGAGCTCTGATGGTATATGCTATTCTGATTTGACAAAAAAAAAAAAAAAAACATATACCAAATACCACAATCCTGAAGTGAGATCTAATCAGAGAAATTCATGTCAAAAGATAACTGCATACTCCTGAATATACACATACATGCTGCCCCAAAATGCAATGTATTCCTGTGACGACAAAGCTGGAATTTTAGGATTCT
This sequence comes from Ctenopharyngodon idella, assembly GCF_019924925.1. Taxonomy (NCBI): domain Eukaryota; kingdom Metazoa; phylum Chordata; class Actinopteri; order Cypriniformes; family Xenocyprididae; genus Ctenopharyngodon; species Ctenopharyngodon idella. The sequence continues at coordinate 21,739,505 of NC_067221.1, forward strand.
TTGAGGAACAGGAAGTTAGAAAGAACAGTATTAATTTGAAACAGACATCATTTGTAAATGTCTCATTTTCAAAAAAAAAGATAAATAAATAAAAGTAAAAGTCATAGTAACCCCAAACTTTTGAACAGTAGGATCTATATACACTAGATAGTATATTATAATGTACAAATGTTGAAGACCCAGAGTCAATAGTTTGTTGTCAGTAGTCTTAAGTTGTTGCTGATTCACATCATTTGCAGCACTTCTTGAGATAAACAGCTAACGCCTTCATAAAAGACAAATGCACAGTCTTGCATCTTTGTCTTTTTTTCTAATAATCAAAAAAATTAGAATTAGCTGGCTGGTTTAAAAAATTAGCTTTGTATTAAATGTTATGAATTTATGATTCATCTCTGAGCTGGCTGGTTTAGTTCAAGGCCTAGGACTAGAATATTTTTTAATTGGTAATGAAAAAAATTGAGGTGAAAATATTTTCTTGAACTAAGGAAAGTGGGCAGTCATTGTTGCTTACTATTATAAATGTTAATATTCTGTAACATGATGTGTTAATAGATTTAATGGCTCTAAAAACCACTGTATTCTCTGGTTGCGGTGAATCATTCTAATATGCATCATGGTCTAACATGTTATTTGAATAAATCGTTTTCAGGTGTGTCCACTGGTCTTTTAGGAACCAATGATAATGAGGCAGCTAATGAGATTCTTCTGCCAGATGGCTCCCACACACACAGTGTGCTTCAGTTTACTCGCAGCTGGCAGGTACCGAATGAAACCTGTGAGGAATGTACACCTGTTTAACATATGAGATCACAGCACAACTAAAACAGACAGACATAATCCACAGTGTTATTTCTATTTTTTTTCTTCATATGTACTTAGCCTGTGCATGCTCTTTTGTATTTTATATAATAATGTGTCTTATAACACAATGTATAACAGAAGTGGGCTAAGTAAAGAGTTAAAGGAATAGATAATTTCATTTCAAGTCATTTACTCTGTCATGTCAATCCGAATGAATTTCTTTTACTGAACAAAAACGTGAAACTTTGGAGAATGTTCACACTGCTCTTATCCATTCAGTAAAGGCATTTATTGACCAGTGTCAAGACCCAAAAAAGGCAAAGAATACCATAAAAATACAGTATTAGCTCTCAAATTTCATTTGTAGCAGTGTTACTCTCAGAATAGTTTTAGCATGTTATTGTATATGACAATGTTAATGTATTTGGACTTGGTGGAATAGATGTGCTACGCTGCTGCTGCAGAGCAAGCATGGACTTGCCACTGCTAATAGATACAGACATGCTGCTGTGAGAATGTAAAATATGCTGCTGCTGTATGAATAGACATATATAAATACTGAGGTGGAGGGTTTCAGAGGAGCTCTGACAACGCGCTGTAGGACTAGCCTACAACAAATACTGAACCAGACCATTTAAGTGTTAAACAAGCAATTTCATTGGCTGCAGGATCAGCAAAGGCCAATCAGCTTGTGCCATGCGGTAATGATGTGATTGTTGCAGATTGCATGTAAAGGACCTATCAGCCTGCGCCCTCTAGAGTTTCAAGACTGAACTATATATTTTAATGTTAAGAAATTTTGTTATGTGCTTTTCTCATTTTATTATTATTTATTTTTGTATTTCTATTTAGGTTTTATTTATTTTTAGTTCAGTTTTAGTTTTAGTTTTTACTTATTTTCAGTTAAAGGGTTAGTTCACCCAAAAATGAAAATTCTGTCATTAATTACTCATCCTCATGTTGTTCCACACCCGTAAGACCTTCGTTCATCTTCGGAACACAAATTAAGATATTTTTGATGAAATCCGATGGCTCAGTGAGGCCTGCATTGCCAGCAAGACAATTAACACTTTCAGATGCCCAGAAAGCTACTAAAGACGTATTTAAAACAGTTTATGTGACTACAGTGGTTCAAACTTAATGTTATGAAGCGACGAGAATATTTTTTGTGCACCAAAAAACAAAATAACGACTTTATTCAACAATATCTAGTGATGGGCGATTTCAAAACACCGCTTCATGAAGCTTCAAAGCTTTACGAATCTTTTGTTTCGAATCAGTGGTTCAGATCGCGTATCAAACTGCCAAAGTCATGTGATTTCAGTAAATGAGGCTTTGTCATAAAGTGTTTTGAAATTTCAATGATTCACCACTGAGGGGTGTAACTTTAGCAGTTTGATACATGCTCCGAACCACTGATTCGAAACAAAAGATTCGTAAAGCTTCAAAGCTTCATGAAGCAGTGTTTTGAAATCGCCCATCACTAGATATTGTTGAATAAAATTGTTATTTTGTTTTTTTGGTGCACAAAAAGTATTCTTGTCACTGTATAATATTAAGGTTGAACCACTGTAGTCACATGAACTGTTTTAAATACGTCTTAGTAGCTTTCTGGGCATCTGAAAGTGTTAATTGTCTTGCTGGCTGTGGAGGCCTCACTGAGCCATTAGATTTCATCAAAAATATCTTAATTTGTGTTCCAAAGATGAACGAAGGTCTTACGGGTATGGAACGACATGAGGGTGAGTAATTAATGACAGAATTTTCATTTTTGGGTGAACTAACCCTTTAATTATTTTAGCGTTTAGTTTATTGCCAAGGCAACATTTCTAATTTTCATTTAGTTTGTTTTTCAACTAATATTTATATTTTATTTTATTTCAGCTTTATTTCAATTAACAGTAATGTTTTTAAAGGTTTTAGTTTTAGTTAACAATAATAAAGATAATTTGCAGTTGCATATTTTCAGACGTATGAACCTTTGTGGTTCCACTGTACGGAAAAAGAACAGTGTCAACATTAATCAAAACATCTTTTATGTTCCACGGGAGAGAAGAATGTCATGTGGATTTGCAATGGCACGAGGGTGTCTAAGTAAAGACTGTATGGATCTAATGTAATATTTTCATGCCCTTTTGCTTTAGGTGGATCTGGAATGTGCCAGCAAGAAAGCTGAAATCTGTCAGAATGGCACTGCCGACTCCCTGTCGTGCAAATTTCTGTTCTTGTCCACAAATTCTCCTTTGAACCTCTGTTTCAGAGTGGTAACTACTCCGTTTCCTCTCACTCAACGACATGTGCTAACTATTACAAGCCAGTATATATAAAGATCCCTTTGATTGGATTGATCAAAAGACATCCACTCCTTGGGGGAAGTGAGAAAATAAAAAAGAGACTGAAAGAATGCAATAGTAAACAACAAAATGAACTTCAGATGAATTATCTTCATGTCGCACTGTTTTTATTTTTACATTGCATTAATGAGTGTACATTTTTCAGATGAAGTGTTTTCTGTCTTTTTTAGGTGGACCCTGTGCAGTTCATGCTGATGTGTGAAGAACTGGAGTGCATACGTGATGAGCATACAGATGTTTCCAAACCAGCCTTTTGCACACTGGCCGCTGCCTATATCCATCTATGCCATAGAAACTATGTTCCACTGGAGCTGCCAGTGCAGTGCGGTCAGTATTCCCCCTTCTCACTGCACATGCTGTGAAATCTATAACTGTGAAATACATAACCACTAGGTCTGCACAATTTAGTCAAAAAATTACATTCAGATAAATCTGACAAATATTGTGGTTGTAATTTGATCTGCAAAATAGCGAGCATTTAATATTGCTGTTGACTGGATATCAAAGCTAAAAGAACTAAAATGTCTCATTTTAAACAGTGTGCAAAAATTATTTTGCCTCTTTTTTTCTTTTCTTTTCTTTTCTTTTTTTTTTTTTTTTTACCAAATTATGTATTTTATTTCTCACACTCAATAGTTACTCTTCACATTTACTGTAAGATCTCTGTAAAAGAGACAAACTCAGCTGAAAAGGGCTGACCCAAAAGTGAACTGAATAAAAAAGAATCCAGTTTCTTCATTTTCAGCATTCATACTGTATCTGGGCTTGAAAGTAGACTCAAATCACTTTTGGTCTACTTTTTGTCAAAGTTCACTTTTTATTCACACTGTTTCAACTCAGTCCTATTGAATAATATAATTCTTCTTACCCTTCTCCTCCTTCTCCTCTTCCTCCTTCTCCTTCTTCTCCTTCTCTTTCTTCTTCTTCTTCTTCTTCTTCTTCTCCTTCTCCTTCTCTTCCTCCTCCTTCTCATCATCCTTCTTCTCCTTCTCCTCCTCCTTCTCCTCCTTTTTCTCCCTCTCTTCCTCCTTCTTGTCCTTCTTCTCCTCATTCTTCTCCTCCTCCTCCTTTTTCTCCTTCTCTTCCTCCTCTTTCACCTTCTCCCCCTTCTCCTACTTTTTCTCCCTCTCTTCCTCCTCCTTGTCCTTCTCCTCATTCTTCTCCTCCTCCTTCTTCTTGTCCTTCTCCTCCTCCTTTTCCCTCTCCTTCTCCTCTTTTTCCCTCTCCTTCTCCTCCTCTTCCTTCTCCTCCTCATCCTCCTCCTCCTTTACCTTCTCCTCCTTCCCCTACTTTTTCTCCCTCTCTTCCTCCTCCTTGTCCTTCTCCTCCTTCTTCTTCTCCTTCTCCTCCTCCTTTTTCCTCTCCTTCTCCTCATCCTCATCCTCATCCTCCTCCTTCTCCTTCTCCTTCTCCTCCTCCTAGCTGAATGCACCATAGACTCAAAGCAAACTAAACTCGTGCTGAGACATTTGTTTGTTTCAAGCACATATTGCGATCCATTCTGAGGCTGCTTGAACTGATGAAAACATTGTCATGACAGAGATTTTATTTATTTTATTAAATCACTGCCTTTTGCTAAAGTATTCACATTCACAATTCTTGTGCTTTCATTTCAGTGTAAGAGATGTCCGGTTTACAGCAGCGATGCTGTGTTCCCAGTAAGGACAGGAAGTGTCAGCTGACCTGTTTGAAATATGAACAGGAACATGTACAAAATCACTACTGTTAGTATCTTTATTACTATTACTATTATTATTACTATGACTAATTATTGACTAAAACTAATTTGTCACCATTCACTCTTAAAAATAAAGGTTCCAAATGGGGTTTTCACAGTTATGCCATAGAAGAACCATTTTTTCTTAATGTGAAGAACATTTTAATAATCTAAAGAATCTTTTCCATTATAAAGAACCTTTTGTCAACTTGAAAGTTTCCATGGATGTTAAAAGTTCTTCATAGAGCCATCAATGCCAATAAAGAACATTTATTTTTAAGAGTGAATGCAGTATTTCATATAGCCAAGAACATAGAATCATTTATTTTATTTTATTTTATTTTATTTTTTTAATATTAGAAAATAAATGTTAAAAATAAATCACACCAATGTTGGTTAATATACAGTGAATGCACTATTTTCTAAACGTATTTGTAAAGTTAGAAACTGATACATCAGTATAATTTAATCTTTTTTTATTGTTGTTATTTAACCGTTTTTAACACATTACATGTTGGTAGATAATCATGTGAATTACTAGTAATAACACAACTAGCCTTTGTTTAATTACAAGCAGCTTCGCAAAACAATTACACAAGTGTATGTAGCTACTTAGTACATTATTACTGTAACTGTACCTGTAGTGTGTCCGTTTAAGATATTTACCACATTCATTTCAATATAGAGAAGAACTGTGTTTATTCAAAAATAATCAGCAACTAAATCAAAAGATGAAACCATCTGGACACTACACAACTTTATTGAGTTATGGATGTTCATTTTAAGAAGTTGATCTAAATGATCTGCCTATGATAACTTATAGTAATTAATATCCTCCTGTAAGCTTAAATGTGCATTAGCTCTCTACATTGTACTTGATTCTCTGCCAATAAAAGCTTCATAGATCTTTCTGTATTAAAGTGATAGTATCCAAACCCATAAGTAACATCTGCATTCTGACTGTGTGTGGGAGACGTTTGGCTTGTGTTCTCCTGTTACTCCTTGAAGCGGGATGCATGACAGGTTTTACAGACATGATGTATGGCAGAATTGTTCCTTTTACCAGATGATCTCATGAGGATCATGTAAGATCAGAACCCTTTCAAATCACTATAAATATTCAAATGTGCGTTTTGTAGAAGATCTCCATAACAGATATTTATGATACTCAAGATGAATCTGTGGTCTAGTTCTGTCGTCTTACAGATAATTCATGTGAAAGTTTATTTTTAAATATTACCTAGTTTGTAGAAGGGTCAGGGATGAGTGGTTGTAAATAATCACAGTGAAATCTAACAGTTATTTAAGAAAGTTCATAAAAAGTTCATGAAACACTGGTAGACAGCAATGTGAATTTTACAGTGCCTTCCTCTGTGTTTGTTGGTGTATTTTTTTTAATGATCCTCTATCCAAGCCCCTGCAAAAAAAAAAAAAAAAAAAAAAAAAGAAGTTTATTCAAGTCTGCTATTGGTTTACTTCTTTTAAACTAAAAATTAGAAAGTAGCTTGGCTTATGTTTGGCCTATATTTGTACCTAATCTTTTGATTAAAATATACCTAATAAAAGTATAAATCAATATTCAAAATATGTTTGGTTTGTATTTATGTTTACTATTATGATTGTTTACTTTTTCAAAATATATTGACTTATAAACTTCAAGTTTTCAAGTGTTCAAGTTTTTTTTTTTTTTTGTACGCAAAAAAATTGACAGTTCTTCTGTGTTTTAACCTGTTTAATATATAGCCTCAATTATAAACCATTACAGAAAATATAATTTTAAGACTTTTTGAGATTGTGGGCTATTTTGCTTCCACAAATTGCCTTCTTTCAGACTAGTGGAAAGAAAATATAAAATACACATTTAAGTATTTATTTTATTACATTTCATCTATCTTTTTTCTCCTGCATTGAGTCACCACTTAAAGGGATATTTCACCCAAAAATGAAAATTATCCCATGATTTACTCACCCTCAAGCCATCCTAGGTGTATATGACTATCTTCTTTCAGATTAATACAATGAGATATATTTAAAAATATTCTTAGCCCTCCAAGGTTTATAATGGTTGTGAATGGGGGGCCGTGTTTTGAAGTAAAAAATAATTCATCCATCCATAAAAAAAAGTAATCCATACGACTCCAGGGGGTTAATAAAGGCCTTCTGAAGCAAAGCGATGTGTTTTTGTGAGAAAAATATCCATATTTAAAACTTTATAAATTCAAAAAACTAGCTTCCGGCGGACGACCGTACGCAGAATGCGCAAAGTCGACTTGTGGCAAATGAGTAATCCTCTGATGCGATGTATGACGAAGGATGTGGGAGTATTGTAAGCTTAGACGCCTCTCGCAGGTCAAACAAATAGGACTGTGCAACAAATTTAAGATCCTCTTCGTCATTATGTTGTGCGTCAGGTCAAAGGATACTCTTCCGCCACAAATCGACTTGCGCATTCTGTGTACGGTCGTCTGCTGGAAGCAAGTTATTTGAATTTATAAAGTTTTAAATATGGATATTTTTCTTACAAAAATGCATTGCTTTATTAACCCCATGGAGTCGTATGGATTACTTTTGTTTATGGATGGATGCATTATTTTTTACTTCAAAATGCAGCCCCCCATTCACTGCAATTATAATCCTTGAAGGACTTAAGGATATTTTTAATTATATCTCCGATTGTGTTCATCTGAAAGAAGATAGACATACACCAAACTTTACAGGTTTTTTTTTTTCCTATCCATATTCTGAAGGTTTACAGAGGGGTTTCTTTCTTCATATATCATTTGCCTGGTTTATATAGCATTTTATTCCTAAAAACATGGTGAAAATGAATTTGTTTTCTGGCTGTTGACAGTGTTTTCTGATTTATGGAGTGATAATCCCTTTGTAAAAACCTTTAATATGTCAACTAAATGAAACAAGAAATTTAACCCTGCCTTTACATTGTGTACTAAGACCAACGGAAAATGAAAAGTTGCGATTTTCTAGGTCAATATGACTAGGAACTATACTGCAGCAGGCACAATGATATTACGCAGCGTCTCTCACAAATGTCTCCATGGTTGCAAGGCACGCTCCCTGTGCAAACAGGGGGTCACAGGCGCTGCGTAATATCATTGCACCTGCTGCACCCATGGCACCCAGCAAATTTCCTTGATTATTACGCCAGAATGAGAGTATAGTTCCTAGCCATATCGGCCTAGAAAATTTAAACTTTTCATTTTACGTTGGTCTTAGTACACGATGTAACTACAGAAGAGTCAAGTTTTAAATAGGAAAAATATTGAAACTCTTTGGTCATTTTTTAAGGAGATGCTAACGGTCTAATCAGATTCAATGAACTATGCTAAAAGTGGTACCGCCAGACCCAGAGATTGGCTGAATGGATTCGAAAACGGTAAAACTCAACTGTTTAACTCTAGGGGAGTTGGAAAATGAGCCTATTTTCAAAAAAAGTGGAGTGTTCCTTTAATGTACTGTTATTATGGTGATATCTATAAGTTAAAAAATTGACAAAAAATAGGGCAATTTAGTCGCCTATTGAAATAGTACACTTACAAGTACACTAACTTGATATTAGCTACATAAAGTATACTTGGAAAATATACTTAAACTTAACTTGTTTACTGAAGAAAACAAAAAAAGTAAATTTTTGTTACTGAGGTCTTATTCCTGTTGCTTGTACAACAAAAAAATGCTCATTTGCAATATCATGTTTTATTATCAATAATTAGAGGGGCTATATGTAAGAATTTCCTAATTGGCCTATTAATCGCTTTTTTATTGCCAATGTGTGAACAGCTTAATGAAAACAATAAGTTGCTGGCTGCAGTTCACTTAACGGCCAATGGTGTCACTAATAACAGGTGTTTCTTGAATTCTACATAATAGCCCCTTTAAATAAGTAATATCTACATTTAACTGACTTTAGTTATGCACAAATGTCAGTGATTATAGTCACCATGCTTTTCTGAAAATGTGACTGACCTCATCTATTAAAATACAGCATAAAGCACTTTTATGTATAAGACACCTGCAGGATTTAAAAGGGTCTTAGTGTCGTAGCTGAAAACAGCTGCAGATTCATAAATGTACCACATGGTACTGAAATCAAAAGCTTGACTTTTGAGGAGATCCATGCACTTCTTTTATTTGATGTAAGTCCCTCAATAAAGCAGGACTGGATTTTGCAGCATTTCATTCATTTGTTTCTGATCATCTCCACTGATGTAACAGTCTCTTATATAATATGCAAGAGTTCATGTCCACACTAGGAAGAGCACAGCCATTTGTCTTTGAAGACACACCACAACTTGAGATGAATCAAGACCTGCTTATAGTATGCAAGGGAGATTTACGATTTTGTCTTGGCACAAAATCAAATCGCAGATCCTTTTTAGAGCTTTTTAGAAAAAAAATATCTAGAAAGTAAAGTTCCCAAAAGGCAGTTCTAAATGTTTTTATTACAAATAATTTTGTAGAGAGCACATTGAACATGTTCCACCCTCCCCCACCCCCCCAAATAATATTCAGTCAATATGACCTGACAGTGGATAGAAACATATGATGATAGTTATCTGGCAACTTTTTTTTAAGAAGCTTTTCATCCACAGTAAAGCGTCTGCTTGACATTCATGTATACTTTTTTTTTTTCATGTAGAAATCAGAAACATGAAAAAATGCCATATGACAGTGGAATCATCACAGTAGATGAACATCTTAAAACTTATTATTAAGATCACAGTATGAGGATAACATTAGTTTCACATTTACTGCACCTAAAATTACTTAACTTAGCTTTTTAGGCATGGTTACACTGTTAGATATGCCCCTTGCTTAACAAGAGCTGAAAAATATTGAGAATAATCACAAAAATGAAACTTTGCCAGCAAGAATCCTACAAGAGTTCACTGTACTAACATCTCCAGTTGGCAAAGCAGTCACATAGTGTCATCATGATGCAAATAGAGAGCCAAAGAACTCGAGTCATGTGGTAGTTAAATATTCACTGTACAGTCAGTTAAATGTCATGTATGATCCATGGCATGCTACATAGTAGAATCAGAGTGTGTAGAAGTACAGGTGTAAATCCTGATGGTGCACAGCTACTTGTGATATATAGCTGTGGTTCTCTTATGGTGGATCTGGAGGTCTGTTCTGAACAAACATTTGCTAAATGCTAAATAAAAAATACAAAAAAACGCTGGTAACACTTTACAGTAAAGTCCTATTAATATTAGTTATTGCATTAATTAACTTTAACTAATAATGAGCAAAACAATAAAATTAACCTCACTGAAACCTCTATTTCTGCTTGTTTTAAATTAAAGGAAACGAGGGACGAGTCAAAATCATTTTTGTGGTGATCAACTTTATGCAAGTTGTATTGAAAATGGAATATTCCTTTAAAGGGTTAGTTCACCCAAAAATTAAAACTCTATCATTAATAACTCATCCTCATGTCGTTCCACATCCGTAAGACCTTCATTCATCTTCAGAACACAAATTAAGATATTTTTGATAAAATCCGATTGCTCAGTGAGGCCTGCATTACCAGCAAGACAATTCACACTTTCAATGCCCAGAAAGCTGCGAAAGATGTATTTAAAACAGTTCATGTGACTACAGTGTAGTCAAACTTAAAGTTATGAAGCGACGAGAATACTTTTTGTGCGGCAAAAAAAAAAAAAAAAAGACTATTCAACAATATCTAGTGATGGGCGATTTTAAAACACTGCTTCATGAAGCTTCAAAGTTTTATGAATCTTTTGTTTTGAATCAGTGGTTTGGAGTGTGTATCAAACTGTCAAAGTCACGTGATTTCAGTAAACGAGGCTTCATTATGTAAAATGTGTGTTGAAATTTCAGTGGTTCACCACTGGGGGGTGTGACTTTGGCAGTTTAATACATGCTCCGAACCACTGATTCGAAACAAAAGATTCGTAAAACTTCAAAACTTCATGAAGCTTCATTTTATCATTATTTTTTTTGTGTTCCGAAGATGAACGAAGGTCTTACAGATGTGGAACGACATGAGGGTGAGTAATTAATGACAGAATTTAAATTTTTGGGTGAACTAACCTTTAAAAGTCAAAGGCTGTAATCGAATGCTTCAGTATTTTGGCACAAATTAATCTTGGTAGGAGCTTGTCAAATTATACAGATGCCGTCATCATCAAAAACCATGAAGAAAACTGGTTTTGTGTGGTGAATTTTTGGAAACTGATAGCAAGATACCATCAAACTTCAAGAAATATTTAGAAACTAAATGTCTAAACTCAATTTTAATGAGTTTTCTTTCTTTTTGTTTGATAAACAGTATTGGATGAGCAATGCTGAAGTAAAAGCAACCGAGAACCACCGATATATACGTGTGTGTGCGTGTGTGTGTGTGTGCGTGTGTGTGTGTGTGTGTGTTTGTTTAAGGTCATTAGGTCTTCTTGGGGCAGAGGTGTCCCAGTCTCCAGCAGTGGCAGATGGTGTTGAAGAGCCTGCAGTGGCAGGAAGCACATGGATCACAGCAGGGAGTGAGCGAGGAGCAGCTCTCCATCAGACCGGCACAGCGCCGCGCTGGAGTCTGGGCTGGAGAAACGGCCTCAGGCCTGGGCTTAGGTCTCTGGAGGACACATATTTTCATGAGAAACGAATAAACAGAGTGAAGAACTGCTAATACATTTCTATTAACTCAAGGTTTTTAATGTAAAAAGGATCAACTCCATTTCCAAGAAGAAATATCATACTGTTGCTCTTGCAAAAGGATAGATGTGCATTAGTCCACTTGAACAATGTTGTATTTGTTTTATTAGGGTCCACATTTTAGGAGACCCTAAATAACACGGAGTGATGTGTGGAACGTACCACCACATGATGTCTCTGCTGAGACAGATAGCGAGTCCTGGCAAAGAGTCTTTTTGGTTTCTCCTGATTCCACACTCCTGTTGGGACACACAAATGCCCTGGTTTAGGACTTTAAAAATATATACATTTGTGTTTTTTTGTGCGTGTGAGAGAGAGAGAGAGTTCACACCATGTCACATTTAAGTGGGAGAAACCCAGGTGGCACTTGAAAGAGACAGCGATAGATATTTCCCATCAGCCTGTTCACGAGACGCCTGCTGAAAATAATGAGCCTTTCACTGGAGCTTTTGAGTGCTGGGTATTGAATAGTGAGACTGTGTGTGAAAAAATTCTACAAAATCGGTTTTCTTCTAAAGCTCATTAGTGACGTTGACGGTAGCTGCAAATCCATGAGAAGAAAAAAAGCCTTTGTCTTTATAAAGAATGTTTATATTGGCCTGATTACAGTATGTGTGAAAACCAACACATCATCAACAGGTCATCAGGTGACAGAGTGAATAATCTAACGTCATGTGATCAGTAGTGAAAGATGAAACGTCATCAGAAGGCATGATAAATTATGAAGTGTCATTATATGACATAATTCATTAGTGAATGGCCAAACAGGTGTTTTGTCAAGTGGAACACGCACACACACGCACACACACACACACACAAACACAAAACATTTAAAAACCTGCAAACCTGAATAGTCTAAACAAATGCAATATAAAGAAAGAATTAAAAATACTCAAGGTCAAGTTAAGCACATTAGGTGTACAATGTCTTTTAATTTAATTACAAATAATTATATATAATGTATTTAATATAGCTATATTAAATTAATTTGCTAGCTATTATCAATATAACACATATGAAACTGTAACTATCATTATACTAAAATGAATATTAAATTTTGGTTTTAGGCTGCTGATTGTATATATATATATATATATAAACATACACAATTACTTTTTATAATATAATGTGGATGCATACAATTACATAGGCTAAATTATATTATATACAGTAACTATCATTTTATTAAATGCTGGTTAAGTTATTTTATTTATATTCATTTTTAATTAAAATACACCTATTTTAATATTTTTACATAATTATATAAATAAGTATAATTTAATTTAATTTATAATATGTGGATACATATAACTATATACATAATAGTATATACAGAAACTATCATTATAGTAAATTGAAAATTAAATGATAGTTTCAGGATTCTGGTTAAATTATTATATTTTTATATATCATTTTAATTAAAATATAAGCTACCTATTATATAATTCCATATAGACCTATTTTTATAATAAAATCTGGATACATACAACTATATACATTTTTATACATATTAACAATACTAAATTGAATATTAAATGTTGGTTTAAACTGGTTTAAATGCATTCTGCTGGTTTAATTATTATATTTTTATTAATTTTAAATAAATGATAATATAATATGTGTTACCTGTTGTTATGGCAGAGCTGTGGTGCGCCACGTCGTTTTCGTGCTTTTTGCGCGCTTCTATCCTGTTCGCTTCACAAGTGATGGACTGAACAACTGTGAAGAATAAGCAGATCGACAGCACAAATCCTTTCATCATTGCCGTCGTCATTTGCCGATCAAATGGAGTCTTTAGGTGTGTCGGGTTAGCGTTAGACTGTCCTCAGAGATCACTCAACAAGTGAGGACTGTGTTGAAGACCATTCGCAGCGTTTATAAAGCGAGAACTCATCCACGCCCACTCGAGCACTCCTCATTCAGCTCAAGAAGAAAACACCGAGCCAAAGTCTCATCGACAGACGTGATGTGTTGCCAATCACCAATCATTACTACAATGCATTTAAAATGAATACAGAAAAAAGAATCTGACGCTATGACCATATTTAAGCTTGCTCACACTTGAAAATAAAGGTTCTTTGCCATTTATGGTTCCATCATAAAGAACTTTTAGCATCCATGGAACCGTTCCAGTGGAAAAGGTTCTTTAGATTATTAAATGTTCTTCACACTAAGATAAAAACGGCTGTAACACTTTACAATTAGGTTTCATCAGTTAACATTAGTAAACTACTTTAGTTAACATGAACTAAAAGCATTATTAAAATCAAAAACTGTAAAGTGTAACCAAAATGGCTCTCTTAAAAACTGAATGCTGAAAAAGTGGTAACCTGCAACTGTAGCTGTTTTTTAACCTATTATTTTAACCATCATTTTTTTTTTTTTTTTGATATAAATGAATGTATTTACATTGATTCAGCATCATCAGTATTAAATAATATTTCTGACTTGAATAAAACCAGTTAATTTAGATGTTATTATTTATAGGCTACCATTTTTTTCAATGTTCTTTGGGGAACCAAAAATTCTTCTACACAACACTCTTGAGAATAAAGTTTCTTTATTGTGATTGATGGTTCCATGAAGACGCTTTAACATCAGCCTTTCCATTACACAAAAGGTTCTTTATAGTGAAAATAAAAAGATTATTCTTGTTCTTGGATTATGTTCTTCTCACTAAATAAAGGAATTGTTTACTAAAAAATTCTTTGGTGAGCCAAAAATGGTTCTTCAATTGCATTGCTGGGAATACTCCCTTTTGGACCCTTTAGAGTGATGATATTCTATAACTAATGAAGCCATTTATACGAGTTTATTTCTATATTGATCATAAACTTGATTACCTGAAGTTTATAGCCTTGCAAGATGTTTTGACATTGGAGTTGTTTGCTCTCTAGCTCATCAATCTCAGGAGACACTGTTTGTGTGCAGTTCTTAAAAGTCGTTTTACAGATGCGCTATTGGACTGGACTCTGGGTTTGACTGGGCCACGCCAGGACACTAAAATTCAAAAACTTAAAATTGCTGTCTGTTTGGGTCACTGTCCTGGAAGCTCCAAGTGCTCGTCCGGATCACAGCATGTTGTCCTCTAGTATTTTTCTGTAGCTTTTTTTCCTTCATGAGTTTTCCAGTCCTTGCTGTAGAAAAGCATCCTCAAATTATACCTTGTTGTTCCTTTGATAGTAGTTTAACAGGTTGTTCCATATTTTCACACATTTGTTTATTTCTAATGCTTAATCAATTATGATATATCCTGGAATTTGATAAATTCACTGCTAGATATTTTTTCTGAGAAATGTTTATTTAGCAAGTGGACTATATTAATTATAACTCTGTGTAAATTGATTTCTTTTTATCACTGATATTATTTATTTATTTATTTATTTATTTATTTTTGCTTTAGGATGGTGCGGATCTGGCAGGGTACATAAAATCTTCAGAGAGATAAATTATGAATCAAGATGAGTACTAAAATCAACATTCCACCATAAACTTGATTACATAAGGTTAAAATACAGTATCTTGGAAAGAAAGAGCATTTTGTATTGATATAGAGCTTACTTACATCTAATGATTTGGGAGCTAAGTGGAGTAAATTTGATTGTACTCATGTAAATCTCTTCTGCCCATAACTTTTGTGTGCTTACACCAACAGAAGTTGTTGTATAATGTAGCCTTTTAGTAGTGGCTGGTGTATGTTAAGACATGCTAGCTTCACCTGTAGCTCTGCAAAAGTAAAAGATGAAAAACAGAAAGTGTTATATATATATATATATATATATATATATATATATATATCCTAGGGATAAAAGTTTTAGGATTTTGAAAAATGTAAAACAATGAGATAAGAAGAATTCTTCAATATTAGTATTTCGAGGTCTAGTATTTCTAGGTCTCTAATCAAATAAATGTGCATGGAACATTCTAAAAAATTATGCTGGATAACATGATCATGTTTTGCACAAACTGGTGGAATTCGTCAGCTCAGATTGTTGTTAAAGAAATATGACATGTCAAGTACAAGAAAAAAACTGATTTCACTCAGATTGGCATGCTGACAACATAATTTATAAAGAAGAATATGATAAACATTTTAAAAAAGCACAAGGATTTGTGGTTTCAGAATTTGACCACTGCAGAACATAAGCTTAAATAAATAAATAAATAAATAAATATAATATAAATATAATAATTTTGCAGTTGATGCTTTAAAAGTGCAGGAGTTCAAGTAAAATTATAGGGAATTAATCTTCTGAGCTCCATGGATAAATAGTTTCATCCTGAGGAACACTCTGCTTTCCCCCAGACAAATTAATACATGTTCTGGTTGTAATTTATTTCATTTCCTCGCTCCATCCATCAGCCCTGTATCAACATTTATTCTACCATGTGTAGATACTCATCTCATCCCAGAAGCTTCAGGAGTCCCTGAAGGGCTCTTATGTGTGACACGGTCTTGAGTAATTCCTGATATCTAACCTTTTTCACTTCTGATAAAATGCAAGTGAAAGCAAGTGTCTGCCCAGACTCTGATCGTTGATTTTTCAGAAAACCACCAATGTCATATCACTGCCAAACTGTCACTCAACCGTCTCCATTCCATAGGTCAAGCCTCCTTCCAGAGCTATGCCATTGTTATTGTATTTCCTATTTAGAAAAGGAATTTGGTTTCCACTGCAATACTCGTCTGCTTCCAAATGTCCAATATTCAAGACTAGCTTATACTTTCACATGCACGTATGTGCTGACAAGCCTTTAATGGCTCCCTTATGTTACAGAAATGTGTTTCTGTATAAGAACTTAAACTTCTAAACATCTCTTATTTCACACGTACAATGCACCAGGGTTACTGATGTTGTGGGCTACATCAATATATCTTTTTTTTTTTTTTTTTTTTTGCCATTTTGGAGGGTGTTATAAAAAACTCCTTATAAAAAGCATGAATATATTAAATATAACATCATCACTGTAAAAATGTGCCACTACATACTACTAGTACCTAGGCTACATTTTTGCTAAACTCAGAAACATATATATACAATTTATTGCAGTTTCCAGCTGAAATGAACAGTGGTTGTATGAACACCATAACTTTTATTCCTTTTCAAACATGATTATGTTAAGCTAAAGGGGCAGACTTTCGATTAAAGACTTATTTTCCCACATTTCCTTAACTGATTGATCTCAAAACACTTTCACCATATAGTGCATGGTTTTTAAATATAAACTAACACGTTTGCATCACATAAACAGCTACATATGTATGACTTTTCTGTAGTAAACTTGCTCTATAGCTCACCCGGTATAGCAATTTTACTTGCAATACAGAATGCTCGGGTATTGGTACTGAGCCTGTTGAAAAAAACAGCATATGTTGGTCAAGTGCTGGTCTTAAGCTGGTCCTAAGCAACTAGCTCCAGCTCAGGACCAGCTTAGGACCAACACTTGACCAGCTTAAACCAGCTCATGACCAGATAAGGACCAGCATAAGCCAGCTCAAACCAGCTGACAGGGGAGAAACACGGATCGCGAACCAAGACTTGTAAAAGCAACATAAAACAGCATGGTTTCTTCAGCAAACTCTTTTGTATCTCACGTTTGCTTTTTTATTAGGTATTGTATTGTACGTATTGCGGCAGTTGAGAAGTGAAATGTCCAATGAGTGCTTATTATGTCTGAAAATAATGTACCGCTTACACTAACCTAACCGATAGTGTAAGGTACATTATTTTCAGACGTAACATTCAGGAATAAAACTTTAGCGCCACTCACTGGACATTTCACTTTGACATTAACAGCGAAACGTAGGCTACAAGAAGCAACATAACATCATTTTGCAGGAATGTTTTTTTTTTCTTTTCTTTTTTTTTCAGTATAGGCAGTGCAAATAAAATAAAGCAATAAGCCCCAAGAAGCTGTGGTTTACAGTGAATTAATAACAGCTAAGGGGCGTTTTAGGCATGACGCGGAGCGTAAACCACATCTTCATGGGGCTTATTGCTTTTATAAAACGGTTACCTCACAATACAAATATTAAAGCCAAAAAATATGTATCAATGCAACTTTCATGAAGTCAAATCATTAAAAGCCTTTCTTCAGCTGGAAAAAAATAGTCCCTTAACAGGAACAGAAGTTACATTTATCACGTCATTAGATGAATTTTGGGAATTTTACAACGCCTTCGAACGCGGCTCAACCAATCAGAATCAAGGGCCAGAACTATTCATTTTATAAGCCGTTTCTAATGGGCTGCCAAGCTTGCCATGTTATGATCACATGACCAGTCTAAAACACAAAATACTAGCTTTCACACAACTAGGTCTCATTATGAAGTCAGACCATTGTTGTATGGGCCATGGCAACAAACAACAAAAATGAAACATTTCTCCTTTCACAGATTCAAAATAAAGCATTTAGTTTTTGTGCAACACAGTTTGCGTAACAAAATGTGTGGCGGAAAAGTGATGCCATATGTCAGCTATAACAATCCCAAACATACTGAAGATACCATAAACATATTATGTGCAACCTATACGGTAAGTGATATCTTGGTATGTGAGAGCTCTCAGCTCATGGACATCATATGAGGCACATTATGAGTAATCAACAACATCATAATCATTCATACATTCATACAAACAACCACCATGCACAGTACATTGATCTTACAAGCCAACTCATATAATTAAGTAATCAGACTCTAATAAACAAATGGAATTAGGGCTGCTCTAGGGATGGACATCAATAGAGAATAACACATGCCTTATTTTAATTTCTAAGCTGGAGATGGCCAAGTGCATCTTGTTTCAATAAAGAACAAAAACTATGTGGGCTTCCAACCCCATCTTAACCAAACTCATTTTAGGCTTGACAGAGGAAATGCTCTTGAAGAAAATGATTCTTAGAATCGTGGTTTGTTTTTATAATGATTTCATGATTAAAAATAGATGGGTCTAGCAGCATAACAGCCCCCCTTTAACATCCCTACACATTGGTTTTGTTCAGAAGGGAAATATAGAATTAGAGCTTTGAGTCAAAATAAAAGCCTGAAGCACAAATATTCAGTCTAGTGCTCCAGTAATTACAACAACATCCTTGAAAAACTTTTCTCACAGTCTCTCAAACCAAACGACAGAAAATAATTTTGTATTTTTTGAAGTAAAAATAGCTAAACATCCTTAAAACAAGCTGTCAATCATTTATATTTACACCAGCAGCATGATTGTGAGTGTGATATTGCTTTACAGCAGTTTAATACACAAGGAATTAAAATAGAGTGACTTACATTTTAGACTCAGTATTGCCAGTATTATCTCTTTTTGTTTTGTCAACGAAAACAGTTCCAAACAAAGCCAAAAATGCCATGAATCAGTGTTTTGAACGAATCTGTTGAGTGAATGATTCAACAACTCATCGAAATATACCCTCATTCACTATTCCGTACATTACTTCACTTATATAGTCCATTTGAAGGAGTGAATGAAAATGAGTGAGCGAATCAGACACTAAGAGATGGCGAGATGTGGCAATTCATTTGGTGCGACCATCAGAGTGAATGGGCATTCTTTAGCGGATATTTGTTGAGTGCAATTCAGTTGTACACTCATTATTGCAAACTATTATGGTACTGAATGCTGCAATACATACAAATCAACGTAATAAAATGTTTCCACACTGATATTCATCTGTTTTGGATAAAACTGAAGGCACTTACTGGATAATTCACTTTGAAAGCTGTCCTCTCAAAAATGCACTATATAAGGGTATGGGGTCGATATCGAACACTGTTCTGCCAATCAAGGTCATGACCAGAGCAAACGGTTTGTATAAAAAATTACTTGTTTTTATAGAAAATGTCTTGAATTGATTTTTTTTTCCCCATTAGCAAATATTTTTTTCTTATTTTAAACATAAATCTAACATTTTAAAAAACAACAACAACAAAAATAACAACAAAAAACTATTTGGCAATAATGTAATAACTTAATTCAAGATATATCTATGTCTTACTATATAACAGTTTTTTTAATCTTGTTTTAAGGATGTTTAGACAAATTAATCGGTGATAGTGCAACATCAGAACGGCAGAAAATGTCACAATGTTAAAGTCCTTTATCACAGCATATCAGACATCTTTTTACTGCTCGGTAATTTGTGTTTTGTAGCTTGAGGCCTTTGCCAGGAACATATTATCCGCTCACATTCATCAAGCAGGGCTGATTGTCAGGCCTTTCGGATCCTGAAATATGTTCTTTTTCAGCGCATATGCACCCTAATAAAACTCAGTCATCTCCCTTTAGGCACCAGTAGATATTAAATCATTACCCACTCCAATGACCCATACTATGCCTAAATGTGTTACATTCCATGCATGCACACACTATCTACATACACTATCCAACAAACACGCACTCACACTCAGCATGAGGTGTTTGGTGACAGCTAACGCTTAAGGTTAAACAGATGACTGGAGCCGATAGTCTTTTGTTTAGTTTTATTCTGTAATTAATAGTGCTCCACAGTGCGGCTGTAAAGCGTCCCCTAGAATATGTTTTACATTTGCCATGGGATTATATTCAAGTAAAACTATAAATTCATGGGAGCGTATTTATCCTTCACACAAGGTGCTTACCCTAGTGAAAAAGCCTATACCAAAAACGCATTTAAAATACATTTATTTCACACTTAGTACAAATCCATTAACATATTTACTGACATATCGCATGTCTTGACTTTTATCTAAGTATTATAATTAAACTTTATTTGTAGTACTTCTTTATTGCACAATGCACATAATATTAAGCTGAAAATGGGTTTTAATATCACTGTTAGTAAGGATAGTATGATCACTGTATAATATCAATCTTTAAATGCAAGATAAAGTGTACCTAAAGTATACTTGCAATAGTTCCATTTTAGCACAATGATATATACTTAAGTATATCTTTAGTTGGACCTCAGCACTATTTCCGGATAACTAAAGTGCATTAAGAACAAAATTACTGTAGTTGTTCCAATTTAGCATACTTTAAGTATTAACAATTAAGTATACCAAAAGCACAATTGCATGGTATTTTTATTAAGTACATAAATATGTAAATGTATTTGTAGTATACTCAGCATAAAATAAATGCATTTCAAATACATTTTGTTATTTTATTTTTCACTAAGTTGAAGTAGACTTATGAATGTTGTGTCCAAACATTCAATCTGCTTTGACGTGTGTAATGTGAATGAGACATCATCCAAATCTCAATCCACCGTTTAATGTTTCCTTGGTTTGATTTGATGCTTGATTCTTACTATGACTTGGGTCATTTATGGACAGTCTAGGTTTCTTGTTTATGATGGAGGAGATCTGGAAAGTAATTGTCTTGGGGTTAGAATTTAGCTTCGCTTTTTGTTTGCCCATATTATACCTCAGGAAACAGCAAATGGTCCAGAACAGGTTGTACCGAAAATGTTTGTGGCCAGTTTCTTGGCTTGAGAGGTGCATTTTTACACATTGTTATTGTTCTCCTTATTGCGTTACTAAGCAACTAGCCTTTTCACACTGATAAAAGCTTAAGAGCTGGACTAAAGCTAAATATCACACCTTGCAAACAAGATGGTCATAAATTAGATGAAAGATGAAAAAAGAGAATAATATTTATGGATATAGAATATTCCTTGCATACCTGAATTCATGCTTCTATTCATTCCACATTAAAATCAATAGTGCTTGATGTGTTTGTTACATTCTGTTGTTGCATTAGGCTACTGCACATAATATGAAACAGACCTACCACAAAAGAAATTACCATTATAGCACTGGATTACTTTTGTTTATTTGTAGAGCTGTTGTGTGTCATTTTTTTCAATGTTGAAATACTTTTCCTCAAAATACTGCAGAGATGACTATCAGTAAGCCATTAGTAGATTCATTCTCTTTGTAAAGACTGTTGTGCTCTCAAAACATTGTTCTGGAAATATGTATATATGTATGTACCACACTAGCTCAAACAATGGCACAAGTATTGTTTACACGACACCATTTTAAACTAAAAAATACATTTTGGCCGTTCATTTACACAACAACAGTGTTTTGGGGTCATGAAAACACAGGCTTTTGAAAAATCACAAGTTTTTGAAAAGGATACAGTTATCGTCTCCATGTAAACTACAAAAAAGTGCATTTGTGGAAACGGTGACGTCATGTGCATGCGCTTTACGTGTTCAGTCTATGGGAGTAGAATTGTTTCTTTACAAAGTGACATCGCCACTGGCCTGGCATAAATAATACAGCATTTTTAGTTGTTTTCATGGATTTGTGTGAACAGGATCGTTTTGACAATGTTGTTGTTTGTACAAAAAAAAAAAAAAAAACACAAAGGAAAACCTTTTCCATTTCTAGTTAATCATTGTCATGTAAACACACCCTACATGTCAACTACTAGTCATTGAATTATTAGGGTACATTTACCCAACAACGATGTACTTAAAACGGAAAAGTTATTTTCTTTGTACAGATGACAGCATTATCAAAACTATCCCGTTCATACTGATCCGCGAAAATGACTAAAAACGCTGTATTATGCATGCCAGACAAGTAGTTGGCGATGTCACTTTGTAAAGAAAGACTACGTGCCTGCGCCTGCGCATACGCATTCTTTTACAGAGCACTCACGCCAAATGCACACTGCAAAGTCTTGATTTGCCCCGGTGATCATTTCTAAGCGTTTTCTGTGGATTGTTATTCTGTTGCTGTTTGGACTGTTTACCTCTTGTGATTCTCTGCTGCCTGCCCTGATCCTTGCCTGCTCACTGGACTGTGTTTGTTTGCCGCCTGCCCTGATCTCTGCCTGCTTCCTGATTCCGTCTGTCTTCCGCCTGCCTCGACCATTGCCTGTCCCCGTTTACGTCTCTGCCTCTGCCCTTACCTGTGTGTATACTGTTCTTGATAAAAGCTGCAAATGGATCCCCATTCTGTTGACCCATCATCACAGAAGACTTCGCCAACTAGCGATCCAGCAGCTATCATGCAGCTCACCACTGAGCTATCTGCCCAGGCCAACCAGCTCGCGGTCCATCAACATCAGTTGAACCGACTAACTTCTCTTACCGAGGAGCTGGTAAAGACCCTACAGAGCTTTCGGTTCAGACCCCCCGAAGCCGCCGCCTCGCCGCCCGCGGCTCCCGACAACCAGGCCTTCACTCCCGCTCCTGCGGTGAACCTGCGACTCGCCTTCCCGGAGAAGTTTGATGGCAATCCAGCTAAATGTAAGGGATTTCTGCTTCAATGCTCACTCTTTGTTAACCAACAGCCTTCTCTGTATCCCACCGATTCCAGTCGGATATCCTTCGTTTGCTCGCTGCTGTCTGGTAAAGCGCTGGATTGGGCCACGGCAGTGTGGAGAGAGGACAGTTCCGTGTTTCCCACATTCTCTGCATTTCTTCAAAAGTTCAAAGAGGTTTTCGAACATCCCGCGGGAGGTAAAAGCGCTGGAGATCAACTGCTGTCGCTGTGCCAGGGCAAAACCACCGCTGCCAAGTATGCTCTAACGTTCCAAACTCTAGCAGCTCAAACAAACTGGGTCGATGATACGTTGAAGTTGCTGTTTCGCAAAGGTCTGTCTCTGGAACTTCAAGCCGAACTAGCCTGCCACGACGAGGGAAGAACGCTTAGCGAATTCATAGAACTGGCCATCCAAATTGACAACTTGTTTCGCTCTCGACGTCCAATCCGATTGCCCACTTCCCAAACCTTAACCAACCCCACTCCAGAACCCATGCAGCTCGGCTATACTCCGCTTCACCCAGAAGAAAGAGAAAGAAGAAGACAACTCCACCTGTGTCTGTACTGCGGCCAGGCCGGTCACATCAAAGTCAATTGTCCCATCCGGCCAAGTCCCTCTAACCCGAAAGCGGTGAGTTCCCAGCAATCCACCAGTTATTCAGCTACCAGTTTCAAAATACCAGTACAAGTGACAGTTAACGACCAGCGCATATCCACTCAGGTGCTCATAGACTCTGGGGCGGCGGGCAATTTCATGTCAAACACTTTCATTCAGGAACACAACATCACTCTAACTGCTGCTTCTCAATTGACAGTGGAGGAGCTAGATGGTCGGCCCATCAGAGAGGGGAAAGTCGCCCACATCACTGCTGAAGTTGTTCTGCAAGTAGGAGTATTACACCATGAACCCATCAGATTTTACGTCATCCACTCATCCAACAACCCAGTCATCCTTGGTCTCCAGTGGCTCAGGACCCACAACCCACACATTTCCTGGAAGGAGGGACAGATTATTCAATGGGATCCATCCTGTCATGAACTTTGTCTGAAACAAGTCACCCCATTACCAGTTCAAGCTGTATCTTTCCACAAAGCTAATTCCGACGAGTCCCACATCCCCGTCGAGTATGCTGACCTGGCAATCGCTTTCAGCAAGAGCAAAGCCACGGAGTTACCCCCACATCGATCCAGTGACTGTGCCATTGACTTACTACCAGGTACCACGCCCCCTAAGGGCAGAATATTTCCTTTATCCCAACCTGAATCTGCTGCTATGAAAAAATTCATTGAAGAGGAGCTAGCCAAAGGATTCATCCAGCCCTCGACATCACCAGCGGCGTCAGGCTTCTTCTTTGTCAAGAAGAAGGACGGCAGTCTCAGACCCTGCATTGACTACCGTGGACTTAATGATATCACCGTAAAATTTTGTTACCCTTTGCCCCTGGTTCCAGCAGCTCTAGAGCAGTTACGGCAAGCCAAATACTTTACCAAGCTGGATCTTCGCTGTGCTTATAACCTAATACGGATCAGAGAGGGGGACGAATGGAAGACTGCCTTCTCCACCACCACCGGCCACTACGAGACCCTTGTGATGCCGTTCGGGCTGGCCAACAGTCCTTCCGTGTTCCAGTCCTTCATTAACGATGTCTTTCGGGACATGCTCAACCGCTGGGTCATAGTTTACATAGATGACATCCTCATCTATTCCAACACGTTCGAGGAACACATCCAACACGTCCGGGCTGTTCTACAACGCCTCATTCAACACCAACTCTACGCCAAAGCCGAGAAATGTGAGTTTCACCGCACATCCACGTCTTTCTTGGGGTATGTCATCAGTCACGAGGAAGTGGCTATGGACGACGGGAAGGTGAGGGCAGTACTAGAATGGCCACAACCGCGAACGCTGAAAGATTTCGCTAATTTCTACAGGTGGTTTATAAGGAACTTCAGTGGCATTGCAGCTCCTCTAACCTCCATGACCAAACGACAATCCACACGTCTCACCTGGTCCAATGAGGCTATACATGCTTTCCAGAAATTAAAGGAACGTTTCACCACTGCTCCCATTCTCCGTCACCCAAATCCAGAGCTCCCCTTCATCGTAGAGATTGACGCATTCAGCACAGGCATCGGGGCCGTACTCTCACAACGTCAAGGAAATCCAGCCAAAATGTTTCCATGTGCATTCTACTCGAGGAAGTTATCAGCAGCAGAACAAAACTACGATGTAGGCAACCGGGAGCTACTAGCTATGAAGGCAGCATTGGAGGAGTGGCGGCACTGACTGGAGGGAGCACAACACCCATTCACCATACTCACAGACCACAAAAACCTTGAATATCTTCGTTTAGCCAAACGCTTAAACCCCAGACAAGCCAGGTGGGCCATGTTCTTCACCAGATTTCAGTTCACCGTGACATATCGACCAGGCTCAAGGAACATCAAAGCCGACGCACTGTCTCGCCAAGTGGAGGAGGTAGAGAGAACAAAGACAGAGGAAAACATCATCCTCGACAAACTTCTGGTCGCTCCCGTACAATGGGACATCATGACCGAAATCACCGAACTCAACGCACAGACTGTACCACCCCCAGAATGCCCACCAGGCCGCACGTTTGTACCGGAAGCTCTCCGCAACAAACTACTGCATCAAGTTCATGCTCTTCCCAGTTCTGGTTACCCGGGTATTACTGCCACACTCCATCTGTTACAGAACCGGTTCTGGTGGGACACCATGCTAGCAGAGACCACTCAGTTCGTAAAAGACTGCACAGCCTGTCAAACCTCAAAACCATTCCGTCAAGTACCCTCCGGTCTGTTACAGCCACTGCCCATTCCTCAACGCCCCTGGTCCCACATAGCAATTGACTTCGTCACCGACCTCCCTGTGTCCCGTGGCCACACCACCATTCTCACGGTCACGGACCGATTCTCTAAAGCCTGTCGACTCATTCCACTACCCAAACTACCATCTGCTTTTGAGACCGCAGAAATCCTCTGCAACTACGTATTCTGTTTCTACGGTCTGCCTGAGGACATTGTATCGGACAGAGGGCCACAGTTCACATCCCGGGTATGGGCAGCTTTCTTTAAACACTTGAATGTCAATGTCAGTCTCATATCAGGATACCACCCCGAATCCAGTGGCCAAACAGAGCGCATGAACCAAGAGCTCACCCGATTCCTACGCACTTACTGCCAACAAAATCAAACCGACTGGAGTCGTTACCTGATGTGGGCGGAATACGCACAAAACTCTCTCCAGAAAACCGCCACCGGCTTGACACCCTTCAAATGTGTACTGGGCTACCAGCCACCACTTTTCCCTTGGTCCGGTGAACCGACCAACCTACCATCCATGACAGAGTGGCTGCAACGTAGTGAGGAGACTTGGAACCTCGCCCATCACCACCTGCAGCGCGCTGTGAGAAGGCAGGAGGTACAGGCCAATCGTCACCGGCGTCCCAGTCCAGAGTACACCGTGGGCCAATGGGTCTGGCTATCTACACGAGATCTTCGCCTCCGACTTCCATGCAGAAAGCTCAGTCCCAGGTTTGTAGGGCCTTTTCAAATTATTAAACAAATTACACCCGTATCATTCCGATTAGACCTACCCACTAACTACCGTGTTTCTCCCACTTTCCATGTGTCCTTGCTGAAACCCTCTGGTGGTCCGAGGGGGGAGTCGGAGGGAGTCGAGGCCCACAACCCCCCACCCATGCTGATCGAAGGCGAGGAGGCTTACCAAGTTCGAGAACTACTCGATTCCAGGCGCCGGGGTGGGAGACTTCAGTACCTAGTCGACTGGGAGGGGTACGGCCCGGAGGAGCGATCCTGGGTCGATGTGGATGATATCCTGGACCCCTCACTCACAGAAGAGTTTCACAGGACGCATCCGGAGAGACCGGCCCCTCGACCACATGGTAGACCCCGGCGTCGTCCGCCTCCTCGCATCTGGAGCCGCTCGCAGGGGGGGGGCTCTGTTACAAGTGAGGCTCCCGCACTTCCTCCCCCGCACCACCGGAGGGAGCCTTCACCGGAATATTGAACAACCGTCATTCAGACTACATTTCCCATAGACTGATTGCACACACACCTGCACCACATTACACTCACACTATTTAAGCAGCACGCACACACACACACACTGCGAAGTCTTGATTTGCCCCGGTGATCATTTCTAAGCGTTTTCTGTGGATTGTTATTCTGTTGCCGTTTGGACTGTTTACCTCTTGTGATTCTCTGCTGCCTGCCCTGATCCTTGCCTGCTCACTGGACTGTGTTTGTTTGCCGCCTGCCCTGATCTCTGCCTGCTTCCTGATTCCGTCTGTCTTCCGCCTGCCTCGACCATTGCCTGTCCCCGTTTACGTCTCTGCCTCTGCCCTTACCTGTGTGTATACTGTTCTTAATAAAAGCTGCAAATGGATCCCCATTCTGTTGACCCATCATTACACTCACACGTTCAAAGAAAACACGTTGAAAAATAACATGGATAGACTAAACATGTAGTACGCATGTGCATAACATCACCGTTTTCACAGTTTGCAGTTTACACATAATGACAATGATATCATTTTCAAATACTTTGAAACCTGTTTTCAAAAGTTTGCGTTTCCAAAACTGTGTATAAACAGCCCCTTGATGTTGTGGTTGATCTGTGCTTGAGTTGGACTTTGTGTTCCCAGTTCAGTTTCCTGTGTTTGCTTTGTCCCTGTTCATTTGTTGCCATGGCTTTTGATTTGCCCTCATGTGTCACACCTGTGTCTAGTTAATTTAAGTCCCCTAGTGTTCCTCTGTGTATTTATAGCCCTTTGTTTGTTTCTGTCTTTGTCAGATCTCGAAGTGGTTGTTCTGTTTCTTGCATTTTTGTTTACAGATATGCTGAATTGTGTAATTTGGAGTTTTGATTTGATTAAAGAACTTCTTGCAAACAGATTCAGCCTTTTTTTTCTTTCTTTTTTTTTTTTGTTGTTTTCCTGCAAACCCTTGCTGACAATTAGCAGACTATCTGCTTAATATCTGTCTAAAGTGGACTATTGAAATAAAGTGTGACCAATTTTCTCTCTAAATGGTTTTTGTCTTTAAGAATTCTCTTAAAAGGTGAAACATTAGAAAAGAACTCATGATTGAGTGATCTGAAATCTAATGCAATTTTTCACATTGGAGTGCTTTTTTGTTTGTTACTTTCCTTTTTATGTTGTGAAGGAAAATAGCTCTAAATGGCAATGCATTACATTTTGTAAATTGCATGTGACATTCTATCAAAGGAACATGCAAGACACGTGGCCTATCAACACATCCAGAATGTAGACACTAATCAACTCTGAAATTAATTATAAACATGATACATAAAATTGATTCATGAGATGATTCATGATCAATACTGAGTGGATTCAGTGTTTACAAAGAGCATAAAGAGTTCAAGAAGACTACTTGCAGATGTTTCCTTGTATATCTGGTAGTCTCACAACACAATGTCTGCCAATTTGAGAAGAGCCATTCAAGTATGCCTCAGAAAGGGGAGTGCAGTGTTCAAGGGCATTGGGATGTATTATTTCATGCTCTGTGTAAAGAAGAAATGAAATATTAATCTACCAAGATTCGCTCACAAATCGTTCGCAAAAAAAAAAAAAAAAAAAAAAAAGGTTTCCCTGAATTGTTTCCTAAATCAGTCAGACTTTGTTAATCTGGCAGTACACTGCAGTCGATTGTTATTGATATCAAAGATAATGTGCTGAAGTAATTGCAGTTCACACATTGTAATTCATCATACACCAGGGCTTTTGACTTGACATGTCTGACACGACAGGTCTGACAAATTAAGGCCACATGCACATGAAGCCAGAACTTTCCCTAACCAATTTTTTTTTTCCTCGTTCAAAAAAAAACATTCCATAAACACTGCGTCATCTCAAGAAATATCTGCATACACACAAAACCACTGAAACCGACTCAAAATGATGTAGTATACATGCCAGACCAGTATATGGTGCTGTAATTCTGCCACAGAGATACACTAAAAACGTAGAATAAGACTTGGATCATGCGCATAAACCTTGGACGCTGTATACAAACTTTAGTAAAGCTTAGTAATAAAGCTTTACTTTAGTAAAGCTAATAGGCTCACTAACTTCTGCAGCACGAACATATAGTCCAAGCATATAGTCCGCTATTATTGTTGTTGTTACTGTTACTGTTATGTGACGTAGCGGTGTCTGACTAGGGGCGAGACGTGGGGTGGTGACATCATCATTTCACAAAATATACGGATTGGCTGTACACACGAAATGTCTCAGGTTACATATGTAACCATGGTTCCCTGAGAAACAGGGAACGAGACTCTGAGTTTGAAATGCTATGGGGAACGTCACACGTGACCCGGTGTCTGAAAGCCAACTATCCAACAACTCCAATCCCTATTGGCCGGCGACAGCCTATGACGTAATATGGCGCGACCCGGAAGTATAAAAGTAGCACCTGGAGAAATAGTCAGTATCTATCGTCTTGAGGGACTGTTCTGCAGGCAGGCAGCCCGAAGCATGGCAAGGAAACGCAGAGTCTCGTTCCCTGTTTCTCAGGGAACCATGGTTACATACGTAACCTGAGACGTTCCCTTTCGAAAGGGAACTCGCTCTGCGTTTGAAATGCTATGGGGAACGATATATCCACGGCGCCATGCTTAAGGAGAGTGCATGCCAAAAAATATGGCTGACAAATGTCGAGCAGTTTTGAAGGAAACTCTTAGCAACTCACCCTCGGGTCACACCAGGCTGTCAGTGACAGCATGCCCTACGGCTAACAGCCCAAGCTGAACCTCAAAGAGACCTTCCGTAGAAAGCCTACTAAGGCCGCTCAAGGCATCTGGGACCAACTTTTCCAAGGAGAAGTGGTCCCTTAAAGGGAATGTGGCCAGGGAACCAAAAAGAGCCCCGGCCAGTCACTAGAGGGGAACGAAGTCACCCCCAATGCCACCAGGGAGGCCGACCTGGTCTGATGCAGGACAAACTTAGTCTTGGCCAACCCTGTCTGAATACAGAATCTCCATAACGCATTCTTCAGAGAAGAGAGCAGGTAAGAGCGACTGCAAGAAGGGCAGTAAGCAACTCAAACCCACGCGTAGAGACGGGCATCCTGGAGAGCAGAACTCAGCTGAGTGTTATGAACCCTTATATAAAGGAGAGTATAATCCGCTCGTCCTAGGATCTACTCAGCGCTTGATTATTTGCACTGAGGAGGCTGTGCGCTAAAGAACCCTGATACAGGGGAGCACAAACCAGCCTGGGGCTGATCCTCAATGGGAGGCCTCAAGGAAGCCTTCACCAATGATCAGCTTAGGGAGCTAAGCACTATTACACAGACAACCCTAGCAGGGAAGTACAAAGCTCGACCTAACAGGTAGACCATACTGTGGGCACATAACCATGGAGGCCAGAAAGGGCCTACATCATGATAGTAGTTCTATGTGGATTACGACTCACATAAGCTAGAGTACTTTGTCACAACAGGAGGGGATTCAATGGTGGCTTACGAATGCCACCTTGAACCCCTATCTTGCTGGAAGCAAGAAACATGACTTCAGTATACAGCAAAATGAGACTGTGAAGTGCCAACATAACAGTCCACCTAACACAATCCAACAAGCAGTGTACTCGGTAAAAGAACTTCTTTACTCTTTAAAGCAAGAGGAGTACAACATACGCCATCACGCACTAAGGAAGGCCCCAAAAGAAGGGCCTATGACCTCAGCAGACACGTGGCATCAGCTCGTGGCAGTGTTTTAAGCACCAGGAAGGACAAATAACCGAACCATAAGGAGGTTAAATTATCACCTGGGGCCCTGGCCAACCAGAAATGTACTCAAAACACTTGTAACTCTCTCAGCGAGAGGAGTACACTATTACATACACCAGTATGTTCAAAGGTGGCCCAGAGGGCCTAATACCTGTAAAACATACGGCGTTAGTCTAGTGGCCACGTAGAGACGGGCATCCTGGAGAGCAGAACTCAGCTGAGTGTTATAAACCCTCGTATTGAGGGGAGTATAATCCGCTCATCCTAGGATCTACTCAGCGCTTGATTATTTGCACTGAAGAGGCTGTGCGCTAGAAACCCTGATACAGGGGAGCACAAACCAGCCTAGGGCTGAACCTAAGGAGGAGGCCTCATGGAGGCCTACAACCCATGATCAGCTTAGGGAGCTAAGCACTATTACATGGACAACCCTAGCAGGGAAGTACAAAGCTCAACCTAACAGGTAGACCATACTGTGGGCATATAACCATGGAGGCCAGAAAGGGCCTACTCATGATAGTAGTACTATGTGGAGTAAGACTCACATAAGCTAGAGTACTTTGTCATGACAGTAAGACATTCAGTGGTGGCCTGCGAGCGCCACCTTGAACACCCATCTTGCTGGAAGCAAGAAACATGACTTCAGTATACAGCAAAATGAGACTGTGAAGTGCCCACATAACAGTCCACCTAACATAATCCAACAAGCAGCGTACTCGGTAAAAGGAATCCTTTTTACTCTTTAAAGCAAGAGGAGTACAACATACGCCATCACGCACTAAGGAAGGCCCCAAAGATGGGCCTATGACCTCAGCAGACACATGGCGTCAGCTCGTGGCAGTGTTTCAAGCACCAGGAAGGACAACTAACCATACCATAAGGAGGTTAAATTATCACCTAGGGCCCTGGCCAACCAGAAATGTACTCAGTAAAATACTTGTAACTATTACATACACCAGTATGTTCAAAAGGTAGCCCAGAGGGCCTAATACCTGTAAAACATACGCCGTTAGTCTAGTGGCCACGTAGAGACTAGCATCCTGGGGAGCAGAAGTCAGCTGAGTACTATAAATCCTCGTATTGAGGGGAGTATAATCCGCTCATCCTAGGATCTACTCAGGGCTTGATTATTTGCACTGAGGAGGCTGTGCGCTAGAAACCCTGATACAGGGGAGCACAAACCAGCCTAGGGCTGAACCTCAGGAGGAGGCCTCATGGAGGCCTACAACCCATGATCAGCTTAGGGAGATAAGCACTATTACACAAACAACCCTAGCAGGGAAGTACAAAGCTCATCCTAACAGGTATACCATACTGTGGGCACATAATCATGGAGGCCAGAAAGGGGCCTACATCATGATAATAGCTTTATATGGTTCACATACGAAAAGCATTTCGCCATATTAGAAGGACATTCAATGGTGGCCTGTGAGGGCCACCTTGAACACCTGTCTTGCTGGGAGCAGGACATATGACTTAGTAACAGTAGTTAAACTGTAAAGTGCCCACATGACAATCTACCTAACACAGTCCAACGAGCAGTGTACTTGGTAAAAGAACCTTTTTTACTCTTTAAAGCAAGAGGAGTACAACGTACGCCAACACGCACTAAGGAAGGCCTTTGACTGGCCTGTGACCTCAGCAGACACGTGGCATCAGCTCGTGGCAGTGTTTAACCATTAGGGTTCTAAGAGCAAAAATAGAACCAACCTAGATACTAGGTAGCTATTTAGCTCGACTAGAGTAGAAACCCAGACTCAAGGAGGCTGATGTAGTTAAAACCAAACCTCAGTAAGGTTTTACCACAAAAACTCACCCTTGAGAGGTCAGCCACCCAGAAGAGTACTCGGTAAAAGCACCTTTTTACTCTCAAGTGAGAGGAGTACATAACTGAACTCCAACATGCTGCACGGGAGGCCCATAGGGCCTACCCTAGTAAACACGTGGCATCAGCTAGTGGCGACCATAACCATACCAACCATCAGGCCATGCATTCAAGATTTAGTTTCTAAAAGGGAAAGCATATTACGCCACATACTCCATGAGAGGCCTGCTTAAGGCCTACTCAACAGAGGTGGGGTGTGGCCGATGATGGTATTGGATTCCCAGGTAACCTGCCAAAAAGTCAGCTAAAAAAGGAGGCCTTGTGGGGCCTACAATCTCAGCAACAAGTGGCGTTCAGCCTGTTTGCAGAATAAAACACAGACTGTGCCAACATGTGAACTAAAAAGGAGGCCTGTAGGGGCCTACCGTTCCAATGACACGTGGCTTCAGCTCGTGAAATAAACTATGTGAGCAAACTATGATCACCTAACAACAGCACTTGCAAAACACAAGCTGCTAACTAGAAAGAGGCTAAAGACATAAGAGCCTACATTCCAAGTTATATGCAATATAGCTGTTATCAAGATCACCAAAGGGAGCTAATAGAAACCAGACTGCGAAAACGGTTCTAACACCACCCTGAGTATGCAATCCAGCAGGTGATGCACTCAGTGACACAAATAAACCCTAACTGGGGAATATTAAAATAGTCACCAATGTCTCTAAATAGAGGCTAATATCAAAAAGGCCTGCTATTATGAGAACAGGTGCTAACCTGTGGCAGCATAAGTAAGCTCATGTACAAATGTAGGGCAAAAGGCTAGAACTCAAAGCAAAACACAATGCTTTGAAATATATGCTATCCTAATAGGATAAACGTTTTCTCCAAACAGATTTGCAAATCTGTACTGAGCCCTAGAGGACGGAGGCTAAAAAGCTAGCGCTGTCAACTCAAACTTGAATGGAAAATCAAGTGGCTCAGAGGAAAAACATTTTTCATAGCATGAAAGGTTCTAGAAAGTGGGGCCTAGCATACGCTAACTTATCTACGCAAAGATAAGGGCCTACCACCTGAGAAAAACAGCACCAGGGAGTCTAAAAACAGTCTACAACCTTAGCTGTTAACTCACCAATTGCACCTACATAAACAAGGGGACAAGAGGCAAGCCATGCTAAGAGCTAAGAGGCAGCCATTTTATGGCCTGCACAATATATCATTCTAGCCAGCTTATCAACTTCAGTTTGCCCCAAAACCCCTTACTTTTTGACTACATGCTCAGAAAAATATACAGGAAAAACAAGGTCTTATTTTAGACACATAAAATATAGACCCTCCTGCAGCTCAAAGACCGAAGACTCCTTAATTTCAAGCAGGCCGACAGAAATAATCACTATGGGCCCAGCCATCAGTCTGACAATAAGAAGCATCTGAGCATGATATATGTCTATAAATGCATACATGCATATGTAAATATATATACATATACACATATATACATATTTACATACATATATATAGGAGGTGAAAGAAGAAGAGGAGAGGGTAGATATAAAATCGCCCTATATAGCTGGGGAATCGATTACAAACGCAACAGTGTTTACAATCGATCACCCATCTCACTCTGGCTTCTTCCTCCTCCCGTCTGTCTGGGCTCAGACACAAATCTGAATGGCTAGGGGTTTTTCCATGCCCTCCCGATCTCAAACGCGGAGATCAGGAATGAATGGAAAGTTTATGGGAGCTGCAGCGTTCACGGACAGAAAGGAACCGCTCGTCGAGCCGCCCGCGCTCGGCCCCTTTCTTAACGCGCTCTCACGGCAGCTGCAGCCCACCGAAAAGCGCGTCCCACAAACACAGCAGCTCCGCACACACAGCAGCCAGATGAGCGCGCACTGCTGGACGTGATGACGTCAAAACACGGACGTCATCGTCATCCAACAACTCATGCTCGTCAGCCCCGGGGAAGCCGAGAGAGAATACAACCCTCTCAAACTTCCCAACGAGCTCATCTGCGAGCCCTATGATTGCAGCCACCGTTTTGCCTCAGCACAAACGGGGCCAGAATCACCAGGCATAGATGCGGACACCTCCTCCCTCGGGAAGACGGAGCGTCCCGATAGGGAGACACTCACAGTAAACAACAGACAAACACACAGACGGCGCCCTCAAGCACCGTCTATGCGCGCTCCTCTCCAGACAGTAAAACGCCCAGAAATGTGTATATCAGGTGTCAAAAGCTGGGACACGGATGAACACACTCTCTTGAACGTTTATAAGGCATATTAAAAAAACCCTTACCGGAGCCAGAACAGACCCGAGAGACAAAGAGATACTGACTACTTCTCCAGGCGCTCCTTTTATACTTCCGGGTCGCGCCATATTACTTTGTAAGACTTGATTTTCCTGCTAGGACAAAAACTGAGATCAAGCACCCTGCAATAAAGCAATAAAACTCATCTGGAGAGAAGATCTCAAAGAAATAGCATAGGAAAATGCCTTGCCCTCACACATCTACAGGATGCAACAGCCCTCCCCCCAACACACACACACACACACACACACCCTCCTTCCTTTCCCCCTGACACAAGTCACTGAAAGTTCTCCAAAGAAGTATAATGTATCTGGTGTATCTATTGTTTTTTCCTTTCATGTTTGGTATCATTTTAAATGTCTCAGTGCGTTTGGTAAAACGGTCTCAATTTCACAGCAGTCACTGGTATTATGAAGAAGATTGAAAACTAAGGAGAATTCTGTCCTCCTTTTGGGTGGTGTCACTTCTGAAAACCCACTCCTCTCCCCCCAAAACAGGTGTTGGTGTAATAAAAATTTACAATCCTTTTGTTCTGGTCTTGGTATATAAGGTAAAGTGCAAAGCAGTCAAGGGGGATTTTCTGTAGCCAGAGACCCCCACACAGTGATGGACAAGTGTCTTCAAACACTAATCCACCACTGTGTGCATGTGCATTTCAATGGATGTTATGCATTTATTATTTCTGAATTGGCTTCTAATTGTCCAACTATGAAATTGACAGGATACATCTTTACTTGACAAATAAAATGTTATATTTGATTTACTTTGGATTCTTCTGAAATCATTATGACCAGTAGATTATTGGAGTTCGTCATTTCCGTAAATCTGCGTCAGGACAGGTCAAGCCAGAGAGCCCCATGAAAGGAGCATATTGGCACATCATGGGACTTTTTGAGTTTGTCTGTTATTGAATTAGCAAGTTGCAGTATCGTGACTAAGAAAACTGTATTTTTGTATGAACAAGCATGTGGCGGTTCGACTCAAATGCATTAGTAAACTCTGCACCCTCTGACTAGATCATAAACTGGCGAATTTATGTCCGTGAGAACGCAGTCGGCCGATGTGAAATTCTCTAAGCGATGATGAGACCGTAATGAACGAATAATTGAAAATATGAGATACCCAGAATGATCAAAAATCAAAATTAATACATAACAAATGATTAATTTCCAATTGGGAACAAAACCTAAGAGTAATAATCATTTAAAATTGGAGTCAGATTAAACGAGTGAAATTAAGTGAACTTCACAGATGCGCTGAAAAGGCATACACGCGTTAACCTTCGCCCAGGCCGTCGGATTCCGTTTTTGGGCATAGTGGATAAATCTGAAAACGACACCCTTGCGTTTCCCTTTCGAAAGGGAACTCGCTCTGCGTTTGAAACGCTATGGGGAACGTCACACGTGACCCGGTGTCTGAAAGCCAACTATCCAACAACTCCAATCCCTATTGGCCGGCGACAGCCTATGAAGTTGTAAGGAACCCTGCATCGGCCCAAAAACGGAATCCGACGGCCTGGGCGAAGGTTAACACGTGTATGCCTTTTCAGCGCATCTGTGAAGTTCACTTAATTTCACTCGTTTAATCTGACTCCAACAGTTTAAAAAATTAGCGGTTTCAGACTCCCAAAACGCCAGATCCATCTGGAAAATTTTTATGTATACAGCTAAAAGCATCTACGTGTGAACGGGCTCAAATCTCTTATCAAGTTCTTCCTAGACCACAAATTGAGCTTATAAAGTCAAAAATTTACTTAATTGTTTTTTTTTTTTGTTATTATTTCTCCAGTGGAATTTTAACCTCTGAGACTGTCTCTGAAACCTGTTTCACCACTCCATTAAATCTATGAAAGAGCAACCACTAAGCAATAAAATACTGGCTGAATTCAAGGAATTTTGTGCCATTTCATAATGCAGTTAATAAATATAGCAATGAGAACTTCCACTATAAGACTGTAAAGAATCTAAACATTATATTTTGTTGCTGTTTCTGCATGAGCTTTATTGAGTTTTACTTACTCCCAAAAGTTGCAATAACTTTTTTAATTTCGTCAAATACATTGGACAAATCAATTGGATAGACACAGTAATATATATATATATATATATATATATATATATATATATACACACACAACCCGAATTCTGGAAATGTTAGGACGTTTTTTAAATTTAAATAAACAAACATATCAAATGTTTAAACTGAGAAATTTTACAGTTTTATCCATTAAATGAGCTCATTTCAAATTTGATGCCTGCTACAAGTCTAAAAAAAGTTGGCACAGGGGCAATAAATGGCTGAAAAAGCAAGACATTTTGAAAAGATTCAGCTGGGAGAACATCTAGCAACTAATTAAGTTAATTGATATTACGTCTGTAACATGATTAGCTATAAAAGGGATGTCTTAGAGAGGCAGAGTCTCTCAGAAGTAAAGATGGGCAGAGCTGTGAAAGAGTGCGTAAAAAGATTGTGGAATACTTTAAAAACAATGTTCCTCAACATCAAATTGCAAAGGCTTTGCAAATCTCATCATCTACAGTGCATAACATCATCAAAAGATTCAGAGAAACTGGAGAAATGTCTGTGCGTAAGGGACAAGGCCAAAGACCTTTATTGGATGCTCGTGGTCTTCGGGCCCTCAGACGACACTGCATCACTGCATCATGCCGATGGCATGATTGTGTCAATGACATTACTAAATGGGTAGGAATACTTCCAAAAACCAGTCGGTAAACACAATCTGCCGTGCCATCTGCAGATGCCAACTAAAGCTCTATCATGCAAAAAGGAAGCCATATGTGAACATGGTCCAGAAGCACCGTCGCGTCCTGTGGGCCAAGGCTCATTTAAAATGGACTGTTTCAAAGTGGAAAAGTGTTCTATGGTCAGACGAGTCCAAATTTGACATTCTTGTTGGAAATCATGGACGCAGTGTCCTCCGGGCTAAAGAGGAGCGAGACCTTCCAGCGTGTTATCAGCGTTCAGTTCAAAAGCCAGCATCTCTGATGGTATGGGGATGAAAAAGTGCATACGGTATGGACAGCTTGCATGTTTTGGAAGGCACTATGAATGCTGAAAGGTATATAAAGGTTTTAGAGCAACATATGCTCCCCTCCAGACGACATCTATTTCAAGGAAGGCCTTGTGTATTTCAGCAGGACAATGCAAAACCACATACTGCAGCTATTACAACAGCATGGCTTTGTCGTAGAAGATTCCGGGTGCTGAATTGGCCTGCCTGCAGTCCAGCCCTTTCACCTACAGAGAAAAATACGTCAAAGACGACCATGAACTCTTCAGCAGCTGGAAACCTCTATCAGGCAAGAATGGGACCAAATTCCAACATCAAAACTCCAGAAACTCATAACCTCGATGCCCAGACGTCTTCACACTGTTTTGAAAAGAAGAGGAGATGCTACACCATGGTAAACATGCCCCATCCCAACTATTTTGAGACCTGTAGCAGGCATCAAATTTGAAATGAGCTAATTTAGTGCATAAAATTGTAAAATTTCTCAGTTTAAACATTTGTTATGTTATCTATGTTCTATTGTGAATAAAATATTGCCTCATGTGATTTGAAAGTCTTTTAGTTTTCATTTTATTCACATTTAAAAAACGTCCCAATATTTCTGGAATTCGGGTTGTGTATATATATATATATATATATATATACACAGGTGCTGGTCATATAATTAGAATATCATCAAAAAGTTTATTTATTTCACTAATTCCATTCAAAAAGTGAAACTTGTATATTATATTCATTCATTACACACAGACTGATATATTTCAAATGTTTATTTCTTTTAATTTTGATGATTATAACTGACAACTAAGGAAAATCCCAAATTCAGTATCTCAGAAAATTAGAATATTACTAATGACCAATACAAAGAAAGGATTTTTAGAAATCTTGGCCAACTGAAAAGTATGAACATGAAAAGTATGAGCATGTACAGCACTCATTACTTAGTTGGGGCTCCTTTTGCCTGAATTACTGCAGCAATGTGGCGTGGCATGGAGTCGATCAGTCTGTGGCACTGCTCAGGTGTTATTAGAGCCCAGGTTGCTCTGATAGTGGCCTTCAGCTCTTCCGCATTGTTGGGTCTGGCATATCACATCTTCCTCTTCACAATACCCCATAGATTTTCTATGGGGTTAAGGTCAGGTGAGTTTGCTGGCCAATTAAGAACAGGGATACCATGGTCCTTAAACCAGGTACTGGTAGCTTTGGCACTGTGTGCAGGTGCCAAGTCCTGTTGGAAAATGAAATCTGCATCTCCATAAAGTTGGTCAGCAGCAGGAAGCATGAAGTGCTCTAAAACTTCCTGGTATACGGCTACGTTGACCTTGGACCTCAGAAAACACAGTGGACCAACACCAGCAGATGACATGGCACCCCAAACCATCACTGACCGTGGAAACTTTACACTGGACCTCAAGCAACGTGGATTGTGTGCCTCTCCTCTCTTCCTCCAGACTCTGGGACCTTGATTTCCAAAGGAAATGCAAAATTTACTTTCATCAGAGAACATAACTTTGGACCACTCAGCAGCAGTCCAGTCCTTTTTGTCTTTAGCCCAGGCGAGACGTTTCTGACGCTGTCTGTTGTTCAAGAGTGGCTTGACACGACAGCTGAAACCCATGTCTTGCATACGTCTGTGCGTAGTGGTTCTTGAAGCACTGACTCCAGCTGCAGTCCACTCTTTGTGAATCTCCCCCACATTTTTGAATGGGTTTTGTTTCACAATCCTCTCCAGGGTGCGGTTATCCCTATTGCTTGTACACTTTTATCTACCATATCTTTTCCTTCCCTTCGCCTCTCTATTAATGTGCTTGGACACAGAGCTCTGTGAACAGCCAGCCTCTTTTGCAATGACCTTTTGTGTCTTGTCCTCCTTGTGCAAGGGGTCAATGGTCGTCTTTTGGACAACTGTCAAGTCAGCAGTCTTCCCCATGATTGTGTAGCCTACAGAACTAGACTGAGAGACCATTTAAAGGCCTTTGCAGGTGTTTTGAGTTAATTAGCTGATTAGAGTGTGGCACCAGGTGTCTTCAAAGTTGAACCTTTTCACAATATTCTAATTTTCTGAGATACTGAATTTGGGATTTTCCTTAGTTGTCAGTTATAATCATCAAAATTAAAAGAAATAAACAAGTTTAACTTTTTGAATGGAATTAGTGAAATAAATCAACTTTTTGATGATATTCTAATTATATGACCAGCACCTGTATATATATATATATATATATATATATATATATATATACAGTTGCAAGAAAAAGTATGTGAACCACTTGCAGAATCTGTGAAAATGTGCAAAACTTTAACAAAATAAGAGAGATCATACAAAATGCATGTTATTTTTTATTTAGTACTGCCCTGAGTAAGATATTTTACATAAAAGATGTTTACATATAATCCATAAGACAAAAAAATAGCTGAATTTATTAAAATGACCCAGTTCAAAAGTTTGTGACCCATTGATTCTTAATACTGTGTGTGGTTACCTGGATGATCTACGACTGTTTTTTTGTTGTGTGATGGTTGTTCATGAGTCCCTTGTTTATTCTGAGCAGTTAAACTGAGCTCTGTTCTTCAGAAATAATCTCCAGGTCCCAAAAATTCTTCAGTTTTCCACCATCTTTTGCATATTTGAACCCTTTACAACAGTGACTGGATGATTTTGAGATCCATCTTTTTACATGCAGGACAACTGAGGGACTCAAACACAACTATTAAAAAAGGTTCAAACATTCACTGATGCTTCAGAAGGAAACACGATGCATTAAGAGTCGGGGGGTGAAAACTTTTGAACAGGATGAAGAAGTCCAAATTTTTCTTATTTCGCTTGAATATAATTTTTTTTTTTCATTTAATACTGCCCTTCAGAAGCAACAGAAAATACTTTCATGTTTCCCGGAAGACAAATTAAATACAATTTACCTTGATCTTCAAATTCCAAATGTTTTCACCCCCCATCTATTAATGCATCATGTTTTTTTTCTGGAGCATCAGTGAATGTTTGAACCTTTTTTAAAAGTTGTGTTTGAGTCCCTCAGTTGTCCTCAGTGTGAAAAGATGGATCTCAAAATTATTCAGTCACTGCTGGAAAGGGTTCAAATATGCAAAAAATGCTGGAAAACTGAAGAATCTGCAGGACCTGGAGATTTTTTCTGAAGAACAGAGCTCAGTTTAACTGCTCAGAACAAACAAGGGACTCATGAACAACCATCACACAACAAAAAAACAGTCGTAGATCATCCAGGTAACCACACACAGTATTAAGAATCAGTGGTTCACATACTTATGAATGGGGTTATTTTAATAAATTCGGCTATTTTTTTTTTTTTTTTTTATCTTGTGGATTATACGTAAACATCTTTTATGTAAAATATTTTACTCAGAACAGTACTAAATAAAAAATAACATACATTTTGTATTATCTCCCTTATTTTGTTAAAATTATTAACATTTTCACAGATTCTGCAAGTGGTTCATATACTTTTTGCAGTGTAGAAGACAAACCAGAAAACAATCGAAAACAATCTTCATAAGAACAATA
Organism: Ctenopharyngodon idella; assembly: GCF_019924925.1. Taxonomy (NCBI): domain Eukaryota; kingdom Metazoa; phylum Chordata; class Actinopteri; order Cypriniformes; family Xenocyprididae; genus Ctenopharyngodon; species Ctenopharyngodon idella. The sequence continues at coordinate 21,780,844 of NC_067221.1, forward strand.
TGATCAAAATGTCATGTCTGTAGACTGGGATTTGTATGAAAATATATGACTTTTAGGGGAAAAAAGTGCAAATTAACAACCAATTCAGCAAAATGTAAAACAATTATGAATTGCCATGAGATTGTGTTGGCTAATCCAAAAGCCTAGACTGTAAGACTGCAAAACAAGAGATCTGTCATATCTTCTGGGAGCATTTACCATTTTGCATTTTGTGATGTCATTCTGCTCTCCACATCTGTCCAGATGCATAAAGGCTCTTGTGAAAGGATGCATGAAACTACAGGAGTCTGCAATGTCTAGTATATTATCTTACAGGCACAGGCACTACAAGCATGAGAGAGTGATGTATGCACAGTACATTGTGTTCCTTTTACACTGCACAAGGGTGTGATTTTCTTTCCCACTCAATTTAAGCAGACAGACACTGAAGAGTCTGATGGCTACCTCATAATACATGATCTCCTCTTAAATTACATTTATTTATTTACTTTGTAAGCCCATGGTGGCATATCCCTGCCTCCTGCTGGGGCTAAATGTGCAGCACATGATTTAATGTACAGATGTGGACAAATATCACAGTATGTATGTACCATAACATCTTTCCCGTGGAATACAGGACAGTTCAGCAGCCAACGAAAATGACTTGCAGCAAAAATGACTCTTTCAGCTTTGAGCCCTGCACATATGCGATCTATTACCACATTTGCTTGCTGCTAATCAATGGCATGTTTTGTGTCTTTCTCTCCATTTAATTATTCACAATGCATTGTGAACATTTGTGGTTTAACACGACGCAAAGAGATAAGAACTAGGTTTTCTTCAATGCACTTGTGAATTTGCCCAGGTTCACTGATCTAAATTGATCTAAAACAAGCTTATAAATAAAGTATTTTGGTGTATTAGATCACAGTGTCTTAAACACATACACCATTCATGCACGCGATATGGACTTTTACTGTATTGAGATGAACAGTGGATAAACTAGCAAGCGAGACATCTTTGATGTTTGTGCCAAATGGAAATCCGGGTACAATTTAATATTGTCTAATACGGATTCACTTGCCTTCATTCTTCCTGTGACAAGCCAAGATTTATTGTGTGAGTGGATTACTTTTAAAGAGTGCCTGCTTAATTTTAAAGCAACCCTGATGGCAAAACTTAAACAAGTCCAGATTTTGGCTTATTTTGCTCATTTCACAAAACCAAAACTTGACCTAGTGCTATGTTTATCAGGCCCCTAACTTTCTGTGAAAACATCTCAAACTAAACATCATGTAACCATTGTGTTGTATTTCACTATTGCTGAATACCTCAAGATATTCTGGTGATCTATGGAGCACACAAAGTGTGTAAAGTAAGGGAGTGACTGAGTCTAATAGTGTCCAGGAGATAAAATCTGATAGCTTTATCCTCAGGGATAAGCGGAATTGCTGACTGGCCCATATTCACAATTATGAATGTAGCAGACTGAGTTATTTGTCGTCCACTGATTGCAGATGACAGTGTGTTTGCTTTCCACTCAGTTACAGTGGCCAGAAATCACTAAGCCCTTCAAAACATGTTAACATTAAATGTCTGAACTAAAACAAATGTTTTCTTCCTCATTCTTCCCTTCAGAAAACTCTGTGAGGCAAGATATTATACTTTTTCTTCTGAGTTACATTTTCTCTGAGTTTACATTTTCGCTGAGTTTACATTTTGCACTTCCCTCATATTCAGAGGCAGAAGAGTCATTATTGTGATCGTTGCACCATTTGGTGTGTTAGTAATCAAGCTAAGGGAATTATTTAAACTGATTTAAATGAAGTACCAGAATTTTAATTAAGATATTTAAATGATATTTAAATCATGCAGGGCTAATTACAAATGACTAATTATTTACTGAGCATAATTACACTTATATCAGTGAAACAACCTTAATGACCTTTTACAGAGATGGATATCATGCCGTGTCTCACTGTTTAAACACATGAAGTCTTCATCTTCAAGTTCATTAACTTTATATATCATTATATATCAGTGAGAGCAATGGTACACCTGAGCAGAACGAAGGTGTCTATATAGAAATATACAGTTTTCTATAGTTGTCTATTTAGTTTTAAACATTTTAAAGAGGCCATATACATACCAGGCTCCAACGTCCATGAAGCTTGGTTCGCCACAAATCCCCTCGATAACTAGATCAATTCCGGGACAAATGAGACTGATAGCCAGTGTGATAGATCCACAACTGAGGTAGTGCGAGCGGCGAGCAAATCAAGTCTGATGGTCTCAGCTCTTCCAAGTCTGGTGGTCTCAGCGTTTTCAAGTCCAGTGGTTCCAGAGTTACTACCACTATCATCTGCGCTGTGATGGCTACTGCCATCTTGTGTGTTTGGGCCACACACACTGCTACAGCTCCTCTCGAGGCGACGTCGATCACTACATCTCCTTCCGAGTCAGCGGCATCTGCTACAGCTCCTCCAGAGGCACTGGCATCCTCTTGTGAACTCTATTTTTAGTTTAGTTTAGTTTAGAGTCTGTTCCTGATCTTTTCGTCTGCCCAGTCACGGCCACGGAGGCTGATTATGAACTCCCAATGCTCTTTGTTGACTCTGTTATGGTCACAGAGGCCGATTTTGAACTCTCTGAGCTTCCTATCATGGCCACAGAAACCGATTCTAAACTCTATGAGCTTCCTGTCACGGCCACAGAAGCTGATTTTGAACTCTCTGACCTCCCTGTTACAGCCATTGAGGCTGTCAATAATCTCTCTGTGCTCTGTTTCAATTTTACTGTGATCTTCAGCTCTGCCTGCTCCACCATGGTGGTCTTCTGATCTGCTGTGGTGGTCTTCTGCTCCACCGTGGTGGTGGTCTTCTGCTTTGCCATGGTAGTCTTCTGCTCAGTTTTGGAGTTGTTCAGCTCTGCCTGCTCTGCTTTGGGGTCTCCTTCTCCACTGGCTCCACCCTGGTCATTGGTGGCTCCACCCTGGTTCACTGAAATGCCAGCTTCGCCTTGGCTCTAGGCCCACTTCCGCCACACGGGTCTGGGGCCAGTTGCATAAACATAGCTATTATGTTAAGACCATGTCTTAAGATCTAGTATGACCTGCTAGAAGTTAGTCAAGGGGCAGTCAGTCTTACTTTTTGGTATCAAATTAGGCCAAAGTACGTATTTATGTAGCTAACTTAAAATTATGGAAAGTCTATATTAAAGTAAAAAAAAAGTATATTAAAGTAAAAAAAAATTGATGACTAACTTGTAAGACTAGTCTTAGCGGTTTATGCCCTCCATCCCTCCCCCTGTTCCGCCTCCACTCCAACACCCTCCTGGGCTTTTGTGTCAGTTTTAGGAGTGCCTGGAATCTGCTCCTTGAGGCGTGGAGGGGTTCTGTCATGTTTACCTTGTGTCTTTGTTCATGGACTTTTATTTTGATACTCTATTGTTTTGATGTTCTTGGCTGTGTCTGAAATCGCCCCCTATACCCTTAAATAGGGCACTATTTGAGGGGACGGCCATTTGTAGTGGTGTCCGAAACCATAGTGGACGTTACCAAGTGCACTCCTTCAATACCACATTACACCGCAATAACGAGTGTACAACCGATGTACACTGAACGGCTGGAGAATACCCATAATGCGCGCTGCATACCGAATGAATTCCCGCATCTGACCAGAGGATGGCGCTCGCATTATCAATAGTGAATGAGGGTATGGGGGCAATTTCGAACACAGCACTTGTGTTCAGTTCCGGTGTGTTTATTTCTTGTCGGTTTCCATGGTTACCCTTGTTTGTTACCATGACAATCACATTCACCTGTCTCTTATTAGTCTCTTGTCATCCAGTGTATTTAAACCCTCATTCATTGTCTTGTGTTAACGTTTTGTGCTGGTGTTTGTTTCTAATGATTCCTGATGTTTATTAAATGTGAGTTCATCATTCTTCTGTGCCAAGCCCCTCTGTTTGGATTATCACATCAAGCCAGCGCGTGACAGCTCTGTTTAGTTCTGGTCTGTTTGGTCAGCTGGACAAGTGAGTTGTGATTGGAAATGTCACACCCCTTACTATAATCGTGAGTTTCAACACACTACTTAATTTTTTTTTTTGTGTATGCCTTGAGCAGGAATTATTTAAATGAGGAATATTGTGACATACTTTCCCAAAAGAAAACTCAAGACAACATTCGAGGTGTTTCAGGGAGTTCAGAAACAGTGTCTACTGATATTAACTACTGACTTTGTGCTTTGTAACTTTGCAGATCAATTTACTGAAGAAAGGCCAATTCACTGAAAAGAAGGTATTAACCCAAAAGGATGAATAATTCACAAATGATTAGCAATACTGGTTTAGTTGAAAGAAATACAAAAAATAACTGTTGCAATATTTACAGGAAAAATGTTTCTCGGGTCAGTAACGCTTTTGGTTCTCACTGAAATAACTTTTGAAAAATCACACTCACCTCTGTGGCATTCAGGAAACTTGCACATTGTTGGACCAATGACAGGCAGAGGCACTGTTTGGCAAACCTGTTTGAAAACAGTTGCCATTTCTGAAACTGCTGTGTCGGATTGGGAATTTTGGATATGTTGTACTGATGTTATGGGTAATCTGTGTTTGTTTCTGTTTTGGGTGGGTTTGATGTGTTAGTTCAGTTTCCTGTATGTCTGTGTTTGTTACCATGGTTTTTCATTGATTGATTTAGTTATACACATGTGACTTTTGTTTATTGGTTAGTTTGTTCTATTTAAGCCCTGTGTTTTGTTCAGTTCATCATCTGTTTTCGTCTCATATTGCTGGTCTGTTTTTATCTGGAGTTTCTCTGTTATTTTGAGTTTGTAAATAAACTGTGACTGCTGCAATTATATCCTGACATTTTTTCATCTTTATTGCAACCACCGCTGACAACTGACTACTCATCAGTTAAGTATTTAGCCTCTTACATTCTGTGTAAGTCAAGTTTTTGAAAAGCATTTATTGAAAAACATCCATTATGATGAGCATCCTGTTCTACCATGTGGGATGGTTAGATAATGTTAGTTAGCCAAGGACAAACCGATTTTTCCTTACAAGTAGGTACTCCACAACGCAAGTTTAGAGGCTTTGCCTTGTGTCTTTCCCTGGCATTGAACTTGGGTACATATAAATGTCAGGAAGCCTGATTCTTGGCCACATGTCAGTGTCAATGTACCACTAGTTCTTGGGTAAGTTGCAAAGAACAGTTATCAAATTCAACTGCCTTTAATTTAAGCAGATAATAATTTGTTTATCTGAGCCAACTAAGTTGCCAACTAAGGTGGTGTGTTCTTGCCAGAAAGTGACGTCAGTGCACAATGTTTCCCAAAATTGAATCCAGAGAGGTCTGACGAGATGGAAAAGAATGTACACAAGAAAACGGGAGTAAGTGAGAGATGCAGTTTGCCCCTTATTTCTTTATTAAAGCAGGCAATATTACAGTATATGAATTTTAAAATTAAATATTTGGATAAGGTAATATTTTTTTTTACACATGAACTCAGCTTAATGGCAAGTTTTTACTGAGGTGCTGTTAACTCACAACACTATAGAAAGAAATAATTCAAATATATTCATTAATCCCCTGTAGGTAATCGAGTCATTTTAGGTATTTAGGTATACATCTCATAACCATTGATGATAATTATATATGTGTCACGATTGAGTCACCTGCACCAGATCTCCCGAACTGTGTGAATCACGGCTGTGTGGAGAAACGACGGATCTTGCTTCGTCTCATTTGATCACTTTCTGCAACGATTCAGAGAGGTGTTCGAGCAGTCCCATAGCGGGCGCAGCGCAGGTGAACAACTGCTTGTACTTTCCCAGAACAACAACACGGCGGCTGAATATACACTAGCTTTCCGCACCCTGGCCGCTCAAACCGATTGGACGGAGGACACTCTGAAATTGCTTTTTCGTCAGGGTCTGAGTCAAGCTCTGCAATCCGAATTGGCCTGTCGCGATGAGGGTCGTTCTTTAAAGGAATTCATGGATTTAACGATACAAATCGACAACTTGATGCGATCACGCCGCCACACCCGTCCCGCTGCCACTACAACTCTTCTCTCCACGAACAACTCGGAAACCCTGCAACTCGGCTACACTCATCTGACACCGGAGGAACGAGAACACCGCTTACAACAACACCTCTGCCTGTACTGCGGTGAATCCGGTCACTACAAGTCAGCATGTCCAGTACTACCAACCTCCAGCAACTCAAAGGCGGTGAGGGACTTGTTTCAATCCTTCCATTGTGTTAAAGCTCCAGTTAAGTTACTCAACGGCAGTAAATCCATAGCAGCAGAGGGCCTGATAGATTCGGGGGCAGCGGGCAACTTCATCTCAAAGGAATTTGCAAACAAACATAATCTCTCACTAACCCCCTGTACTTCCCTTCCTGGGCTACGTCATCAGTCATGAGGGAGTCACTATGGATGATCAGAAGGTGAGAGCAGTGGTGGAATGGCCCCAGCCACGAACTGTCAAGGAACTACAATGTTTTCTGGGCTTTGCAAATTTCTATCGGCGGTTCATCAGAAATTTCAGCCCTGTCGCAGCACCTCTAACTTCCATGACTCGACAAAGCACAAACTCTCTTTCTTGGACTACCGAGGCCTGCCAAGCTTTCCGCGACTTAAAGCATCGCTTCACCACAGCGCCCATACTCCATCATCCAGACCCCAGTAAGGCTTTCATCGTGGAAGTGGACGCATCCAGCACTGGGATTGGGGCGGTTCTTTCACAACGACATGAAACTTCAAACAAGGTATTTCCCTGTGCATACTTTTCAAGGAAGCTGTCTGCGGCCGAGCGCAACTATGATGTGGGGAACCGCGAACTGTTAGCCATGAAGGCAGCCATGGAGGAGTGGCTTCACTGGCTCGAGGGTGCTCAACAGCCCTTCGTCGTTCTGACTGATCATAAGAATCTTGAGTATTTGAAATCCGCAAAACGTCTGAATCCTCGTCAGACCAGGTGGGCGCTCTTCTTCACTCGCTTCCTCTTCACTGCCACTTACCGACCGGGCTCCAAGAACACCAAGGCCGATGCCCTGTCCAGAATTCATGAGGGGAGTGAACCGATCAATACTCCAGAGACCATTATTCCCAAGAATCTGCTAGTCGCACCTGTCCAGTGGGATGTTACTACAGAGCTCAATATCGCCAACATTCAAAAACAGCCCCCTACCTCATGTGGGCTGAATACGCACAGAACTCACTACAAAAACCTGCTACTGGACTCACCCCATTCAAATGTGTGCTAGGCTTCCAACCTCCATTGTTCCCCTGGTCAGGAGAGCCGTCTGAATTGCCAGCTGTCAACGAATGGTTACGACGCAGTGAAGAGACCTGGAATCGAGCCCACGTTCATCTTCAACGTGCTGTAAGGCGACTGGAGGTTCAAGCCAACCGTCATCGCCGCCCTGGTCCTGAGTACATCCCTGGTCAGTGGGTCTGGTTGTCCACCAGGGATCTCCGCCTCCGGCTGCCGTGTAAGAAGCTCAGTCCTAGGTATGTGGGTCCATTCAAAATTCTCAGACAAATTACACCAGTTTCGTTCTATTTAGAATTGCTTGCTAATTACCGCATCTCTCCTACTTTTCATGTATCCCTGCTGAAACCTGCTGGCGGTCCGGGAGAGGGTCAGGAACCCCCAGACACCGAGGACCAGAGACCTCCGCCCATGCTGGTCGATGAAGAGGAGGTTTATCAGGTTCGGAACCTGCTTGACTCTCGACGTCGCAACGGGGCCCTTCAATATCTGGTCGACTGGGAGGGTTTCGGCCCGGAGGAGCAGTCCTGGGTCAATGCCAAGGACATTCTCGACCCCACACTCACTGAGGAGTTTCATAGGACGCATCCGGAGAAGCCGGCCCCCAGACCCAGAGGGAGACACCGACATCGCTTGCCTCCTCGCGTCAGGAGCCGCTCGCAGGGTGGGGGCTCTGTCACGATTGAGTCACCTGCACCAGATCTCCCGAACCGCCAGAGGGAGCCGTCACCCGAATATTAGCTCTCATTGGACTACATTTCCCATGCACCCACATACCTGGGACTGATCACCCGCGCACCTTCAGCCAATTATCTCTCTCACTCCCACTATTAAAGCTGCTCTCACACTCACTCTCATTGCGAAGTCTTGCTTAGCCACGGTTGTCATTTCTGAGCGTTATTCCCTGTTTGATTTATTGATACTGACTTGGACTGTTACCTGCCGCATCACATACTTGTTGCAAGGGGGCACCTCTTACCAAAGCCTTGGAGGATGCACTTCCCCTAGTATGGGCCCTAACTTCTAGAGGCAAAGCTTGACAGCATGCCTCGTAGGCTAGGGCAATGGCATCCCTCATCCAATGTGACATTGTTTGCTTGGTGGCAGCCGTCCCCTGGTTGCGGCCCCCATAGCATATGAAAAAATGCTGGTGCAGTGGACCTAAGTCTGAAAAGCATGGACTGGATACAGTAAGTAGAGCCTTTCCTGTTCCAGCGTAGTGAATGTTGGATGACAGTAGGCTTCAAGAATGACCGGATGGAAGTTTAGAAAGATAGTCAGGGTGACTGTGCAAAATAGCTTTGACCAGTCCAGGGGCAAAGTCTAAGCAGGATGGCAAGACTGACAGAGCCTACAAATCCCCAATTTTCTTTATAGAAGTAATAGCCATAAGAAAAAATAAACATCTTTAGAGTCAGAAACTTAATAGGCACTGACTCTAGTGGCTCAAAAAGGGTCCCAACCAGACCCTTGAGCATTATGGCTAAGTCCTATGAAGGGACTTTCACTCTGACGGGTGGCCTCAACCGCCTAGCTCCGCAAATGAAGCGAGCGACCAGAAGCTGTAAATTGCCCTGAGGGATAGGAACTTGTCCTAAGCCCAAAGCAAAACCTGCTGCACTAGCTTGTTCAGGAGACGTGAATGCATCCTGCCTTGGCGATTTATGTAAGCGACCATAGCAAACGTAGTGTTGTCCACCCGCACTATGACGTGGTAGCCCCTTAACTGCTGAAGGAAGTGTTTCAGGGCCATAAATACAGCCATCAAATCGAAGCAATTGATGTGCCAATCGAGATGATGACCTCTCCAGATGCCTTGGGCTGGATGGCCATCTAAGACCGCACCCCAGCCCTTGTGGGAAGTGTCTGTCGTTGACATCTTGCAATGACAACACGCACCTAGAGTGGGACCCAAGGTAAGAAATCAGAGGCCGAACACATAGAAAGAGTACGAAAGCCTGCGGCGCATAACCCTTATCTGCCTCTGGGATTGGCCATTGGATGAAATCCCCTGGCTCTGAGCCACAACTGAAACAGTCTCATTTGCAGGAGGCCCAGAGGTATCACTGTGGACGCAGCCACCATGAGACCTAGAACTTTCTGAAAGTAATGTAATTTTCTGACCTAGCCTGATGTTTTTCAGGGTGTTTAAGATGGACTCGACATGTGTAGGAGACAGCTGTCCCCGCATGCTGATCGAGTCCCATATGACCCCTAAATACGTTGTCCTCTGGGCAGAAGAGAGAACGCTTTTCTTGGTGTTGAGATGAGCGAGGATGACATCCCAATGTCAAAGCGCAAGCTCTTGAGACAGAGCCAAAATCAGCCAGTCGTCTATGTAATTCAAAACGTGGATGCCCTGGAGTCGCAAAGGAACCAGTGCTGCATCCATACATTTTGTGCATGGCTAGGCCGAAAGGAATGACCCAACACTGTTAAGCTTCGCTCCCAAAACCGAACCTCAGGAACTTTGTGTTGTGGCAGGATTTATATATAAAAATATGCATCCTTGATTGATCGTAATAAACAAATCTGTGGATTGTATCTGAAACACAATTATTTTGATTGTTAGCATTTTGAACTTGTATGTTCTGAGAAAATGGTTCAAACCATGAAGATCTTAAATTTGATGCAACCCCCCAATTTTTTATGGGAACCAAAAAGCACCAGCTGTAGTAGCCTGACTCTCTGCCTGGGTGGGGAAATATGTTATATGGCCCCTTTGTCCAGGAGAGTTTGCAGCTCTTGTGTCAACAAATGTGCCTGCTCCGGTTTCACAGTAGTAGAGACCACAATGTTGAAACATGGAGGATGATGCACAGACTGTATTCTGTAGCCCTTTTCTACAGTATTTGAGTCCCAAGGAGAGATATTTGGCCGTAGTTTCCACACTGCCAGGTTCTCTGAAAGGAGTACTAGTTTTGACACTTTTTTGCAGGGGGAATGTTAAATGTTAGGTGTCCTGAAACATGGCAGGAAATGACATAGAACATGTAACATTTCACTGGAAACCGCTGCCCCCATCACACAAAGACATGAGAGGAGTATGGCTTACTCCATGAAAAAGATCATTTGTCTTGGAAATCAACGAAAAAGGGATCGACGTTTGAGTCCCTCACCTTGGCCACCCGACAGGAATCTGTTGTCTAGCGTGGAGCGTCTGGGGTTCTCTTGCTTCCTGTGGCCAGTCTAATTGAAGTCTGGCCACCGCACAAGTCACCATCTCGAGTAACTCCTTGTACACAAGACAGAGCACTTTGTAATTCCTACAGATCTGTCAGTTGACCATAACATAACTGTGCAACTGGGGTCTACAACACTAACACCAACCAGGACAACAAGTAACATGGGGGTTGTGTATGATAAACCGTTTTTTTTTTTTTTTTTTCACCCGAATTTCAACAATGGCCTGGTCATGCAGGTTTACGCTTTACAACGTCGTCAGTTAGGAACCTGGGTGTGCTCTTTGATACCAGACTTTCATTTGAAAGCTGCATATCTAGCATCTGTAAAACCACAGTTATCCATCTTAAAAATATTTCTAAATCAACACTGCATTGGCACCCTATTAAACATCGCATACATTTTAAAATCTTGCTAATTACTTGTAAAGCACTAAATGGTTTATCTCCTCAATACTTAAGCGAGCTCTTAACGCATTATAATCCATCTCATCTATTGCAATCTCAAAATTCTAGCCAGTTGATAATACCTAGAATATCAAAATCAACTGCAGGCGGGAGATCCTTTCCCTATTTAGCAACCAAATTCTGGAACAGTCTTCCTAGCTATGTTCGAGAAGCAGACAGTAGGATCGTGTCTGTGTTACGCAGCATGCGTAAGATCCTCCGTTGCCGCTTTGTATATTGCGCCTCTCCTAAACCATCCAGAGCATAAATGTCTTTTCCCAAAAGGATAAAAAATTTAATTCAACAGGCGGTGAATTCACATCAGTAATCCAAGTGCGGGTTTCTGTTTTTGTGTGAGAAAGAAAGATCCCACTCCTCTTTAGCATCTGCAAACCCCTTTATATACAATGATCTCCACAGTAACTTCCCACACGCTATTCCAAGCACGCCCTGATGACGTAGTTCTCCATGACGATTCCTTAAATGTATCGAGTTAGCAAAGGGGACAAATAAGCAGATAAAGCATCGCTGGACAGCCTTTACCTTAACTACCTGATCGATTACTCCAAAATAACCATACAAGTTTATTCACAATTTGTGGTATTGCATGTTAAAAGGTTGTTAGGCTGCATAAATTAGGTCAAGCGGAACTGGGAACACTTCCCATAACACCATAAAAAGCATGGCATTTACGTTATTATTAGTTTCTCTGTTTACCCTGAGGTTACGTAGTCAGCAGTATCTGGTCTGTATCTGGATCAGATGGTGGGCATGCACCTAGACATAACCACAATGCAGCCCTGAAGCTCAGCAGAGATCCTGTCAACTAGAAGCCCTGTGAAGGTCTCATCGACAACGCACCCATCAGCACAGATCCCCAGCAAAGACCACAAGAACCAGACAAGTCCTCTGCACAGACCTATGACCAGCTTCGTCTCCATACCGGTGTGATGAATGTTCAGGCAAAAGGAGCTGGATGAAATATTTGAATACTACCGATCCACAGTTTGATTTCTGACTTGTGATGCAGCCTGAATCATAATTACATGTTTGTTCGCACAAGTCAGCGCTTAGTAGGGTACAACGGTAAATTTAAATAGCGTAAATATATAAAGTTATGAAACGTAACTTTGCCCTCAGCCAAAACGATTTGCTAGGGAGCCAATTAGATTCATGAGACCAAAGATCGCCTGTTAGATATACACAAGAAGAATTATGTCATGAGCCGCGTTTCCACTGTCGGGCCTAAAGCGGGCATGCTAGTGCGTGCCAGGGCCAGTCGCGTTTCCACTGTCACTTCCGGGGCTTGATCGTGCCTCGTCGGGGCTTCCTCGGGGCACAACGGCCAGGGTTTTTTGGGCCGCCGAATACCTTGGTCCAAAGCGGGCCAGCTCAGGCTTGAGGGAGTGGTTACGAACAAAGGCGGAGTTTATCTGTGTGTGGAGACGGAGGCGCCATGGATGATTACATATAGGTTACCAGGTAACATCAGCATTAAAGACTTTTAAAATCATTTTAGCTCAAAACTCACTTTCAGACAGCAGCAAGTGTTTGAAATAACTTCTGTTTGTGATCCGATGTGATCACCAAGACTATGCGTGCTATTACCATAGTAAACATGGTAAATACGACGGCTTGAAGAAATCAGACAAATCATATACTTAGGCTATCACAATCGTGTATTTATTTTATCTGTCAGCACGTCTCGTCTCTTAACGGACTGTCTGATATCCATATTTAGCTCCGCATATTTCATAAAATAAAGCAACTCCAGTTTTTCGGGATTCCTCTGTTTCTCAGACTAAAAATATAACTGTTGGGACTGTCACTGGAGAGAGTGCTAAAGCTCCTCAGGTCGTATTTTTGGTGGAAAATTTGTAGAAATTATTCTTTGTAAATGTGATATAAACATACTGTCCCATGACTACAAATAAACAGAAACAGACGCGACTGAATAAGTACGCGTGTCCTCTTTCTTTTGTGAAATAACAGTAAATACCACTTTATTTCTGTGACTAATGTTTAATCTTGACACAAATTAATTCATTATGATTAATTTGTTTGGTAAAACATCGATGCTTGGGTTTTTATGTTTGAGTTTTAAATCTTTAAGTAAACAACAAAATGCCAACAAACGCCTGGTTTTATCATGTTCACTTTACGATCTCACTAGTTTCCAGTGATTTCTTTCTGATTATTTTTCTGATAAAACTTCCATTTGTTTGTGAAATGACGGGTTTGTGTGACGTTATTCCAGAAAGGCGTGTTACGGGCGGGTTTTAGTGAAGCGCTGCGGAGCTTCTGGCCCGATGGTGGAAGTGCAGCGTGATTTTGGGCTTGGTGCTACAAGTCCGTGGCTATAAGCCTAGCCTGGCCCGCTGAAAGCCCTGGCTCGCACTGGCCCGACAGTGGAAAAGCGGCTATGTTTAACCACTACAGAGACATCAGAGCCAGCGGCAAACGTCAGAAGGATTAGCCGAGGCAAGGCTGTTCTCGGCGGAGTACATGAGCATTGAGTGCCCGGTGATCGCCTGGATCTCACAACTCAGAAAACGTCAGATCAAATTTTCAAATAGGTGCTATCTTTATCAATAAATCACAGATAAATTTGAGCTTTAAACCAGTACATTCTCACCTGAAAAAAACTTAAAACTACATATCATGACATAACAACAGTAGAATGTTTAAATTACGCGGGTTTTCTCCTTTACTATTGATGCTTGCTGGTTAGTGCGAGATGCATTCTGGGATACCTGGCTGTCTCAAGTCTGCACAAGTCACCTCTTGATGCATCCTTGATAAAAGGGGCGGATCAAGAACACATCTGGGGATTTGAACTGCACTTGGGTAGATGCAAACTTTGAATTGGAACAGCACTTGGGCAGCAACTGATGACGTTTCACAAGTCCACAAGTACAGACAAGAACACACATTGAGAAATGGCTCTAGTTTTCCTGGTGTGTCTAATTAGTCATTATGTTCACCTGGTCTGTCAATTATCTAGTTAGTTTCTCCCTCTGTTTGCTCTGTATTTAAGTGTAACACGATTCAAATAAAATGAAGGAAGAAGACAGGGTCGGCTTTGACTGAATGGACAGTTCAGCACCACGAGTCTGCAGCCAGTCCCTCTCCTTCTTCTCCTTTCCCAGGTGGCTTATATGGTCTCTTCACGGCAATTACTGAAACAAGACACAGGTGTTTGTCATTTGTACTTGACTCACTTACTCACCGCTTGTCTACTGACTCTCTCTCCAGTCACAGACCTTGCTGAACCACGCCCCCCTTGCCACATACCTCCACCGCCCGACTCAGGCCGGGGAGCCTCAGCGCTCAGAGCTCTCATTACGGCCCGTACATGCTCCATGCCGCCGCCAATTGTTGCTATAATGACAATGTCATCTAGATAGGCAGCAGCATATGCAGCATGCGGCTGAAGAATTTGGTCCATCAGACGCTGAAAAGTGGCCGGTGCCCCGGACAACCTGAAAGGAAGCGTAACAAATTGGTGTATCCAAACGGTGTTGTGAAGGCTGTCTTTTCTTTGGATAGAGGTGATAAGGGGATCTGCCAATACCCTTTCGTTAAATCCAGTGTAGAATAAAAAGAGCGGTGCCTAGCCAATCAAGCATTGGATACACGTCGAATTTTGACACTTTTACTTTGCAGTAATCCACACAGAAACAAACAGAGCCGTCTGTTTTAGGTACTGACCGTCAATAGAACAGACCTGTTCAAACGCATGTTTTAATGACTCCATGGGGAAAGTCATCGTGCTCAGAAAGGATCAGCCTCTCAATTGCGCTCTGTTCCCCTGGCTCAGGCCTCAGTGGTCCCGGTTCAGTCTCTCCCACCAGCACCCTTTCCTGCTTTTTTTTTTTTTACAAGAGACATCTGCACATAAATACCCCAATAATTCACTAAAGGCAGGCCAATTAGTTCCCAAAATCAGCGGATGTCAGAGGTGCGGGTTAACTGCCACCTCCACATTATGCTTTTGTCCCCTAAATTGAATAATAGCAGATATGAGGGGATATTTTACCACATCCCCGTCCACACTCCGTACCTGAACCATGC